>NC_077245.1:35713499-36341713 GCF_947179165.1 Solanum dulcamara
CAATGTTTCAATTCTCGCCTAAACATGATACAGCCTCTGTATTTTGGGCATAATTTTTCATAGGAATATCTAAATTGGGTGATTCACATTTCTTCCTAACCACAATATCATTACCTACAACTTGTATGAAGACCATATTTTAAGTTTCGGAGTTTAAGTAGGTCAAATAAATTAATTTTTGTAAGGCAGAATGCTGTGATGGAAAGGAGTGTTTATAGAAGAAAAATCATATCTCACTGTAGGATTATCCAAATGGGTTGATTCTTGAACTATATGAAACTAGACTTTCATATCTACAATTCTTATGAAGACATCAAATCCTAATAAGAAATTTAGCTTATTCAAATATAGCTCCGAAAAAGAGTATTCTGTTAAAAAGAACTCATCTCACCTACCATGAAAAGATCTAGATACATTTGACATCACTCATGACATAAATTGTCCTCCATTTAACATCATCCATGACATCAATATATTCCATTAAATTTTCAGATTTTTCTTTATAATTATTTTATTTATTGTTAGGTCTCTCTTTCCCACCTATAAATACCCACCTTATTTCCTCATTTTATTCATCAAGCTTTCTCAAGCAAGTCTTCTCTCTATACACTTGTTTACTCATTCTCAAAATATAGTTTTAGTTCTTAGTAGTGAATAAATACTATTCCGGTGATTCATATACTCCGGGTAGTACACAAAATGTTCCGGCGAGGAGAAAAGCTAGGACTCAAGAGTATTCATTAAGTCTTTCGGTTCCGACTAAAGCTTCGAATTGCAGGTATGTAACGCTTCAATGAGAGTATTTCTTCCACTCTCATGTCTAAATTATTTTAATTATATGATAAATTATATTTATTTTCTTTAAGCTCTACTCTAAGTTATGTGGGTATTTATCCATGGGTTCTTCCACCCACATAGTCCAAAAACTCTTTCAATTAAGTCTCTTGATTTCAAGTAATATTTTCTTATAGTAATTTTTAATTTTACTTAATAGTATGAATCATGGTTAAACTAATGATTATTTCTCTATTTTGATGCAACATAATTTCATATGTATGAATTGATGGTTTACAAGTAATTCTTCTATTTATCTATTTAAAGGTTTTTGAAATTCATGATGGGTTGTTTAAAGCATGATTTTTAATTAATGGATTTCAAAGTATTTATGTATATTTATTTACATACATATTTGCAAGCTGAAGTGATTTGAACCGACCTAGTTTTACTATATTTTTAATAAAGTTTAACTTGAAAGCTTTGACTCCAACTGGAGATAACAGAGGTGTGACCACTTCCATACAGTAGCAGTGCCAAGGCAGTTCGGGTATGATTGCCCATACTGGAACCAAAGGAGTTTCCTCTTCTAGTTTAAATGTTGGAGTCCACAGTTGCAATCTCATAAGTTGGCCTTGGATATACATTTTACCTTTTGACCAAACTGTGGAGTGATCAAACTCATTTTCCAAATCAATGTATAAATGTCTAGAGTTGAAATGAGTCAATTTCACTCCTCCTTTAAGCTCTGTTTGGAGGATAAACTCATTTCTAATTACTTCCATTCTAGGCATGGTATGTGTAAATTTTCCAACTAGAGTGTATTTACATCTACCTGCTAGGTTAACCATGAAGTCTTCCTCTGTAAACAACACTGCAGGGTATCCTTGTTTGGTTGTGATTTCAGGAGGTGAGATATGTATTGGACCATTCTGAACATGTTCTTGGGCTCTAAGCCTAGTTGCTAGAGTATGTGTGACCACAGGATTTGGTGGAATGGGATTATTAAGATTGGGATTTCTTATTTGGGTGGTGGTTTTGGTGGCAGGATTATTTCCAATAGCCCAGGCCTGAGGCACCACATGATTAATATGATTAGGGACAGCAAGGCTAGTTCTATTCACATGGGGTCTACTAGGTTCAGTTCTACCAGACTTATTTTTTACAGGTTCAAAGTTGTTAGAAATTATCAAAGGTTGGTTATTAGGAATGTAAGGAGTATGTTTGGTTTGTTTATGGGTCTGCTGCTGAACAGTAGCATGGTCTTCTTGGACTTGGCCCTTACTCTTTTGTTTATTTATCTCTGCAACAACTGTCTGAGTACTAGGGGGTTGATCATTTATAACATATTGAACTGGTTGCAGATTCACATTGGGTCCCTCACTCAACTGTGCAGGTTGTTTTTGCACATATCTAGTGGAAGTATTCCCCTGTACATTGTGTTTATTAACAAGACCAACATATTGAACTGGAGCCTGCATTTCCTCAGAGTTCTTGGACACAGAGAGTTGCATATCAGAAGTTCTAATAGTAGAGACCTTAGCTATAGTATCATTTTGCAAAGTATTATCAAGTAAGTTAGTTTCATTTGGTTTAGTAGTGTCAATATACTTTTGAGCCACATTTTGATTAGTATGGTTAGAAGACTTACCTGGAGGAGCCACTGTAGGACTACTGTTGCATTGCTGATCAGCACCTCTTTTTGGGACATGATCATGATCCTCAATGCATTCCAATGTGTGCACTTTTTACCCCTTTTCTGCTGGTATTGGTCATGAACCAACACACCATCCACAGTTTCAGCTTGAACATACATGTTACAGTGTTTTTCAGCTTGAGGAGTGTCTCGACGACATTTTGAATTTGGGCTTTTTGGCAATGATTCGAGGCACCCTTGATAGCTTGGAAGCTGTATATCACGTTGATGAACCTTTTGGCATTGGTCGCCAGTTAATTGGATCGCCGGAGCTCCGGCACCACCACAGTCGTCTTGATGACTTTTTGAATTTGAACAATTTGGGGAAGATTCGAAGTTCCCTACCTGGATAGGATGATGCGCACCCCCATTGTGCTTCTTTTGGGGTTGATGTTGTGCCGGAAAGTTCGTCGGAGCTTCGGCGAGAAATGTACTGTCAGTGTTCCTGGAGATATTCGAAGCTTTTGGTGAGGAACTGAGATGGAGCTCATGGGTGGGAAGATGCGCAGCATCTTGTAGAACATATTGGCATTCATCTTGTTCGATTTGGGTCACCGGAGCTCCGGCGCCGCCATCACTATGTTCGCCGGCAATGGTTCCTCCGGCGAAACTTATACCCAAAGATTCATCTTGGCATGGAGAGCAAACCCCTGCTACTGCGCCATCACGAACATGGCCGGAATCTGCTCGAATATGGAGGCGCAATTCGTGCGTGTGTGCTGCGATGCTTGAAGAAATTGTCTGCTGAGTGCTGTCAATAGGGGCAATGAAATTCTGAGATTTTTGGACCACATCTAGTCCTTGTGTTGCTAAATTCGATTTTGCATTCCTTTGTACTCGAATCAATCCTGAATTGTGCAATAAAATGATTTTTTGTGCACGCTGCAGTTCTTCCTCAGTAATATGAACATCCATCGCTTTAGGATTTTGCAAATTAGATGAGCTGCAGTTGGAATTTTGGAATGTAGTAACTTGCATTAGATTCGTATCGACACGATCTTCAATCCTGTCTTTCAAACGAAATTTTTTCATGTCGGGAGGTGGGTCCCACTCCATTTCGAGATTATGACTACAATGCCCTTCCATGAGAGCTTTTTGGTAGATAGATGTTTTAGAGAGAGAAGTAAATCACAAAAATGAAAAGCATGTAGGGGGATTAGGGGTTGAGGTAGGGGGTGGGGCAGGGTAAAAAAAATAAAATATTTAAAATTTGAAATATGTTAAAAAAATTATTTTTGTGTGGGGGGGGGGGGACTGTTGGGGTGGGGGGATGGTAAGGGGTCGTGTTAGGGGGGGCGGTAAAAAAAATGAAAATTTCAAAATTTAAAATATTTTTCAAAAGTAAATTTTTAATTTTTTTTTGGAGGGGCGTGATGGTGGTGGGAGGGCGGCCGGGGAGGGGGAGGGTGGGGGTGGGGGTGGGGGCTGGTAGGGGGGATGGGTGAGGGTGGAGTGAAAAAATAAAATTTTAAAATATTTTTTTTAAAAATGATATTTTAAATTTTTTTTTGCGGAGGGGGGGGGGGGGGTTGGGGGGAGAGGGGGTTGATGGGTGTAGGGTGGTGGTCGGAGTAGGGATGAAGTAAAAATAAAATTTTAAAATATAAATAATTTTTAAAAATAAATTTTTTTTTTTTGGGGGGGGGGGAGGTGTTTCATGGTATGGGTGGAATAAAAAGAAAACAATATAATTTGAGGTTGAAAGAGAGTTTTGAAAAATATTTTTCTTAGCTTTTGGAATGAAGTCATTTTTCTTAAATTTTTTTGAAAAATATTTTTTAAAACATTTAAGTCAACCAAACACGAAAACATTGGAAACCAAATCCACTCCAAAGGTTAGAATATTCTTCTTTACAAGTTTCTTAGATACGTGTGAATGTTCTAATAAAATATAGCAGGTTGAATTGCTTTTTTTAGGTCAGAAAATCATTTTAGAAATAATAAACAATAGTCCCGCGAAATGGATAGTGAATAAAACCAATAAAATTAGACGATCAAACAAGAAATGTACATCAACAGAAATATCCAATTATAACACTTCCATCGTTTCAATTTGTTTATTTTATTTTTATTTGATATGAAGTTTACTAAAGTAAAGATAACTTTTAAATTGAATGGTTTTAAAATAAAAATATGTCAAATGTATTAAAATGTTCTTTAATCATCTGATATTAAATATGTAATTTTGAAATTAAGGAATTGTAAAAAAAAAGTAAAGTAACATTACTTTAAAATAGACTAAAAAGACAAATAGGACAAACTGAAACCAAAACAAAGGGATATTTTATTCCATTATGCAGTAGAGCACATTAGAAGAAGCTTTTTTCACGAATTACAATTAGTAGAGCAACACACAAAATGAGATGTCAAAAAACCAACCCATTTTGTTGCGCGCTCCAGAATAATCTTAAATGGCACACCATAAGTGGAAGTTAATTTGTACAAACCTCACACACTCTAATTAAATATATGTTTGTAGAATAGAATACTGAACCTTAGTAGCATATAAATTAGGCTAAAACGTCGGTGCCACTAAAATGAGTTAATTGATTAGTAATCCCAAAGGGAATCATCGATTTCGTCGTAGTCACTCATTTCATTATTAAAGATTGTGTCTTCAGTAGTCCACATTTTTGGTGAATCCATAGGGAAGTCATTAATAGCTTGAATTTGACTTGGAGAGAGTCCTATGGTTACTGGTGCTACATCGACATGACTAGTAGAGGCCATGGAATTTGTGGTCTTGACTCTTAGTGCAGCCTGTTGAGCAGCCAAACGTATGTCTTCAGGGGAACAACCTGCAGGCAGCTTAGGGTGATGATCCACCAACTCTGGGAAATTTAGTTTAGCTGCATGTCCCCTGAGGTGCAATGCAGCTGAATCATATGCAGCCGCCGCCATCTCCGCTGTCTCAAAACTCCCTAGCCATATCCTCGTTTTCTTCCCTGGCTCACGGATTTCAGACACCCATTTCCCCCATTTCCTCTTTCTAACACCTCTATATTCTGATGTTATACCACCTCTCTTAACCTCTTCCATTGTATTATATATATGCAGTGTTAATTAAGCAAAAGTGTGATCAAGTTAAGTATATATAGAAATGGATGTATTTGGAACAAGCATCATTTATGATGTGTTAGTATATAATCAAACAACTATGAGAGTAATTAGAGGGAGCTTCCATGTTCTTTCGGAGGACTTTTGTGGGACAAGAGTGTTCGGATTTTTATATTTGTTTTTGTAAGTTTTAATATCTAAGAGTAATGCGTTACGGGTTAGCAGCAACTATATTTGGAGAATGAGCACGTTTGTTATAGATTAATTAATAATGTCTTTAACTCTCAGTTTCTTAATAAGTATATCTGGGGAATAATTGTAATATTATTGGAGCAAACTTACAAGTAACGGAAGAGGATAAATGGATGAGGTTCTTTGTTAGGTGATGTCTTCCTGTTCTAAGACGCGGTTTTTATGTAGGTGTCAAGTTTTCAGCTCATTGTTGATTAAAAAAGAATGTTAATTAACTGTCCCCAATTCACCTCGTACACTGCTCCACATCCCTTCAAATAAAATGGAACCAACTGCTACTCTTAAGGAACCAGTTGAGTGTTTGACCATAATTGAATTTTTCTTTTCTTAAAAAGAAAACACAACATTTTAATATTTAGCTATTCTTTTATTTTGTAAATAAATATTTATAACTCTAGAAATAGAGAATAATTACTTATAACTAGAAAGCATTCACAATATATTCCTAAAGACTTTGACAGTTTTGTTTAGGATGAGAATTTGTGAGATACAAGTTTTACGCAATCACTTATGTGAACCTTTTTTTATTCTCAGTAAATTTTGTGAGGTTGTTTCTCTCGATATTTTATGTTATCTTTTATATAGTGGATTGTTAATCTCCTCATGAGGACATGAGCAATCCACTATATAAACAAGAGTACAAAATATTGAGATAAACAATCCCACAATATTCATTTAGAATAAAAAGAGATTCAAACAAGTGATAACATAATACTTGTGTCTCACAAATTTTTCCATAAACAAAACTCGCAGAACTACATTATAAATGCTTCCAAGTTTGAAAGAATGTGTCTCTATTTATAGAATTATAAATAGTTTCCTAAAAGAGAAAGGAGTAGCTAAATATGAAAATTTTGTATTTTCCTTTTAGGAAAAGAAAAACCTAACTATGATAAGAAAATAAGGCAAACACCCAACAATTTTCTCCCTTGACCTAAATTTATGACAAAATAAATTTACTCCGCATTCTTCACATAATTTTCACCAAGTTGAATCTCCAATTCCAAAATCTCCTTCATTTCTGTATATGACACACTGAGTAGCACTTTGATAAATTTCTAAAATAAAAATCTTCATTAATGTAAAATAGAATGAAACAAGAACTTAAACCATCAAGATTAACACCCGTTTTTAACTTTGCCATGATACCAGTTGTTATGATGGAAAGAGGCTAACTCAAAATAGAAAAAAGAATATATAAAATTTAACGAAGAAAAACCCTATTAGTCAAATGTAACAATCACGGAATTGTAGAGATCCAAATAGCTATACTATAACAATAAAAATGTTACAAATATTTTTCAAAAATAGCAACACAAAAATGTTCAACCACAGAGAAGCAATAATATTACCAAGAAATAAAAATCGAGAGATCACCCAAAATAGAGTTATTGTCAGGACTTAAAACTGGATGCTTCTAACCTCCTAATGTGATCTTGTAATGACCCTCAAGGTCATTTTTGGAATTTTTGTAAAATGACCATTTTACCCCTCCCTTTAGATGCCCCGAGTCATTTCTAATTGTTACCGGGTGTTGATTTTTAGAAAATCCTATGAAAAGTTAAGTCCTTGAAAATTTTGAGTTTCATAAGCTTTAAGTGTTAAAAAGTGGTATTTGGGGTCAATTAGAGCTACGGGTCTCAGAATGGAATTCCGTCGATTCCAGCAGCTCCGAAATGTCGAAATAGGCTTAGGAGACTTTACAGAATCAGTTTTGGAGCTGTAACGAAGATTTGAGGCCTTGAGTTGAGAATTTGAAGAACTTTAAGGCAAGGTTTGACTTTGGTCAACTTTTGGACTTTCGATGCTCGGAATGGAATTTCGACAACTTCGTTGGATTCAGGAGATGGTTTTTGGTCTAGAAGAAGTGTTGGTTGAATTTTTAGAGGTCCCGAGTCCATTTTGGTATTTTAAAGGCCTAAGTTAGTTTAGTTGCGACTTTTTAAGTTTTGGGCTAACGAAATCTCGAATTCAAATTCTGATGGTTCCATCAGCTCCGGAATGACCAAATTAGGCTAGTGGCACTGTTGGAATGACTATCGAGTCAATCGATACGAGTTTGGGGCTATTTGGCACTTTTGACTTTGAAACTTAGCTTATAGTTGACTTTGGTCAACATTCTTGGAAAATGCGCTCGAATAAAAATTCCGACAGCGCGGTTAGTTCCGGAATGTTGATTTTGGTCTAGAACGACCCTTCGTTCGCTTTTTGAGGCTTCCGGACTAATATCGAGGCCCGTTGTGAAATATGACTTAAAATGACTCTTGGATGTGGGACCCACTTTTTATTATAATAACCTCGTATGAGAATTCTGAATGCGCCATTGAGTCCGAAATATCGAATTTAGTAGGGTAGCATATCTGGTTTATTTTTATCGGATTCCGAACGAATTCCGAGGGTCCATTCGGAGACTTTAAATAATAGAAAATCAGAAAAATCTGGTGCAATAGTGCAGATTTTTGCACCAGATTTTCAGATTTTTCTCCTCAACTTTGAACCCTCATTTCTTGAGTTCTAGAGCTCCAAATTAGGTGATTCAAAAGGCAAAATTGTGAGGGTTTTCGTGGAGAACGCATTGGAGAGATTGAAAACTAATTTGGAGCATTCGATTCAGGTAAAAATCGTGATATTATTTGCAGCAGTGTCCATTTCCGGAATGGATTTTTGAAGAACTTTGACAAGTTATTTCTTGACCAATATAAATCCGATTTGGGCGATTCCAGAGGCTATCTTGCGTGGAAATTTAAGGAGAACATCGTGGAAGTTTCAGAATCTGTTTTTGGCACGTCGTTCGAGGTAATAAATTGATTTTTAGCTGCAGATTTAGTGATTTTCGGAATAAAATTTTATTGAATTTTGAAAGAGTGTATCTTGGTCAATATAACTCCGTTTTGAGTGATTTTTGAGGCTAGATTGTGGGGGTTTTCGCAAGGATCATCATAGTGCAATTTGTTTGGGTTGAAAGAGTCTCGTATTTCCAGAATTTACTGATTTTGATGCTGCCATTTTTAGTCCTTTAGTCCGAATTTATGAGTTTTGGTTGTTTGATCATCTTGCGTAATTTCCCACCCTGAATTGTGTTATAAATCTGATTTGTGAGCTTGGGGTGACGTTTAGAACCTGTTTTAAGGGTCAAATCCAGAATTTCGTATGTGGGCCCCACAATTCCCGTTTTCGACCCAAAAATTGGTCCATTTCCAAAAATTATGAAATTAGTGTCTAAACGACCGTATCGACGTTGTGGTTCTATTTTTGACAGTTTGGCAGCGTTACGAGGTCGTTCGAAAGGAAAAAGCTCCAGCACAGTGATTTGAAGCTCGCGTGTTTAGCCTATAGGTAGGCTACGGTTTACCTTTCTTTAGATTGAGTTGGAATGTGTGAAAGCATGTTGAAATAGTTGGGATTTTGGTTGGGTAGTTTAATTGTATATCTCAGGTGTTAGAAATCATGTTTTAGGCTTGTTATCGGGTTTTTCGGGTATTTAGAAGTAGATGTATCTTGTCGTTATTTGTTAGTATTATAAGGAGAGTTGAATGAGCATGTTGTTGATACTGTGGAGTATGTTGGCCTTAGTATAGGTGTTAGAAATTATGCTTTAGGCTTGTTATCAGGTTTTTCACGTATTTAGAAGCATGTGTATCTTATCGTTATTTGTTAGTATTATAAGGAGAGTTGAATGAGCATGTTGTTGATACTGTGGAGTATGTTGGCCTTAGTATAGGTGTTAGAAATCATGCTTTAGGCTTGTTATTAGGTTTTTCAGGTATTTAGAAGCATGTGTATCTTATCGTTATTTGTTAGTATTATAAGGAGAGTTGAATGAGCATGTTATTGATACTGTGGAGTATGTTGGCCTTAGTATAGGATGTAAACTTTCTTTATATGCCCGGCATCGCTCCGGTGGACTTAGATCCCTGTAGAATGGTGTAGCGGGCTAGTGCCTAGTAGTTGGCCTTAGCTAGGCGATACCCTTGCTCTTAATAACACTCCCACCCATAACTCGGTATAGTCATAACTTTTGAGATGCGTTGGCAATACTAGAATTTATGATCGTTTGGCTTCGGCTCTGGTTCAAGTTTTGGCGGCATACCAGTTGACACATTGTGGAGGAAATTATCGGTACGGTTGTTGATTAGTTGGAAAGGATATATTCGAAACCATGGGATAAATTATCTATGAGCATCTGGGTACCCAGTCCCGGCCTCCGTTTTGAATTATCGGGGAGCATCCGGGTACTCAGTCCCGGCCTCCGCCGACTTGCTAGTATGACGAGCATCCGGGTATCCAGTCCTGGCCTCGATCATACCGATGTATTACGGTGAGCATCCGGGTATACAGTCCCGGCCTCGACCGCACCGATGTATTACGGCAAGCATCCGGGTATCCAGTCCCGCACTTATGTATTATGGCAAGCATCCGGGTACCTAGTCCCGGCCTTGGCCACTTTGAATATTCGGGCGAGCCTCTGGGTCCCAGTCCCGGCCTCGACCCCTAAGTCACCCCTAGATCGATTGACTCTTGGAGATTCTGGGTTTTGGAAATGATACAGTACTTCGGTTCCTGACATCGCATATTCTTGGTTCCTAGCCTTGGTAGTTGTAGCTATTCTGTGTACTCGGCGAACTTATGGGGGTTCGTTCGGGTTTTTATTTAACTTGCGTACGGGTTTCCCGGCTGGGCTTATGGGGGCCCAGTTGGGTATAGTTAGCTGTAGCTCTCGTAGATAGTACTCTTTTCACTTTAGATGCTTATGTTGATTCCTATTTAGGCTTATTCCTCTTTTTCATATTGTTTTCACCTTTTCTGCCCAGTCGGCCTATGATGCCTATTGGGTACCTGTTGTCTTGGTACTCATACTACACTCTGCATCTACTTTCGTGATGCAGGACCGAGCACCAGCTACTGTCACGAATAGATCGATCTTGTTGTAGTCAGATTCGGAGACTAGGGTGATAACTTGGCGTTTTTGGATCACTTCTGTCTCCTTCAGAATGGATGGCCCGTCTTTTGCCTTCTGAGACTAGCCAGTTGTTTTATATCTTTTTGGTCCACTTTCGGGACTTGTACTCATCTTTTATTTTGTAGCAGCTCTGTACTTGTGACTTCCAGGTTCTGGGAGGGATCTTTAGTTGTTTAAAACATGTTTTGGTTTACTTCCGCTTATTCATTCTGTTTACTTTTATAATTCAATGCTCTTATATAGTTTTTGCCTTCAAACACATTACTTGAAGTTCTGGGTTGACGGGTTGGCTTAACTACTAGAGGGTTATAGTAGGTGCCATCATGACCTGATGAAAAGTGGGTCGTGACAAGTTGGTATCAGAGCCCCAGGTTCGTTGGTCTCACTTGTACAGAGCTAACGTCTAGTAGAGTCTCGCGGATGGGTGCGGAGACGTCCGTAACTTATCTTCGAGAGGCTACAGGATGTCATTAGAAACGATCTCTATGTTGCTTCATTTCGTGCATTCTTGTGTCTTATTGGTTTCCTGAAATCTCATTTGTTTCGCTCTTTCATCGGAATGGTTCGTACGCACGGTACTATTGGAGATGATGACCCACCAGTTCTGGGTAGGCCTTGAGGCCGGCCCCGTAGAGTAGGCAGGGGAGCAGCACTAGCTCCCGACCCGGAGATAGAGCCAAAGCTAGTAGAGGAGCATCAGGACGCTCCTATTCCTACTCAGCCAGAGGGACCACCACCACCAGCACAGCCCCCAACTGCACCAGTTATGACCCCAGCACTGCAGGCAGCGATTGTGCAGCTCCTCACAGCTATAGGGGTTGTACCACAGGCCTCGACCCCAGTAACATGCATACCGGCACCGCGGGATCCGTCCACCTAGTCAGCACCTGAGGTTCAGCCGCCTCCACCAGTTGTTGCACCCCCGCCAATAGTTTTGGAGGGTGTGATGTCATTACAGGATCAGAAGATGTTAGGGGTATTTAGAAGGCTGTCACCCCCGATATTTTCTAGAGCTATTGGCGAGGATGCCATAGCGTTCTTGACTACCTGTCAAGAGCAGCTCCATTCCTTAGGTCTTGTGGAGTCCAGAGGCGCCGACTTCACTGCTCACCAGTTCAGAGGGGCAGCTAGACAGTGGTGGCGCTCTTATTTGCAGTCCAGGCTAGCTGGGTCACCACTATTGACATGGGCCCAGTTCTCAGAGGCTTTCCTGGCTCTATACATCCCTAGGAGTGTTAGGGACCGACTCCTGGATCAGTTTACTCGGTTGGAGAAGGGTCACATGATAATTACGGAGTACGAGGCCAGATTTCATCAGCTTTCCTAACATGCCACTATGATTCTACCCACTGAGGAGGAGCGGGTATGATGTTTTTCTGCGCGGATTGAGACCTTACCTGAGGGTGGGGACTGAGCACTTGGTTTCTGTGGGCTGCTCTTTTCTGGATGTGGTGGATCATGCCCGCACGATCGATATTATTCATCGTCAGGCCCAAAGGGGAAGCGATAAGAGACCTAGGCATCAGGGTAGCTACAGTGGGTCCCAATCTAGGGGCCATGATAGTTATGACAGGCCCCGTCAACGATTCCAGCAGGATAGGTACCAGCAGGGTCAGTCCAACCGGCCGATTCAGGCCGCCCTGCCAACAGTTGAGGGTAGTCAGCCCCGTTCGGGGGGTTCCACTACAGGGCAGAGCTCGAGGGAATCAGGTCTGCTTTCTTCCTACCGCGGATGAGTTATCAAGGGTCGCTCAGCTTCAGGATGCTTCGATTGTGGCTCACTAGAGTACTGGGCTAGGGAATGTCCCGGCCGGGCTAGACCGTTGGTAGTAGCACCACTTCCACCAAGAGGTATAGATCAAGGCCACGGCTGCGGCGATGGTCAACAGGGTGTTCGAGGAGGTTCCCGGGGAGGTAGGTCAGGTGGTAGGGCGAATGTTCGTGGGGGAGGCCGACAGGGCCACTTCTATGATGCTCCGGCGAGGGCAGAGGCTGAGGCATCAGATGATGTTATCACAGGTACTATCCTTATTTGTCAGCAGACTGCTTCAGCTTTATTTGATCCAAGTTCCACGTATTCCTATGTGTCTATATATTTTGCTCCACGTTTGGGTATTCCTTATGAGTCACTTGAGCTCCTGTTACATGTTTCAACCCCGGTAGGGGATTCTTTAGTAGTGGATCAGGTTTGTAGATCCTGTGTGGTGACTATTCAGGGGCATGAGACTCGGGCAGATCTTATTTTACTTGATATGCTAGACTTCGATGTTATTCTGGGCATGGATTGGCTATCCCCTCATCATGCAGTGTTGGACTGTTATGCCAAGACTGTTACATTATCCATGCCTAGTATTCCCCCAGTCTTGTGGTAGGGTTTTTATAGTCGCTCGCCGACTGGGGTCATATCCTTTATGTGGGCCCGATGGCTAATTTGTCGGGTGTTTGGCGTACTTAGCGTATGTCTATGATGTGTCCAGCGAGGCCCCTACTATTGATTCAGTCCCTGTGGTTAGGGAGTATACTGATGTCTTCCCCACTGACCTACCTGGTCTACCCCTAGAGAGAGATATTGACTTTGCCATAGATTTGGAAGCCGGGCACTAAACCTATTTCTATACCACCTTACCGTATGGTCCCCGCAGAGCTCAAGAAGCTCAGTGTGCAGCTTGAGGATCTTTTAGGTAAGAGATTTATTCGCCCGAGTGTGTCGCCGTGGGGTGCACCCATCCTATTTGTTAAGAAGAAGGATGGGACTATACAGATGTGTGTTGATTACAGGCAGCTGAACAAGGTGACGGTGAAAAAACCGTTACCCCATGCCTCGTTTCGATGATCTATTCGACTAGTTTCAGGGTGCGACCGTGTTTTCTAATATTGACTTGAGGTCTGGCTACCACCAGTTGCGGATTAGAGAAGCCGACATTCCTAAGACTGCGTTTCGGACTCGCTATGGCCACTACGATTTCCTTGTGATGTCTTTTGGACTTACTAATGCCCTAACAACTTTTATGGACCTTATAACTCGAGTATTCAGTCCTTATCTTGACTCTTTTGTGATTGTACTCATCAATGATATACTAGTATACTCACAGAGTAGAGAGGAGCACGTGCAACATTTGAGGGTTGTGCTCCAGACCTTGAGAGACCAGCAACTTTATGCTAAATTCTCAAAGTGCGAGTTTTGGTTGGAGTCTGTGGCATTTGCTAGGACACATGGTGTCCAGAGAGGGTATCAGGGTGGATCCGACGAGGATTAAGGTTATTCGTGGTTGGGCTAGGCCCACATCTGTTACAGAGATTCAGAGCTTTGTTGGATTGGCTGGGTATTATCGATGATTCATCGAGGGTTTCTCCACCATTGCATCACCATTGATCCATTTGACTCGCCAGGATGATCCCTTTGTGTGGTCCGAGGAGTGTGAGTCAAGCTTTCGGAAGCTTAAGAAGTGTTCAGTTCTAGAACATTAGTTTCATTTTGAGTTCTTGGTTTTTCAAGTTGAGGTTGGGATTTGGGGCTTTGCGCGGGGTGTCCTTGTTTTGATTGTTTTCATCCTCATATGTTTAGGTAGAGTATGTAACTCCTTAGAGGTTGGTATTGTATGGTTCGATAGGCAATTTTCGAATTGCGTTGAAGGTTTTCGAGATAGGTAAGGATTGGTAGAACGCCCTTAGTGGCTTGGAGAAAAGGATTTGAAAACAAAAGACAAATACTTGAAATTTTGAGTGAGTTGTATCTGCCATGGTCGTGTATTACTCAATTCGGTGGTTTTGGTTTATTTTGGTTGTCCTCAATTGAAATCCAGTGTTTTGAGTCAAGTTCGGGCTAAACGAGTGAGAGTTGGAGCCCAAGAAAGGACTGAAGGAGTTTTTGGAGTTGGAAGTGAAATTGAGGATTTTCTTCTCAGCCTAAATTCTGTGATGGCGTTGTTCAACTCGAGAGGGTGTCTAAAATTTAGGCAAAGCATGCAGGTCCAAAACCCTCGTCCTTTCGTGCCTCTAGAGAGTGATTGTACTTTTACTTTCGCGGACGAAAGTTCTTTTAGTAGTGGATATTGTAATGACCCTCAAGGTCATTTTTGGAATTTTTGTAAAATGACCATTTTACCCCTCCCTTTAGATGCCCCGAGTCATTTCTAATTGTTACCGGGTGTTGATTTTTAGAAAATCCTATGAAAAGTTAAGTCCTTGAAAATTTTGAGTTTCATAAGCTTTAAGTGTTAAAAAGTGGTATTTGGGGTCAATTAGAGCTACGGGTCTCAGAATGGAATTCCGTCGATTCCAGCAGCTCCGAAATGTCGAAATAGGCTTAGGAGACTTTACAGAATCAGTTTTGGAGCTGTAACGAAGATTTGAGGCCTTGAGTTGAGAATTTGAAGAACTTTAAGGCAAGGTTTGACTTTGGTCAACTTTTGGACTTTCGATGCTCGGAATGGAATTTCGACAACTTCGTTGGATTCAGGAGATGGTTTTTGGTCTAGAAGAAGTGTTGGTTGAATTTTTAGAGGTCCCGAGTCCATTTTGGTATTTTAAAGGCCTAAGTTAGTTTAGTTGCGACTTTTTAAGTTTTGGGCTAACGAAATCTCGAATTCAAATTCTGATGGTTCCATCAGCTCCGGAATGACCAAATTAGGCTAGTGGCACTGTTGGAATGACTATCGAGTCAATCGATACGAGTTTGGGGCTATTTGGCACTTTTGACTTTGAAACTTAGCTTATAGTTGACTTTGGTCAACATTCTTGGAAAATGCGCTCGAATAAAAATTCCGACAGCGCGGTTAGTTCCGGAATGTTGATTTTGGTCTAGAACGACCCTTCGTTCGCTTTTTGAGGCTTCCGGACTAATATCGAGGCCCGTTGTGAAATATGACTTAAAATGACTCTTGGATGTGGGACCCACTTTTTATTATAATAACCTCGTATGAGAATTCTGAATGCGCCATTGAGTCCGAAATATCGAATTTAGTAGGGTAGCATATCTGGTTTATTTTTATCGGATTCCGAACGAATTCCGAGGGTCCATTCGGAGACTTTAAATAATAGAAAATCAGAAAAATCTGGTGCAATAGTGCAGATTTTTGCACCAGATTTTCAGATTTTTCTCCTCAACTTTGAACCCTCATTTCTTGAGTTCTAGAGCTCCAAATTAGGTGATTCAAAAGGCAAAATTGTGAGGGTTTTCGTGGAGAACGCATTGGAGAGATTGAAAACTAATTTGGAGCATTCGATTCAGGTAAAAATCGTGATATTATTTGCAGCAGTGTCCATTTCCGGAATGGATTTTTGAAGAACTTTGACAAGTTATTTCTTGACCAATATAAATCCGATTTGGGCGATTCCAGAGGCTATCTTGCGTGGAAATTTAAGGAGAACATCGTGGAAGTTTCAGAATCTGTTTTTGGCACGTCGTTCGAGGTAATAAATTGATTTTTAGCTGCAGATTTAGTGATTTTCGGAATAAAATTTTATTGAATTTTGAAAGAGTGTATCTTGGTCAATATAACTCCGTTTTGAGTGATTTTTGAGGCTAGATTGTGGGGGTTTTCGCAAGGATCATCATAGTGCAATTTGTTTGGGTTGAAAGAGTCTCGTATTTCCAGAATTTACTGATTTTGATGCTGCCATTTTTAGTCCTTTAGTCCGAATTTATGAGTTTTGGTTGTTTGATCATCTTGCGTAATTTCCCACCCTGAATTGTGTTATAAATCTGATTTGTGAGCTTGGGGTGACGTTTAGAACCTGTTTTAAGGGTCAAATCCAGAATTTCGTATGTGGGCCCCACAATTCCCGTTTTCGACCCAAAAATTGGTCCATTTCCAAAAATTATGAAATTAGTGTCTAAACGACCGTATCGACGTTGTGGTTCTATTTTTGACAGTTTGGCAGCGTTACGAGGTCGTTCGAAAGGAAAAAGCTCCAGCACAGTGATTTGAAGCTCGCGTGTTTAGCCTACAGGTAGGCTACGGTTTACCTTTCTTTAGATTGAGTTGGAATGTGTGAAAGCATGTTGAAATAGTTGGGATTTTGGTTGGGTAGTTTAATTGTATATCTCAGGTGTTAGAAATCATGTTTTAGGCTTGTTATCGGGTTTTTCGGGTATTTAGAAGTAGATGTATCTTGTCGTTATTTGTTAGTATTATAAGGAGAGTTGAATGAGCATGTTGTTGATACTGTGGAGTATGTTGGCCTTAGTATAGGTGTTAGAAATTATGCTTTAGGCTTGTTATCAGGTTTTTCACGTATTTAGAAGCATGTGTATCTTATCGTTATTTGTTAGTATTATAAGGAGAGTTGAATGAGCATGTTGTTGATACTGTGGAGTATGTTGGCCTTAGTATAGGTGTTAGAAATCATGCTTTAGGCTTGTTATTAGGTTTTTCAGGTATTTAGAAGCATGTGTATCTTATCGTTATTTGTTAGTATTATAAGGAGAGTTGAATGAGCATGTTATTGATACTGTGGAGTATGTTGGCCTTAGTATAGGATGTAAACTTTCTTTATATGCCCGGCATCGCTCCGGTGGACTTAGATCCCTGTAGAATGGTGTAGCGGGCTAGTGCCTAGTAGTTGGCCTTAGCTAGGCGATACCCTTGCTCTTAATAACACTCCCACCCATAACTCGGTATAGTCATAACTTTTGAGATGCGTTGGCAATACTAGAATTTATGATCGTTTGGCTTCGGCTCTGGTTCAAGTTTTGGCGGCATACCAGTTGACACATTGTGGAGGAAATTATCGGTACGGTTGTTGATTAGTTGGAAAGGATATATTCGAAACCATGGGATAAATTATCTATGAGCATCTGGGTACCCAGTCCCGGCCTCCGTTTTGAATTATCGGGGAGCATCCGGGTACTCAGTCCCGGCCTCCGCCGACTTGCTAGTATGACGAGCATCCGGGTATCCAGTCCTGGCCTCGATCATACCGATGTATTACGGTGAGCATCCGGGTATACAGTCCCGGCCTCGACCGCACCGATGTATTACGGCAAGCATCCGGGTATCCAGTCCCGCACTTATGTATTATGGCAAGCATCCGGGTACCTAGTCCCGGCCTTGGCCACTTTGAATATTCGGGCGAGCCTCTGGGTCCCAGTCCCGGCCTCGACCCCTAAGTCACCCCTAGATCGATTGACTCTTGGAGATTCTGGGTTTTGGAAATGATACAGTACTTCGGTTCCTGACATCGCATATTCTTGGTTCCTAGCCTTGGTAGTTGTAGCTATTCTGTGTACTCGGCGAACTTATGGGGGTTCGTTCGGGTTTTTATTTAACTTGCGTACGGGTTTCCCGGCTGGGCTTATGGGGGCCCAGTTGGGTATAGTTAGCTGTAGCTCTCGTAGATAGTACTCTTTTCACTTTAGATGCTTATGTTGATTCCTATTTAGGCTTATTCCTCTTTTTCATATTGTTTTCACCTTTTCTGCCCAGTCGGCCTATGATGCCTATTGGGTACCTGTTGTCTTGGTACTCATACTACACTCTGCATCTACTTTCGTGATGCAGGACCGAGCACCAGCTACTGTCACGAATAGATCGATCTTGTTGTAGTCAGATTCGGAGACTAGGGTGATAACTTGGCGTTTTTGGATCACTTCTGTCTCCTTCAGAATGGATGGCCCATCTTTTGCCTTCTGAGACTAGCCAGTTGTTTTATATCTTTTTGGTCCACTTTCGGGACTTGTACTCATCTTTTATTTTGTAGCAGCTCTGTACTTGTGACTTCCAGGTTCTGGGAGGGATCTTTAGTTGTTTAAAACATGTTTTGGTTTACTTCCGCTTATTCATTCTGTTTACTTTTATAATTCAATGCTCTTATATAGTTTTTGCCTTCAAACACATTACTTGAAGTTCTGGGTTGACGGGTTGGCTTAACTACTAGAGGGTTATAGTAGGTGCCATCATGACCTGATGAAAAGTGGGTCGAGACAGATCTACACTTTTCAAATCATATACCGGGATGTTAGGAATATTCAGTTAAAATTTCATCCCAACACAATGGTCAATGAACTGAAACAGGTGTCTGGCCCGAGAGAAATACTGCAACAAAAGAATCCCTTTTCTTCTCTCTTTTTTTCTTGGTGAAAGTTCTCTCAAAAATCACTCTTATGTGCTAATGTCCTTCAAAGACAAATAACAATGATCATAAAATAATTTGTTCAAGCTATCGTATTTATAGATAATGAGTGGTGCTTTCTCTTAAAGACAAAACCAAGTCCAAATTCTATTCTAATTAAGTTTGGAAACCAAAAAAGAATTATGATTAGGGAACTCCTCCTATAGTGAAGGGAACAAATGGATCCTCAAGTGAAAAAACTTTCGACAAGCTTCATGCCTGCTGAAGTTCTACGATACTCATGCTTATTAGCAAAATCCACTCCAGGGCACATCCCAACATAACCCGGTTCCTTATGTTCATCTAAACATTAAAGTCACTACTAAAAGAACTGAATTTAGTAACAGACAAATTTTATAACTAAACAACAAAATAAATAAATAATAATAATAATAATAATAAAAAAAAAAACAACAACAAAATTCGTTGCTAATTCTACTTAACGATAGATTTTTGTAAGCTACGATCAAAATAGGCGGACTAGGGACGAAGTTCATAGTTAAATGTAGTGTTTTTTAGTAGTGAGTAAAGAACTCACAATTATTGTAAAAAACCTCCCTAATCAAGGTAATAAAAACTACGATGTGTAGGATTTTTAACCAAACATTCACTAGCTGAAAGAGCAATTTCGTATTACAACTCAATAATTTAAAGGACTAACAGTAGTACCTCAACTCCTATAGTTTACTAAAATTGTAATACTATTTCAAAGATGATAAACTTCATCTTTGATACAGCTCACTCGACCACACAACTTCAAACACACAACATATTATCCCACCTTAAATAAACTCCTACTACATACCTAAAAACAACAACAATCTACATACTAAAACTAGTTAAAGGCTTGTCGCTCTGTTTTTTCTATTAACTTATTCATCTATTGCCTTTGAGAGAATTCAGATTCTATATTGAAATAGTTGCATTGCTCTATGCCACATCTCTTACTTTGATACACTACATCACAGTCTATGGTTCAGAAAGGACTTTTTTTGTATAACTCAACTTCCATAAAGAAACTGAGTTTGTTACTCTTTTCCTTATTTTATGCATCCTATTAGACTTGATTTCTTTTTTGATTGATTTGATTTTTCCTATATACATCAGTTTGTCAACTCTTCCATACGTAGGGTTGTTCATACCTTGTTTGATATATATTTAGTTTTTTCGTGTAACAACAACACAAAGGTAAACTGTGAACCTGGTTTATGTTTCATGATCCGAGTAACATATCAACCTAGTTTACTTTATCAATCATAAAAACTACATATTTGATAACACTCACTTTTCTACAATTTCCCCTTAATTGATAATGACAAATCATGCAAGTGTATGACTGACTAATTGACTGGTTACCTTCTTCCTTTTCGCATCTTCAAATGCATAAAAATAAAATAATTCAGAGAATTATTAGAGTAAAAATCAAGAAACTCTAGCAGGGACAACTGAGAAAACACTACCTAATGCACATAACTTTCAGACATTAATTAATATGAGAATATTAACCATCTACATTCATAAATCAAAGATAAATCATAGAGAAAGTAGTAATTTGCATTCCCATATACCTAATTAAATCTTATGGGCTGAAAAACAAAACCTAAGTAAATCAAAGTCAGTTCAATTGTTTCACCATAAAAAAAACAACTTATTAAGAAATTATGACCGAACATGGAGGAGGTTAGGCAAATGCATAACAAAGGATAGGATAGGCCTAAAAGGGCAACAAGAGGGAGTAGTATATCGTTAAACCATAAGTAGTTGTTGTGCGCAAGGTACTTCTCATGCATCTACTCTGTCACGACCCAACCCCATAGGCCGCGACTGGGGTCCGACCTAGACGCCCGCATATCTATTTATCAGTTGTGGTCAAGTCGAATTATAGACACGTAATGCATATACATCAAGTGTAGTCAAACTGGACTACAAACAACATGATATATACATGAAAACCCCCATGGGTCATAACATTTCATATATTTGTAGCCTTTTTCATTTGTATCATAACATGAAAGGGCACACAAGCCTACAAGGCTGCCATAACACATGCTTGTATAATACATCATGTAGACCCAGCTGAATCAAACTTACACATACCACCCATATATACATGTTTGCAGACCTCTAAAAATATTAATAACAACATCTGGCGGGACAGGGCCCCCGCCGTAACCCTGAATAAACAGAAACAATTATATAAGCCAGTGGCCAGGGCCAAAAACTAGGCTTTGATACAGTGGAGCCTCTTCTAGCTAAGCTGACGGACTCCCAAAACCTGTATCTGTATCTGCGGGCATGAAATGAAGCCCCTCTCCCCCTAAAAGAGGAGGTCAGTATAGAAAATGTACCGAGTGTATAAATCATTGACTGTAATAAGTAAAGTCATTACCAGAGTAGAATTTGCAAAAATGAGCAAAGTATCTAGAAATATCAAAATGCTTATCATAACCACAGATAAGGTATGCAGAAAAATATATGCCATATTCGGCCCCATTAAGTGACTCAGAGAACAAATTATGGTCGCCGCCCCATTATCGGTGCCACAGCACATCATAACTCTAGAGTAGGGAATATCTCCGTAACAGATCATATCATAACGGATGGTTATATCAGATCATATCATATCATATGTGTACATGAAACATCATAACTCCACAAATCCCATGTACAGGCCGTACCTGCTCCCTCATGTCGGGTCATGGCAAACAATGTAGAGAAGTATGCATGATACCAAATCCTGGCTTGGGCTAAGTGAAGGAAATATTGAGGCATCCACGAGTGGAGTAGTGAGAAACTATATGCAATTTAAATCATATTTGAGACTCGATGGAATAATCAAAATGATCTATCATTCAAAATCAAGACAAGATTCATATCAAGTACCTTTTTAAAGTTACTATGGGTTATATCAAAATAGAACTTTTGGGAATCATAGACACATATCAAGGCATAACAAATATCTTTTGGAAAATCAAGAAGTTGGTCATCCTAGCGGCTCTATGAATAGGAACTTCCTTGGAATCATATAAAAGTCATACACTTGCGTCATAAAAACCATGTCAACAAGGAAGATTAGCTTTACATATTTGTGCCCAACACATGCCAAGATATAGAATAAGCTTAATACACTTATGCTGAAGACATGCCAGAAAAAAGTCTAAGCCTTACATACTTATGCCAAAAATATGCCAAAAGAAGAAAACGTTAGCTTTACATACCTCTTACGGATTACTCTTAATGCGTTTGCCCCATCATCACTTGAACCTATTTAACATGAAAGCAATACGACCATCAAAAACCCTCGACTTTCTAGAGCCTTAAGTTACATACGAGTATTCATTCATAGAACTCATCTCCTCATTCGCCTTCTCGACTAGTTCCTTAGTTAGTTAAGTAGTTAACGGAAATCGGGCAGCACCTCCCCTATAACATGCTCTATCCAAATTTTTAATTAGATCCCTAATCACTACATCCAACCAACAACAACAATTTTCAACTAATATACAACTAAAACATGGAAACATTACACAACATAAGCTCCAAACAACTTGCTGAAAATTACGCTACCAAAATAGGGTTTCTAGTCTTTGTTTCGCAAAACCTTTAATTATACGAAATGAGGAGTAGTGTGGCTGAAACCAGAAGCACCCACACCCATTTTAGAATAAATTTAGGCCATTAAACACACCCCCACACACCTTAAGATGCACACCACAAGCACAACACTTTACTTTGAGGATAATTCAACTATAATGACTCCAATTTAGATGTCTTCAATGTCAAGCATTTTTATGACATTTTCACATTTACAGCCACCTATAGGTCGTATAACACACTCCATAACAACACCATAAAGTCTAAATTGAAAGGAGAAACCTTACCTTACCTGAAATTTGCCAAAACTCGCCAAAACTGCACCTCGGAAACTTCTTGATGTGCTGAAATGGGGCGGACTGTTTGTGTCACTTCTCCGCTGCCCCAAATTAGAATTTTATGTTATAAAACATCATTATATAACCCTGGTATACCTTAAATAATTAATTCATAGAACAAAACTCGGAGGCTTACCTTGGCAGTCCCAAACCCGTAACTCCCTCTTCTTGCCCTCCAACATTTTTCTCTTCAAGTTTCTAAGTGTAGGGCTGAAGAAATGAATCCGTATACATTGTAAGATACATATATACCTACCCACGTGATTAATGAACACCGTACGTAATTAATTCACAGAGAGAAACTTGGAAACTTACCTTAGTTTCCGCTAAACCATGGTTGCCCTCCTTTCTTCTCTATGTTTTTCTCTCTTAGTTTTTAGGCTCCCTTTTCTTTTATTGGCTGAAGTTTTGGATAAGAAATGAGGTACTTAGTTACAATACATACTTATATATATTGTCTTAGTAGGTGATATGTGTCATCCCCATAGGGTGACACGTGTCCAACCCTTATTGGACCAATATAATCATGCAACCAATTAGGGTCTAGCACGTATCCTTAGTGGGTCCCACCCCCAAGTAGGTGGGTCACCTTATGCCACGTGTCACTTTACTAGGATTCCACGTTGCACCTCTTCTTGCTGCCATGTGTCATCTTCTCCTCTTCCCTGTGGGTTCATAATCTCTTCTTATTTTAAGAACCCGTATAATCCTTACTATGTAAGCTTGGTATATACTCAAGTATCCTAGGTATGCAAGAATTCGAAGTTAGTAGCTTACGTAGGTGATTCGAGTCCCACGACTCCTTACTTGGCCTCCAACTGCCTTAAGATTCTTATAATTGTATTTCCAACCTTCCCTACCTTGGGGTATCGCATTCTTCTTTAATTAAAGTTGTTGGATAGAGTAGTAGATTATCTGACTCACTTGATAACTTCTAAGAAGATTAAGAGACACTCCGATCTCAATAGTGTGGGGAGTAACATCCTTCCCCCCTTGAGAACATTCATCCTCAAATATTAACTTGTCTTATAGGGTCTTATGAGGATTTTGGGGGTTCTGTATAACCGTCATATCCTAATCCATTTAGGAGGTTAGATTACCTTTGTGTATAGTGAACAAGTACATATATCTTCTCTTCATCTTCTTTTTGACTTCCAAGGTCATCCTCTTTCTAGTTTTTGTTTTGTCATAATACCTTGATGGAAGTCACGTCCTAGTTCGCAACCTTCTAATTTGCTGACCCAAGGCGATTATAGGTTGTTCCTCGTAGGATTTTATTCTGTGTGTATCATCTATGGGACATACTCTAGATGGATTACCAGTACATTTGTGAAGTATTCATATTAGACGTACTAGGCGTATAGTTTCACAATAAGGTAGTAAGTTTAATTTATAGGCAACTTGTCTATCTTACGAGCAACTTGATAGGGTCTAATGTACTTTGGGAAAAGTTTTATTTTCTTGCCGAATATTATTACTCCCTTCCTAGGTGATTCTGTTACAAACACCTAATCATCAATTTGAAATCTGAATATCAATGTCGATTATCTGCATATCATTTCTACTGACTCTGGGCTGCTAATTAATAGCTTGCTCAACTATGTCGGGGCCTTTTAGTCTTTGACCCAATAGGGGCACTTACACACTCTACCATACAACATCTTGTAGGGGGTCATTTGGATACTGGAATGGTAGCCATTTTTGCAGGCAGACGCAATAAGTGTTAGACGATCATCCCAACTACTCTTAAAGCCAACCATATAGGCTCGTAATATAGCTTCTAGCATTTGATAGTATGCTCAGTCTGTTTAGCAGCTCGAGGGAAAAATGTGGTACTAAGACCTACCTGTGTTCCCGATCTCTTCTTGGTCTTGTCTCCAGACGTTAATAATTTAGGAATCCTTAGCCTCATATAATCCTTCTTGATTCCTTTCAAGACTTTAACTGGCACTCTACGTTTTGGGTTTTGTTTTTCTAGCCTTAGAGTTGGTTACTGAATAATGGTGAAGTCCCTTCATATAATGTATCTCATAGTCATTCTGTGTCCTGTCTATCATTACCTGGTATAATTCTGAAGGAATTTGGCATATAAGTCTGCCATCTTTTGGTAACCCGTTAGTTCTGTTCTTCTTGGTTAAATCATGTCATAATTTTCCTTTCCCAGCTTGTCCCAGCTTGTAACACTTTAAATATGTTATCTCGTGTCATCCTTTACCCTTACGAGAATGCAAGAAGGTGCTCAACCTAACTTGAGAAATATCTTAGCGTCATCTCACTAGGTCTCATATGTTACCTTGCCGTTTACTCCCTTATCCTACAATCGATATCGGGGTAGATATTTGGTCCAATCATGGCCATGTCTTACTTTACCCATAGTACTAATTCCATCTCAGTAGTTTGGCTTAACATATCTTCATATCTCTTGGTAGAGTATCCAAAATATCACAACTGCATTGTCATTATTGAATCCCTCTTCCTTTTATCATGTACTTACTCACTTAGCCTGATGCTTATATATACCCACCCGTAGGTTACACAACCATTCGGATGCAACTTATATGAGGTAGATGTAGTCTTTCCGTCTCCTTGTTCATTCTACTGTACCCATCTAACTTACATTGGAGTTTGTCTGTCCCATCTTATTATACTTCTTTCTTCTCCCTTATTCACTTTTTCCTCTTCTCATCTCCTATCATAGGAGGTTTCCTATCCCTTTTCCTTGGTTATTTATCTACCGCAACATTATTTGCGACCAACTCTATAGCCATCATTTTGGCTTTTGGTCTAGCATGATGTCTATCCAATTATGGGTGACTTTCCCAACTTGGTTTAGCAAGGGATCTCATTAAAGTTTAAACATCCATCATAAATATGTTTCTATCTTAATTTCCTCCACCTTACCCTTGCAATTTTCTCATTGGCTTCCCCCCTTTAGAGGGTACTTATACTTTAATCTGCTTATACCTTGCTCTATGTCTCTATGTGCAGTCTCAATTCCATCCAATCTTCGTCCCTAATTTACTTGGTCCTGTATCACATCCCCATTTTTCTATATATTTTTTTCAATATGATTATCCATGTACGGAACCTTATCTAAATCACGAGGCGACAGGTGCCTTCCCATACATAAGGTGATATCTCACCTACTAATCTATACTTGACTAATGTGACCCAGGAAACAACTTATCCAAGGCCACCTTCTACTTTTCTTTATGAAAGGTTAATATCCACTGGTAGTCGTTGTAAATTTTAATTAGGCAATAATTGTACTCCGACAATGATTGTTCAAGGGTCTTTTGAAGTAATAGCTTTACCCCAACCTATATTCTTTGTTCCTCGGGATGAATGTAGGTTGTATCATGTATTTCTTAAATTTGCCATCTTTATCTCTTAAGGGTTTCATTATTTTCGGGGCGATGTTATGTACACGCGTCATTCATTTATACCTTATGCCCCTTGTCCTTACTTTGTACCCAACACAAGATTTCAACTTATTCATCCCCTACCGAGTGTGCCTTACTAGCGGTCTTAATTTATCCTCGTATTGTTATACCACACCTTTACATTCGTACTCATATTCAGTTCATGGCATCTCTTTGGGGTGCTTTTGTTAGCATTTCTTCCCCCCGTTAGTTAGTGGAGAACTAATAAACTGTTATCATAAATCTTCTGAGTTTATCCTCGCGTTATGATCAACTTATCTAACTTTCAACTAAGAGTTGGGGGCTTCATACTTTTCAAGAAAAGTAAAACTCAATTGATGGACATCTTACCCTTCAACCTGAGCTTTTTTTCCTTCTTTTCTATCTTACTACACAAATACGGCAGGAGGTACCATAGTCTGAACTTTAATGCTCAGATAGGCTTTTGTTTCTCCGAAATAAAATTCTCCAAGTAAAAATGGTGCTCCTTATCGACGGCATGAAGGGTACCTCTTATAGCTTTAGTTAAACATAATAGGGGTACTTGGTATCCATTTCCAAGACATCTTAAGAATCTATGTTTCATTCCCTTTTCTTGTTCTGGGAAAATTTTGACAGAGTTTTCTCTATATTTCTTACTATCCCAAACCCTGCACGCAGAAGATACCAACAATGCCTCACAGGACCAACATATATATATTCACATCATATCACAACCGTATAGGGCTATCAATATCATCTCATATGCAACCTCACAGGGCGTTCAATATCAATAATAATATAGAAATAATGGACTTACCTCGTATGTCCAACTTTGAACTGCATCTGTTGCACTTTCCTGTCTATTTTCCATTCAGGTTTCGCCCTTACATTACAAGCACATGTCAATACCTTACCCAACGGATATCTTTCGTGTCTTTACTTTACTTACCTGCATGCTCCGTAACTTCCCATGTGGTCAATTACTTCCTTCTGTTGATGTCGTCCTTCTTTTAAAGTCCAAGTTTAGTATAAGAAGGTTTCCTATGACTCGGATCTATAGCATGATCTCTGATATGAAAGAAAGGTAACATCCTAAATGCCCTGTAGCCTCCTGCTTATAGATGTGGCGCGCAACACATCGATAAGCAAGACTCTACTAGACACAGTCTGCAGACATTCCAAGGACGAACTGCTCTGATACCACTTCTGTCACGTTCCAACCCCATAGGCCGCGACTGGGGTCCGACCTAGACCCCCGCATATCTATTTATCAGCTGTGGTCAAGTCGAATTATAGACACGTAGTGCATATACATCAAGTGTAGTCAAACTGGACTACAAACAACATGATATATACATGAAAACCCCCATGGGTCATATCATTTCATATATCTGTAGCCTTTTTCATTTGTATCATAACATGAAAGGGCACACAAGCCTACAAGGCTGCCATAACACATGCCTGTATAATACATCATACAGACCCAGCTGAATCAAACTTACACATACCACCCATATATACATGTCTGCAGACCTCTAAAAATATTAATAACAACATCTGGCGGGATAGGGCCCCCGCCGTAACCCTGAATAAACAGAAACAATTATATAAGCCAGTGGCCAGGGCCAAAAACTAGGCTTTGATACAGTGGAGCCTCTTCCAGCTAAGCTGAACGGAATCCTAAACTGACGCACTCCCAAAACCTGTATCTGTATCTGCGGGCATGAAATGAAGCCCTCCTCCCCTAGAAAGAGGAGGTCAGTATAGAAAATATACCGAGTGTATAAATCATAGACTGTAATAAGTAAAGTCATTACCAGAGTAGAATCTGCAAAAATGAGCAAAGTATCTAGAAATATCAAAATGCTTATCATAACCACAGATAAGGTATGTAGAAAAATATATGCCATATTCGGCCTCATTAAGTGACTTAGTGAGCAAATCGTGGTCGCCGCCCCATCACCGGCACGACTGCACATCATAACTCATGAGTAGGAAATATCTCCATAACAGATCATATCATATCGGATGGTCATATCAGATCATATCAGATCATATGTATAAATGGCACATCATAACTCCATAAATCTTATGTACAGGTTGTACCTTCCCCCTCACGTCAGGGCATGGCAAAAAATGTAAAGAAGTATGCATGACAACAAATCCTGGCTCGGGCTTAGTGAAGGAAGCATTAAGGTATCCACGAGTGGAGTATTGAGAAACTATATGCAATTTAAATCATATTTGAGACTCGATGGAATAATCAAAATGAGCTATCATTTAAAATCAAGATAAGATTCATATCAAGTACCTTTTTAAAGTTACTATGGGTTATATCAAAATAGAACTTTTGGGAATTATATACACATATCAAGGCATAACAAATATCTTTTGGAAAATTAAGAAGTTGGCCATCCTAGCGGCTCTATGAATAGGAACTTCCTTGGAATCATATAAAAGTCATATACTTGCTTCATAAAAACCATGTCAACCAGGAAGATTAGCTTTACATATTTGTGCCCAACATATGCCAAGAGATAGAAAAAGCTTAATACACTTATGCCGAAAACATGCCAAAAGAAAGTCTAAGCCTTACATACTTATGCCAAAAACATGCCAGAAGAAGAAAACGTTAGCTTTAAATACCTCTTATGAATTACTCTTAACACGTTCGCCCCATCGTCTCTTGAACCTATTTAACATGAAATCAATAAGAAAATCAAAACCCTTGACTTTCTAGCATATTAAGTTACATACGAGTATTCATTCATAGAACTCATCTCCTCGTTCGCCTTCTTGACTAGTTCCTTAGTTAGTTAAGGAGTTAACGGAAATCGGGTAGCACCTCCCCTATAACATGCCCTATCCAAATTTCCAATTAGATCCATAATCACTACATCAAACCAACAACAACAACCTGCAGCTGATATACAACTAAAACATGGCAACATTACACAACATAAGCTCCAAACAACTTGCTAAAAATTACGATACCAAAATAGGGTTTCTGGTCTTTGTTTCGCAAAGCCTTTAATTATACGAAAGGAGGGGTCGTGTGGATGCAACCAGCAGTACACAAACCTATTTTAGAATACATTTATGCCATTCAACACACCTCCACACACCTGCAGCCGCACTCCACAAGCACAACACTTTACTTCGACGACAATTCAACTATAACGACTCCAATTTAGATTGTCTTCAACGTCATGCATTTCTATGACATTTTCACATTTACAGACCCCTTTAGGGCGTGTAAAACACTCCATAGAAATACCATAATGTCCAAATTGAAAGGATAAACCTTACCTTACCCAAAATTGGACAAAACTCGCCAAAACTATACTTTGAAAACTTCTTGATGTGCTGAAATGGGGCGGACTATTTGTGTCACTTCTACGCTGCCCCAAATTGTAATTTTATGTTATAAAACATCATTATATAATCTTGGGATACCGTAAATAATTAATTCACGGAATAAAACTTGGAGGCTTACCTTGGCAGCCCCAAACCCGTAGCTCCATCTTCTTGCCCTCCAACATTTTTCTCTTCAAGTTTCTAAGTGTGGGGCTGAAAAAATGAATCCATAGACATCGTAAGATACATATATACCTCCCTACGTGATTAAGGAACACTGCAGGTAATTAATTCATGGAGAGAAACTTGGAAACTTACCTTAGTTTCCGCTAAACCATGGCTGCCCTCCTTTCTTCTCTACGTTTTTCTCTCTTAGTTTCTAGGCTCCCTTTTCTTTTCTTGACTGAAGTTTTGGATATGAAATGAGGTAGTTAGTCAAAATAAATACTTATATATGTTGTCTTACGAGGTAACATGTGTCATCCCCATAGGGTGACATGTGTCTAACCCTTATTGCACTAACATAATCATGCATCTAATTAGGGGCTTCCATGTGTCCTTGGTGGGGCTCACCCTTAAGTAGGTGGTTCACCTACTTGGAACCAAGAAGGTGGGTCGCCTTATTCCATGTGTCACTTTCCTAGGCTGCCACGTGGCACCTCCTTTTGCTGCAACGTGTCATCTTCTCCTCTTCCCCGTGGGTTCGTAATCTCTTCTTATTTTAAGAACCCGTGTAATCCTTACTACGTAAGCTTGGTATATACTCAAGTAGCCTAGGTATGCAATACTTCTAAGTTAGTAGCTTACGTAGGTGATTCGAGTCCCATGACTTGTTACTTGGCATCCAACTGACTCCAAATTCATATAACCGTATTTCCAACCTTCCCTACCTCTGGGTATCACATTATTCTTTACTTAAATTTATTGGATAGAGTAGTAGATTATCCGACTCATTTAATAACTTCTAAGAAGTTTAAGAGACACTCCGAGCTCAAGAGTGTGGGATGTAACATAGACACTCTGAGCTCAAGATTGTGGGGTGTGACATACTCCTTTAAATAATAATCTTTAAATTGAGAGAATTTGTGGTCCCTACACAGAATTTCAATTCCCAAAAGAATGACTAAGCAGGCTTGGGTCTGTAGATTCACTCGAAGGTTCTCCACTATGCTCTTTCCATTTGAACCATTCCACTAGGATGAAACCCCAGTCCTTTAATGTTTTCTTATCAAACATCATTTTCCTTGTGCAAATTTTGCCATCACTAAGTGGAACCTTATAAGCTTCAAACACTATAGATGGAAAGTATCTATAAGGGAGACCATGCTCACCCTTATTAGAATTCACAAATTTATGACGCCTCTAAGACCTAAGAAGTAGACATTTGTTTACCAATTTAAATAGGATCTTATGACTAGGCAATATTTCACCCTTCAACACTCTCCTAGAGGTGGACAATGCCTAACCTTATATGTATTTCTGAGTGAGAGTAGTGGAGTTCTCTATATCATAGATCTTTTATCCCCCAAGGGTAATGTTCAAAAGTTGTCCTTGCCTGGCAAAATCAAATACTATTATAATTCTCTTCACCAAGGCACATAAAGACTTTCCCCCATCACTAGTAGATTAGTGCAGAAAGCAACCATTTATCACTCATACAGTGAGGACAATGCTCCTACAAATAGATTTAACCACCTTTGATATATCAAAGTGTCAATCATAGTCACCATCCAAGGTTTCACAAACACACTAGGTTCTATCATTTTCCCCTTTAAATTCTTTTGGGCAAAAAAAAATTTGTTTTTCGCTATTGTCAAAAATTTATCCATATTCTAGATCATTTTAGGAACAAGTTTCGTAGAGGAAGATAATTCAAGTTCTTTATAGGGACTAGATTTGTTCTTGATGGGTGGGACTTAGTGCTTAGTGAATTTGGGGCTAGTTGGTGACTCTACATGAGACCTTTCATGAACTTGGTCCTCTTCAGAACTGTCTTCTACACTATTTATTTTATCTATGGTTTCCTTGTGCACAAACTTATTTTAAACTCTAATAAAGGTGAAGATCTTAGTTTTCAAAAGAATCACGCACCCTAGAATCTTCGTAGTAAATATGTGTCCAATCTTGAGAATAGCATGTGTATCACTCCATTAATGCTTGTAGTCCTATAATTTTAGCCGTTAAAAAATTAGAAGTTGGCTGAAATAAAAGGGAATACAAGAGAACCTTGTTCAAAAAGTTAAACCACTATACTACCTACATAAGCAAGAAGAAATCTTATTAAACCCTTTCTTCATACTCGAGGACCCAAGTGAGTTCCTAAATCTAACAAATGATTTCCTGTAGGGTAGGGTGAGAGGAGGTGGTGCATGGATAGTGGATTCTCTACGCACGTGATAAGAAAAGTTAGAAAGTTTCCTCTAAATCAAAGATTTTCAAGGTGGAAGTGTCTCTTTTGGAAAAAGGATTAAAGGGTATATTCTAGAAATTGGAAAGATTGGAAAATCTCCGTCTCATGCCATAGAAAAGATGTATTATGGGAATGTCTAGAAATACAACTTTCTCAAAGATCTCTCAAATTTGTGGAAAAAAAATAAAGTCAAGTTCCATACTGCATCTTGTACTGTCATAAATTTGATGTGAGGAGGATTCGTATTGGTGGCAAGAAGATGCAAGAATGGATGATATGAGCTCTATATCTGAAGGTGACCTTACATGTCTAATTGCTCAAGAAGATGATACTAATGTTTGACATAAGAGACTGGGACATGTCAGCTCTTTTCTTTTGTACAAGCTAATCTCAAAAGACTTGGTACAAGGTCTGCCTAGCTGAAGTTCCTTAAAAATAATGTATGTGAAATTTGTGCCAAAATAAAGAAAGTACAAACTTCCTTCAATCCAAAGAAGGAAGTGAGTATATCTAAGACACTTGGTATTCTCTATATGGATCTATATTGGCCTATGAAAATTCTAAGAGAAGGAGCAAAAGAAATACATTTTTGTGATTATGGATGATTACTCGAGACTTACTTGGGTTATGCTTTTGAAGTCCAATGATGAAACCTTTCCGGTATTTGCTTCTTTTCCTTAACAGATTCAAGTAAAACTAGAATGCAATATGGTAGTAATTTAATTGAGATCATGGAATATAGTTCAAAAATGCAAAATTTGATAAATATTGTGTGAAGTATGGTAGTATTCACAACTTATCTTCTTTTCAAACACCTTAAAAAATAGTGTTGTTGAGAGGAAGAATACAACTCTTATAGAAATTGTACTAACAATGTTGACTGATGATGAGGTCCCAAACATATTCTAGGCAGAGGTTTTAAACTATAATAAACAAATGCATGATTAGGTCCTTGTTCGACAAGACCCCTTATGAGTTGATATATAAGAAAAAACCGAACATGAGCTACTTGATGTCCTTTGGATGCAAATGCTTTATGCTAAATAATAGAAAGGAATCCCTAGGAAAGTTTGACCCCAAAAGTGATGAAGGCATTTTCCTTGGGTACTCATCAAGTTGCAAGGCTTACCGCATTTTAAACAAAAGATCTTAATGTATTAAAGAAAGTGTGCTTTAATTAATCGAGACACTTAGACAATAAGGAATGGGAAAAGGATATTGAAGTGGATGAATTTCTACAACTTCATAGGGATACTCTAGATGGAAAAGGAGAAGTAGATCAAGAAAAGCAAGTCAAGACAAATGAGGAAAATCCTCCCCAAACAAATTCAAAGGAACCCATCATCAGTCAAGGTTTGTTTGAATCCGTTATGGAAAAGGACATAAATGAAAATGTACTAGGATTAGCTACTAATGAGTATCCTTCTAAGGAACTTACACAATTCAACAATATGCCCCAAGTTATCTTATTTTTCAGGAAATGGAATGTCGCAACCCAAGCTACCCCTTATACGTCACACGACAAAGAGGATTTCAAAAGATCTTAAACACTCCTCTTAGCATAGGCATGGCTTAAAAATAACAAGATAATAAACACAAGAATGAAATGTGAAAGAAAAGTCTCAAAACCAATCTTATCATAGCCACTCAACATAAGAAGAATCTAAGAATAACACTTGAAAATGCAAAAAACAAATCCATACTAAGTATGATATAGCCTCTAACTATGATAGATGGGGCATAGACAAGTCCTAACTCACCAAAATAATCTAAAACTAAAAGACATGAAAGAAAAGACATCATAAGATGACTGTGCCCTCGAAGCATAAGGATTCACCAAGCAAAGCTACACTGGTAGGATTTAAGTACTAACTACGGGCCTGAGAGGGTACGTTGTGACCTATATTATAAGAATAGTATAGGAAAAAGATGTATGCGGTCAATACTGTAGGATAAACTGGGTATGGACGATGTTCAATGCATGACGTGAAATATGATAATGCAATGACCAAGCTAAAACATGATATCATCATTTAAAATATCGTTAGAAATATAAACATGGTCAATGCAATATTTGTAAGAAAATCATAATGGAAACATAACATAGTGAGACAAACCATTAACCGACATAAGCCAGGTAAAATATAACATGGAGCCCGGTGTCATAATTTCTATATAAACCATGTGATATATAACATTGAGTCTTGTGTCATACTTCCCACACCGAAATAAGATTGTCCTACTTGTCAAGGTAAGGACCATAAACATGAGCTATTGTGGATCCACTATATAGATTCAATTAAGACTAGTTCCTATGTGGGCACATAATTATGAGATAATGGGATTGCTACTAGAAACCCGACCTCTATTAATGAGAGAGCCTTCATCCCAATATCCACTTGGTCATAGGTAAACTCTCAATGGAATAGTATAATCATAGCATAATATTCAAAAATGGTAATAAGCTTGAAAGACCAAATTCATCGTAGATACTTGAAAATTATAGAATTTCATAAAAGTACTTCATTATAAGAATACTTTCCTTTTAAATAAATAATATTTTCATAAAAATCGTATTGATACTTTGTCTAAAAGCATCCTTGAAATCATAGTTCATAAATTCATAATGAATGCGTAATTAAACATAGTTCATAATCCTAAAATAGGCATATTCCATGTGTTCATGTGAAATTCATCAAAAACATATAATTAAGATTAAATCATGCACAACAAGTTCAATAGAAGTGAAATAATTCATAATTTATTGAACCCAACACAAGATCATAAAAATCTTGGGTTTAGGAAGAAATCATAAAGAGTAATTTGAAAATACTTTTGAATCGATGCATGGAAAAGAATCTATGGATAAAATTTACACATACCTCAATGTATTTTATCTTGAAATTGAAGAGGAGACTTGAGTTATTGAAATCCTAGCTTTATGGAGAACATTACCTTAGGAGAGAAACCCTAGAGAGCCTTAGAGAACTCTAGGTGAATGAGATGGAATGGAGGAAATTTAAAGGGTTTGGGTAGTTATAGTGTCACGACCCAACACCGTAGGCCACGACTGGGGTCCGACCTGGACCCCCTTATGCGTATCTATCAACTATACTCAATTTGAACCGTGTGAGATGTGGTACTATACACAAAGTCCTAATGGGTCAAAAACTTTTTCATATACATGTCGCCTCTTTCACCTGTATCACGACATAAAAAGGCACGCAAGCTGACATGGCGGCCATAACACAATAACATGTATAACATGACATACTCAATAATAACCTATATACACATGTCTATATACCTCTAAAAGAATTAACTGTATCATATGGCAGGACAGGGACCCCGCCGTACCCCTAAATAAACTAATATATACATCAAATGACTAGCCTCAAAAGTTAGGCTCCAGAACAGTGGAGCACTTCCAACATCACTGAGTGGAAACCTGAAGCTAGCGGATCTCCAAAATGAACATCTATACATGCGGGTATAAAATGCAGCACCTCGAAGAACGGGGGGTCAGTACGATATATATACTGAGTATATAAAATATAACTGAGATAATGACTGTAATAGGGACGCAGGAAATAAGTATGACAGTTAATAATTCACTATACCTACATCTTATGAAAAGAGGGCATGTATATTATCCTCATGTATCACTCCCGGCCCGCTGTGGGACTCGGTATTACCATATCATCATAAATCATACCCTCGTATATGACATCATTTCATATATTACAAGTGCATCACTATGTCTTCATATGTATGCCTACCTATCATATCTGGCCCTTTAGTGAGGGTCTCGGTGAAACAGTGGTGTACATGTCGTATCGCACCCGACCCACTATGAGACTCGGTGCCATTATCATATAGTAAAATATACCGAGGAACATTCAGCATGATCCATACTTTAAAATAGTGTCGAGGAATGTAAGGACCGATCCATATTTGAAAACAACGCCGAGGAATGTACGGTCCGATCAATATTTTAAAATAATGCCAAAGAACGTACGGCCCGATCCATATTTTCCATCATATCATCATATACATGCCCGGCCTGAGATGCGGTGATGAGCATCATCACATACGGCATCATCGTATGCTTCACTTCATCGTATGGAATGGCAAGGTGTGATGATGGAATTTCTAGATTGAAAGAAATCTTGCAGTAAGGACTAATTCAGAGACTAGGTTGTGATGAGACATTTTAGAAAAAAATGCTTATTTGAAAGCACAAGTTCATGCGTAAACTGTTGAAAACAAGAGTCTCACTAGGAAGAGGAGGACCTGAACAAACGATAGTTATTATGCTTATGCTTCTAAAAATAAACACATGATTATGGTTCTCCATTCCCTTCTTTCTTATTTTTTCTGCCTAGTTCTTCTATTTTTTTCTTTTTATCCTATGTGCATTTCTTTGCTGTCTTCATTGCTATAACTGATCAATTCCCTTATGCATTTTATTAATGCAATGTATTTGATGCTATTCTAATGAACTATGAATGAAAATTTGCCTCTTTGTCTACCATTCCTCATTTCTTACGCTTGGCAAGTTTATTCTTGTTAGTGTTTCTCAGTGGACATGAATTTACCGAGAGTGCATATTATCTTACTTGGTATAATGTTCTAATTTTTTTATGATTCCAAAATGGGAAGACATATTAATAAAGGTAGACAGTTCGGATCAAGGGACCTATTCCATATGAGAGGAGGAAGTTAATGTCAATAGGGGGAATAATTTATCATAATAAAAAAGGGAAAAATGTTGTATTTTGGGTTTTGATGACTTAACAAAATATTGTACAATGAATAATTCAAAGAGGGACATGTTAGATACGAGGTACATACTGTAGGGGGAATATGCAAGCAGTGACAATAATCGAAAAAGGGGAACAAACTTGATATAGTTTGTCATCGTCAAAAAAAGGGGAAAATGTTATATTTATGTTTTGATAATTTAATAAACTATGGGACCTGGTCCCATGATTAACGCCTACCAAGGGAAAGAAAGTGGAGTAAATATGTAAAGCTGCAAAATCTACAGAGGTTGGTAGACACTCCAGCAGAGATGTACATTCACATTTTATGTATCGACAAACCTTGGGACATTATCGGTAGATCTGGTCTCATGAATAATGTGTTTCACAGACCAAACGGGAACCAGCTATAAAAGATGCCACCACCTACTATGGTTGGTGGGAAGCAGCTGGAGAACATCCGGCGTCTAGCCAATCAGAGGAGACAAGGTAGTTTCATCCATACGTCAAATACTATCCCTAGGAAATGAAACAACTTAGTTCTTCACATCATATTTTCAAGGAAAAAGGTGAGTTTTCTAAAAAGAAAGAACAACTTCCTCAAGGCATTAAGGGAACTTATTGAGATAAATTTGAAGAATAGTTTATAGGTTGTTGCTTTATTGTAATGTTGAGTCTTGTGTGCTAAATATTGTAAGATCAGTTCCTACACTATAAAAGAATATTGATAATCTTTCCTTGTATTTGTTTTTCATAAAGTTCATGGCTAGAGTTAGCCTTGAAAGTGGCTTCTAAAGTCTGTGTCAACTAGAGTTAGTTGGGATTATGGGAAATAAAGATATTGCTTATGGTCAAAGTCTTGTAATGTAGGTATTGTAAGCCAATGGGTGGAGAGGGTGTCTACTTCCAATAGGTTGTAATAGACTACTTTTCTCTTGCATCTAGTGAAGAATGGTTGGTAAAATCATGTTGGTCGGGTCGTGATTTTTCCTCCCTTGAGCAAGAAGCCTTTCCATGTAAAATCTTATCTTGTTCCTTGCATGCATTAGCTGTTCATTTATTGTTAATGTTTTTATGGACCTGGTCCCAAAGTGATAGTGGATGCATACATTCTAACAATTGTCTTGATAAGATGAAAATCTTTATTATGAGCCTGTTTAACATGTAAAAAATTCACGAGGCTCTCTAATTTGATTTCCCCATTAAACTAGCTAGTACTTGTTTTATGTTTTATTTATCACGATATTCAATAATAAGTCATTTTCATGCAAAAGTGCATATTTCTTTTTTGATTTTGACATGTCTTTCTGTTATGCATGATTGAGGTAACTATACATAAAAAAAATTAAAAGGGTATTACATGAGTTTGTTAGATTTGTTATGGTTTTGATAAATTGATGATTGTGTGTGGTTCTTTATGATACATGAAACTTATGTTTCAAATGTGAGCTTATTTGACGTAGATTTGATTGTTGAAATTTGAAGAATAAATTGTAATTTCTTGACAAAAATATATTACACACACAATTGAAATTTTAGCCTATTTCAACATATGCACTTCAATCATGTATGATTTAGGCATCCATACATGATAAAAGGTTATGGTGCTAAAATGGGTTTGTTGTCATATTTATATTTATTTTGACAAATTGATGATTGAGATTTATTTTTTATGATACATGGAGTGGGCATTTAGTTTTATCAAATTTCAGTTCAATTTTTCAAATTTTTATTTTCAAAATGTGCACTGTTCTGTTTGTCAACTTTAGTTTGGTTTATTTTGGCGTTTTTAAAATAATTTTTTAGATGGGAATGAAGAATAAAATGAGGACCAAATCTGTTACAACCCAAAAACTTGAGTTATGATGGTACCTATAAAAACTCATCGGTAGTTAAGCCAACTCATAGCTCGAAATAGTAAGTAACGGGCCTAGTGGGAAGAAGTCCAAAATGAAATACCAACATAACAAGGAAATACATCGCAGAAGAGAATAAATGACATAACTATATACAACAATATAAGATCCAATCCGACAATGTAGTGGACAATGGTACAAAGCTACTAAAATGAGTACAGACACCAAAATAAGAAAAATAAATACAGACTTGTCTTGAATACAAAAATCTAGCCAAAAACTATATAGAGGTGGAGATGAGTCAAACTAGGATGACATAAGCTCGCCCTTAATCTCTGAAAATCCTAGCAACTATGAATAAGATCAACGTTGACGGTTGGTGGATTGATTTGTATCAGGGAAAAACGATTGCAGAGGGTAGCATGAGTACCAAAATAACGTGTATCCAATAAGCATCATAGGCCGACTGATCTTGAAAACTAAATACATAATGTAAAGAGAGGAGAAGGAGGTAGAAGAACGAAGGAATAGCGATAAGCCTAATCATGCGCCTCAATAATCCAACACGAAGTGAAGATAAATTTAAATAGGTCACTATAACCTAACTGAACCCCCATATGCTTGATGCGCCCAAATTACAACTCCTTAAAGAAATATAAAATGGTCGTTGTCAAATATAGAACCAAACTAGGTTGGGGTCGAATCCCACGGGAAATAAGGTAAGAACTAAGATGTATGCAGTTATTTTACTCTTAGCTACTTATTTCTAAAACAAATAGAAAATATGGGAGAAGTTTGGGGTTTTTTCACAAAGTCACTAGGTAACAGGTGACAATTAAAAATTATCAAAGTCATAGGTGTGATGGTCCATTGCCTAGGCCATCATCTAATCTTCAGAGAGTACTTATGACTGCAAATCTGACGTTGCACCTGATGTCCTGTCAGAGGTATGACGGTCCATCACCTTCACCATTGGCTGAACTTCTGCAAATGTTCTTAACTCTGCACGTGTGACTTTATGGTAGATGGCCCATCGTAGGCTTGATGGTTAGTCATCCTTGCCATCAGCAGAACTTTAGAGAATTGTAATATGTCTACATGTGTAACTCTAGGCCTGACTGCCCATCACAATTTTATGGTTCGTCGGACTTGTCGTCAGAGCTCTCCTTTTGCCACACTTAACTTCATTTTTATTTTTTTCTCCCTTTAATTGATTTCCCATCTAACACAGTAGAAAAACTATTAAACAATAATATTGTTACTTAACAACTTGCATTAATACATAGTTAAAAGAATCAAATACGCCGTCAAATGCTGGCACATCAACACACTCAACATAGAATATTATCTTGTCCTTAAAAACCACCTAAGATTGTATTTACAAACTCATGGACTATCAACATTCATAGCAGTTTCAAAAAATTGACTCAATCAGGCAAGCATATGTCTATTAGTTATTGACTCAAAAGGATCTAGGATTGACATCCGGATATCAACAAGCAACTTGGCATACAACTTTATTAATTTTCTCAACAATCATTAATCAACAGTGCAAACTAATGTCCCTATCACTCACATATTAATATTTATTTATGAGGGACAATACAAAGCACTCACACTCAGAATGAAATTCATGCAACACAAACAAAATCCATAGGCTTGCCCTTATTATTTTCACACCAGCTTTACATATAATTGGACTAGTATTACTATAGGACTTGGTCGGCTTGTAACGTAAGTTCAAGGTAGAGGCAAGACACATTTGAGAGTAGTGACTACGCCTTCCTTGACACTATATTTACCTTGTTTTCTTTTTTCTTTTCTTAGACAACCTTGTTTCTTCCTTTTCTTCCTCAATTGATATGTTGGACGCGACTCATCATTTTCTTATTCCTAAAATTCTTTTTTTTTTACGTGAGCATAACTACATTTAACATTCAACTCATGATGAAATGCCACATCCCCATATTATGATCATTATCAACCTATCTTTATTCATATCCCATTGTATCTTTACTCTACTCAGAGTAGACACCCTCAACTTAGGCATTTTACCTGAACTAAGGTACATGCTGCCCAAGGAGGGACCAGGGCCAAAGAAGCAGTTTCAAAATAAATAGGGAAGGTAAATGCATTAACAATAAATAAGTTTTCATTTAGGCTCAAAATTTGGGATCAAATGATTTCTTCCTTCATTTGGTTTTTCTTATAGGTTTAGTGGGCTAAATTCAAAGACATCCTATAATCCTTTCTTATTTCATTATCTTTCAGACATTGCAATATAAACCAGTCAAGTTCTAGATGCACATACAAAGAATGATTAATACAAAATTCTCCATTCACACATGGCATAGTATGCACTGTCACCTTCTGACTACCAAGTTTCATAAACATAGCTTAAGCAAAACTTTTGCATTCATAATCATAAGATGTCACAGAAAGTTCTCCAACAATCAATATAACCAACAAAACATTTCATACCATAAACTTTTACTTTATTTACCACTAATCTTTTTAGTACAAATCCCAACTTTTTTATACAGACTCAGACTCTTTTATACAAGAACGGACAAATATTTACAATTTGACACTCCTAAATATGCCGATTCTACTAGATAGCACCTAAGGGAAAAAAAACACGGCAACAAAAACCCTTAGGCAATGAGATAGACTTAAAGGTGCATCCTCTCAAAAACATATGCATTATTTCCAATGCATTACAAATATTACAAGCAAGCTCGGAGAGTGAGGTTTGTCGTTGAAGCTCTAAGCTTCAAAATATGGTACTCATAATGGAGCATCAATTGACAGTAACCTCAGTAGTGGTGTTGGTAAGGCCCAACACACTCAATGATGCATCGAAAGAGATCTTAATAGCCAGTGGTGGAATAATAGAAGTATGTGACTCCATAACAATATCAACCCCACTGCTCGGAGTCAACTCAGTTGTCAATGCACAAGAGGACGCCACAGATACACTGAATCACTGCTCCTCAAGTCTCATCTCCTTATTGTGCCACGATATCTGCATAGCCTCGGTTAACTACACCTGCTCATTCCTCTCAAAGTCCTTCTCATGACAATGCCTCTTCTTTGCTTTTCTTTGTTCTTTCTCATCTTTGGCTACTGTCAGCTTGTCTAAGGCATTAGGGATTGTGCCCAATAGATCAATAAATGGCTCGTCCTACTAGGAACCCTCAATATTCAGAGTTGGGAACACCTAAAGTGGCCTCTTAGTAGTGCTCAAATATCAGCCTTAGCCTGTGTGAGTTTACTCGCAAACCTAGCGAAGTCTGTAATTGTGAGCTCTCATAGTTAGTCATTCATTCATGCTTCCATGGTGTCCATCTACACATGTATATCATTGTAGGGCACCAATCCTGCTGATATTTCTCTATCAACAAATGACCCAAGCTTCTCGACAAATAACTTCATCTACTTCACATGGTGGTCAACCCTCTTAACTAATCTGATGAAGTTTGCCGGCGTGAACGCATAGAGTAACGACTGTGGTTGTGAAGAATTTATATCCTTAGTCTCAGCCTGAGTAGCTAGAATATCTATAGCAGATTTTGTGTGGCTCGGTGTGGCTGTGCCTGCAGATATCTCGGCAGCTCCTTTATCTCAATCTTATGCTGCTCAACTGGTATGAATATATGTGGTCTCGGCTTGTGCACCTGTATTTAAAGTCGTTACTCATCCTTCATCCTCTCAATATTGAACCTCTTTGTAATCATAGTCTCCTCATTAATTCCTACTAAAATAGGCACATTTGTAGCTTTGTATAGGCCAATATTTAGTTACGGGAATGAAAGTCATGTGGCTAGTCTAGTCACCCAATTCTAGATTTTTTCATAATCGACTCTCCCAAAGTCTATTGGGAATCCCGATAGTAATTCAAACATCAACACTACCTTGTCCTCAACAAATATTCTATGATGCGAAGAGAATGATTTCTTTTTTATGACTTCCACTTATCGATCCTGACCCAAAAATGTGACCAGGGCCCTTTTTTGCCTCCTGTAAGCAACAATTTGTAGCGCACCACACCCCACTAGAAATTTTTAGGGAATGGCAGTGATGTTTTATGAATCCTCTCCTTAGTGTTTATCAACCATAAAGGTCACTACAAGAAATAAGACTTATTGTGGTGAGATTTAGTGGCGATCCTACTTGTTGCTACAAAAGCTTCATATTCAGTAGGGACATATATGGTCGTTCCAAAATGTTTAGTTTCAGTGGCGACTTATTTTGTGTCGCTGCTAATAGTTGTCACTAATTCGCAAATTATAAAGTCCCGCTAAAATAAAATTTGGGCGCTAAATATTTAGTAGCAAATTTTGAAATGTCGCCTCAAATAAGATTTTGTAGCGACCTAGTCGCCGCTAATGTTAATCCAACTAAATTAAATTTAAAAGAAAAATAAACTAAAAAATCTGTAAAATTTTGGAAAGCTTTGAGATATTAAAAGATCATCTCTTAGCTGCTAAACTAAAGGTCATTCTCATCAGCTCTTGCACAAACCTAAACAAAAAAATGGATATTATATAGATTTGGGAAAAGGGATCGAAGGAAAGAAAAACAGAGACAACACTTCTAACAGAGGTTCCTCTTTGCTCGATTTATAGGAACAAGTAGTGTCGATCTGTTGGTGAAATATATATGAATAAGGTTCCTTTTTTGCTGAATATTCTTCAATTTTTGACTAATAGGGTTCTATAAAGTATGTATTTCATCAGGTATGTGCTCAAATCCGTTTCTAGGTTTATGTATTTTAAGATTTTACATGTAATTTCTATAACCCACTTGAATTTTGTAGGAATGGAGTTCTCTAAAGTCGATAGAAAAGGAAGAGAGTTCCTAGTTTGAAAATCACTGTGAGCGTAAGAAGTTCAAAGTTCTAAAGGATTGAACCAGTTCGCCCATTTGAAGTTTTGAAAATCAGTTCGAGGTAAGTTAAAAGCTGAAAGTTCTAAAGATGTTTTTGTATTTTGTATTCTCGATCTTGCGAGGTAAACTAGAAGCTGAAATTCTATATTCTCATTTGTATTTTGTATTTTGTATTCTCGATATCCTCTGTGTGGGTGTTTCTATGTCTGTTGATGGAAGTCCTACATTTGGATTGCACATTGGAAAATCTATCTTGAAATCGAGAGTCTCTTCATTGTTTACATCTTTATCTCTTCATGGATTTGTGGTTTTGACTAGTTAAAGAATTGACACCTTTGTTGGAGAAAGAAGTATTCACAATTTTTTTTACAGATATTTATTTTTTATACTTTGTGCAGTTTTTTCTAGTTAGCCGATCAATCGATTCTCTTTATTTGAAGTTTTATTTTCTGGAGATGTGTAGAGTCGATAAGACTCACTGTAAATAGCCGCAGAATGTATGGAGAATTCTAGTATCTGTCCTTATCTTTTGTGAGCTACAAAAAGATATGATAATACTTAAAAATTGTAGGAATAACAATAACCGTATAATTATATAATTTAGAGGAGAGATATGAGATTGACATTATTGTGTAGTAGATAGTTGATAAATTAAGAATTTGGTTCTATTAGAATGTGAAAAAGAGAAGATTATAAATTATCGATTGGTCTATTATGTGAAAAAAGCTTTTTACTAGTAGACGGTCCATCTGTGTTTTTGATTAAAACAACTATATAAACTGTGAGTGCATCAGAAAAGTGCTACTACTACGAACAAATTCACTACCTGTTGCTTAGAAAAGGCCATGAGATCATCCGAGTTGAACTTTTTATTACCTGCATTGTACTACTTCAGTTCTACAGGGTATTTCAGGTTGTTGTGTGATGTTGTTGTTGGATGTTGCAGCTCTGAATTGTACAAGGAGTTGTAGTTCTATATTAATTGCTGCAGCATCCTCCAGGTTTGTGCTACAGCTCTGCAGTGTTTTTGTAGTTGGTGATCTTATCCACAACATTTTCTACTAGGTGGTTTAGTCACAACCTGCAGCTTCTACAGATTTGCAATGTACCTACACAATAGTAGATAATAGAGAACAATGGATCCTAGGTAGCTAAGCATATATGAGAGGACTCCTCTCGATACAAAGTATCTAGGAAAACCATAAAATAAGGGAGACTCTCCCTTTTGCAATATAATCCTAAATAAGGATTCTTCAAAGAGGCTATAACTTCAAGGAAATACATAGCCCCAAAAAAGAAAGAAAGAAGAGAGAACACGAAAAAAGAAAGAAACAAAAGAAAATTAGAAGAAGAGCTCATGGTGCTTCCTCTTGAGATAGTCTGCAGCTCATTTAAGGTGGTTCCATGATCCTCTTCAACTTTTGCCTTCTGAAACTTGACATTCCAGTTTGTCTAGTATGTAGTACCCCCTTGTATCCTTAGGAAGTTGCTAAAAATTGTAGGCTTGATACAACCTGTCAACCATATGGCTATGCTTGGAAAGAGTGTCTGCAGCACAGCACAGTAAGTGCCATTGTATATGAGGCTCAATAGCACAGTTGAATATTTACTTGTACTTTGCAAGATAATCACTGCAAACATAGTAAGTTGTGCTAGTCACAATCATATGTAATCTACGCTCCCTTTTTATTATTAGCATTTGATTGTGAGAATTTCCAACTTCTAGTCACAACCTCATTATTGATATTTTCCTGTAAATTTATTTCTCAGTACTTCTCTGTCCAATATTTATCATTATGAATAATTGAATTAATTAACTTATTAATTTTTTTATTGAAATAGGAATGGATAAAAGTTGGTTGAATATTAGGAATAGAGTTGACCAAAAATATAGAGACGGAGTAGAAGGTTTTCTTAATTGGGCATTTAGTCAATCCAAGGTGAACACTATGATTCGATGTCCTTGTAAAGAATGTATGAACACTGTGTTCAAGCTAAGAATTGATATAAGAGTAGACTTATTGAAGAAGGGATTCTGGGATTATTATAAGGTGTGGGACTTGCATGGAGAAATGTTGGTTAGAGTTGAAAATTCTAATGTCGCATTTAATGATGAAGTAGAAGTTGATAGCGCTGAAGAGGATGACATTACTCAAATGATCCATGATGCTTGTGGATATATGAATCTAGATAATAATGCTACTTATTCGGAGGGAAATGAAGAGCCAAATATGCATGCTACAAAGTTCTACAAATTGTTAGAAGATGGTAAGATAGAACTTTATCCTGGTTGCACAAAAGTCTCAAAGTTGTCTTTTGTTGTTAAATTACTTCACTTGAAGTCACTTAACCATTGGAGCAACAAATCGATGGATGAGTTATTAAGGTTCTTTAAAGAAGTTCTTCCTGAGGGATCATTTGTACCTAGTTCTTTCTATGAAGCAAAGAAAGTTCTTCGTGACCTAGGCTTGGGATATACCAAAATAGATGCATGCTAGAATGATTGTATTTTATATTGGAGCGATTATGTCAATGCTCAATCATGTCCTAAGTGTGGCAAGTCTAGATGGAAGTCAGTAAAACTCAAAGGCAAGAAAGTAGCTCATAAAGTGTTGCGATATTTTCCAATCAAACCAAGGCTTCAAAGATTATACATGGCAAAAGAGACATCAAAGAAGATGAGGTGGCACAAGGAGGAGAATATTGATGACGGTGTCATGCGTCATCCATCTGACTCAATAGAATGGAAATCTTTCAATGAGCGTCATCCTACTTTTTTAGTTGAGTTAAGAAATGTGCGATTAGGTTTAGTAAGTGATGGATTTCAACCTTTTGGAAATATGAGTTCCAATCATAGTATATGGCCTATCGTTCTAGTTACATATAATTTTCCACCATGGGATTGCATGAAAGATACATATTTCATGATGACACTTCTTATTCCAGGACCTAAGTCTCCAGGGAATGATATTGATGTATATTTACACCCAATGATTGATGAGTTGAAAGAATTATGGAATGGGGTGGAGACTTATGATGCATACTCAAAATCTAATTTTCTTATGCGTGTGGCTCTGCTCTGGATGATTAATGACTTTTCAGCATATGGAAACCTTTCAGGATGGTCAACTAAAGGCAAGCTTGCATGTCCGTGTTGCCATAAGACACACAATCAATTTCCTTACGCAACAAATTGTGTTATATGAGGCATCGTTGCTTCCTTCCCATGAACCATCCATGGCGTAAAAATAGGATGTTATTTGATGGGAAAGTGGAAATGGGGATCACACCTAGCCCTTTAACAGGTGATGAAGCACTTATGCAATTACATGAGTTGGGCAATGTGAGTTTTGGTAAAGTGCAAAAGCGAAAGCGTAATGTTTCTAACAATGCTTATAATTGGAAGAAGAAAAGTGTGTTCGCAACCCAGGTCGTCCAAAAGGTTCAATTGCTGAAGGTCATATGGGAAGGAAAAACATTACGTTTTACTCACGATATTTAAAAAATATCTCAACCAAGTTCAATCAACCAACAAGAAATAATGATGGATTTGAATTACATGGTGGGATGTCTATATTTAAATTAAGTGGGCAAACAAAAGGGGCTTCAGTGCGAAAGAAACTACCTCATTATGAGTTCAACCAAGCATGTATGTATGTTCTTCAAAATTGCGAAGAGGTTTCAAAATTCATGGAGTAAATATCTTATTAATTCAAATATAATTTCATATTAAGATAATTTAAGTAATCTTAACCAACACAAAATGTAGGGAATACATGAGAGAGATTGAAATACAAGGTTCAACGAGATATCATGGGATTCATAATAATGAGTTTATTGATTGGTTTCGTGCACGTGTAAGTGTTCACTAAAACAAAACTTTACTATTACGGTTGGCATATCAATATGAACAAAGCTTATTTGTTTTTATAGATATTTGTACTATCTGCACAAGAACGCGCAATAGATGAGCTCATAAGCTTAGCCGTCGGTCCAGAACCATTGGTGCATCGATATTCAATATTTATGGTGAATGGATTTAGGTTTCAAATAAAAGAACTTGTGAGAAAAACACATAACAGTGGAGTACTTATTAGGGGAGATGATGCAGACTCTAATAAGGAGTATTATGGTATATTGGAGGACATTTATGAGTTGCGTTATGTGGGAAACAGAAAAGTTTATCTATTCAAGTGTCATTGGTGGGATGTGGATCGCCTAGGAAGAGGATATAAGATTGACATTTATGGGTTTACAAGTGTGAATACTCATTGTGCTTTGAATACAAATGAGCCATTTGTGCTGGCATCTCAATCTGAGCAAGTTTTTTACTTGAATGACACGATTGATAAAGATTGGCTCGTTGTTGTAAAGACAAATCCCCGTGACCTTTTTAGTATGCCTGAAGTTGAAGAAGAATTAATAAATGAAGAAGTTTATCAACAACAGGAAGTGGAATGTAATATCTTGAGTATCAATGACCAAGAAATTGATATTGCGGTGTCTTTACATAGGGATGATATTGAACCACAAACTGTTTTGCGTACCAATGATGAAGAAAATCAGGATGATGATTTTATTAATGACAATAATATAGATGTATCTGAGAATGAAGAAAGCGAAGAAGAGTTAATTAATGATAATGATGGAGATGACAGTGATACATCCTTTAGAAGATTGCTTAACAGAGACGACTGTATATCTGTCTACATCTTGTTTTGATAAGTTTTCTGTATTTTATTTTGATTAGGTTGACATAAAATTAATTCATAACGCTTGAATCCACAACTTTATAAATATAATCAGCATTTTAAGTTTAATCAATGTGTTACATTTCCATCAATGAGGCTATAGTTGTTAGCAAAATATCACACATTTTTTAAATTTATTAATCTAATACGTTGTTTTATGAATTGATGTTTTCTTTAGCTGGTAGACATATGTTTTATCATTTTTAATTTCTGAATCTTATGCTTCTCCTTTTTAATCATGTTGCAGGAAATGAAAGGAACTGGATGAGGTAAAAGTGGAAGAGGTGGTATAAGAACTGGACGTGGAAATTTTCAAGGACGAGAAAGTCTTGCTGGAACTGCATCTCAGCCACAAATACCACCAAGGCAAGGACCTCTACAGACAGAACAATCATCTAACCCAAGGCAAGGACCTCAGCAGATAAGCCAAATATCAAATGACCCTATCCAAAGAACATCTCCAGAGACACAATCATCCAGAACTCTAGAAGAAAGTGTACGCCCCTCCCCAGAGGTTGAAACTGGTGCAGGTTAGTCCACGTCCCTAGCTAGTGGTGCAGAATTGTCTATGCTTGGTCTTGGTTCTGGAAATTTAAATTTACAAGGATCTAATAGACTAATGGGTGGCGTTCTGCAGCAAAGTAAATTAACTTAAAATGCTGGCAGTTTCTCTTCTTCTAGTTCTGCTAGTTCCCTTCATCTGCTAGTTTTCATACTTGACAGAGGCTTAACTAGTTTCGTTCTTTCTTGGGTGCAGATATAGACAATTATTTAATAATCTTCTTTTGATCTGTTTCTTAAAATATATAAGCTCAAACTTTTATGTAGCTTTAAGTTGAAAAAAGAAGAGGATAGTTGGTTAACAAAAGATGTTTTGGTGATAAGATGCCATGAATCTGCAAGCTTTTAGTGGAGATGCTAAGATGCCATGATTGCATATAGTTCTCAAGATCACCATATTATTGCTTTGCAGTTTCTCGCATCAATAAAAAGAGAGGAAGAGGAAAATATAAATCTAAGACGGTTGATATTAAAACCAAGTACGGAGGAAAAATCAATATAATTATTCCAGATGACATTGATAGAGTCGTGGGTTCTGGTGCTAGAGATATTGTTAATTACTGTGGCTTGATCATGAGGAGCAACATCTTATTTCAAGATGGAAATTGGCAGAAGATTATTTTAAAACATGGAGAAGCAATGTGGTATAAGGTTAAGGTAATAAATTACTTTCCATTTTGTATTGTCTTTAAATTACTTAATTTATCAAATTTAATATTATAATGTGTTCAGGACAAATTTGAATTTTGTGGTGGACTGCGAGAACATAAGTTACAAGGCTTTGTGATAAGCACTATGCAAAGACTTTTTAGGGCATGGAAAGCTCGATTGCATAATTCTTACTCTGCCTATGATACTGATGAAGAAAGATTGTCTCATCGACCTGAGGATGTTGAGTTGGAGAACTGGAAATACCTAGTTAAGTATTTTGACAGTGAGAAATTCAAGGTAACTTTATTATAACCAAAACATTGTTGCCCACTCTATAATCTTAGACATATGCTTACATGGACAACATGACATCTTTCAGTAGCTATCTAGACTAGCACAAATATTTTCTTATCTCTTGACTTAGTACAGTTTGTTAGTGAGAGAAACAAAAAAAATAGAGAAAAACAGATAACTAAGCATTCTTGTGGGACACGATCATTTGCAGAAGTAGAGGAAGTTACGGTGAAAACATATTTGTTCTTCTATAATTACATATACTTCTTGTTATTTATATGATTATTTGCTTATATTTTTTTTGTTATTGAACTATATTGTAGAGAAATCCGGAATCGGGAGAAAAAGACACACCAGATAAAGTCTGGGAGATTGAGCATACACATAAAAAAGACAATAGAGAACGTGTATGATTGGATCCGCAATCCCAACAGATTCATGTAATTCCCTAAAGACATTACCTTATTATCTTTTTGATCTACTACAAGTTACTTTATTCTTTTTTTTGGAGACAACTTCTTCTCAAGATAGTCATTTTCACCTTGTCTACTTCAATATGTAATCTTTCTTCTTTGGATTTGTGGCTGTGTTTGAGCAAAACATCAGCTATAAATTTTCTTTGTCTATGTAAATAAACACCCTTGAAGACATGGAAATGAGAACACCATTGAGGACTTAACTACAGCTGCAGTTTCTGCCCCATATTTCTGCAGGTTCTGAAGGTGAAGATGAGGATGACTATTGTAAGGTGTTGCAGGTTGTTTGATGCTAAAGGTTCCAAGTATGGTTGTATTGTAGATATGTACATGGTTGTGTAGTTGAGGTATTTGTTGTTGGATGTTGTAGCTCTGCAGTAAACTTAGATGTTGATGTAGTAATCCACTCCATTGCACCATGCTAAATCAACCTGCAGGTTCTAGATGTATGCTGCAATTCGACAATAAAGTCATAAAGTGCTGCAACACTTTATTTACCTGCACAATGGAAGCAAACAAGAGAGGAATTCCAAGTGCTGTATCAAGTGTTGCAGGTCTGCAATGAACCTGCACAGCAGAAACAGAGCAAAAATACCTACTCTAGTCCTTATCTCTAATGATAAGTTGTTTAGTCTAGTAAAGCTATAAATGAGGGACTCTCCCCTTTACAAAGGTCCTAACTATTAAATCTTCAAAGTCGATATATCTATGAAATAGAGACATCCAAATTGAAGAAGAAGAAGTTAGAACACTAAAGCTGTAAGAAGAGTTCAAGGAGGTTGAGTTTTCTTCTTCTAAAACTTGCCATCCCTAGCTTGTCCAACTTGATGTAGCCCATAGTTTCTTGTGGTAGTTGCTGAAAATTATAGAAATATTGTGTATGTTCAAGCATATGACTGCATTTGGACAATGTATCTGCAGGAAAGTTTGCTTCTCGGAATACATGTTTGCATTAGAAGAAGTCCAAAAGCTGGACCAAAGAAAGTCCAAAGTTACTTTCAATATGTACGTTATGATTTGGTGAAGTAATTAAATGTTATTGCAGGGTCAGCTTCAACAACTTGTTGTTGAACAACAATCTGAAGAGATCGAGCATCCCATGACTAGGGATGAGATTTTATCATCGGTTCTCGGTGAGAGATCAAGCTATGTTCGGGGAAAAGGATATGGAAAGAAGCCTCCTAAAAAGACTCAACTACATCAGTCAGACATAGAGGCAAGTGTATCTTTGGCAATGGAAAGTATTCATCAAGAGATGCAAGTTGATATGGATCGAAAGTTACAAGAAGAACATGAACAAATGACTTCTGATTTAAAAAAAAAATATGAAAGAAGATTTGCAGAAAAAATTGGAAGAGGAGCGTGAACACATGAAAGGCGAGGTAGATAAGATGTTCCAAGAAAAAATGGCTGCTATTATGACTAAAATGCAACAGGTACTTTCTCTTGCTCTTTTGGAATATAATAATTTGTTATCTTGGTGTAGAAAATAGTTACATTAAAAGTTGGACTAGTTATTAGGGAAATCCAACAACTGAAATGCTTTCTGGAAAGCTTTCCATAGCTTTAGAGATGCCGAATCCAACAAAGCTATGGCCTATGGCCAACAAGAAGTACTTTAGTTATCAACAGTAAGTGGAAGATTGTTGGAAGTTTTTTGTGTTATCTATTTACTGGAAACTAGTGAAGGCTTCTGATAAGCTATCAACAACCTCATCATTATCTATAGGACACTTTTGGGAAAGCTTCTCTTGGTTTCAGCCGGCGAAACTCATTTAATAAGTCACTAAGGCATGATTTTTTGTTAAGGCTTCCAGATAAAGTGCTCAAGTCTTGTGTTATTGTAGGTTTTGGTTTTGTAAACTTTTTAGTTTCTGTATTTCCATTTTTGGAGTCAAAATCTTGCTTTTTTTAGTTGTTATTTACAAAATATTGTTGCTTTAGCTGCTACTTTATGTTGTGAAGTATAAGGAAAAGTTAAGATTTTAGGTTGGGATATGAAGAGTAACATCCCAAGAAACATGTTCTTGGCAAGGAAAAAAGTGGTAATTTTCCTTTTCTGTAGACTAAGTACTGTTTGATGTTAAATTAGGACTCAATAGAAGCTATATGAAAAGCTCTTATCTTTAACATCCTCAGTCCTCTTTTGACTACTTTTTTACTGATTATAGGAGAAAAGGAATACTATGAAAGACAGTTTGAGACATTGAAGTCATTCGAGGAAGTTGATATTGTTTTTCTATTTTCAGGGATAAGGTTCTTATGCAATGGGGTCCAATCAAGAAGTAGTTTGAAGGCGTGCAATGAGAGTTTTTGCTTTTTGTACTTGTATATGCAAACACGAAATGTTTTTGTTCTAATTTTGTGAGATACAATGATAACTGAAGTACTAGCTAATATGTACATACTAGTAAATGCTTTTGTTCTAATTTTGTGAAATACTATATATTAGATGTTTTTAATATCTATATATATACTAATTTTAGAGAATTTTTTTTAAAATACTAAATATTGGTCTATAGTAACGAGATGAATATTACCTTTTGCAATGAAAAAAAAGTTGCCACTGATATTTAGTGGATTTTTGCGGCTGTTAATTAATGACGTGTAGCAGCGACATAAAAGTTGATGTTAATAGTTTATACCTTTTTGCAGCGATAGGAGACGGTACTAATTAATATCAATATTTATCAGCGACATAACAGTAGCCACAGTTAGCGTATAAGCTTTTGTGGCAACTATGTCGCCACTATAGGCCATATTTTAGGAGCGACATAACAGTAGCCACAGTTAGCGTGTAAGCTTTTGTGGCAACTATGTCGCTACTATAGGTCATATTTTAGGAGCGACATAACAGTTGCCACAGTTATCGTATAAGCTTTTGTGGCAACTATGTCGCCACTATAGGTCATATTTTAGAAGCGACTTTCCAAATATTTGTGTTGTAAATTATTATTTTTTGTGGCATATTTATTTATATATTGTGACGAATTATGTCGCCACAGATGGAGTTTTATTGTGGCGACATTATTTAATCGTCACAAATAACCTTTAGTTATGGAACTACTACGAACGAAGCAATTGTCGCTGCTATATACCTTTAGCGGCGACTTTGGATCATTTTGTAGCGACGTTTGGCGCCACAATAAGTCTTATTTCTTGTAGTGGGTTGACCTTCATTCATTACATGTGAAAACCAAGCATGCTGCTAGAGTCTCTCACGTATCCTATAATCAGCTCTTTCATCCGAGATTGAGGGATATACTCAGGCCCAAATAGAAATTTGTTGATCATAGTCAGTGAATATCAATACCCCTCGAACTATCACCTCCAACAACTGTACCGGTTTCCCTTTATTGACTTGGGCCCCTTATCTTGCAATGCAGCATGGTTCACATAGAATTCATGAACCATTGCTGGGTAGTATATGCCAGGATCCTCTGACATCCACTCGAGTCTGTTCACCTTAAAGCTCCATTTGATCTCATAGTACTTCAACAAAGTAGAAGCTAACACCCGAGCCTCCTCAGTTATGCTTCTATTCTGGTTACCACGAGCTGTCAGTGTGAGTCCCTCATTATAATAGACTGGTGATCCTTCAATACACCAGCACATGGCATCACAAAATTTGAGGTTCTTTGTTTTGATAGTCTCACCATATACATGTTCTAGTATATCAATTTCAGCCGCATCCTTAGCTGGTGGTCTTTTCTTAGCCAACTCATCAGAGGAAAGATCCAAACTAGAGTCGGTTCCTCATTCCTATCCCTCGTCATAATGGAGAGATTTATTTTGTTTTTGTCTCGTAGCTATAGTTTAGTATACTAGAGTAATGCTCCAATGTGTGTCTACCTAGACATCCTCCTCCGAGCCACTACACTCATCTTGCAATTATCGGGTCGACCTCTTTTGTGTACCCCTATGGGTTGGTTATAACTTAGAAGGGATTATTACCTGTAGAGGGAAAATATTAATACAAGTGGGCATTGCAAAAGCACAAAAAAAAAAAAAATTTAGTCCCACCGTCATAAAAGTCTTGAGAATTTATGAGTTCTATGCACATATGATGGTCAAGTCTGACAGCCCATCACAAGTGTGATGGTCCTCAATCCCCATAGTCACAAAAGTTCGGAGATTATGTATTTTTCCTGATTATGTTATGGTTAATCTGACGGACCATCACAAGTTTGAGGGTCCATCAGGAAAGCTGTAAGACTAATTTTAGCTTATTTTCTCAGTGTTTGTTGATGTTTTGCTTTACCATTAAGGTTACATACTAGCATGAGTTGTAAATATCATAACTATATGAAATATAAACACCAATTTAGCCCTAGTGAGGGTTACTTAGACTTCGCCTCCACAAATTATTTGACAAAACTAACAACTAATAGGTACTCAGACTTCTCCTGTGAAATACAATCACATAATTATAAACACAACAATTTCCCTTAAGAACATTATCACTTGATCTATCCTTGGTAATCATAATGCAATGACACTAACAGATACTCAGACTTCCCTTGTGCTTTACAATCATATAATTACTAAGGTAATGATTTCCCTTGAGAATGTCGCTCATTCTATCATTGGGAATCATCACTTGGTATAAAAATTCAAAACCTTTTTTGTGATTTTCATATATATATATATATACACACACAAAACCACTTCATGCTCAGTGTTCATCATCAACACTTACTATCAAAACTTAATATCGGGCTACTTGGACTTCACCAATTTTCCACCTAGTAAGTTAATTTCACACAATGGAGCCCATATCAATGATAATAGAACATCAACATACGTTATATTTGATGACCAAGTTAGATGCAAGATGACAATGTCCGACCAAAGAGGCTTTACCTGTATAATTTAATCCTCTACTTGTATGGGGTCACAGTACGGTCACTAATTTGAAATGGGTTTATTTTTGGGGATGTTGTTTTGACAGGAGAATGAAAGGGATAGAGTACTTATAGAGATTTAGGAAGAAACGGGTGTAAGTTGCTGTGATTTAGTGATAGACCTGGGGATTGATGATGGTAGTGGTGTTAGTAACTTTTGAGGCATAGTAAAGATTGTGGGAGAGGTAATTGTGGGAGAGGTAATTGTGGGAGTTGGGGAGAGAAACAAACTGCTTAGTTTTAAAGTTGGAGAATTTTAAAATTTCCTAATTCAAATTGGAAGGGATTGTGTCTTGTTAGAGGATTGGCTTTTTAGTATTGATTGGTGTTTGGTGTAGGGTTGGTGTAGGAATGGGCTTGGGTCGGGTTAGTGGGTATGGGATTAATGTTTTAAAAAAATATTAAGAAACTTAGATGAGAAGCTATGATGCACCTGATGATCTGTCACATGTGTGAGCTTCCTCCTTATTATGCTTGCCAGGTGTCACACTTGCAAATATTTAGCTAGTTGGAATCACGGTTTAGTTTGATGGTCCATTAAAACTTTGATGGCGCATTATCCTTTCTGTCACCCAAACTTCAGAGACTGTGTTATTTTCCTTCACATCTGACGGCAAGACTGACGGTCCATCAGGACTTCGATGATCTATCAGGCCTCCATCCTTGAATTGCACTTCCAATTTTTTCTCTCTTTTTCAATCCTACACACTTATAACCCTATAAACACATCAATCAAAACACAAGATGTATAACAAAATATATATACAAAAATTTATGGTTGTCTCCGAAATAATGCCTGATTTAACATTACGACACGATGCATGTACCTTGAATTCTCAGACTTCATCAAGGTACACATACTCCATTACCATTACCACCTATGGAGTGTCAATGTAATGCTTCGCTAGCTAGTCATTCACTTAGAAACACTCACCTTTTTCATTTTCAAGTTCGAGTGCCCCAAATTGAAACACTTGAACCACTCTAAACGGACCAGACCATTTGGACCTAAATTTGACTAGAATTAACTAAACACTTGAATTAAAAAACAATACCAAGTCTCCAAGATTATATTCTATTTTCTAGATATGTCGATCATGGTACAGTTTTATCCTCTGAATATAGAGAGCATATTTCTCATGCCCTTATCCAAAACTCATCCATCTCATTTATCTACTCCAGCCTCATATTTGCAAGCTTGCTTCAACTTAGGTTCAACGTGCCTTATGCTCTAGCTCCACATGTAAATGACCTGGCTTTCAAAACACTAACTAATATGGTGACATACCAATGGGTGTCTTGAAAGTTGTCCAGTATGCCCTTAGTGCATCATGGAGCTTCCTTGCCCAGTCATTCTTATTGGCATTTAAGGACTTTTCCAATATTTCCTTAATCTCCCTTTTGTAAACCTCAACTTGTCCACTCATTTGCGGATGATATGGGGTAGACACTTTATGCTATTTGAAAATTTTGTTGCAAAATTTTTACCCCATCACTAATAATCCCTCTAGGTGTGGAAAATCTAGAGAATATATTCTTCATCAAGAACCCGACAACACTCTTTCCCTCATAATCAGCCAAAGCCACTACTTCTACCCATTTAGAGATGTAGTCAACCACCACCATATATACTTCTTTCCATGAGAGCTAACTAATTTCCCCATAAAGATGATGCCCCAAACATCAAAGAACTCTACTGCCAAGATTTGAGTCATAGGCAACTCATGGTGCCCTGATAACGCCCCTTGCCTCTGACAATTTTCACAACCTTTTTCTAGATCAAATGCATCCTAGTGAATGGTGGGCTAGTATTAACTACATTGGACCACCTTCTACGTAGTAGGAGCTCCACATTAGTGGCCTCCAATAGGAGATGAATGTCAAGCTTTCAGTATACTCAACATTTCAGTTTTAGGCACACAATGCCTGATTAGGTTATCAGCACACAACTTGAACAAGTATGGCTCATCCCAAAAGTATTTGCTAACATCATCCAAAAACTTTCTCTTTTGCTTTATTGTAATTTCCTCAAGCATCATATCAATGAAAAGATAATTAGCAAAGTCAGTATACCAAGTAATAAGATCAAGAGTGGTGGCTAATACCTTCTTATCTAGAAATAAGTCATCGATGTCAAGCTCAACACCATACTTTTTCTTTGCCGCTAACCTTCATAAGTGGTATGCTAACTAGTTCTTATAACCCTTTTATAACCTTGACCTCACAGTGAAATTCTTGTAGCAATAGAACCCATCAAATTATATTGGCTTTACATCCTTCTTATCCATTAAATACCTCAATGCAACATGATATGTATGCACTATCGCTTTTTTGCCCTATAGGTACGCTCTAAACTTGTCAAAGTCATAAATAACATTCAGCAATTCCTGCTCTGTGATAGTGTAGTTTTTTTGAGCAACATTAACTGCCTTGCTTGGATAAAATATATAGTGAAAATATTTTTTTGCACTTTTTCCCTAGAACAACACCCAAAGCAACATCACTAGCATTGCACATTATCTCAAATAGTTTAGATCAATCTAGAGCAATTATAACTGGAGCCGAGATCAACTTCTCCTTTAGGCACTAAAAAGCTTTTAGACAAGCCTCATCAAAAGAGAATGTAACCTAATTTTCTAAAGGTTTGCACAATGGGTGTGCAATCTTGGAAAAATACTTGATAAATCACCAGTAGAACTTAGCATGCCCCAGAAAGCTTCGAATCTATTTCACATAAATTGGAGGTGGAAACTTCTCAATAACTTTTATGTTCACTTTATCTACCTTTCAATTAATTTTAAGAGATATTGTGGCCCTGTACTATCCAATTATTTTACCGTGAACTGGCACTTTTCCTGTTAATAACCATGTTGGCCTCTTTGCATATCTCTAATGAGTTGCTAAGATTCTGCAAGAACTCTTCAAAGGAATCACCCACTACAAAAATCATCCATAAATTCCTCAAGTGTGTCTTCCACCATGTTAGAAAACATGGACATCATATATTTCTTGAATGTGGAAGAAGCATTACACAATCCAAATAACATGTGATTGAATGCAAAGGCACCATAAGAAAATGTAAATATGGTCTTCTCTAGATCCTCTGGAGCAACAAAGATGTGATTATAGCTGGAATACCCATTGAAGAACAATACCATCCTCTATATACTAACCTATGTAACATTTGATCCATGAAAGGTATTGAGAAATAGTCCTTTAGATCCACTTATTCAGCTTTTAGTAGTCCATGCACACTCGCCAACCTGTCACTAGCCTAAGAGGTATCAATTTTTTTTAAGGATTTGCTACCACTGTCATTCCTCTCTTCTTAGCGACACACTGCACTGGACTAACCAAATTGCTATCTGAGATCAGATGCACCACACCTGCATCCGACTACTTTATGATTTCCTTCTTCACCACTTCTTGTATAGGTGGGTTTAACCTCTTATGGTGTTGCATGATCGGGCTACAATCTTCCTACGACTGACTCTTATGTGTGAGATTCAAGGAGGTATTCTAATGATATAAGCAATGGTCTAACCAATTGCCCTCTTGAATCTATTTAGCACTACCACAAGTGTCTGTATCTACTTCTCATTCAAATCTGCAGCCACAATAATTGGTATTGTATTTCCTTCACCTAAGAATAGATGCTTCAACTGGCCTGACAATTCTTTTAACTTCAGCATGAGTGGCTCTTCAATAGATGTCTTGGATAGAGGAGTTGGTATGTTCTTCAAGTCTAGGTCCAACTTCATCGGAGCATAAGGATATGATCCCATGCCCTGCAAAGCATTAACTGTCTCCTTATACTCAAAGTAGTTTCCATCAAAATTCATGATTACAGTAGTTAAAGTCTCAATAATGAATCTCTCTTCAATAAACACCTTAATCACTTCTTCATCAGCTCAATAAATCACAAACACCATACCCATGCCTTCTGGCTACTTCATATATTGGCATATATTAAAATTTACCTCTTCATTGTTTAGTCTATAGGTATGCCAGCACTCTCCATATCCACTAGTGCACTACCTGTAGCAAAAAATAGCCTTCCCAAAGTTATGGGAACCTTAAAACCAACCTCACAATAAAGAAGGACAAAATCGGTCAGGAAGATAAAACTATCAACCTTCACCAACAAGTTACAAAGAATTCCCATGGTCCTTTTAACAGGATGGTCTGCCATATATAATCTCATTGTAGTCAATTGTGCATAGAATAATGAACGCACCTGGTTTTTTTTCTTCTGAACAAGAGACATTGTTGCCCTAGGACTATAGTGTTGCAAATTATCTGCTAGCTCAAATTGAATGTTCTCTTTTTGTGACTACTTTGCATAACCTGGCATCTTCTCTAAAGCATCCACCAAAGGAATATTCACTGAAAGTTCTTTAAGCATATATATTAACTTCAAGAACTTACCATCTTCATCCTCTATGGAAATGGAGGAGGTGGTTTAGGAACTGATGGAAAAGGATGCAAAACCACTACTTCTGGCTTCTCTATGCTCTTTTCCCATTCAACATCCTTAGGACTAACTTTTGCCTACTCTATCTCGCCAGCATCAAGAAGTACCTCTTCATTAACTTTTATTCTTATCAGAATCATCAGTTTCAAATTCAACATCTTTTTCCTACTCAATACTTATAGGTACTAGTCTTAGAAATGACTTACCACTCCAAGTAGTCATTGCCATGTATTTCCCATCCTTCCTCAAATTCTGAACAGTATCACCGAGCAGTGTAACATTCTTTCTTTGATTTAGAGAGGATTATAGTTGCCTCTTCTGATGCTCCAATTGTATAACAGAGATGGAATGCAAATCTACCAAGTGACTCATATTTGGCATGTTGCCTTTTAACTCTTTCACTCTAAAGTTAGGAGATTCGAGCATGTGCAACACCTTGGACAACATCTCTTCCATACTAGAGCTACATGTTCCATTACCTGCTCTGTCTCTATTTCCAGAGGCATGTATAATCTACTATGATAATTCTTGATGTTATCTTTATTATGCCAATTTCCTTGATCGTGGTTTCTTGTCTTGTCATAGTATCTATCATTCTAGTAGTTTTGACCTTAATTTCCTTAATTATAAGTTTAAAAAATTCCTCAGTTGTTCAAATACTTTGCCTCCTCATCGTAGTCAAAATCTGTCTTTTATGACAACCTGCAACGCCAACTGTATTTACCTTTTTATCTTGACCGGCTAATAGATGCTTTGTCAGCAAGTCCATTTGCATCTTCATATAAGCCACATCTTGACCATGCTCCTCTTCTCGACATTGCTGCTTAGCTGACATACCAACTACATAAGTATTCCAAGCTATTTCAGAATATCTCGTGTGGCAAGCCTTGTTGTTCTTTGATAACTTGTCCAACATAGCTAAAGCATCCATGAATGTTTGAGCCATGAATGACCCAAAAGTAACTGAATCAATAATAGGCTTGGCTACTAAGTTGAATGATCTATAAAAAAAATCTCCATCAGGTGTCGTAAGTGAGCTTATAGTTTGGGCACTACTTTAGCTTCTGGATGAACATATAATAATTAACAGTATGCTTAATTGAAAATTAATAGAGAGAACTAACCGGGCTTGTGTTCACCAAGACCGTTTGACCGACTTTGAGTTACTACCTAATTCCACCTCACATTGCTAGTATACCAGTTTATCAAACTTATGCTACATTTAATTGTTTGTCAACCAAATTAAATGTGTATCACTTTTATTCTTTCAAACTAAAAATGTTTATCTCAAATCAATATAATTACTCAAAGAAGTTAATCTTATTACAACACTAACTATTAGAGGTGTGCTAATCCTAAATTCTTGTCATGAACTCTTTTTTCCAGATTTTACACCTTTTTACTCAAACAAGTCAAACCTAGGGCTGGTTCTAGTATTTGCAACCATTATAAATTGATTAATATGAAAGAGTTAACAAGAAATATAATTGTAATACTTAGTTTATTTCATAAAAACTCTTGTTTAAGGTCAACCCATCATGGATTCCATAACCCTTGGTTGTGTAGTTTAGCCACTCATGATAGTTGAAACAAAGGAGATAATGGCATTCATTCAATAAGAAACTACTTACAAAAAGTAGAAACAATCAAAAACTTTAATCTCAAGAAACCAATGAAAACTCTAGTTCAAACTCATTCAATAGTACTGTTTTCTTTTGCGAAAAACATGATCATAAAATAAACACTAAAATATACTATTTATAGTTCCAGGAATTTTTAAATTTAAAATAAGAAAGTTGAATTCTCAATGTTTGCCTAACGTCGCGCTTGATGGTCCGTCACAGGTATGAAGGTTCATCACCTTAGCCGTCATGTGATATTTAGAGATTAGTTTAGACATTCATTTGACACTGCACCTTACATCCCGTTAGAGGTTTGACTGTCCATCACCTTCACTATCCGCTAAAAGTTTGCACGTGGTCTCAACTTCGTATGTTTGATGCTTTGCCTGACGGCCCATTGTAGGCCTGATGGTTCATCATCCTTGCCATCAACAAAAATTTAGAGAGTTTTATATGTATACATGTGTAACGTTGGGCTTGATAACCCTTTATAGGTTTGGCGGTCCATCAGACTTGCCGTTAGAGCTCTCCTTTGCCACACTTAGCTTTATTTTATTTTTTTCCCGCCTTACCAACTTCTTATCTAACATAGTAGAAAAACTATTAAGCAACACTAGTATTTCTTAATAACATGTATTTATTCATAGTTAAAAGCATCAAATGTGTCACCAAATATCGACACACCAAAGTCCGATGACTACTCAGAATAGCTAAAGCTATTCCTCACTAAGACTAGCTGTATTCTAGGATTGGAGAGACCAAAACCTGGATACACCATATACATGTTCTAGGATGGGTTTGTTGTGTATTGTGATGCTTCACGAGTGGGTCTTAGTTGTGTGCTAATGCTAAATGGAAAAGTGATAGCTTATATGTCAAGACAACTCAAGGTGCATGAGAAGAATTACTCAACTCATGACTTGGAGTTGGCGGTGGTGGTATTTGCTTTGAAGTTGTGGAGACACCATCTCTATGGTGTCTATGTAGATGTTTTCACCAATAACAAGAGTTTGGAATATGTGTTCACCCAAAAAGACTTGAATCTTTGACAAAGGAGGTGGCTTGAACTATTAAAGGATTATGACATGAGTGTGCTATACCACCCGATTAAGGTGAATATAGTTGTTGATGCTCTTAGTAGATTGTCTATGAACAATATTGCATATATTGAGGATGAAAATAGAGAGCTACTTCGGAATGTGCATAGGCTCAAACATTTGGGTGTTAGATTGGTTGATTCCAAAGATGGTGGTATTGTTGTGCAAAATGGTTCTGAATCATCACTTGTGGCAGAAGTAAAAGAAAAGCAAAATTATGATCCCGCTTTGGTTGAATTGAAGAAAGCGGTTGCAGAAAATGGTATTGAGGCTTTCTCCAAAGAGGAAGATGATGTTGGAGATACCCAAGTCGATTGTGTGTGTTGAATATTGATGGCTTAAAAGCTATGATATTTTTCAAAGCTCATAGTTCGCGATATTCTCTTCCTCCTGGTTCTACCAAGATGTACCAAGATTTAAGGAAAGTGTATTGGTGGAATGGCATGAAGTGGGACATTACAGAATTCGTGACTAAGTGTCCAAATTGAAACAAGTGAAAGTTGAGCATCATATAGTAGGAGGTTTAGCTCAAGATATTGAGATTCTGACTTAGAAGTTGGACGCCTTGAATATGGACTTTGTTACACAATTGCCTCATACTCGTAGGCAACATGATTCCATTTGGGTGATAGTTGACTGAATGACTAAGCTAACACATTTTCTCCCAGTTAAGACCTTATATTCAGCCGAGGACTATGCTAGATTGTACGTCCGAGAGTTGGTCAAGCTTCATGGTGTTACTTTTTCAATCATTTCTGATTGAGGTACTCAGTTTATATCTTAGTTCTGGAGATCCTTCAAAAAGGGTATAGGTACCCAAGTTAAGCTTAGTACCGCTTTTTACCCACAAACAGATGGTCAGGTTGAACATACCATTCAGACATTAGAAGATATGTTGAGACCATATTTTATTGATTTTAAAGGAAATTATGATGACCATGTGTCGTTAATAGAGTTTGCTTATAATAATAATTATCACTCTAGCATTAAAATGGCTCTATTTGAGGCTTTGCATGGTAGGCGGTGTAGATCTCCTATTGGTTGGCTTGAGATAGGAGAAGTTACTTTGATAGGACTGGAGTTGGTATTTGAGGCTATGGAGAAATTTAGACTCATTAAAGAAAATTGAAAATGGCCCAAAGACAACAAAAGTGATATTCAGATGTGAGGATAAGGGAACTTAAATTTGAAGTGAATGATTGGATTTACTTGAAAATGTCATCCATGAAGGGTGTGACGCATTTTGGTAAGAAAGGAAAGCTATGTCCCTGCTATGTTGGCCCATATTAGATTTTGAGGTGAATTGATAAGGTGGTTAATGAGTTGGATTTGCCTTAACATTTGGCATCGGTGCATCTGGTGTTCCATATTTCATTACTAAGAAAGTTTATAGGTGATCCTAGCTTCATTGTTCCATTGAAATGCATTGATGTTAAGGAGAGTCTTTCTTTTAAAGAGGTCCTGGTTGAAATTTTGGACCGTCAATTAGAAAGTTGAGAAATAAAGAAATTGCTTCAGTTAAAGTGTTATAGAGGAATCAGGTGGTTGAGGGTGCTACATGGGAGGCCGAACCCAATATGATGTCCCGATAGCCTCATCTCTTACCTTCCGTGCCTAGTTGAGGTATTTATCTCCTTCATGATCCAACTAACCCAAATCATGCATTTTAGTTGTTTCATGGTTTCATGTGCATTCATGTTAATAAAATGAAATTTAAAGTTATGTTTTTGCTTGAGATCAAATATTACATGTTTTTATGCATTATCGAGATGTTTTACATTCATGTTGGGCTGTTATGTTTCTTTCCTATTTAATTCATGATATCTTGAGTCACATTTGAGGATAAATGTTCTCAAGTGAGAGATATTGTAAGATCCCAAAATTTGGAAAGTCGGAAACGAGGATCAAAACTATAAAAAATTAGAAACCTGTAATTTTGGCACCAGGTGATGACCACAAAGGCCATCATGGGCCGTGGTGGGCACCACGCCTCATGGTGAGACTCTATGGTAGTGACCCTAAGGTTCAGACCTGTAAGGTGAGGTCCACGATAGGACACCACAGACCGTGGAGACATCCACGGTCCTTGAAGCTCTCCATGGTGACCCATCCCCTGAGGCCTTAGAACATGATTCCAAGGCTAGGACCACGGTTTGACACCATGGGCCATGTAGCACTTCATTGACCATGGTGGGTTTTATGATGGTCACTCCTGAAGACCCACCTATAAGTCCTGTACCACACCCATGTTTCATGGGTCATAATACAAACTATGGACCGTGAAGGGTTCCATGGCGGATGTTCTGGAATTCTTCCCTGCAACTCCAAAATTCCAAGTCCAAGTCAATCATCACAGACACCACCACGGGGCATGGTGATATTCATGGACCGTGATGGATCCTCCGTGGTGAGTTCTAGTTATAGTTTAATGAGGGGCAATCCAGTCTTTTTCCTACTCTTTCATTAATGTATGTGGATTTTTTTGAGAATAGATTCTTTAAGAAAATATCCTAAAATACTCCTAAGCCTATTCTTTTCCTCATTAATTCCTAGTCAATGTTAAGCCTTCTCTCTCAAAGTTCATTGAAGGTTTCATTTTCTTCATCAAGCTTGGCTAGGGTTTCATTAAGAACAAGTCTACTTTTTCAATGCTATGGTCAAATTCAATCAAGGTATGTATGGATTGATCAATGGATTCCTTTCACCCATGGAGTCCCAAGGTTTCTACTCAAAATCTCATGAATTTCAATTAGGTATGTAACCCTATTTTGATGAATAACATTGGGTTATTTAACTTATGTTTTCAATTATTATAGTTGATCATTTTAAGCATGTTCCTACATGAATTACATAATTTTAAGTTGAATTACGATTTCCTATGCATGAATCCTATTTTTAATGATGATATTATGGATTATGATTATGAATCCAATGATTTCAAGGTATTATCATGACTTTCATTTAAATTGGCAATGTATATGAGTTTTTCTCTAAATTCAAGTATGAAATATGATCATGAATTACAAGTATTTTCAAGATATGAATTTCATACAAGTTATGAAGAAAGGTGAATTAGGTCCCTATGTGGTGACCTAGGACCTCATTATGAATTATGCAAGTATGATTTGTAATGATGGAAGGATGATTCTCAGATTGTAATTATGTTATGAAATAATCTATTTTATGAATTATGAAGTTTATGAATAAGTTATGATATATGCTAAGCATGTTTACTATGTTATGTAATTCGTGGGATTTTTCTTAGAACCGAGTGGACTTGAGGTGTGTGCCCTACCAAAAGCCTTAGTAGCAGCCTCAAGTCTCATAAACTACATGCCAGCGTAGGTTGCCTTCATGGCTTAGCTAACGGATCCACATGTAGCGTATGTGCATGCCCCTCCTAGAGGGATAGAGTCTACCTTGGCAAGTAGATTCCCCTTTCTTCCTTTGTATGGGGAGACTAAGGGATTCCATGTTTTAGCTCGCATGGTCTTATTGTCATTTATTATTCTATCCCACATATGTATGACCTCTTATGTACTTTTATGATATCAACTATGTCATTCAAATGATTTGATTATCATGATTCTCTCATGACTTTAGTTATCTCATCTTACCATGCACTTAACTTGATCATTGTACCTTATGATTTATATCATGCCCTCATACTTAGTACATTCAAAAGTACTAACTCATATTCGTTTTCTATATTTTCTCATAATGTAGGTGTTGAGGATCATATTCCCACGCGTGTGTAGTAGAGCTTCTCCCAGCAAAGTTTTGGTAAGTACACATTCATCGGGAAATAGTTATGAGTCATTTGCTTCATTTCAAAGTATTTGTTATATTTTGTTTGAGGGTGAGCTAGTGACATATTTTAGCCCCTGCCATCATCATGAAGTAGAGGCATTTGTTGGACCTATGACATGGAGTCTGTGTAGTCAAGTTACTCTTCTTTCTATGATCACGTTTAGACTCTTCTTATGTTATATTACGTACTTACTTTACTGTATAATTTATGATATGTTAAAAGACTTGGTTGGAGCCTCTTCGGAGTTTCGATTGTCGTGTTATAAGTAGGCCCTAGGTCGGGTCATGATATTGTGATTGGAAATGATTTTTTTTTCAAATGCTTTTTTAAAAGGAAAGAAAGAATCTAAGGGAAATCTCTTGTTATGGTTTGTACATTCTTGATATGGCTTTATGACTTACAATTAGACATATCCTCATTATAGTTTGTCAAAAGTTATTTGATTCAATTGATTTTGAGAATAGCTTGTGAATTTGTTTCATTAAAATGCCTCTTGCAGAAAGGATTTGATTTATTCTTGTATATACGTGTTGTCTAGAACTTGCCGTAAAATGTACTTCAAGCCATAATTCTGGATTTGACATGGCTTGAAAGATGAACCAAGACCCTTTTTGAATAGCCACTATATCCAAAATATTTCCTTCCAAATGACACAATCCTAGTCAGAACCTTTGAACCTAAACTGAATTAATTTACTATCTTGTCGCATACGTTGAAGAAATGTAACTTTTTTTCTTGAGACCCTCATTCCTTCTGGTGTGCTAAACATTGTGAAATAGGATAAAAGCCTAAGTTTGGGGGAGAAAAGGTAAAAAGATGAATGATGGAAAATGTAGGCAAAAGCCTAAGTTTGGGGGTTGTGCAAAAAAGGAAAACAAACAGTTTTGAGTTAAGAAATATAAAGCACCACAAGCTTCAAAAAGAAAAATTGCTGAAAAGAAATGAAAGAGAGAAACAAAAATGATTAGGTGCCAGCTGAATGTATGCATAACCCTCAAGTGGAAAAGCAAAGGTAAGTTGAAGTTAGTAATCATCATAAAAAAATAGAAATAAGGTGAATGTCAAAGCCAAAAATATGAACGGATGCTCAAAATGAGGAATGAAAGAATTAGGGAGACATCTTATTCACTTGACCAAATGATACCCCACCTTTTACTAGAGCCTAAGTTAATCCTGCAAATTCTTGGGGATTTTGAGCCTTGTCAATCTATATTAGTGACGATCAACATACAGGGCAAGCATATGTCAATATGTATATACTTGAATTCTCTTGTGAGAGTGAGCATTTTTCTTGCATAAGTCATGATCATTTGAAACCATATTCATAATGATGAGTGGGATTCTCTCTTGTGTGAGTGGAATTACATCTTTTAGATGAACAGTGAACTCTTGATCTCAATTGAGATTTATGAATGCGATAAGTTTACGTGAATCTCTGGGCAAACCAAGAAGGTTGATGCCACTGACTTGAGATGCTTTGAAATTATGCTTGAAGAAAAGATTGTTCCAAAATAGTGTTTTAAAAGAGTTTTGTTTAACCTTTGCCTAACAAATAGCGGTGGAACTAATAGTGAGGGGTGCATGTTTTAGAGTCATATAGTTTGAGTGTTTTATTTTTGTTTTGTTTGAGTCAAGTATGTGATTATGCAAATCCTATCTTGGGTACACGCATAGCTTGAATCTTATGCTTAGTGAGGTTTTGCTTGAGGACAATCAATAGTTGAAGTTTGGTGGTTTGATGTATTGGTATTTTATTAGCTCATTAGACTCAAATTCTTGAATTATTTCCATGTTTTATTGTTAATTAAAGAAGATTTAAGACCTATTTATCTTATGTGCAGGCATTCATTAGAAAAAAGGAAGTTCAAAGGATTTTGAGCTAAAACCCACTAAGTGCAATGGTGAAAGACCTGGTGCCGCACAGAAGCTGACAGGTGTCTCGCTGGCTAAACTCCAGCTGGTCTGGGGCAAGATGTATTAATACCTATGCTATAAATGGTGTAATATAATGGATGATCAACGGTTCGCCAGTATCAGGATAAAAGCTCATGGAAATGCTGAAGGTTGAAGTGAGGCAGTGACTGGCATCTCACAATAGTGGATCGGCAGTTTGCTAGTCTAATGCAAGTCTCGATGTAGAAGGTGATGGACCAAAAACGTATTTATCAAATTAGTGCTTCCTTGTGAAAGTTCTAATGACCAAAATAGGGATTAGTGTAATTATGTACCATTATTCTCATTATCTATTTACCATTTGTAGCGAGAAAAGAGAAGTTTCTAGAGAGATAAAACCTTCATCTCCATAGTAAAGTAGAACCTTCATCTCCATAGTAAAGAACTCTTAACTTGGTGACAATGAAACCTTCACTGTTGCATTCTCCAAAGTATGTATTCGGATTTTGTTCATTATTTTATCTTGCAATGAAGATTTTCTTTATGGGTTTTATTTTTATTTCCTGTTTTATAAGTACTTAAATCCATAGCTAGAGGTTTGTGTGCTTTATGGAGGTGTAAAACCCGAATGAGTTTTCATTAATCTTCTTTAAGATTGATTGTATGACATGGATCTACTATTGTCTTGATGTTTCAATCTAAAAAATCAATGGTTGCAAACATTTGTTGAGATCTCAAACCCATTTTGGCTTGGAAAAGAAAAATGGAGTTCGGTAAGACTTAATATTGATGACTTGCTGAAATTACTCTATGGATTTGAGCTAGAGATGGGATAATCCAACTAATTTATCATTTAATGATGCAAGAAAGGGATAGTCTAATGTTTGGTGTTCTGTTTGAAAAGGTCTTAGTGTTCAAAAGAAACCAATAGACATACACTTGATTGTTCAGGGTGAATATCAAAGAGTAGACTATACCCAACACTATTGATGTACCAATCTCTTTTGTTGAGGTTAATCTTAGCTTATTAGAGTTGAAACCATAATCGTTATGCACACACTTATTTTCAATACTCAATAGTGGTAAAATGTGTGTGTATATATATATATATATATATATGTCTATTGAGAAGTATAGTTGCTAATTTTTTTATATTGTTGAATCAATTGAAGAAGAGTCCTATTTTCCAGTCCTTCAGGTTCAAACCTGACCTGATCAGTTGAGTATTTTATTACAAACAACTGTCAATGGTATAAATTATGAGACATAATTTTTATTTCATCAACGATAACAACCGACTAACCAAAAAGCACATAATTCTAAGAAAGAGTGGAAATAAAAGAAAAGTGACAATCTATAGCCTAAATGGACCCCCATAAGCGTAGAAGGTACCCTAGTGCACAATTTAAGTAAAAACGCAATCAGACCCTATAAGCCTGATGAGTTATAATGTGTCATGTCTTTTGAATATTGAAATGTGCAAAATAAGGTAAAATAGAGGAAAAATAGATTTGGAGGATTTTTCTGACTCATTTTCTGTGTGAAATTTTCATGAAATGCCCAAAAGAGAAGACTTCGCGATCAAGGCGTATTGCAGATCTATTCCATCGTAGTGCAAATTTGCCCATGCTCAAGTTGATCTCAAATATGGAAACAATTGAACTTCCCAAAAAAATGAACTACGGGAGCGCCTCCGCATCGCCGACCTGTTCCTAGATAGTTTAAATTTTTGCGAAAATTCCCTAAACCTGTATAAATGGGTTTGGGCAAAATTTGGGGTTTTTCCCCACCTTTTTAACTACCTAAAACCCTAGATTTCATTACCCCTCCTTCTCAAATCATCTCCAACAAATTCCTCTCAAACTAAAGGGTTTCTAGGCTCCCCATTTAAGACCAGGAATTAAGATTACTTCAAGCTTCTCAAAACTTCTTCAATTCTTCTTCAATATTTAATATAAGGTATTTGGGTATTTATCCATGGGTTCTTCAAACCATGGAGTGTAATACCCTTTTAGAATCAATCTATTGATTTCAAGTAAGATTTTCTTATGGGTCATTCTAAATCTACTTAATAGCACGAGTCATGATTTAGCTAATGATTAGTGGTCTATTTTGATGCAAAATTATTTCAAATTCATGTAATGATACTTTGCAAGTATTTTCTCTACTTAACTCGTTAAAATTCATGAAATTCATTGTGGTATGCTTAAGTATGATTTTAATTGATGAATTTCATAGTTTTATGCACAATTTCATTAACGTACATGTTGAAAGTTGCATTGACTTGAACCCACCTAGTTTTACTCTATTTTGATTAAAGCATGATTTGAAGGTTACAGACTCCAATTAAATATTTATGAAAGCTAATAATTATGATTCCGGGAGTCTTTGAATGAAAGAATGAATGTTGGTGAGGGGCTTTCTCACCTACGCTAATGGATTCGTTATGCAATAAGGACAATTCTTACATCTTTGAATCACCAAAGTTTTTAAGGAACTATTCTACCGAATGATGATTTGATGTCTCAAAGTATATTTATGGTTATGTTTCTATGGTATACTATTCCGTGGGATTTGACATAGCACTAAATAGGGCATGAAGTGCGGTTCAGTAAGGAAATCCGAGTAGCAATTTCTTATTTCACGAACTATGTGCTACCAAATGAGCCCTTCTAGGCTAGGCTAGAGGATCCACAAATGGTCATTAAATGTTAAAAGAAATGAATATTGATGGAGTTCTACCTTGGCAAGTAGTCTCCCCTTCCATTTTAAGGGTATGTTGGATTCTGTGTTATAAAGCATATGGTCTTAATGTTGTTTATAGTCATGTTCCCACAAATGAACGATTTAAATGTTATTTACTTGATTACTCATGCATGCACTTATCTATGTACTTCACTTTAGAATTATCTTAATGTTTTCCATTATATTGCATGCCTACATACTTAGTACATTTAAAGTACTAAGGCATACTCTTTTGCCTACATGATATACCATGTAGGGACCGTCATTCCTCATAGTTCTAATCTACTTGGCTAGTTGGGATCATTTGAGGGCTACTATTTTGTGAGTTCTCATGTTTCGGGAACAAAATTCCTTTCTTTTCTAGCTTATGTTATGTTGAGACCTTTAGACATCTATCATGGTACTTTATTTCAATTTTGATTGAGGACGAGCTAGGGACATATCTTAGCTCCTGCCAAGTCAAAAACTAGAGTTTTAATTGGACAAATGTAAGAAAAATCTTGACTATTGATGTTTGCTATGATGTTCCCCATAGTCCCTCGTTCCCCTTCTTTCCACTTGTTTATTTGTTTCAATTACCTATGAAAGGCTAAATAAATTCTAAGAGGCATGTTTGAGGTACCTTTAGGCTACTCATTCGCCGTGTTACGTCTATGCCCTAAGCTTTGGTCATGATAAATAAGATATCAGAGCCTGAGGCTTTGAATGGTCCTACAAGTCTAACATATCACGTTGAATATAGTATTGTTCATAGTTTTGAATCATGCCACAATTATGAATAGGAGGATATGAGGCTTTTAGGAAACCGTCCTTTCTTTTATGATTCATATCATGCCTTAGAGTTTCTAAAACTTCCTTTATCTAACAAATCATTTTGTATTCTCTAGATAATCCTTGAGGAAGAGCAACTCTACCTATACAAATGGATGCTAATGAGGCCTCAGTTCCTCTGGTTACCAAGACTCCACATGAGAAAGGGGTTAGACATGCGGAGTTTCGAAATATCATCACTTTGTTGGCCCAATCCGTAGCCAACCAAGATAATCAAGGTGTTGCTCCTCCTCTACCTCAAGTTCCTATACTAGCTACTAGGATTCGAGGCTTCAAGAGAATGAATCCAACTGAGTTTTATGGTTCCAATGTAGATGAGGACCCAATGGATTTTATTGAATAAGTTTATCGCATTGTCGCAGTTATGAGAGTACCTTCAAATGAAAAGACCAAGCTAGTAGTCTATCAACTCAAGGGTGTAGCAAGAGTTTAGTATGAACAATAGGTGCTTGAGAGGTGTGAAGGTATGGGACCCATAGAGTGGGAAGAGTTCAAGGGTGCCTTCTTGTATCACTTTTTTCCTTTAGAGCTAAGGAAGGCGAAGATTTAAGAGTTCATCAATCTTAACCAAGAGTGCATGAGTGTGAAGGAGTATGCCATCAAATTCACTAAATTGTCTAAGTGTTCTTCTTTCATGGTCTCAGACCCAAGGGAAACAATGAGGAAATTCATCTCCAGAGTTTCTAGTTTTGTGTCCAAAGAATGCAAGATGGCTATTTTGGTCAAAGAGATGGATATCTCTCCACTTATGACATATGCAGAACGAATTAAGGATCAAAAATTGTGGAAGAGTTCAATAGGGTATAAGAAAGCTATAATTAATGATGGAGGGTTCACTCACCAAAAGTTTGGTTATAGTGATGGTTGAAAGGGACAAGGTGGGCAAATATTCATGGGGCAAGGTCTTATCAATAATCCTCCTCCAATGCTCAACAAGGATAAAGATGCCAATCCTATGGCTCCAAGGAAGAATATGGGTGCTCAAGATTTCCCTTCTTGGAAGAAGTGTTGGAAGACTCACAAAGGGGAATGGTTAGCCAGCTGAATGCATGTTTCAAGTATGGTAAACTGGGTCACCAAGCTAGAGATTATACAAATGGTGGTGGTAAGCCTCAAAGCCAAATTTCTCATGGTGGATAAGATTAAGGGAGTGACCAACACACCAACTAATTTGATTCTTTGCATGAGAGACAAGAATTTGAGAAAGCATCCAATGTCTTCACTGGTACGTTAAAAGTTTTTGATTTTCATGTGTATGCATTGTTAGATTCGAGTACCAATTTGTTGTTTGTTACTCTATTTATTAAAAATAGGTTTGATGTGTTACCTAAAATGTTATTGGAACCCTATTTTGTATCTATCCTTATTGGTGAGTCGGTTGTTGCTAGAAAAATCTATAAGGGTTGTCCCGTGTCTATCTTGCATAAAGTTGTTCCTTGTGACCTCATTGAGCTTGACATGGTAGATTTTGATATTATTTGTGGGATGGATTGGTTGTATGCGTCATATGCTTCTATTGATTGTATAACTCATAGAGTGAAGTTTCAATTCCCAAGTGAAGCTATTCATGAATGGAAGGGTCATAATTCTGTAGTAAAGTGTAGGTTCATTTCTTGTCTTAAGGCCCTGAAATTTATTTCTAAGGGTTGTATTTATCATATTGTGAGGGATAGAGATGTAAACTCTGAAAGTCCTTTTTTTGTGTCTGTCCTCGTAGTTAATGATTTTTCTGATGTCTTTCTCGATGACCTCCCCAGTGTCCCTCCCAAAAGGGAATTTAATTTTGATATTGATGTCCTCTTCAATACCCAACCTATCTCTTTTCCTCCCTACCGAGTGTCCTCAATACAATTAAAGGACTTTAATGAACAATTATAGGACTTCTTGGTAAAGCGATTCATATGGCCAAGTATTTCACCATGGGGTGCTCCTGTGTTGTTTATGGGAAAGAAGGACGGGTCACCTCGGATGTGCATAGACTACCATGAATTGAATAAAGTGACCATTCAGAACAAATACCCTATCCCTAGGATAGATGATTCGTTTAACCAATTACAAGAGGCACATCATTTCTCAAAGATTTATCTCCATTCTGGCTATCATCAATTAAGAGCAAGGGAGTGTGATAATCCCAAAACGGAATTTTGAACAAGGTATGGCCACTTTGAGTTTTTAGTGATGTCGTTTGGATTGACAAATGCACTAGTAGTATTTGTGGATCTATTGAATAGGGAGTTCAAGACCTACCTTGATACATTTATAGTGGTCTTCAATGACGATATCTTGATTTACTCTCGAGGTGAGGAAGAATATAAGGGTCATTTGAGAATTATGGTTCAAACCTTGAGGGATAGGTAATTTTTTGAAAAGTTTAGTAAGTGTAATTTTTTGTTGAAAGAGGAGGCTTTCCTTGGTCACGTAGTGTCCGGAAAAGGAATCAAGGTTGATCCCAAGAAGATGGAGGCGGTAAGGAATTATTCTATACCATTGTCTCCTTTGGTCATTAGGAGCTTTATGGGTCTAGCCAGGTATTATAGAAGGTTCTTCAAAGGGTCTTCTTCCATTTCATCTCCTTTGATGAAATTGACCCAAAAGGAGGAAGAGTTCCTATGGACGTATGAGTGTGAAATGAGTTTCCACAGTTTGAAAGATCGACTCACCTCTGCTCCTATTTTGACTATACCGGAAGGAGTAAAGGGGTTCGTTGTGTATTGTGCTGCTTCAAGGGTCGGTTTGGGTTGTGTCTTGCTGCAAAATGGAATGGTTATAGCCTATACCTCTAGGAAATTGAAGGTACATGAGCGTAAATATCTTACCCATGATCTTGAGTTAGCGGATGTTGTATTTACTATAAAGATTTGAAGGCATTACCTATATTGGGTATGTGAGATATATTTACTGATCACAAAAGTCTCCAATATGTGTTCACCCAAAAGGATCTCAATCTAAGGCAAAAAAGGTGGCTTGAACTTCTCAAAGATTATAACGTGAGTGTGCATTATCATCCGGGTAAGGCCAATGTTGTTGCCGATGCACTTAGTAGGGTGTCTATGGGGGATGTGTCTTATGTTGATGAAGGAAAGAGGGAGTTGGTAATAGATGTTCATTGGTTGGCTAGATTGGGAGTGAAGTTGAGTGGTATCATTGATGGTGGCATGGTAGTGCAAAATGGGTCTGAATCATCTTTGGTAGTAGATGTTAAGTTAAAACAAGACCTTGATCCGACATTGGTGGAGTGGAAGAAATTGGTGGGAGAGAAGAAAGTAGAAGTATAGTCACAAGGGGGAGATGGGGTACTTCGTTACCAAGGCCTATTATGTGTTCCAAATGTGGATGGTCTAAGGGTTTTGATCTTGAAGGAGGCTCATAATTCTTCAAATTTTATTCATCCCATTTCGACCAAAAAGTTTCAAAATTTAAAGGAGATATATTGGTGGGGTGGCATGAAAAGGGACACAGCAAATTTCATGGCCGAGTGCCCAAATTATCAACAAGTTAGGCCGAACACCAAAGGACTAGTGGCCTAGAACAAGACATTGAAATACTCACTTTGAAGTGGGAAGATGTGAACATGGACTTCGTAATAGGATTGCCTCGTACTCGTAAACATCTCGACTTGATTTTTATGGTTGTTGATAGGATGACAAAGTCGTCTTACTTTTTACTGGTCAAGACTTCTTATAGGGCCGAGGATTATACTAAGTTGTACATTCTAGAATTAGTAAGGTTTCGTGGTGCGCAATTTTCAATTATTTCAGATTGTGATACCCAATTTTCTCATTTTTAGAAATCATTTCAAAGGGTACTTGGTACTAAGGTGAAATGAAGTACCGCATTCCATTCTCAAACTTATTGGAAAGCCAAACGGATATTTCAAACACTAGAGGATATGTTAAAGGCTTATGTGTTGAAGTTCAAAGGGAGTTGGGATTACCATCTACCGCTTAATGAGTTCGCTTACAACAATAGCTACCACTCAAGCATCGAGAGTGCACCATTTAAGGGTTTGTATGGGAGACGATGTACGTCTCTGGTAGGTTGGTTCAAAGTGGGTGAGATGACTTTATTAGGTCCCAACTTGGTACGTGATGCTTTGGAGAAGGTGAGGGTCATTAGTGAAAGGTTGAAGACTTCTCAATGTCAAGAAACTTCATATTTTTCTACTAGGAGAAGGGATCTTGAGTTTAGTGTAGATGATTGGGTATACTTGAAGGTTTCACCCATGAAGTGTGTAGTTTGGTTTGGCAAAAAACGAAAGTTGAGACCTAGGTATGTAGGGCCTTACAGAATCTTGAAACGTGTTGGTAAGGTTGCGTATGAGTTGGAGTTTCCATTACAAATGGCTATGGTTTATACGGTATTCCATGTATCTATGTTTAGAAAATGTGTAGGTGATCCTAGTTCCATTGTGCCTTTAGAAGTAGTGAATGTTGAGGAAAACTTGACCTATGAAGAGGTCCTGATTGAAATTTTGGACCAGCAAGTCAAGAAATTGAGGAACAAGGAAGTTGCATCCGTCAAAGTACTTTTGAGAAATTAACAAGTCAAAAGTGCTAAATGAAAAGCGGAAGCGGATATGATGAAGTGATATGGTCATCTCTTTCACTCTACTCAAGACAAAGGTATTAAGTTGTCCTTGCTCAATTACTTGAAATTCTTGCATTCATGATGGGTTGTTGGTTTACAATCTACTCTACTCAAGCCAATTCTTGTCCTATTCGAGGAAGAATGTACTCGAGGGGGAGATATTATAAGGTCCCATATGTTTTGAAGGATCGAATGTGTTATAATAAGGTAAAATAGAGGAAAAATGGCTTTTGAAGATTTTTTGGACTCATTTTCCGTGAGATGAAAGTTCCATCAAATGCCAAAATAGAAGACTCCATGACCAAGGTGTGTCGCAAATCTTTTCCTTTTTAGTGCAAATTTTCCCGAGCTCAAGTGGAGCTCAATTCTGGCAAAAATTGAACTTCACAAAAAAATGAACAATGGGGGAGCGCCTCTGCGTCACAGACTTGTTCCCAGATAGTGAAAAATTCTAATTTTATGTAAGGGAAACTATGACAATTCCCTGAACATGTATAAATGTGTTTGGATGAAATTTGGGGTTATTTTTCACCATCTTTACTGCCTAAAACCCTAGATTTCCTTCTCCCTCCTTCCCAAATCATCTCCAACAAATTCCTCTAAAACTAAACGGTTTCAAGGATCCCCATAAAAAAGCATTAAGATTACTTCAAGCTTCTCAAGACTTCTTCAATTCTTCTTCAAGCTTTACTCTAAGGTATGTGGGTCTTTATCAATGGGTTCTTCCACCCATTGAGTCCAAAACCCTTTTTAATGAAATCTCTTGATTTCAAGTAAGATTTTCTTATGGGTCATTCTAATTTCTACTTAATAGCATGAGTCATGATTTAGCTAATAATTATTGGTCTATTTTTATGCAAAATGATTTCAAATGCATGAATTGATGGTTTGGAAGTATTTTCTCTACTTAGCTCCTTAAAGGTACATGAAATTAATGGTGGGATGCTCAATCATGATTTTAATTGATGAATTTAGTACTGTTTATGCATAATTTTATTTAAATACATGTTGAAAGTTGCATTGACTTGAACCCACCTAGATTTACTCTCTATTTATTAAAGCATGATTTGAGGTTATGGACTCCAAAAAAATATTTATAAAAGCTAATGATTATGATTATGGGAGTCTTTGAATGAAAGAATTAATATGGTGAGGGCTTTTCTAACTACGCTAGTGGATTTTTTATGAAAGAAGGAAAATTCTTGCATCTTTGAATCACCAAAGGTTTTAAGGAGCTATTTTATCGGATGATAATTTGATGTATCAAAATATATTTTTGGTTATTTTACTATGATATACTATTTTGTGGGATTTGACATAGCACCAAACGGGGCGTGAGTGGGGTTCAGTAAGGGAATCCTAGTAGAAATCTCTTATTTCATTAACTATGTGCCACTATATAAACCCTTGTAGTCTAGGATAGTGGATCTACAAATGGCCATTAAATATTAAAAGAAATAAATGTTGATGGATTTCTACCTTGGTAAGTAGTCTCCTCTTCCAATGTAGGGGGTTACGTTGGATTCCATGTTATACCCCACATGGTCTTAAATGTCGGTTATAGTCATCATTCCACAAATGAACGAGTTAATTGATATTTACTTGATTACTCATACATGCACTTATCTATGTACTTCCCTTCATATTTGGCTTAATGTTTTCCATTATATTGCATGCCTACATACTTAGTAAATTTAAAGTACCAACGCATACTCTTTTGCCTACATGATATCACCATGTAGGAACCTGCGTTCCTCTTCGTTCTCCTCCATGTGGCTAGTTGGGATCATTTGAGCGCTACTATTTGGTGAGTTCCAATGTTTTGGGAACAATATTCCTTTCATTTCTAGTTTATGTTATGTTGAAACCTTTAGACATCTATCATGTTACTTCATTTCTATTTTTATTGATGGTGAGCTAGGGTCCTGTCTTAGCCTCCACCAAGTCTAAGAGTAGAGGTATTGTTCGAAAAATGTAAGACAAATCTTGACTACTGATGTTTGCTATGATGTTTGCCCATATTCCTTCTTTATCCTTGTTTCCGCTTGTTTATTTATTTTCAATACCAATGAAAGGCTAAATGAGTGCTAAGAGGCTTGTTTGAGATACCTTCGGATTTCTTATTCGCCGTGTCACGTCTAGAACCTAGATTTGGGTCATGACATGAGTATACAGAAGAGCTGCAATTTTTATGAAAATAAATCAAAAAATCCAACACAAGGAATTACATAACCCAAGAATCCAATAGAACCATGCCGCCATTGCATTAGGAAACCATTGCTGGTCCCAAGTGAATCCTTGTCCTGGATGGCTACTAAGTGGAAGCTAAACTCAATTGCGGAAGCTTAAAGAATGAGCATTTAAAACATAAATAGTTTTACTCATGAAACTATCTGAAAATAACATAATATAATAGAAACAACGTTCAAAACATAAATGTAAAAAGACTTAACTAACTCAACTAAATGTCTATAAAGCCTCTAATAACTATGAGTATATGCTGGGACAAGACTCACGACTACCTTGAAAGAACTAATAAATACTGAAGAGAAATAAATAAGTGGAGTCCTCCGAAACTAAGGAGGTCTCACCAACAACTGATGAAGTCTGATCTCAATGTAGTACCTGTTGATGATCTTAAATACCCATATATGCATCATAAAATGGTGCAACATAAAAAGATATCAATACATGGAATGTACAGTATGTGATACAGCTAAGTGAAACAATAATTCAATTAAAAAGGAACACTGATAATAGCTTGACTGAAATGTAAAGCATAAATGTAAAATAAATCATATAAAGCTTCACAAACTGAGGGAATGCACTATGTATATATTCTGAAAATACTAACCTTACTTCTTGGGGAGTTTCTCTAACCAACAACCATCAATATGAGTCTCATGATGATATAACATACTACTCACATTTCTAGAGGCATCCAATAACTTGCCAGGGATAAGGGATGCAACTTAACTTATGATCCATCAAGAAAATCCTTATCAAGGGACTGAGGTGAGGATTTCCCCAAACAAAAGGCACCATCCTATTAACACTGGAAGAGCAGGTTATGGAGTTTTGGTTACCTAAACTCATAACTGAAATCGGTGTTAAGTACTACTCCCAAAACATGCATTAATGCTCATAATAGTAACACTGTTTGTGTTGATTTAATGCTCAAAATACTTCTCTAAAGTTATACTAAACTTTACTTTAACTGCTTGAGCTCTCTTCTGAAACAAAATTATTTTCTTTAAAATAGTCATGCTCTTTTCAAAGTGAAAATCATGCATTTGCAACACTCAAGTTTCCTTAAAAAACTCTTCTTCAACTAATATCTTAGAAATACTTGAAATTTACTTTAACTAAAAACAATGCATAAGTTATAGTAATGTAAAACCTTCAAACAACTCTTAGCCAAATACAGTTCATGTGAAAAATAGGCATGAACACCATCAAGAATATTGAATACATGAAAAATCATAACTTCAATAATAAGTATCACAATTTGATAATAAGGAGTAATGGGAGAACTTGAAATTTGAGAAACTCTTGCGTTAAAACCTTTGGTTAAACTCCTATTGACTGACACTTAGTCTAACACTATTAGTTGCCTTACATACATGGAAGAACTAGATTTTTGAATAAAATTGAAGTACACGCTTGAAACCCTAGCGTTTTCTCCTCTTGAATCCTTGCTCTAAGTTGTGGGAATGATTATGGGGGTATTAGGGTCCATAAAGACCCTAATGGTATCCCTAAATGTTAAGGCTTGGACTTTGAAAGGGTGGGAAAAGATGGAATTAGACCTCATCAAATTTTGGATGGGGCCATCTATGTGTTCTACAGACCGTATAAACTTCTATGGACTGTAGAAGCCCTTTCGTAGAAGGTTCCTGAGATTTCCTCATTTTTGATCTTTGGGTTTATAAAACTTTGTTACGACTCATAAACTTTTCTACAGAACATCCCGTGCATTCATTGAAAAGTGCCTAATATTAGGGATTTCAGGACTTTGGATTTACGGGACCTTATACGGTCTGTAAACCCTTTTATTGGTCATTAAAGTTGACCGTGAAAAATTGTGGTATCAGGACGTTGATCTATGGACCTATCAATGGTCTGTAGATTGGTCTACGACTCATAGACCTACCCATCTTGTAAACTTAGATTTTAGAGTTTCTGAACTTGTTCTACGGACCAAGGCTACGGCTCGTACAAAGTTGTATGAGATTCGTACACTTGGCCCATAAACCTCAACTCTCCTTTATTTATTTCTAAATTTTGAAAACACGATCCATCTATGATTAGTGGATGCTTCTACGGGCAGTAGATAGTGTACATAAAAGTCAAACTTCAGAAGATTTGAAGTCATTTGCTGGGCTTTCTGTAGTGAACTGAGTTACAATATTTTGGGGTGTTAAATGTGGCCTACCTCAAAGCAAACCATATGGGGTTCTAAAACCTTTATTTCGGAGTTTTTCCCTTTAGAATAGCTCTGATCACTGCTACACAATAAAAAATATGATAAAATGTCAATACATACATATAGAAACTAAAATTGCAGCAATTGGAGAAGGGCCAAAAATTAGGTCAAAAATATGATTGTGGAACCCACATCAGGAATTCCAAAATTTACTCTATCATTTAGTAAAGTTGACACTGAACTTGTGCCCCAAAAATGGTCACAATTCAGGCTCGAATACTACCTCAAATGGAATATGTAAGAACTAGATACATAAATCACCATTAAAGAGCTTGGACAATCCTTTAGGATGGATATTTACCTTAAAACGAGCTCCTCGCATCCCCCAATGATCCCAAAGCAAAGCTCTATCAAAACCCATAATTAAGCAACTTGAATCACCTCAATAGAGTCTCCTAGCTCAAGATATCACAATTTGAAGTTTGAGAAAAGAGTTGAGTTTGCGTTTTATCTTTAATTAGAGGAACAAATAATTACTCATAGCATTTGTGAAGGCCAGGGTCACGATCGAGGCCCCCAAGTAATATGATCATTATGATCACAATGGTCAAACCTTATGACTGCAATAAAAAACATGGGCAACCTCTACCAAATGCTCATCGCGATCTCAGCCAAGAGACCACGCGATTACAATGACCAAGATTAGTGTTCTCTACGATAACTGAGGCTCCCTCTTCATCGTGTTGAAGAAGGCCACCTAAACCAGATGCTGGTGCATTATCTAGAACACCAAGTGTTAGAATATCCCAATGGGTTGCTCAGGATTAATTTAGAACCCCATCTGTACAAAAAAACTATGCTACCACACCAAATTAGACAATCCAAACTCAATGGAGATGTCAAATCTTACACTCGAGGTCTTATTAACAAAAAGTGGGTTCCATGCCCAACCTTCATTTTAAGCCCTAAACCATAAGGTTTCTCAAAATGAGCTCGGAGGCCTGAGACTTGAACGAAAGGTCATTCCAGACCAGACTGGGTGTTTTGACTTAATGGAATTGTCAAAATTGCATTAAGAGGCCGTTTATCTAAAGTTTTGACTGAAGTCAACTGTTAAAGTTTATAAAGCTCCAAAACACAGAAACTTTCATTGAATCCAAAGGAATGACCAAGCAACCGAATTGTCAGTCCCAGCAAGTCATAAATGACTTGGGGTTGCCATAGGAAAACTCTAAATGATGAAAAGAAACTAATAAGGAGAAAATTACCTAGAGGGTCATTACAACATCCACTACTAAAAACTACTTTCATTTGCAAAAGTAAAGAGCCAAGAAGTATCTGAAGGCTCAAACAAATGGGAAAACTACTCTCACATCTCGTGCTCAGTCTCTCAGATAGCCTCATCAACTAGATAATGCCTCCATTGGACCTCATAGGAATGGCTCTCAAATGCAACTATCTCACATTCTGGCCTAAATAGTTACTTGCTCCTTGATAAAGGTCAAACAGTCATTCAACTCAAAAGAATCATACCTTATACCGGAGCAGATGGGATATGTTAGGAACATAACGGTGAAGCATTGATATATGGAAAACTGAATGAATAGCTAAAAGAGTAGGAAGTAAGTCCAACTCATAAGCGATATCACTAACAACCTGATTAATCACAAATGGCCATATATAGCTGGGGATAAGCTTTTTGCGCCTCCCAAACCTCATCACGCCCTTCATAGGCAATACTCGAAGTAATACCCAATCAAAACTACGAACCTCAAAGGGTAACACCTATGGTCAGTATAACTCTTATGCTGGCGTTGTACTGCACTAAGCCTATTCTGAATAACCCAAACTCTGTCTATAGACTCCTGAAGAAAATTGGTACCACACGGCCCAGGCTCTAAAGACTCAAACAAACCAATCGAAGAGTGACAACGTCTACCATATAAGGTCTCGAATGGGGTCAAATGAATACTCGAGTGGTAGTTGTTATTATACGCAAACTATGCCAAGGCCAAGATTTGGTTCCAATAACTTTTGAAGTACAATACATAGTCACACATCCTATCATCCAAAACCTAAATATTATGCTCTGACTGCCCGTTGATCTGTGGACAGTACCTAAGATCAACACTAGTACCCAACTACTCCTGATAGGTCCTCCAAAAGATGGAAGTGAACTAAGAACCCTATCTGAAATAATGGACTCATGCACCCCATGAAGATGAACCACCTCCAGAATATAGATACGAGCTAACCTCTTTTTGCTTAAAGAAGATTCAAAGGGAAGGAAGTATGATGACTTGATCATTCGGCCAATGATGACCCAAATACTAGTTACACCTCTAGAAGTCTGAGGCAGTCCCATAATAAAGTCCATGGTGATGCGCTTCCACTTGCACTTTGAAATGGGTAATCTCTTAAACTCACCACCAGACCTCAAATCCTCGGCCTTCACCTATAAGAAACACAAGTAATGGGACATATAGTCTGCAATACCTCTCCTGATACCACTATACCAGTAGTGCTATCTCAAATCATGATACATCTTTGTTGTGCCTGGATGAATATAGTATATACAATTATGGGCCTCACAAAGAATCAACTGTATCAAGTATCCAACTCTCACAACAAAATACGACAATTAAACCTCTAAACACCATCAACATCTAAGGTGGACTTCCCTATGTCACCTCATAAAACCCATTCTTGAAGGGCTACAAAAGAATAATCCTTGACCTGCCATCAAAAATCTAATGCAAAAGAGATGACTAAACCCCAACATAGGCTACAACCTGCCTACAATATGAAATATCAAGCCGAATCATCCTACTAACTAAAGATTGAATGTCTAATGCCAAAGGCCGCTCCATAGCTAAAAAGAAGGCTAGACTACCAATACTAGCCGCCTTTTGGTTCAAGGTGCCTGCAATGACCTTCGCACTCCCAGATGGTATAAAATATAGAGGTCATAGTCTTTTAATAGCTTAATCCACCTACACAGCCGCAAGTTAAGATCTTTCTGTAGGATCATAATATATTGCAAACTCCTATGATTGGTGTAGAACTCATATCTTACCCCTTCTAGGTAATACCTCTAAATCTTAAGTGCTAAAACAACCACTGCTAACTCAAAGTCATGGGTAGGGTATTTATGCTCATCTACCTTAAGCTGCCTCGATGCCTAAGAAATCACAAGGCCTCGCTGCATTAATATACAATCCAAACCAATGTTAGATGTGTCATAGTACATAGTGAAGCCCTCATCCACAACCAGAAGATTCAAAACACGTGTAATAGTAAGTAACTCCTTGAGCTTCTAAAAGCTCAACTAACACTCCTCTAACAACTCAAAAGGAACGTCAAAGCTAGTTAACCAGGTCAAAGGTATTGCAATACACAAAAATACCTCCACAAATAGTATGTACTAACCTACTAATCTAAACAGCTATAATTCTTAGTCAGTGAGGTAGGGCTAGTCTAATATGAATAGCCTTAATCTTCACTAAATAGACCATAATGCCATCCTTGGACACCACATGCCCGAGAATACTATAGTCTCAAGACAAAACTTGCACTTTGAGAACTTTACATAAAGCCACTGATCACTCAATGTTTGTAGGACAGTCCTTAAATGCTGCTCGTGCTCCTTCTTACTCCGCTAGTATAGTAAAATATCATGGATGAACATAGTGATAAAGGAGTCAAGGTATGGCATGAATACATGTGTCATTAAGTCTATGAATGCCGTTGGGCATTTATCAACCTAAAATACATCACTAGGAACTCATAGTGGCCGTAATAAGTCCTAAATGCGGTCTTAGGGATATCCGCCACCCTAATACTCAATTGATGGTAAATCGACCTTAAATCACTATTAGGAAACACTACGTCACCCAGAAGCTGGTCAAACAAATAACTAATACGAGGCATAGGGTACTATCTCTTCATCATCATCCCTTTCAGCTCCTTGTAATTAATACACATATGCATAGACCTATCCTTCTCCTTCACAAATAGGATTGCGGCATCCCAAGGAAAAACACTCGATTGAATGAATCCCTTACCCAATATATTCTAAAGTTGAACACTAATCTCCTTGAGCACTAGGGGGTATAAGGTAAGGAAGAATGGAATTAGGACGAGCGCTCAGCTCAAGGTTAATATCAAAGTCACTTCACACCCCGAGGGAAGACCAAGTAGATTAGTAAGGAATACATATGGGAACACTCGCATAATGGGGACTTAATCAATGATAGGACCCTCCTTATCAACATCCGAACATAAGATAAATAATCTAGAAACCCACTAGAAACCAACCTCTACTCCCAAATATAAGAAATAACCCTAGTTGGTGTGCGGCAAAAAGAGCCCTGCCGTACAACTTGAAGGATACAGGGCATGGCTAAGGTAACGGTGTTGGCATAGCAATCCAAGACCACAAGGTAGAGTGATAACCAATCAATGCACATAATAATATCAAAATCTAACATATCAAACTCAACAAGATTATCCCGAGTATCACAACCCTAGATAGTCAGCAAGAAATATATATACACTCGATCCACTACTAAAGACTCAGTCACGAAGGTCAAAACACACAACGACATTGATAAAGGCTCAAAATACATACTCAATTTGGAAGCATAATACATAAATACATATGAAAATATAGAACCCGTATCAAATAATGTCGAGGTGGGCTGATAGCATTAAAAAATCATACCTACTATAACATCATCTGATTCCTTAACCTCCATTCCCGCTAGATATGCATAGAAGTGGGCCTTTCCACCTCTTCCTTAAGCATCTGATCTACCACTTAACCTTCTTCTTTGGCATCCTCCTCGAGCTCCTTAGTGACCACCTCATCATTCTTAACCCTAAGCACTTCCTATAGCTAGAGGTACTACTATTGCAGCTAGCCGAGCTGAATTTAGAATTGGTGCAATCATTCCATATTGGGGGTAAAATCTAGACCAATAATCAAGATTTTCATAATCAAACCAACCTTTAGACATATAAAACAAAATATAGCGGCCACCATGAACTGAAGAACCCGGATGCAAACTTCTGAATATTTGGTCCAAACTAGGACCACCTTGCTTGTAGTGATCCCAATTTGAGGTCTAAAATGCCACCTGAACAAGCCGACTAGACTGACCCTGCTGATGACGATGACAAAGCCTATCATAGGAAGTCCCTACCTTTAGAATAAGAATTATTATATCTACTCTGGTGTCGAGTCCTCTTATTGCTTCCCACGTAAGATTTATTACGGAGCTTATCCATAGTACAGGCATGGTCGATAACATACAAGAAAGAGCAGCTAGATAATATGTAGAGTCAATATCTATCCATAGTTGCAACCTCAAACCACAGAACAAGCATCGTACTTTCTCCTCCTCAGTAGGTAGGACCATGGTAGGAGAGCTCATGAAACCTTACCTCATAGTCAGACACAGTCATGGAGCCTTTCTCAAACCAAGAAAATTGATCTAGAGTTGATCCCTAATGCTCTATGGTATAAACCTAGCCAAGAAGTCCTCTAAAACCTCAACCTATGACACCAGAGGAGAAATATTTGGTCCTCCAAATATAAATGCCACCACTTCCTGGTTGGATTGTCAAGCTAATAAATTGTGAAGTCGACTCCAATAGTCCAATTGTATACAGCCGCTCACGACAGTTAGTCAAGATCTCATGGGCATCCTTTCCAATATCCCTAGAAAACCTTAGAGGAGATAATCTCAAGAACACTTTGAGCATATTTTGCTCCTCCAATAGCATAGTCTCAGCTGTAATTACTAGTTAGGTGATACGCTCAAATTACACCTCCTTAAAGAAGTATAAAGTAATCGTTAATCAAATATAAAATCTAACGAAGTTTAGAATTAATTCCACAAGGATTATGGATTAGACTTTAGATCAATTGTTTATTATTTGCTTTAGTAATCAATTTATTTCCGTAAAGAGAAAAGGGGGATTTTTATAAAACTAACTATCAAATCAAACATCAACGAACACAAATATGGTTTTAATGTAGTTTAGAATCAATATTAAGTGAAACTAGGGTTTTATGTGTTCCCCATGAATCTTTTACTAAGTAGGCCTTTTTTATTAGTAATCCTTTCCTAATATGTTACATGTAGAATCGGTAAGTTAATTTCATCTAAGTCCTTGATCTTGCACATAAGTGAATTTTACTACGCAACTTGATCCTTCTACGAGTGTATGCTTTACTAACCCTTACGAATGATCCAAGATTTAGCTATCTCTTGATCCGTTCAAGCTAATTAGATAAGGATAATTAGCCCCAAACTTTGTTGTTTAATCCCTTTTCCTATTTTTTACCTCCTTGATCTAGAAAGTAAGGGTAAGGAGAGTTATAACGTTGGCCACCATTGAAAAGCAATCCAAATGAAGGAAAAAACAACACATGCATACACACTATTCAAGAATTACTTTTTATTAAGTTCTATGTCATTAATTCCTCATGGTTCCCACAACCATAGTTGTAGAGTTAGCTACTCTTAACTACGTGATAACAATCAATAATGTTTATGTTAAAAAAATCATGAACTTAGAAAGTAACTTTGAGAATCCAAAATCTTCAATAGAATCCAAACGTAAAATATCGATAACAAAAATCTGCATTCAAGAATAAAAGCTCAAAAGTAGTTTAAGCTATATTTTGAAGCCTAAAAATGTGCATAAAGTAAACTAAACCTAAGGAGTGTATTTATAGACGAACAATCCAAAATAAATATGGATTTGGAAAACATAGGAAACCTAAAGTCAGTTTGGGTCTGGCTCATTTCTACGGATCGTAACAACTTAGACGAATCGTAGACCCAGCTCATAATCTTTCATATTGCACTGAGGAATTCTTCTTCTTTACGACCACTCTCTATGGATCGTAACTCTCAAGACGACTCATCAAATGGGGTTGTAGACACTGTCCTTTCTTCATCACCTATAAATTCAGGCCACGAGAGTTTTCTATGACTCATCGGGATTTAGACAAGACATAGAACTTATTCGTCTTCTTTACTTTTCCCTCATTCTTTCACTTCTGCTTTGACGACTTCTCTTAACGACCTGTAAGGATGAAAACGAGTCATTTACCTTACTCATAGTCTTCAGTTTAACTTTTATGTTTCTCTTTTGCCTTTTCATGATTGATACCTATGACCAGTATAGATAATGACGAGTCATAGGATGAGTCCGTAGACACCAAAAATTTCTTCCTTCAGTGTTGTGATTCCTCACTATCTCTCTGACTTGGTTTCTTGCAAAATAAGTACTACTAACATCAAATATGCTAACAAATACTTAGAAGACATACACATTCTTAAGTTTAAAGAATTAAAAGTATCGTAAATCTATGGTACATCAACACCCTCAACTTAAAATGGCTGCTTGTCCTCGAGAGACACTACTAAACTACAACGACACAATGCAAAAAAAGATTAAGGATGTACAACAATCATAGGCTTATTAACTCTCGACCCTTTCCGATTTTTATCCATGATACCCTTGCAACCATTATTTCAAATCAAACTAACTTATGTGGATCAACTTTAGACACTTCAAAACCAATAGACAAATTAACATGCCAAAAATAACATTTACCATTAACATGACTGTTTCTACAATGCCACTTGTGCCCTCACTGAAAAAAGTCCCTTTTTCACTAGTAATTTACAAATATTCTTTCAATCTCAGGGACGTAGAAAACACTCACACTCATGAAAGAAATTTAGACTTTTATGCACCATACCATTGGCTTGCCCTTATTTTCAATACTTAGATTCTTGAACCATTGAATTAGGAACACTATAGGACTTTTTCAGCTTGTAACACAGGCTCGGGGACAAGTTTAGCATATTTAGATTTTAGTAACTTTCGTACCTCCTCAAACACTACATTAACCTTGAGTTCATATTTTACAACCAACAATTTGTTTCACTTTTTTTCTTTGCTTTTTGTTTTTGCCTTAGGTGTGGCTTTTGTTTGTTCGTTTCACAATATTTTTCTAATCCTTTTTACTTTTCAATGCTAAATCTTGCTAGACCATTTCTTCATCTTAGAAAAAAATACCTTTTTCTTCCTTTTCACACATATCTTTTCAAAAGTTTTCTTTCTTTGCTTCTCTTTTCTTATACTCCTTCTCTTCTTTTTTTCCTCTCATAGTAGCCACCCTCAACTTAGGCTTTTGGGATGAGTTGAGGTGCACATTATCCTTGGACGGACCAAGGACAAAATGAGAGATTATAATTAGTTTTAGGGACATTTTGAAACACGTATTTATTTGATTAAAAAGGTCTTTTAATAGCTCATATCTTTGGTTCAAAGGGTAAAATAATGTTTAGTTGGTTTTTTTAAGGCTAAGTGGACTAATTCAAAAATGGCCTATGATCATTTCCTAATCAACAGTTCAATTATTACAGTATGACCAATGGAGCAAGTTCTAGATTAACACAAATAGTTCGAACATACAAATTTCTCACACACACTTGGCATCAAGTTTTATTGTCAATCATCAATGTTTGATTCATATTTCAGTCTAAAGTCATGTGTTATCATACCGGTTTACATCATGTCACATAAATATCCTATATAGCCAATATATCAAAGAAACAGTCACAACATTCTAAGTAAATTTTGGAAGGGTCTATTTGTTTTTGTTTAAACCTTCTAGCCATCATTTTATAGATTCCTACTATTATTTCACATTCACATCCTAAACATGCCAGTTCAACATAAATTAAAAAGATCCTATAGGGAATAAGAACACGGGCAAGAAAACCCCAGGGATTTAATCGAGTGTCTAGGGTACTTAGACTTCACATAGATACTCATGCATTTATTCATAAATACCCCACCCCTACTTGAAAAGCCTTTCATTGTCCTCAATGCAATACAACAAAAGTAAAAAGTATGGGGGATAAGAAAAAACAAAACTATGGCGCATAAGCATCGAAGACTATATGGCATCATTCGGGTCCATAGGTGTGGATCCCAGTGCAGCAGTATGTGGTACTATGGCAATATATTCATTATCATGACTGTCAACACGTGAGCTCGAAGCTCTAATAAAACACTGCCTCTCCTCCTATCTCTGTATCTTCTTTGTCACTCTAGATGCTCCAATGGCCTCATCAATATCATGGTGCTCCTTTCTTTTGATTTTCCTAGCCTCATCCTTGTACGAAGTGTCATCCTTAATATGGGGTCATTTGTCTCCGACCACCTCAGATTTATCATTCGCAAACAAATCAAATAATTGTGGTGGCTGAACAATAGGCAAAGCAAATGGTATATGTATTGGTGTAGCCAAGGACGTTACTTTCACACCTAGTACTCCAATCTCTGTCTGAATGGAAAAAATGTCAGCACTGGACGAGGCTTGCAACCTCGCATTCACCCTCAGCTCAAAAACATCGATATGTGTCTGAATCTTTTGCTCTCCTCTGATTTAGTAATAGCTTTTCTCACCCATGGCTTTAGCTGCTGAATCAACTGACCTAATTAGGCCTTAGTTTGTGCCTGTCACTACATAAAAGTGTGTTAGGCTTCAGCTTAGATGGTGACCAAGACTGTGTGCGGTGGATGTTATATACTAATAGACGGGACTGCCGAGGTAGTCTGGGTAGCCTCTGATGGCTCTATGGGAGGTGTCTCAAGGTCCGGGGTAACTATCAAGTCTCCTTGCACAAGCAACTCAAGATGCTCAAACTAAGGTAGCCGTACTGCAGGAAGGGGGTCATGGTACTATCCCACTGGGTTCGTATCATCTTTAACGAGCATGGATCGATAATGTTGTTAACTCTAATCAGCGTGTCAACCCCTGCAATCAATGGCACTATAACATCTCAGCATAGCATGAACACAGGGAAGGGGAAAGGTATTATGGTGTTCCATCAAATAGACCACTCACAGATGTCATAGATGATGATCTTCACACAATCAGACTCATACCAGACCATCAAATTAACTACAATCATAAATCATTTCGGTGTCAAATAGTTTTCTACATTTATCGGGGAGAGGCGATATCAGACAATGGCCCACTAAAATTTTGCAGTGAAATTTAGGGATGCTTTCATGATAGGAGTTGGGTGTGATACCCAATATACTACTATGCCCTGCTCATCTATGTAAATTGCTACCCATCTAAGTAGCTCTCCACATTGCAGTAGGTCCTTTATCATATTGAGGCTGTTGGTGGAGAGTTTAGGATCTAGAGGACACTTCAGACGTCCTATGATAAATTAATCAGGATCTCCCTAGCCAGCATGGTCAAAACTACTCGCTAATCTAGCTCTTTTGTTTTAGAAGGAGCCAACTATTTTATCGTAGCCGCGTATCAAGCATAAAACTTGAAGAATATGTTATCGCTGTAACTCCCAGGTTTCTCAGTCATCCACTCTAATCTATTATGCCAGAACAAGTCAAGAATATCAGGGAATACCTCTAGCCTGGTTGTGATCACATGTGGCTCATCAGTAATGGGTCTTAGTAGATTCTGACAATTATTTCTCTCTTGCCCCATTATGTAAATATCTAGTAGCCCTGGAGCGCACCATCACTTTGGTTGTTCTCTTATGAGGACAGGTATAGATAGACGCTCGGTAGTGGACTTTCCATCAGGGGACATAAATCCTAAAGCGGATGAGGGTACGGAGTGGTCATCACTCTTCTCCGCCTTTGTTGAATCCCCCTCGTAAGACTAGAAGGGTATGGTTATACAGATATGTGGGGAGGGGAGGAGTCTCTGCTTGGTTCCAGTAATGAGACAACTTGTGTGGAGTGATTTACAATGTCAAACAAGCGGCGTCTCAAATTCATTTCAGTATTCCTCCTCAGACCACGTATTGTCAACGTCCATTGGTTCGTCCCGTATTTTTTTGTTAGAATCTCTGTAGCTTCTTTTTGTGAAATCTAGTTCTTTCCAGCACCTTTCTTTCGTGTTTGTTTAGGAGGAATTGTACATGTAGAGGGAGAGCTATTACACAAACATAACAAGTAAAAACAAATAAAACAAGAAAGAAACAAATAAGAAAGTAACTATTTTTGTTTCTACGAGGGAGAATCTATGGGTCGTAGAAGAGTCTACGGCTAGTAGACTCAAGTCGTAGAAGAGTCTACTGCTAGTAGACTCAAGTCGTAGAATCAAACCTACAGTTTTTCAGTCTCTTAAGTTTGTCAATGAGAGGACTATATGACCTATAGAAGTTTCTACACATCATAACGTTCAGTTGTAGACTCATTGGTATCCCACTAGGTTTGGGTACTTTACTTGTACGAGTCAACCCTACGGTCCATAGACAAGTCTACAACTCGTAGGATGTACTTGTATAAGTTGAGTTTCCAAACACTTAGCCACTATAGTTTTATCATTTTAATTTGATGAGTCCAATTTATGATCCGTAGAAGATTTTATGACAAATAATTAGACTCGTAACACTTAATGGTGAGAATATTGAAGCACTGATCTTGAAGTCTTCATTTACGAGGGGTAACTAAGACACGTAGACTTTTCTACAACCCGTAGGAAATCCCCGTCTGAAGAAAATTTTCAAGTTCATAGGGTGAACTTACAGCGATAGTTCAACAATCAATTTAAATTACCCCATAATGCATCAATCAATTTGTTTAACGATAACTTCATTAAAAACTGAGAACCCCGGGTCTCACATCATTGAAATAAATGAGTTTTGAAATCTCAAAAACCGTAACTAGGCAACAATGTTCCTCATAGTCCCACTACACTAAAATCAAGTATGACATGGTTGAAAATAAGAAAGCATGGGAAGATAAACTTACTACAAATGAGGAGTAAAAACTAGTCGGATATTACTGGGACTTTGAGCTAGGATTTTTGTGCGTGAGACTTCGTTAGGCTATAATGGTGGAGGATATTTTTGTGAATTGGTGTTTGATGAAGGTGGAAATTGGAGAGTTTGGTGTGGGAGGTGGAAGAACAGGGTCGTTTGGTGTAAGTGAAGATAGAGGTGATGTTTGAACTTTGTTGCTTTTATTTAATTTAACATGGGTCAGGTCGGGTGTTTTAGCTTATGAAGTCCATGAAATTGGTAAGTTATGACTTACAATAATTATTACAGGTCATAGACTAGCATCATAGATTGTTTCAAAGAAAAGGAAACATACTTGGAGTCCACTAGTATAGGCTACAAGTAGTAGAAGTTTCTATAGGTTGTGGAGTGCAATCTTAGACTTAAGGTTGCGTCATGTTTTGAATTTGGATGTTGTTGATTCAGGTTTATGAGTCATAGAAGTGTCTACCACCTGTATAAATGTTTTGTGTGTCACTTTGAATCCTTTTGAGTTTCCTGTATTTTAAATTCGACATGGTCACGTACTCAACCTTTGGACTATTTTTTTATGCTTTTTGTGACTATAATTTAACACGGACCCTAACAAAGTCTATGGTATCCTTAAAACTAAGAAGTAAGAATAGAAAAGGATAAATATAAAATAGACTAAATGAATAACAAAGTAAATTGGGTTGCCTTCCAAGTAGCATTTGATTTACCATCACGGCACGACTTAGATATGCTTAGTTACTCAGACTTCACTAAGCTTCCATGCTTCCACAGTTTTTATTTCATCCACTGTGACAGTGTATGCTTTAATTCATTGGTCATTTACTTTGAAGTTCATACCATCCTTCTTTTCTAGGTCGACCGCACCATGTGGAAAGACTTGACTCACTCTAAGTAGTTCTAACCATTGTGACTTGAGTTTGCCAGGAAATAAACACATCCTTTAGTTTAAAAGAAGGACCAAATCTCCGTGTACAATTGTTCACTTTTCAATCTTTTCATCGTGGTATTTGTTCATTCATACTTTTTACAAGGTTGCCCTTTCATATGCATTTAGGCGAAAGCCATCAAGCTCATTTATTTGACTCATCCTTTGTTTAGATGCGGCATCCCAATCCATGTTCAATTTTTTCAATACTCACATAAGTTTGTGTTCCAACTCTACGAGCAGATCACAGGATTTGCCAAAGACAAGTTCATAAGGCGACATACCTATAAGAGTCTTGAATGGAGTGCGATAAGCCCATTGAGCGTCATCAAGCTTTCTTGACCAATCTTTTCTATTTGCGCTCACCGTAGTTGGAAGTATTTGATTGATTTCACGATTGGAGACTTCAACTTGTTAACTAGTTTATGGATGATAAGGAGTTGCTACACTATGTCGAACCCCATACTTTTAAAGTAACACTTTGAATAATCGATTGAAAAAGTGGAAACCTTCATCGTTAATTATTGTCCTTAGTGTACAGTATTTTGAGAATATATTTTACTTGAGGAAGGCGGTGACACTTCTTGCTTCATTATTGGGAAGTGCGAAAGCTTCTACCAATATAGACATGTAGTCAACTACAACGATGATGTATTTCATTCCATTCGAACTCACAAAAGGCTTCATGAAGTTAATTCCCCATACGTCAAATAATTCAATGACTAGAATAGGACTGAGTGGGAGCTCATACTTCCTTGAAATTCCTCCTTCCCTTTGACAACGATCACAAGAATTGGCAAAATCTTGAGCATCTTGATAAATTGTTGTCCAGTAGTACACACATTTTAAAATCTAGTAAGCTGTCTGGATATCATTATGATGGCCTCCAACGGGCAACGAATGGCATACTTCCAAAATACTTATCATCTCTACTTCGGATACACAATGATGAATAATCCCATCGACATAAACATGGAACAATTATAGTTCCTCCCAAAATAACTTTTTCACATCAGACATGAATTTGCGGCGTTGGTGAACATTCAAATCGGATGGCACTATATCACTTACCAAATAGTTAGGAATATCTGAAAACCATGGAATTAAGTCGTGTGATACTGCCAACACTTGTTCCTCCAATAAGGTGTCATCTATCTCAACTCCATCTTCTAGTTTTAACATAGCCTCTTCTTTTTTTCTTTTTTTTTTGGGGGGGGGGGAACAGACCCTACACGAGGCTCCCACCTCTCGTGCACAGTCAGGGGTTGAGCAGCACCCCCAAGCCTTAACATAAATAAATAAAGTAAAAATACAAGGAGGGAGACATAAACCTTACCTCCGATCCTATGTTGGTTCATAAGTCGGCTAACCTACTAAGGTCGGCTAACTCATTCCCGTTACAAAAAAAGGCTAACTAAAAACTAGAAAGCATTAAACCTGTGGGAGGACTCCTCCCAGTACAAGTCGACTAAGTAAGCATAAATGAGGGAGACTCTCCCCTTCCATGAGAAAAAACAAGAAAGTAACCTACACTAATCCTCTTCAACTAAGCGATGAATCACATAGTTAAACTGAAGCAGAACAAGTATATGAAACTTCTATCTCGCATGGGATGAGAAAGTTCTATTCATCTTGCCCTTTTTAGTCTTGTCATACCAAGTAAGTCCAAATAGAGAGATGCATCAACTTCAATATCATGATTATAGCAGCTATGGAGGATGAAAAATGGAAGGAAGTGTATCAGTCAGCCGCTTTGGAGCTGTATTAGTCAGCAAGTTTGGAGATGTTGTGGATTGGAGATCCAGCTGCAATCTTGTAGTAGGTTTAAAGGAGGCTTCAACTTCCTGTTGCCTTTCTAAGCTGTAGTATCCTGCAGTAGAAATGCACATTAAGAGGTGCAATTTTGCTGACTCATGCTGCAGTTCTGCAAGCTTCTTGGATGCTGCATGTTGCTGGAGGTGTTGTGTATTGAGGCTTGTATCCCCAAATATTCTCCAGCTACCTGCAACTGCATAAAACCAAGCCAACAAGACCAAAAACAAAGATCCACAAATAGAACTGCTGTGGATGGACCAATTGTTGTGGATGTAGCTCGTCATGTTGTTATTGTTGTTGAAGCAGTTGTACCTGTTGCACCATGCTTTTGCTGTTGTATATTGCAACCTGTAGGAGAAGTAGCCTTGGTTTGAGTGTTTAACTGATGGAGCCTTACCTTTTGGAAGGTTCCATTACTGCTGTATTATGTGTCTGCACTCCAATAAATAAACAAACAAGGAGTTCCAAGTAGCTTGGATGTAATGGTGTTGATGCAGGTAATAAAGGATGGAATCTGGCATGGTTGGATTGTTGGTGAAGGCTGGTGATGCTCCTGCATCTCTAGAATTTGTCTCCCTTTGCTTGGATCTCTGTATACCTGCACAAACAAGTAGCCAAAGAACCAAACGAATGTGGGAGGAGTATAGTCTGCTGCAAACCTGTAGCCAGCTTCCTGGTGCCTCTATAGTGGAAATGCTCAGTTGTTTGTTGTTGCAAGTTACCTTCAGGAGAAGACCTTTCCTCATGATCAATTCCTTAGAGCACCTGCACATACAAACAAACACAAAGCAAAGAAAGGAACAGACCTCAAAGAGTGCTTTGGAGCTTATTAGCTTTAAATCGGCTAACTTTTTCAAGGCCGCTCGACTAACGTCTCCAATTATTCGATTGAGGTGAAACTTCTTGGGCTTTGCAATTACTATATTTTCTGTATTCCTGCAATATTTGGGGGTCTTTTGGACAATATGGAGACTCCAAGTTATGAAGTGCATCAGCTGGAGACTTAAGTCGACTAACTTTTTCAAGGTCACTCGACTAACGTCTCCAATTATCCGTTGGAGGTGAAACTTCTTGTGATTTGCAAATACTGTATTTTCTATATTCTTGCAACATTTGGAGGTCATTTGGATAGGCTGGAGGCTCCAAGTTGTGAAATGCTCCATTTGGGGACTTAAGTCTGATAACTTTTTCAAGGTCGCTCGACTAACGTCTCCAATTATCCATTTGACTTGAAACTCCATGGGATCTTCAGGAAATGTATTTGCAGTAATCCTGCACAATATGGAGGTATTTTGGTGATGCCTGATGTATTTGTTAAGTACTGCTGGTTGCTTTTGGTCTCTGGTGCTGCTATTAGAAAGCTGCTGTTGTTTATCAATTGGAGTCACTACTGCTTCTGTAATGTGGCTTATGCAAAGTCTGCTAACATTTGAATTCCTATACCTATTAAGCCAAGAAGGAAGAGAAGATAAAATACAAACTATTCTACTCCTTACCTCTAAGGTTAGACTGGTTATTCTAAGAAAATAATAAAGATAGTAATAAGGAAGGGAGATTTTCCTTTTGCCAGGAGTTCTAACTGTGAGATCTTCAAGGTATTTATAGCTATGCATAGACAAAACCATGTTGAAGTTTGAGTTAGAACTAAAAATGGAATGAGTTAGGGAGGTTTCTTTAGTCTCCTGAGTTTCTTTCTTCTGAAAGAAGGCATTTCCAGCTTGTCCATCTCAAGGTATGCCTTAGCTTGTTTGGGGAGATCATGCATAGTGAAATAGAGTTCAGGAGATTTGCATTTGTGGCTGTGTTTGGATAAGACATCAGCTGTGTAGTTTGCTTCTCTAAGGATGTGTTTACAGCTGAAAGTTTGGAATTGGTTGATGATGTTGTTTAAATTGTCCAACAGTTCCTTTATTGACCAAGGGGGTTTTGCTTCTTGTTGTAACCACCTGATTAGGAGTTGAGAATCTACCTATAACTTTACCTGTAAATAACCAAGATGAATACACCAAGATAGACCAAAGATAGTAGCCTGATTTCTGCTTGGTTGTTAGTTCCTTCCCCCAATGGAACTGCATAGGCAAAGATAAGGTCACTATGAGTATTTCTAAGTATTCCTCCTCCACTAATGTTGCCTGGGTTGTTAAGGGCACTACCATCTGTATTTAGCTTTACCATGTGATCAGCTGGTTTGATCCAGCATACAGGGGTAATTTTGGTGTCATGGTAGCATTGTTCCACTGAAATGACTAGGTCCTTCCAGTTATTTGGCCATTCAATATATGGAAAAGCTGTGATGAGCAGGTTAGAGATGCCTTTGTAGACAGAAAATTTGACTCTTGAAAGGTTAGATTTCTTCCCACCATATTTGGAAGCACATCTATTCTTCCATAAGTTCCAACAAATGAAGATAGGGATTGCTTGTAACAAGAGTTTATGTGTTGCATTCTTGTGTTTAGATGTCCACCATCTCATAAGCATATTTATAAGAGGTGTGTAATCCTTTTTTATGCCCAAAGAATCAGCAAACACCCTCCAAGTATTCTTGGCAAAGGTTCCTGCAACAAAGGTGTGATCAATGGTGTCTTGGCCAGGGCTTTCACAACAATGGCACTGAGAGGGGGCTTTGCCAAAGCTGGTTATTTTCTCATTGGTAGGTAATTTCCTTCTAAGCGCTCTCCAAACAAGAAAGGAGCATTTGAAAGGTATTAATTGGTGCCAAGTACATGCATTCAGCATAGTATTTGTCCTCTTGTCTCTAATGAGCTCCCAGGCAGAAGAACAACTGAACTCCCCATTGGTAGTAGGAATCCAGCATGGATGGTCCTGTTTGAGGGGGTGGTAGCTGAATTGAGTTGTAAAATGTTAGGAACAAACTGAGGAGGGGCTTTTTGGATAATGAGATCAACATTCCATTAGCCATTAGTTAGAAAAGCTGAAACTTGGGTGTGGTTAAACCTACAGCTGTTAGCAGAAAAATGAGCTAAAGGGACAACACCCAGCCAGTTATCCCACCAAAAAAGGCAAGAGCCAGACTTAATTTGCCACTAAATGTGAGGCTAAATGTTGTGTTTGTTGTTCATGAGGTGCTTCCAAATTAAGGACTGACCAGTGTCCCACTTTTTTGTAATAATATTGGCCCTCTAACAGTATTTGGATTTAAGGAATTCTCCCCACAAGGTGTTCTTGGTTCTAAGGGTCCACCACTGCTTGTATTGAAAAGATTTGACCACATTAGTAATTTGTCTAAACCCTATGCCCCCTTCATCATAAGGATAGCTAAGGTTCTTCCATGAGGACCAGTGGTACTTCTTCTTGTCATTTTTCCATCCCCAGAAGAAGTTAGCAGTGATGCTCTGAATCTGCTTAATGATGGTTGAGGGAGGGATGCTGGCTGAAAGCAAATGTACTGGCATGGCTTGAATAACATGCTTCACAAGAATAGCTCTACCCCCATAGCTCAGGATTTTAGCATGCCAACCAGTTATCCTGCTTACAACTTTTGCAATAAGATCAGAGTAGTAAATAACTCTTTGCCTACCAATATAAATAGGACATCCCAAGTATGTTATAGGACTACTCTTTTGGTTGAAACCAGTGATACTCTTGATTCTCAGTACAGTAGACTTGAAAGCATTGGAGGGAACCATGAAATGACTTTTTTGCTTGTTAATCAATTATCCAGAAACTCTTTCATAGGTAGTTAATGTTTCCATAATGAGATCTAAGGTGTGCCTTCTTCCAGAAGTAAAGATGATGATATCATCTGCAAAACTCAGATGATTGATCTGAGGTCCCTTTTTTGCCATAAAGAAGCCATGGAATTGGGGATGCTGATGAAGATTGTTCAGTAGTCTGGACAGCACTTCAGCACCTAAGACAAATAAAGCAGGGGAGAGAGGATCACCTTGTTTGAGACCCCTTGTGGAGTGAAAGAAACCATGTCTTGATCCATTGACTATAATAGAGTACCAGTTTTCAGCCATGATTCTCCAAACCATGTTAATAAAAGTTTCTTTAAACCCCATTCTTCTCATCACAAGACAAGTGTAATTCCAAGAGACCCTATCATAAGCCTTGGTCATGTCAAGTTTTATCACAACATTGCCTCCAACATTTGGTTTTTTGATCTAGTGGATTATTTCTTGGGCAAGCATTATATTTTCAGAGATGTTTCTATTCTTGACAAAGCCAGATTGGTTCAAGGAAATAAGGTTGGGGAGAATAGGAGCAAGTCTTAGGTAGAGGAGTTTGGAAATGATTTTGTTAGTGAAGTTGCTAAGGCTTATGGGTCTGAACTCAGAGATTTTTGTAGGATGGTTTACTTTTGGGAGTAGAACCAAACAAGTATGGGTGAAATATTTAGGCATAGTTTGTCCACAAAAGAAGGATATGATCACTTTAAGGAGGTCTTCTTTGATGATGTCCCAGCACACCTGAAAGAAAGTTCCATTCATCCCATCAGGGCCAGCAGCAGAGTGAGGATTCATAGTAAAAACAGCAGTTTTCACTTCTTCCATAGTAGGCATGGCTTGTAGCTCATCATTGTCTTTGTCAGTCACCATTGTAGGGATGCAATGGAGTGTCTGCTGTTGGATGTGCTCCTCCTTTGCAGTAAAAAGTTTTTGGAAATATTCACAAGCAGCATCAGCTATCTCTTTATCACCTTGCACCCAAGAGCCTTCTTCATTTTGGATTCTGTGGATGTGAAGCTTTCTTCTCCTGCCTCTGATAAGAGCATGAAAGTAGCTAGAGTTCCTGTCACCTTCTTTGAACCAGTGAAGTTGAGACTTTTGTCTGAGGATAGAATCCTCCATCTTCATGTATCTAATGTACTCAGCATTGATAGCATGCAGTTGAGACCTATTTTCATTGGTGTTCAGACTGATTAGATTCTCTTCAGCTTGTCTAGCCTTCTCCTCATATTCTTTGACTTTAGCATAGATGTCTCCAAATTGATTTCTTGACCAGCTGCTAAGAGTAGCAATAAGTCTTTTTATTTTCTGATGAAAACTCCACATTGGATTTCCATTAGAAGGTCTGCTCCAGCAATTCTTGACAGTATCCATGAAGGAAGGTTGCTCAGGCCAACAGTTCAGGAATTTGAAATACTTGATGGGGTTATGTTGTTGGTCAATCATTTCTAAGAGCAAGGGGCAGTGATCAGAACCCACTAAAGGAAGATGAGTGATGCTGGTATGGGGCATGGTTTCTAGCCAGTTGTCATTAACCATCCCTCTATCAAGTCTCTTCCAAATTCTAAAGTTGATACCCCTCAGGTTGGACCAGGTGTATTTCTGACCTGAGAAACCAAGGTCTTGAAGACCTGAAGCCTCAATAATGCTAATGAACTCAAAACTCTTTCTCATATTATAGGGGACACCCCCTAATTTTTCTTCAGGGTCTACAATAACATTAAAGTCTCCTATAGTACACCATGGATTGGATGTAGTAGACTGCTGTAGAAGGCTGTCCCATAAAAGTCTTCTGAGATGATCTTTACATTTAGCATAGACAAAGGTAGTGATGAATTGATTTGGGATCAAAACATGATTGAGTTCACAAGTGATTAGTTGCTCATTATTCTCCAAAATCTTGCAATTCACATCTTTGGTCCAGAAAATCCAAATCTTACCATTAGGATTGTGGATGGCATGGTCCATATTAAGCTGGTTTCTGAAGTATTGTAACTGAGAGTTATCAGAAAAAGGTTCCATTAGAGCTATAAGAGAAATTTGATGGATATTTGTGAGAAGTTTTATTCTATCCATGGCTCCTTGGGTATTTATACCCCTTACATTCCAGCTAAGCGTACTAATCATTGAGAAATTCTTGAAGTATGGGACCTGGTACTTGGTCTGCCTGTGGGGGCAGTTTTTGTAGAAATTTTTGCCTTGTTGCTAAATCTGGTCCTATGTATTCCTCTAGGAGATAGACCCTGTGAACTAGCCACATGTTGGATATCTTCCTCATATATATTCTCAGAAGAGGGGTTGATGTTTTTGATTAAATGCTCACTTATAATATCATCTTCCTCCTGATCATGCAAGGGCTGATAATTATTATCTTCTTCATTTTCTGAATCACATACAGCATACTCATCAATAGGGTCCTGTATGTTGGTGTTGCAGGTGAAGTGATCTGTAGCTACCTCTGGATTTTGAAGAGGGGTGATATCTATACCCACCTGGTCATCAGCAAGTACAAATTGTTGACATCCCTGTTCACTTTGTTGCATTGCAACACTGTCAGTTAAAAGAGTTTGGTATTTCTCAGAAAGGTTTGTTTTCTTTTTGATGGCCTATCTCCTTTTTTTGCTTAACTTGTTCTTTTTTGCATTAGAGTCTTTGCCACTACTGCTTGCAAAGGATCCCAAATCCTTGGCCATAGAGCCTAAGATGTTTTGCATGGTAGAATCATCAGTAGGGGGATCTCTTCTGATGGATTCAGTATTTGGTATGTTATTTTGAGCCTTGTGTGCAGGGGTAGCAGGGGCTGTAAGGGCACTCCTAAGGTCAGTGATATTCTTATGCAGAACATGAGACAAAATCCCTCCCCTTTTGGGTTCCCCATCCTGCAGATTAGTGGGGTTCTCCATTACTCCTCCAACCCTTCCTCCATCAACTACACAGCCAACAGCAACAGAAGTATGATGTGGGGGTGTAAGGGGTATGGGGAGTAATAAGTCAATACCTGCATTCATTGGTACATTGCTCCCTTGAGTAGTACCTTGTTGTTGAATTATGGTATTTTCCTGCATTTTTGCTGAAATCTTCAAAGTGGAATTCCTTTGGTTACTTGGTTCTCCTGCATCTTGGTTATTGGTTTGATCCTGGGTAACAAGATCAACATAATTATTGGGAGTATAAATAGGAGTAGAGGACTTACTTGGACCTGTGATGTTTTGCTGAGGTTTATCAACTCCCCTATTCTGCTGTGGTTGAATAGAGCTGATCACATTTATTTGTTGGGGCTTGTTTTGTCCCTTAGATTGTTTCTTTCTCTGAACTTGCCACAACAGTTCTTTTATATTGTCAAGTGTTTGTTGTGGCTGAGCAGGAGAATCTTTTATAGATGTATTGATATTTGTGTCATCATGATCCTTGGTTAGCATGCCCTCCTTGTTTTTGTTCATTTTTGCTGTTTCTTCTTCTTTTCTTTTTTTTTGTTCTTCATCCCTTCTTTGAATATTACAAACATGTATCAAGTGACCCTGATGTTTGCAATACATGCAGTAATCAGGTATATTTTCATATAAAATAGCTTGCCACCTCCCTAGAGTTTTATCAGTTTTGTCATATCCCAGCCAAACATGGGGAGGTCTTTTATTGGTGAGATTCACTTGAAGTCTCACCTTGGCTATGCTTCCCCTTGTTTTTTGAATGGAAGCAGTGTCTAGATAAAGTACCTTCCCTACAGAGGCTAGCAGGGCAGTGGTGAACTCCATGTTATAGCAATGCCAAGGTAGTTCTGGTAAGGCTACCCAGATTGGCACTATTGGTGTTTCTTCATCCGGTTTAAAAGTAGGTGTCCATGTCTGAATCCTCATGAGTTGGCCCTCTATTGTCATTCTTTGTTTGGTCCAGACAGTATTGTAATCCAACTCATTGTCCAAGTCAATGTAGACATGTCTAGCATTGAAATGAGCAATTTTTACACCTCCTGAGAGCTGAGTTTGAATGATAAAGCTCCTTCTTATCAACTCTATCTTTGGCATGGTGTGGGTAAATTTGCCAACCAAGGTGTATTTGCATCTTTGAGCTAGTTTGTGCATAAAGTCTTCTTTTTCAAAAAACACAGCAGGCAGGCCCTGTTTGGTTGTGTATTCAGGGGTGGCTAATTCAATAGGAGCCTCATTTTTTGCTTGATTATTTCTGAGCTTGGCAGCAAAGGTCTGAACTACAGTGTAAGGGGCAGGCTGAAGGACCTGGTCCTTTAAGTTGGGAAAAATATTTTTCTGGGGGTTTTGGTTAGTGGAATTTGGTTGAGGTTGGGTATTGACTGATTTAGGTCCAACATGTCTAGGACCAACATTTGCATAGCTGATGGATACCTTAGGTTGGCTGGTTTGAACCTGGATGTCAAAATTACTAGACACCTTAGGAAAGCTATTGTGGGTGGTGGTAGGCTGTTGAGTGTGTAGCTGGTTGCTAGTTTGAGGAATAGAATTGTTAGGCATTTTGGTAGGAATTTCAAGGCTTCTTTTAGAAGTGACTTTGGTATGATCAGTGCCCTACAAGGAGTTACCTACAGCATTACTAGGAATTACATTTGCATTATGTTGCAAAGGAACTCCACTGGATATCAAGTTGGAAGTCTCAGAGTATATCAAGTTGGAAGGATTGGTCTTACCTTGGGGGTCTGTAACATTGGCACTGTTACATTGCTGTGAAGTTCCTGAGGCATGTTTATCATTTTTGGAAAAAGGATGCATCAACTTTGCATTATCAATTGTTTGCATATTATCCTTTAGTTGATTGAATTGACCATATTGTTGATATTGGTCTTGAACCAATGTGTGTTCATCAGCTTGACTATCAGTGAAAATGTGCATATCACCTTGACGAGTGTCTCGACGACTTTTTGAATTTGAATTTGTTATTGTTGATTTGAGACACCTCTTATGGATGGGAAGTTGCGCATTGCCCTTAGGGACATTTTGGATTTGATCTTGTGAAAAATGGTTCGTCGGAGCTCTGGCGCCGGCACTCTAAAAGTGACCCTGTAGATTTGGCAACTTCGAGCTAATTTGAGAGGATTTGAGTCCTTCTCTAGTGTTTGTGAGTTGCTAGTGGGGTGTTTTGCATTGGTTTCCACCTGAAAATGTCGCCTGAGCTCCGGCAACCTCGCCGGTACCATTGTCCCCAACAATTTCACCGTCCATTTGGGTTGAAATTTTGGTGGTAGGAGCGCCATGAGTTGGGGAACAAACCCCAGGGGGTTCGCCGTCTCGAAAATCACCGGAGCCCCTTCGAATATGAAGGCGCAACTCCGGCGACTCTGCGATGTTTCTCTCAGGCGTCGCCTGATCACTGCTCTCAAATGATGCGGTGGTTTGATCCAATTTTTGGACTGTATGTAGTCCAAAAGATAAGGAATCATCTACCACGGTTCTTGATACTCGAATCAAACCATATTTCTGAAAATTGATGATCTTGTGTGCAATTCTCAGCTCCTCTTCAGAGACAGTGATTGCCGATTGTTGTTGATTCAAACCAGCTTCACTTGAAATTGCAGTATTATTTTGCAGATTCAGAGTGTCATTAGCTGGCGATGTTTGTTGATCTATATTCGGTGGCCATGGGAGCTTCACCGGCGGCGATGAAGCCATTTAGAACTGACCGGAGATGAATAGTGTGAGATAGAGAAGGAGGAGATGACCGTTAGAGATGGTCTGTAACATCATTTTCTGTCCCTTTTTGGTCTTTCACTTCAAAGTCAAACTCTTGTTACAGCAACACCCAGTGAATAAGTCTCGGCTTATAATCCTTCTTTACCATGAGATACTTCAAAGCTACATGGTCTGTGTGCACAATTACTTTGGTTCCCAATAAGTAGGATCTAAAATTCCCAAAAGTGAGCACAGCGGCAACCAACTCTTGTTCAGTTACAGTGTAGTATCTTTAAGAAATATTAAGGGCTTTGATAACATAGTATATGGGATGTATAATTTTCTCGTGACTTTTTCCTAATACTAAAAAATCGGATTCAATTGTCAACTTCCCCTATCAGAAATAGGATTGACTACCGATTCCAAAGGAACTGGAGTTACATCTCTATGCCAAGTGCTACTCCCTTGAATCACACATAATCTCAAACGGTTGATCCCAATTTGGTGCAATGATAATTGGAGCCGATACTAACCTTTTCTTCAACTATCCGAACTCTTTTAGACAAGCCTCATAAAAAACAAACTTGATCTCAATCTCAAATAGTTTTCATAAAGGATGAGCTATTTTGGAGAAGTTTTTGCTAAAACAGCGATAAAATCCAGTGTGTACCAAAAAGCTTCGAATGTCTTTGATGGAGATGGGAGTGGGTAACTATGAGATTACCTTAATCTTTTTTCGATCTACTTTAATGCCTTTGTTTGAAATCTTTTGACCCAACACTATGCCCTCTTTCACCATAAAGTGACACTTCTCCCAATTGAGAATGAAGTTACACTCTTCACACCTTTTTAGTACATCTTGGAGATGATTCAAGCAATAATTAAATGAGTTACCCACTACTGAAAAATCATCTATGAAAACTTCAATTGTATCTTCCACCATGTCTGAAAATATAAACATCATACAATATTGGAAAGTCATTGGCGCATTACACAATCTGAATGGCATAGTTTTGAAAGAGAATGTCCCATATGGACATATGAAAGTGGTTTTATCTTGGTCTTCATATGCTATAGAGATCTGATTGTAGTACTAATGTCCATCAAGAAAATAGTACCATCCATTGTTAGCAAAAAGGTCTAGCATCTAATCTGTAAAAGGCATTGAAAAGTGATATTTTTCAGTCCATGAGTTGAGCTTGTGATAATCCATGCATACTCTCTAATAGGTGAAAGGCCGCATTGGAATGAGTTCATTCTTTGCGTTTGGTACCACAGTAATTCTATACTTTTTGGTACATATTGGACAAGACTTACCCAATTACTATCCATGATTGGATAACCAACTCTAGCATCTAACCACTTAATGATATCCTTTTTGACTACCTCTTGCATGGTGGGTTGAGACGCCGTTGTTGTTCAATGCTTGGTTTGAAATCTGGCATGAGTTAGATTTTGTGAGTACATATGCCCGATTATTTGCCTATGATGTCGGTGGTAGACCATCCTATTACTATTTTGAAATACCTTAAGACAGATGTAAGAGTTTCTACTTGCTTTTGGTGAAGATCGATAGCTATTATGACCAGAAGCGTGTTGTTGGGTCCCAGGAATGCATATTACAAGTGAGATGGAAGCTCTTTAAGTTCCAAAGTTGGAGGTTCCTCAATGATTGGCTTCGCGGGTGGAGTTTCTCTATTCTTTAAGTCTAAGTTAAGTGTCTTTGATGCGTGATTGAAAGTCCCAAGGACATTTAGTGCACAAATAATCTGATCATACTCTCTAATGTGATCTTTATCAAAGTTCATAATGATAGCAGCTAGAGATTCAACACCTAACCTCTTTTCAATAGGTATTTCTAATTGCAAATCATCAACAACATCAATCATGAAAACAACTCGTAAATTATTGTGATGCTTCATTTTTTAGTCAAAACTTTAGTTATCCAATTTCCATGTCTACCAAAGCACATTCGGTTTCCAAGAATGCTCTACCCAGAATGATAGGAACATCAAAGTCTACCTCACAGTCAAGAATGACGAAGTCAGCAAGGAATATGAATAATTTGACCTTCACTAGAACATCATAAATAATGCCCACGAGTTTTTTCACAATATGATCTGCCATCAAGAGCCGCATTGACGTCGATTTGGGGGCATATACGCCCAATTGTTGGAACACTGCTAGCAGCATCAAATTAATGCTAGCACCCAAGTTGCACAATACTTTTCCAAAGTTGAATATCCCAATGGTGGTATGGTGAATGTGCTTGGGTTTTATTTTTATGCACAAGAGAGCGAGTGGCGATTTTACTACAATGATGTAAGTTATCAGCCGGTCCAAATCTTACCATTCTCTTCTTTATGATAAGATCCTTCATAAACTTGGCATAACCTGACATTTTTTCTTGTGCCTCTATCAAAGGAACACTCACCGAAAGGTGTTTTAACATAGAAATAAACTTAAAGAACTTTCCATCTTCGGACTTTTTCTTCAATCTTTGCAAAAAAACGGAGGAGGTCTTGGCATTGGAATTGGATTTGGAGTAGCTTCTTTATCATTTCCTACTTTCTCAACTTGCTCTGCATCTCTATTTTCAGGCTGTTTCGTGCTTAGCTCTTCACCTACTGTTTCTTCCTCGCTTTTGCTTTCTATTTCATCCTCACTAACAGCCATGTCATTTGCATCATCCTCAAGTTCTGGCATAGGTGGATCTACTTTTTGAAGGAGACTTTGGGTTGTCACAACCATGCATTGCCCTTCGTTCTTTTGATTTTGAATTATATTAATTGGGAGAGTTTCTTTTTGGCGTGGATTCAAAGATGACAAGATTTTCCCCAATTGTTTCTCAATAATCTTAATGGATGTAAAGTATGACTCAACTTTTTGATTTATTCCATAAAGATCATTGCGTATATCCTTAAAATTATCCTCTATTGCGTCATAATTTTTCATTATCTTTTCCATCATGTCTTTGATTCTTGCAAGTCTGGATCCTCCATCTTGATTTTCAGGAGGGATATATGCATCACTAGTGTTTTTATCTCTCTTTCTTCAATCACCTTCTCTATCTTGCCCGCAGTTGAGATCATTGTATCCATTCCAATTATAACTATTCTCAAAATTTTAGTTTCCATTACGATTGTAGTTATTGTCGCAGTTGTAATGGCCCTCTCGATTGAAGTTGTTATAGTTCTGACCTTGATTTCCTTGACCTTGGCGCCAAGATTCCTAATTGGATGCTTAGGCATTAGTCCAGACACCCCCCACTTGATCATTCACATAGTAAGCATCTTCCTCATATCCGCAATCGTCATAGTTTGGTGCCCTACCTTGATGATCGATTGCATTGATTTTCTCTTATCCCATGCTTTTGAATGCCAGCTTGAATTCAGTTTTTAATTGAGTGAGCTCTTGTAGTATCTCTTTGTTTTTCATGTTGGTACCTTGATTTGTGCGAACAGAGAAGGAGATTTATGAAGTATCTATGTCCCTAGTGATCCAAGCTCGGCTAGTCTTTATAATATGATCAAGTCTCTTTATGGCCTCTTGGAAGGTGTTGGCCAAAAATGCTTCGCCAGTTATGGTATCTGCGACAGCTTTTCATTTTCATCAACTACGTAGTAAAATAGCTCAAGAAGTGACTCGTCTTCTATTCTATGATTTGACATGCGTCGCAGATACTTTACAAATCTCTCCCAAGCTCCACAAATTGACTCTCCGGGAAATTATTGGAAATTATTGATTTTGTCTGTTAGTTTTATCTTTTTAGACTGTGGGAAGTACTTCTCCAAGAATGCCTTGTTTAATTCATCCCAAGTTGTGATGGAGTTGTATGGATGTTTGGATAATAAAATTGAAGCCTCATCATTAAGTGATAATGGAAAAACTCGCATTCCAATGACATCTATATTTATGCCTGGGTCGCCAACACTGCTTTGGCAAATGTACGCCACATTCTAGAGATGAATGTGTTGATCTTCGGATAGGAATCCTGTAAATAGTCCTCTACTATGAAACATTTGAATTAGCCCTCTTGTGATTCTAAACTTGGTTCCCCGCGAAAATGGAGGTAACACAATAGCACCCGTATCTCTGATGTTGTCAGGATTGACCCCATAGTCGTTCCATATTCCAAGTTCAGGGTGTTGTATGGGTAGAGGATGTTGTATTTCTATTTTTGTATTGTTAGGAACATTCTTTGGTTGATGTTGTGAAGGATATTGCGGTGAATTGTCGGATTACTCCCTAAGATGTCTCGCTTCATCACCAAGTTCGTGTCCATCATTGTTATTGTTGTTGTTCTCCATTCTACGTAGTGTTATTTTAATTTTAGGATTGTATGGAATCAAGAGAATGCGTTGACTTCTCATATTTGGCATACACTAGGAATCAAAACATGTTTCAGCACAAATAAAATGAAAAATAACGTAAAATAAGGAAATAATGACTACAAATCAAATAACAAGAATTAATCTAATCTAAAAGTCAAATTTCTTGGCAACGATGCCAAAATTTGATACACTCATATTACACCTCCCTAAAGAAGTATAAAGCGATTATTGATCAAATATAAAACCTAACAAAAGTTAGGGTCGATGCCACGAGGAATATGGTTTAGACTTTAGATCAATCGCTTATTATTTGATTTAGTAATCAATTTATTTCCATAAGTAGAAAGGGGAGTTTATAAAACTAACTATCAAATCAAACATCAACGAACACAAATACGTTTTAATGTAGTTTAAAATAAATATGAAATAAAACTAGGGTTTTATGTGTTCCCCATGAATCCTTAACTAAGTAGACCTTTTTTATTAGTAATCATTTCCTTGTATGTTTCATGTAGAATCGGTAAGTTAATTTCACCTAAGTCCTTGATCCAACAAATAAGTGAATTTCACTACGCAACTTGATCCGTCTATGAGTGTATGCTTTACTAACTCCAATGATCCCAGATTTAGCTATCCCTTGATCCGTTCAAGCTAATTAGATTAGGATGAGTATCCCCAAACCTCGTTGTTAATCCCTTTTCCCATCCGTTACCTCCTGGATCTGGCAAGTAAGGATAAGGTGAGTTCTAACGTTGGCCACCATTAAAAAGCAATCAAAATGAAAGAAAAACTAATACATACATACACAATATTCAAGAATTACTTTTTATTAAGTTCTACATGGTTAGTTCCTCATGGTTCCCTCAACCGTAGTTGTGGAGTTTTCTACTCATAACTACGTGATCACAATCAATAATTTTTATGTTAAAAGCAATCATGAACTTAGAAAGTAACTTTGAAAATCCAAAATCTTCAATAGAATCCAAACGTAAAATATCAATAAAAAATACGAATTCAAGAATAAAAGCTCAAAAGTAGTTTAAGCTATATTCTCAAGCCCAAAACGTGCACAAAGTAAACTAAACCTAAGGAGTGTATTTATAGATAAACAATACTAAATAAATATGAATTCCTAAAATATAGGAAACCTAAAGTCAGTTTGGGTCTACGGCTCATTTCTACAGATTGTAACAACTTAGACGAGTCGTAGACCCATCACTCGTAATCATTCACACTGCAATGAGGAATTCTTCTACTTCACGACCACTCTATACAACTCTTAACTCTAAGGTTGACTAGTCAAATGGGGTCGTAGACACCGTCCTTTCTTTAACACCTATAATTTCAAGCCACGAGAGTGTTCTACGACTCGTAGGGATTTAGATGAGCCATAGAACTTACTCGTCTTCTTCACCTTGCCCTCATTCTTTCACTTCTACTTTGACAACTTTTCTTGATGACTCGTAAGGCTAAAAATGAGTCATTTACTTCATTTGTAGTCTTCAGTTTAATTTTAATTTTTCTCTTCTACCTTTTGATGATTGATACTACGACCCGTATAGATAACGACGAGTCATAGGATGAGCCCGTAGACACCAAATATTCCTTTCTTCACTGCTGTGATTCCTCAACCATCTCTCCGACATGGTTTCTAGCAAAATAAGCACAGATAACATCAAATATACAAAAAAATACTTAGAAGACATACACATTCTTAAGTTTAAAGAATTAAAAGTATCAGTAATCCATGGTACATCATTGGGAGGCAAATGTGTTGGTGGGAACTCAACTTGAGGAGTCACTGCTACAGGATTACCCAGATGTACTGGCATAACTAAAGCTGAGGAATACAATATGCTTCTTAGAATGCTCAATACCTGGGTGATAGCCTCCTGAAGATTGGGAGCCATAGATGATCTGGATGGTGGCTGGGCTGGGATCGGACCCACTAGTTATGGATGAATAAAATCTACCTTAGGCCCGCCAGTGGCTCCAAAGTTCCCTCTCTACCCTGGTCCTAAACTGGTGTTGCATTTCTCACACAATATTAGGGTCGTATTATGCTCCTATTTGGGGCTCTATTTGCAAGCCTAAGTACATCACCCTGGCTGTCGAGTCGCACAGCCAACCCAAATCCCAGAACAACAAGTAACGGTCATATCGGGTAGAAATAACAATAAATAAGATATAGTTTAAGGAACACAATGAAAGATAAGAACATACAAAAATATATACTACAAAATAGTACAAGTCCCAAAAGTTGACCTAAATATATAGACTTGGCTCAAAGACTAGCCAAAATGTAAATAAAAGTGGAAAGGCTAATCTAGAACGCCATAAGCTCACCCTCGATCTCCGAATAACCTGCAGCTGGCTCGATATCAACTTTTGTAACTGGTGCTCATACCTATATCACAAAAACAAATGTAGAGTATAGTATGAGTACAAAACAACAGGTATCTAGAAAGCATCATAGGCCGACTAAGCTTGGCAATTAAAGAAAATAATGAAAATTGAGAAGTAATACCAATAAGAGGTCAAATGGGTAGGACGATAACAACCATTTAAATAAGAAGCATATGATTCTAAAAAAGAGCGGAAATGAAAGATTTGTAACTATTAATAACCTAACTAGACCCCATAAGCCCAAAAGATACACTCGTATCCAATTTATGTAAAAACTCAAATAGACCCTCATAAGCCTGCTGAGTACACATGAGAGCTACAAATATTTACGAACAAGAGTGACTGAATCTAGCACAAGGAAATGCATAACCCAAAGAATCCAATAGAATCATGCTGCCAAGTCTTAACTCAACTAAAGAGAATGTGCCCACAACTCAGATTGTGGCTGAAGATTATGTGCTCAGACCTTGAATCTGTAATTATAAGAATGGTAGCTCCAGACCTTGAATCTTCGAATATAAGAATAATAGGTTCAGACCTTGAAGTTGGGACTATAAGAATGATAGGTCCAAACCTTGAATCTGCAACTAAATGGGATATCAGGAAAGAATCCCATATCAAATGCCACCATCATAAGTACACTGTGGATAGTAACCCACTCTAGAACTACCAACAACTTACTCTACGCTTAAACCAAATCAAATCTCGAATAGTTGAACGAAGCCCAAATTCACACCAAACAATAACCGAAGACCAAAGAATCAGGAGGGAGTTATGGAGAAGGGGTCATGAGAGCCCAATTACCTTCCAGCTAAGGCTTAGTTTGTAGGAAGCTAAGATGTTTGAAGCAACGTTGGAGAATCTTTAAGGCCTATTGGCTACAAAAGGCAAGTCTATGACAATCACTAACCTACAGGTAGGCTAAGTCCATTAACAAGCCATCCAAAAATCATATCAATAACATTATGAAAACCACAAGGCATGCTAAGATCACAAGATTAAACATAGGCATGTCTGATTCCTGAAAACCCAAAAATAATGCCTAAAGCATTAATTCTAATAACCAAACATGAATCAACTACAAACCTACCCTAATTCTATCTAAATAGCATGAATTTACATTCACAAGCTCAATCTAAAGACTGATAAATTGTAACCTACCACAAAGTATATTGTACACACTCAAAAACCTCTATTTTGAAGCCCTACCTTTTTGAACACCCTCTAATTACTGCTATACTATGTTTAGACACTAAAATTGCAGTAATTGAAGAAAAATCCAAAATTTAATCAAAAAACAGAATTATGGAACCCATGCTAGAAATCTTATAATTTACTTCATAAATGGATTCAATTGAGCTTACTAAACTTGTGCCCCTAAATGGGCACAATTTAGGCTAGGAGACTGACTCAAATGGATCATACAAGAAAAAGATGCATAAATAACCATTAAATAGCTTGGGCAACCCTTTGAGATGGAAATCTACCTGCAATATGATCTCTTCTCCCCCCTCTCCTTAATGATCCCAAATTAAATCTTTAGCAAAATCCAACAAGTAGCAACTTGAATCTCCTCAATTGGAGTCTCTTAGCTCCAGATATCACAATTTGATGTTTTAGAAAAGAGATGAATTCGCTTCTAGTCTTTAAATAAAAGATCAGACAATTACTCTCATGTTCACGGAGGCCAATGCCATGATCTCTACCCTAGGTAAAATGACCATCATGATCATGGTGGTCAAACCTCACGATCGCTATGACCAAAAATGGTCAACCCCCACAAAGTGCATATTGTGATCGAGACTAAGAGCCTATATGATTGCGATGGCCAAATATAGTATCCTCCATGATAATAGAGGATCCTATGAAATCATACTAAAGGAGGTCACCATCACTAGATATTGGTGCATTATCTAGAACACCAAGTGCTCAAATATCCCAATAGATACTCGGAATTTGTTCAAAACCCTGTGCATGTAGACAAACTTTGCTACCCCAAAAAATTAAAAATTTCAGATTCGATGGGGATGTTGAATGTCACAATCCATCCCCGTAGGCCATTACTGAGTTCCAATCAGGACCCCAGTGCACATAACTATCAGCTGTAACAATAAATATAAGACTCATACATGGGGACCCCAATGGGTCATACATTTCACATACACGTAGCCGCTTCCGTTTTTCTACTGAGAAGTTACATTACTCAAATTATGAAAGGGCGTACAAGCCGACAAGGCTGCCATGGCATAATAACGTTACAACACGCCATATAGGCACAATTGGAATAACTTACAAACGACCCACATATATATGTCTACAAACCTCTAAGAATAGCAACCATATCATATGGTGGGACAGGGCCCCCGCCATACCCCTGAATAGACAAATATTTATATAGAAAGTCTAGTACCCACAAGCTTGGCTCCGATTTAATGGAGCTTCTCCCAAATTTGCTGAGTGGAACCCTAAGCTGGCGGATCCCTAAAATATATATCTATACCTGCGGGCATAAAATGCAACCCCCAAAGAAAAGGGGGTCAGTACGATACATGTACTGAGTATATAAAGCATAACATAGCATAAAGGAGCTTTCAACTGAAATAGGGATAAAGGCAATAAATGTAAGAGTTAAAAAATCACTATACCTACACCGTGTGAAGTGAGGTAATGTACATCTTTCTCACATACCATACCCGGCCTGCTGTGGGACTTGGGGTTAAAGACGTATCACTATATTTTCATATGCATGCCTATATACTGTATTCGGCCCTTCAGTGAGGGACTCGGTAAAGCTGTCATTTCATCGTGTATCATTCCCGACCCTTCATGAGATGCGGTGAATAATTATTTCATCATATATCATGCCCGTCCCTTCATGGGATACGGTGAATCAGCATTTCATCATTTATCATGCCCGGCCCATCATGGGACGCGCTGAATAAGTATTTCATCATTTATCATACCCGGCCCTTCATGGGATGCAGTGAATAAGCATTTCATCATTTATCATGCCCGGCCCTTCATGGGATGCGCTGAATAAGCATTTCATCATTTATCATGCCCGACCCTTCATGGGACATGGTGAATAATCATTTCATCATATATGATGCCCGGCCCTTCATGGGACACGGTAAATTAGCATTTCATCATTTATGATGCCCGAACCTTCATGGTACGCAGTGAATAATGTATTAGCAGCATGCACGAGCAGAGTATTGATAACCATATGCAAATAAATTCATCATTTAAGGCTCAACGAAAAGGCCAAATGAACCTTCACTTGTAAACCAGGGTAAGAATCATCTCTAGTATCCTCTAGATGCTATTAGAAGTTCGAGTATTGGATATCTCAGATCCTTTTAAACAGAGGAGCTTTTTTATACCAATCACTATTCAATCATATAGAAGACTTGAGGAATAGGAGCTTAACTCCTTTAAGGGTCTTAACAGCTACAAGTGAACCAAAAACATGTATTAAGGAAGTGCCCAACAACTTATGGAACCTAGGACATTTGTTATTGTAGGGTCCTTAGGAATAAGAGCTTATATCTCCACTTACTATTCAACACATAAAAGCTCGTGAGAAGTGGCTCGACCGCCTTTAGAGTTTTAGCATTTAGACATGGATAAGAGTCATGAGTTGTGCTCGAAGCTTATGAATAGAGTTACCCCAAGCTTCATATACACATCGTTCATAACCTATATCTAGGACATGCCAAAAAGAAAATGGATGGACTTTACATATATTTGAAACATGCCAAACCAAGGGAGAGATAGGCCTTATATACTTACTGCTTTCCTTCATACAGAAGACTTGAGAGGCAATATCTCACTTATTGTAGGAGTTCTAACATCAAGAAATAGGTCAGAGGCATGAATCATTCTCAAAGATTTATGAATGGAATTATCCTCAAAGCACATATTACATTCCACTTATAGCTAAGACATGCCCAAAAGAAGAGAAGGATAGCTTCACATACCTGTAGTAGTTCACTTGTAACCCAACTTGCCTTGTACTCCTTTAACCTATTTAACACCAGAGTAACACTACGATTAATGACCCTCAATTTTCCAGATCCCAAATTCATATTCAAGTATCCGTAGGACTCATTTCCTTATCCATTTCTCCCGACTAGCTTATTACTAGTTCCGAAGTTAGCGGAAATCCGGCAGCATCTCCCCTATAACTTTCCCTATCCAAACTTCCAATTTTAATCTCTAACCTTAGAATACATATTCACAACCACACGCAGAAACCATATATAAGAAAACTAATTGTACATTATTCAAAATAAGTCCCAAAAAGCCCGCTCAAAACTACGACTCCAAAATATTGTTTCTAATCTCTATTCCGTAAAACCTTTAACCACACGAACTGGAGGGCTATGTCGATGAAAACTGCATCTAACACACCCCTTTTGGAACTTGTTTCATCCCTGTAACACATAATAAAACAATCTCCAACCGCAGCACCACCATCGCAACAACACTATACAACCTTAACAACTTTACTCGACTAGAACGACTTTAATTCCGTTTGCTTCTAACGTCAAGCATACTTATGCAATTTTATACTTCCAGACTCATTTAAGACATGTAATACACTCCATAAAAATATTATTAACTACACGTTGAAAGGGAAGACCTTACCTTGTCCAAAACTTGCCAAAATTAGCTTCGGAAGTTCCTTGACGTGTTGAAATTTTAGCGGACTGTTTGTATCTCTTTGGTGCTGCTCCAAATCATAAATTTACATTACTAACACCTTCATTTCATCGTGGTATACCCTCGGTAATTAATTCATGGAACAAAAGTCGGAGGCTTTCCTTAAAGTGGCAAAAGTCGTCTCCCCTCTCCCTTAGTCTCTTAGGGTTTCTCACTTTTTTTGTCTTCAAAATGCTGAAGAACCAAAGTGTATACAGCATGTAACACATATATATTGACCTCCGTAGGATGTGACACGTGGAATCCCCTAGGGGTGACACGTGGCATCCTCCTAGGGTGCCACCTCATCCATGCGGCCACTCATATGTTGCCACATGGCAGTGTGGGGGGCCCACCTTGAGTAGGTGTGTCACCTACTGACCCCAAGTAGGGGCATCGCCTGCTTTTCACCTATTTGCTTCTTTCCATAAGTTCAAAATCTAGTTTTTACTCTTTTTTGTAGGTTCGTAATCTCGTTTTACTTCAAGAATCTATATAATCTTGGCTACTTAAGTTCAACGTATAATCAAGTAGCTTAATTTTGTAAAATGTCCAAGTTGGTAGCTTACGCGAGTAAGTCGGGTTCCAAGATTTTTTACTTAGCCTCCAACTCCTTTCACATCCTTCCAAATCTATTTTCAATCATCACTACTCACGTAGAACTTTATAAATAACATGGATCACATGGCACTCTTTTAGAAAAAAAATATAAGCTCGAATGTACCAAGGTGCGGGATATAACATCCTTCCCCCCTTTAAAACATTCGTCCTCGAATGTTAATTAATCTCATAAGGTCTTGCAAGGACTTCAGGAGTTCTCTATAACAGTTTCCATCCATAGGCCCCTTACTAATCAACACAATCAATTTAGGAGTTTAGATCACTTATTGACGTAGGGAACACGTACAAATATATCTTCTCTATCTCCCTTTCTTGTCAAATTTCGTTACACCTTTCTATTACTTTCTCTTTCCTCATGCTCGCTACCATTTCTGTTATCACATAACCTTCACTCGAAGCTTTCCTTACCTAACTTGATAGGTCTTTCATATTTGTTCTATAGCTCACTTTTCTATTTCAAACCTACCTTTTTATTCTTGTCACATGGACCACGTCATATCTTTGGCCACTTTCTCTCTAGGCCTTACTTATTCCCATAACGATCCTTGTTATAATTACCTCATATCCCGTTCGTACTCCACCCTATAGTATAACACGTCTTAATCATTTTTACGATTCTTACAATGGGTTAATTTTACTTGGTGAAGCAAGCGTACTTAACCTTTCACCCTTCGTAATCAGTCTTATCCTTATTATCTTACAAGTTTTCTTATTAATACTTCCTTTTCGTCCGAAATGTTTTTCCCTACACTCTTGTCTTAATCATACTATTACCTCTTTAACAATAACTCGTCACAATTTATCCCTGTTTATCAACTTAGTCAGTACCTTAATATATCAACCTATCAAGATCTACCTGTCTTTTCTAAATCACCTCTTAGTATCATAAGTCTTTTCCAAATTCCTTTTTACCATGCCAGCATCGACCTCCTAGTTACTATTTCCATCAAGTCAGCAATCAACTTATTTCTTGAGGTCATCTATACTCATGGTTTAGGCAAATCTCTTCATTATTATGGGTACAACCTTTTAAGACATACTACAACCCTGTATCTCATTCCTTTTCTTTATTTCTAGGAAATTTTCGGCAGAGTTTCCCTTGTACTCCTTACTATCTCAAAACTCTGCACGTAGAAAATACCAACAATGCCTCACAGGGCCAACTTATATATATATTCATATCATCTCACAGCCATATAAGGCTTTTAATATCAATAATATTATGAAAATAATGGACTTACCTCGTGTGTCCAACTCAACCTACATCTGTTACACTTTCCGGTCTACTTTTCTTTCAGTTTTCAACTTAACATTTCAATCGTATGTCAATCATATGTCAATACCTTACCCAACAGATATCTTTTGAGCCTTTGCTTACCTGCGCGCTTTGTAATTTTCAATGTCGTCAATTACTTCCTCCTGTTGATGTCGCCCTTCTACTAAAGTCCAAGATTAGTATAAGGAGTTTTATTATGACCCGGATCTATCGCACGATCTTAGATATAAAAGAAAGGTAACATCCTAAATTTCTTGTAGCCTCCTGCTTATAGATGTGGCATGCAACACACCGATAAACAAGACTCTACTAGATACGGTCTATAGACACTATAATGATGAACTGCTCTGATACCACTTCTGTCATGACCCATCCCCATAGGCCGTGAATGAGGTCCAACCGGGATCCCGTGCACATAACTATCAACTATAACAATAAATATAAAACTCATACATGGAGACCTCAATGGGTCATACATTTTCACATACACATAGCCGCTTCCGTTTATCTCCTGAGAAGTTATATTACTCGAATTATAAAAGGGCGTGCAAACCGACAAGGCTGCCATAGCGTAAAAACGTTATAACATGCCATATAGGAACAACTGGAATAACTTACAAATGATCCACATACATATGTCTACAGACTTCTAAGAATAGAAACCATATCATATGGTGGGACAGGGCCCCATCGTACCCCTGAATAGACAAATATATATATAGAAGGTCTAGTACCCAAAAGCTTGGATCCGATTCAATAGAGCTTCTCCCAAACTTGATGAGTGGAACCCTAAGCTGACGGATCCCCAAAATGTACATCAGTACTTGCGGGCATGAAACGCAGCCCCCCAAAGAAAGGGAGGGTCAGTATGATAAATGTACTGAGTATATAAAGCATAAAATAGCATAAAGGAGCTTTCAACTAAAATAGGGATGTAGGCAACAAATGTAACAGTTAACGAATCACTATACCTACACCATGTGAAGTGAGGGAATGTACATCTTCCTCACATACCATACCCGGCCTGCTGTGGGTCTTGGAGTTACAAATATATCACTATGTTTTCACATGCATGCCTATATACTATATCCGTCCCTTTAGTGAGTGACTCGGTAAAGCTGTTATTTTATTGTGTATCATACTTGGCCCTTCATGGGATGCGGTGAATAATTATTTCATCATATATCATGTCTGGCCCTTCATAGCGCGCGGTGAATCAGATTTCATCGTTTATCATGCCCGGCCCATCATGGGATGCACTGAATAAGTATTTCATCATTTATCATACCCGGCCCTTCATGGGATGCAGTGAATAAGCATTTCATTATTTATCATGCCCGGCCCTTCATGGGACGCGGTGAATAAGCATTTCATCATTTATCATGCCCAACCCTTCATGGGACGTGGTGAATAATTATTTCATCATATATGATGCCCGGCCCTTCATGGGACACGGTAAATCAGCATTTCATCATTTATGATGCCCGACCCTTCATGGTAAGTGGTAAATAATGTATTAGCAGCATGCACGAGTGGAGTAGTGATAACCATACGCAAATAAATTCATTATTTAAGGCTCAACGAAATGGCCAAATGAACCATTTCCTTGGAAACCAGGGTAGGAATCATCTCTAGTACCCTTTAGATGCCATTACGGACTAGGCCAACCGAAGCCTTAACTTCAAAGTCATATATTACTATAGTATGAACCATCTTATAGAAGTTTGAGTATTGTCTATCTCAGATCCTTTTAAACAGAGGAGCTTTTTCGTACCAATCACTATTTAATCGTATAAAAGACTTAAAGAATAGGAGCTTAACTCCTTTAAGGGTCTTAACAACTACAAGTGAACCAGAAACACATATCAAGGAAGTGCCCAACATCTTATGGAACCGAGGACATTTGTTATTGTAGGTTCCTTAGGAATAAAAGCTTATATCTCCACTTACTATTCAACACATAAAAGACTCAAGAGTAGTGGCTCGACCACCTTTAGAGTTTTAGCATTCAGACGTGGATAAGAGTCATGAGTCATGCTCGAAGCTTACGAATAGAGTTACCCCAAGCTTCATATACACATCATTTTTTATTTTTTTTATGGGAACAGACCCTACACGAGGCTCCCACCTCTCGTGCACAGTCAGGGGTTGAGCAACACCCCCAAGCCTTAACATAAATAACAAAAGTAAAAATACAAGGAGGGGGACATAAACCTTACCTCCGATCCTATGGTGGTTCATAAGTCAGCTAACCTATTAAGGTCGGCTAACTCATCCCCGAAACAAAAAAGGGCTAACTATAACTAGAAAGCAGTAAACCTATGAGAGGACTCCTCCCGGTACAATTCGACTAATAAAGCATAAATGAGGGAGACTCTCCCCTTCCATGAGAAAACAAGAAAGTAACCTACACTAGTCCTATTCAACTATGCTACGTACCATACATAGCTAAATTGAAAGAAGAACAAGTATATGAACCTTCTATCTCGCATGGGGTGGGAAAATTCTTTTCATCTTTGCCCTTTTTAGTCTTGTCATACCAGGTAAGTCCCAATGGAAGGTTGCATCCACTTCAGGATTGAGCATATATCAGCTAATGAGGATGAAGGTAGCGTAAGTATATTAAGTTGTAGCAACCAGCATCCTTGGAGTTGTTGAGGAAGGCCTTGAAAAAGCTTATTGCCTGCTGCAAATTGAAGATGTAGTAGCTTTTCTTGTGGCTATTGTTATGGAGTAGAACTGTTGCTTCCTTGTACCTAGGCCATTGATGCTGTGGTTGTTCAGCCCAGCTAGTAGATGATCTTCTTTTGTGCCTATATTCACAATCAAGCACCTGCAAGGGGATCCAAATAATTTGGTATGGTTGCTGCAGGTAGTGAAGGATGTTGGAGGGTGCTGGAGAGCTCCTGGTATGTGGATCTGCAGATACAAATAGCCAAGGAAGCAAGTAATGAAGCTTGCTGCAGTCCTGTAACCAGTTTGTTGTTGCCTCTGTAGCTGAATTGGTAATATGCTTGTTGTAGATCCCTCTTTTGGATTTGGGATACCTGCATAGACAACCAAAAACAGAAAAATACACAAACAAGCAAACGTACATCTCCTTGTTGCTTCCTTTGTGATTAGGTTGCTTGTTGGTGTCAGTTACACAAGAAGGGAGGTTCTTTGTTGTGATCAGGTTCAACTTCTTGGAGTACCTAGATAAACAAAACCAACAAACCACACAACCAAAGAATTCTGCAAGCTGCTGTAACCATTATTATTAACTTGTATTTATTCCTTGTGTGCTGCAAGTTGTTGGAGGTGTTGCTGGAGTGTGTTGATATTAGAGAATGTAGATGGCAAGCTGAGGGTGCTGCTCCATAGAATTCCCAGGTTATGGCAGCCCTTATAGCAGTTCCAAAGATGGTCTGCATAAAGGGATGAAGAAGAACAAAGCCAAAAGCTGGAGTGGATGTTATGGGATTGTTTCTGTGGAGTCCTGGTAAGCAGCTCCAACTTTTTCTGATGGAATAGCTCCCCAGTTGTTGATGTACCTAAGCAAGAACAATCAAACAAAGACAAGCAACCAAACAAACACAAAAACCAGGAGGGAATTGCAATTCTGCACAGTCCTTGTGTAGGCCTCTTAGTGAAGGTATTTGTTTTGGTGGTTGTATCTGTGATGTGCTCTATGTAGGTGTTGATAAAACATGTTGATGAATCCATCCTGACATCTGCAGCTACACAACAAACAAGAACCAGCAAGACAGGGTTTGCACAAGGAGCTGCTGCAGGTGTTGAGCTATTAGAGAAGGCATAGATGGAGTGGATAAGCTTCTGTAGGTTTGTGTGCAGCTCCAAGTTTCTTTCATAGTATGAGAGGTTAAGGAACTTGTTGGAGCATGCTTCACAGAAAAGAAGGCCCTCTCTTGTGATCTGGTTCAGGTTGCTTGTGTGTGGCTCCCCAGTAGTTATTGCACCTAAACAAAAACAATCAAAGGAATACAGACAACCAAACAAGCACCAAAAACAAGAGGGTTCTCCATTTCTGCACAATCCTTTTGTTTCAGTCATGGAGAGTCCTGTAACAGTGGTGTCATCTATGTATTTGTTGTTAAAGCATGTTGGTGTATATTTCCAACAACCTGCAAATACACAGCAAATAACCAAAGACAAGCAAAGACCTGTACAGGTTAATAGAAAAGAATGGATCTCAAAGAGAATTTTGGAGCCTGTTAGCATTTTCCATGTCGCTCGACTAACGTCTCCACTTATCCGTTTGAGATGAAACTTCATGAGGTATGCACATATATTCTTTTCTTTAGCCTTGTAAGATTTGAAGGCTTTTTTCCTAAGTTGGAGCTTCCATATAGCAAATTTCTTCCTTTTTAAGCTTAAGACAGCTGAAATTTTCACGGTCGCTCGCCTAACGCCTCTAATTGTCCGTTTGGGCTGAAATTTCTTGAGCTTTGTCAAAATAGTATATTCTGCAATCCTGCAAAGTTTAGGGGCCTTTAGATAGGTCCACATGCTGCACCTCACCCTGCACCTGCTGCCCTGCTGAAGCTTAGGGGTTGCAGGGTGTTTGGAAGTTGTATTTGTGCTCTTCTCTATGTATTTGTTGTTAAAGAATGTTGATACATCACTCCAGTCACTTGAAATAATACAACAACCAAAAACAAACAAAACAGAGCTTGCACAAACTAGCAAAAAGGAAGGGACCTCAGTAAGAGCTTTGGAGGCTACTATCTTTTTCCAAGTCGCTCGACTAACATTTCCAAATATCCGTTTGACCTGAAACTTCATGAGGTTTGCATATATGGCCTTTTCTTTATCCCTGAAAATTTTGAAGGCCTGACTCCCAAGCTGGAGATTCCAACTAGCAAGTTTCTCTCTCTTTAGGCTTAAGACAGCTGATTGTTTCAAGGTCGCTCGCCTAATGTCTCCAACTATCCTTTTGAGCTGAAACTTCTTGGACCTTGTCAAAATAGTAGTTTCTGCAATCCTGCAAAGATTGGGGGTCTTTGGACATGTCCACTTGGTGCAAATCCCCCTGCACCAACAAGCAGAAAAACACACAGACAAGTAATTCTGCAGGTTATAATAGCTACTATAATGTCTTGTATGTATTCCCTGAGAGTTACAGGTTGGTGACTTTGTTGCTGGATATACACATCATTCATAACTTATATCTAGGACATGCCAAAAAGAAAAGGGATGGACTTAACATACACTTGAAATATGCCAAACCAAGGGATAGATAGGTCTTACATACTTACTACTTTCCTTCATACAGAAGACTTGAGAGGCAATATCTCACTTATTGTAGGAGTTCTAACATCAAGAAATAGGTCAGAGGCATGAATCATTCTCAAAGATTTATGAATGGAATTATCCTCAAAGCTCATATTATATTCCACTTATAGCTAAGAGATGCCCAAAAGAAGAGAAGGATAGCTTCACATACCTTTAGTAGTTCACTTGTAACCCAGCTTGCCTTGTAGTCCTTCAACCTATTTAACACTAGAGTAACACTAGATTAATGGCCCTCAATTTTCCGGATCCCAAACTCATATTCAAGTATCCAAAGGACTCATTTCCTTATCCATTTCTCCCGACTAGTTTATTACTAGTTTTGAAGTTAGCAGAAATCGGACAGCATCTCCCCTATAACTTGCCCTATCCAAACTTCCAATTTTAATCTCTAACCTTAGAAAACATATTCACAACCACACGCAGCAACCATATAAAAGAAAACTAATTCGAAATTATTCAAAACAAGTCCCAAACAGTCCGCTCAAAACTACGACTCCAAAATACAATTTTTAATCTCTATTCCGAAATCCTTTAACCACATGAACCGGAGGGCTATGTGGCTGAAAATAGAAGCTACCACACCCCTTTTGGAATGTGTTTCATCCCTGCAACACATAATAAAACCATCTCCAACCAACGCCAAACATATTTATGAAATTTTTATTTGCTCCTAACGCCAAACATACTTATGAACATACTTATGAAATTTTTATTTGCTCCTAACGCCAAACATACTTATGAACATACTTATGAAATTTTTATTTGCTCCTAACACCAAACATACTTATGAAATTTTTATACTTCCATCCACATTTAAGTCATTTAATACACTCCATAAAAATATTATTAACTCCACATTTAAAGGAAAGACCTTACCTTGTCCAAAACTTGCAAATATTAGCTTCGGAAGTTCTTGACGTGCTGAAATTTTAGCGGACTATTTGTATCCCTGTGGTGTTGCTCCAAACCATAAATTTACATTAATAACATTTTCATTTCATCTTTTTATACCCTAGGTAATTAATTCATGGAACAAAAGTCGAAGGCTTACCTTAAAGTGTCCAAAGCCGTCGCCCCTCTCCCTTAGTCTCTTAGGGTTTCTCTCTTTTTTTGTCTTCAAAATGCTGAAGAACAAAGTGTATACAGCATGTAACACATATATATTGACTTACTTAGGATGTGACATGTGGCATCCCCTAGGGTTGACATGTGGCAGCCCCTAGGGTGCCACCTCATCCATGCATCCACTCATATGCTGCCATGTGGCAGCGTGGGGCCCACCTTGAATAGGTGTGTCACCTACTTACTGCAAGTAGGTGCATCACCTACTTGTCACCTACTTGCTTCTTTCCGTAAGTTCGGAATCTAGTTTTACTCTTTTTCATAGGTTCGTAATCTCGTCTTACTTCAAAAATCTATATAATCTTGGCTACTTAAGTTCAACGTATAATCAAGTAGCTTAATTTTATAAAACGTCCAAGTTGGTAGCTTACGCGAGTAAGTCGGGTTCCATGACTTTTTACTTAGCCTCCAATTCCTTTCACATCCTTCCAAATCTATTTCCAATCATCACTACTCACGTAGAACTTCATAGATAACATGAATCACATGGCACTCTTTTAGATAAAAAAAATATATGCTCGAATATACCAGGGTGCGGGGTATAACATTGAAACTTCTAATCAAGGTCGCCTTGATAAAAAGTGGATCCCACACCCAACCTTCATTTTAAGCCATAAGCCACAAGGTTGATCAAAATAAGCCTGGAAGCCTCAGTAACTGAATGAAAGTTCCTTCTAGACCAAAATCTATATTTCAGATCGAACAGTATAGTTTGAATTGCCTTTTGAGGTTGTTTACCTTAAGTTTTGATCGAAGTCAGCTCTTCAAGTTTCAGAAGCTCCAAAACATGGAAACTTTCCCAAAATCCAAATAAACAACCAGGCGATCGAACTGTTAGTCCTATTAAGTAATAAATAACTTGGCGTATCTATAAAAAAGCTCTAAACGATGAAAAGAACATAGTAAAGAGAAAATGACCTAGAGGGTCATTATATGAACTATTTAGTTTGGTCTAATTTTTTGATATTTTTGTCCACCCCTACATGAAATTTATGTTGCAAATTTGAGCTTTATTTGAATTCGATTTAGGTGTTAAAATTCAAAAAACAAAATTATTATTCTTTGAAAAAAAATATTCAGATGCACGTGACTAAAATTTAAACCAATTTTAACATGTGTTTTAGCACATGACTCAAATTTAAGGTAATTTTATATGCACATCAAGTGCAAATTTTCAAAATATATCGTGGTATGAGGTTTCTTGTGAGAGCAATCAATAATCCTTTTTAAAGGCGTAAAGTTCAAATGTTATGGTGTTTCCATGATATAAATTACCCATGAAGCCTACTACCCACTCACCATCCTTATTCCTTTTTTTCCCTCCCCCCTTCGCCATCCATTCCATACCTCTCAATCTTATCTGAGCAGGTGCTATCTGTGTTTAATTTGAATGCTATTATAAGGTTCCCATTGGCACATTTAATTGAGGGTGGACCTATCTTTGTCCTATGGTTAGTTAAGGTTATATATTCCATAGTGTGAAATAATGGAGTTTTTATGTTTACCTCTTGTTTCTTATTGTGATGGTAATTATGATTTTTGGAAAGACAGATACTCCATAGGTAGAAGGGAAACATATCTATACATTGAAGATTCTTTATATCTACTGACATGTTTCTTAGTTCAAGCCTTATTTTACCACCCGATTGGACAAATGTGTGAATGGTGCAACTCATGTGTAGCTTATTCCAAAGACTTTTAGCTATTATACACTCAATAAAAATATGTTGAATTGTTTCAAGGCAATTACATATATGGCACTCCTTGATTACTTCTATTCATATTGAGTTCAAGTAGTTGCATTTTGGAAGGCAATTATGCTTACATAGCCATAAAAAATGTTTAACTTTATTTGGGCATCGAAGACCCCATATCCGATTGTAAGCTTCTCTATTACGTTCTTGTTGAATTTCTTTCTCATCGATTTGGTGATAGACAGAGCTAGTAGTTAATGAGCATTTTGGATATGGGTTCCATGATGCTTTATCGTTTACTCTAGTTGAGATTGGGATATAGACACACAAAATTAGATTTTTTATAATTTTAGGGAAGTCAAAGGATATTCCTTCTAGGTTCCAACTACCCATGTTTGTAAAAATGTCTTGAACCTTCATTGTTTTGTCTTTCTCTGTTAAAGGACTAGAAATTATTTTCCTAAGTGTTTTGTTGTTTGGAAATCATCTATCATGCCATAGCTTAATTTGGACGCCATTTCCAATAAGACTATTTCATACCTTCTTTGCAAATATCCCATCCAAACACTAAATTTTTTAAAATTTTCCCATGATTCTTCTTAGCTTGAAAGTCTAAGGGGGCGGCTATTGGTCCCATATATTTATTTATTAATTGGGATGCCCAATGGGAATTAGGGTTCGTAAAGGCTCTCCATGCAAGTTTTCCCAATAGAGCTCTATCTTTAATATCCTATCATTGAAATCCTAATCCTCCATTCATTTTACTCTGAGTTACCTTCTCCCATTCAATCATATGGATTTGCCTCTTTGTATTTTGGTCCCCTAAATAAAATTTCTTTGAATTTGATCGATTTTTCTAGTGATTCCTATTGGGAGTTTAATGTATTCCTATTGCTAGTGATTCCTATTGTTAGATTGAAACTTGGTCTTCCATTTGGATAATTTTTGTTGAAGGTTATTTATAATGAACTAGAATTTGTTCACAGTGGGATGTTTATTGGATATAGGAAAGCCTGGAAAAATTCCAAAACTAGTACTGCATTTGATTTCTAGATTGATACTTATAGAGACTTTTAGTTCTCTAGGATTGTTTCGAGAGCATAGGAGATTAGACATGTTGCAATTTATCTTATGACCAATTTCTTGACAGAAGGTTCGAAGAACATTTTTACATAGTCAAAATTTCCTTGGTCTGCACAAGGATAAGATCGTCTGCAAAGAAAAGATGTGAGAAGGACGGCCATTTCTTGGAGATCCTAATGGACTTCCACTTTTTGCCTTGGACTTCTAGTTCAATTTTTTGAGATAACATATGCATACATAGAATAAAGATATAGGGAGATAGTCACCATATGAAGGTAAAGATATAGGTCTCCTTGACGTATTCCACTTGAAGGTTCAAAATAGTTTATATAGTCCCCATTTACTAGTACGATTGTACTGCAAGTTGTGATGGAAGCTATTATAAGGTTGATCAAATGACGAGGGAGATCAAAATGTAAAAAAGTATTTTGAATAAAGGACCATTCTATTCTGTCTTTTTCCAAGTCTATTTTTAAGACCATGTTGGCATTTTTCTTTCATTCTTTAGAAATGATTGAAAAGTTCTTGAGTTATTATTGGGTTATTAGTAGCTTATCTATTTTTCAGAAAACTTGACTTACACAGCCCTATTAATGGACTCTTGATAGACTATAACCTAGTGAAAATTATCTTGGAAATTATTTTATAAGTGGTATTACACAAACTTGTAGGCAGAAAATCTTTAAGATTATTTGCCCCTTTTTTATCTTGGGAATCAGGCATATGTGAGTTTTATTAATTTCTTTGGGTATTTTTTCCTTTTCAAAAACTTGGATAAGGGAGGAGACGAAATCTCCTAGGATATCCCAATAATTCTAGTCAAAATATAGGTGAAACTCATCTTGCCCAGGGGATTTATATGATTGGAAGGACATAATAGCTTGTTTGATCTCATTTACAGAAGGGCAACCCCTAGGTAGCTAAGGTTCTCTCTATACTAGTTAGTTGTTAAGTGTGTTACTATGGGGGTATCTGCATGGGAGGTCTTGAACAATTGAGAGAAATATTTTTATGAGAGGGTTTTAATATCTTCGTGGTCATAGGACCACTGGCCCTCATCATTTTGTAGAGATATTACGCGATCTCTCCTTCATCTATTATTAGTAGTTGTATAAAAAAATATAGTATTAGAACCTCCCTTGTTTAGCCAACAAACTCTTGATTTTAGTTTCCAAAAATCTTCCTCTAGGCGTGAAATATTATTGAATTCTATCATAAGATTAGCCTCTAGCTCTTATACAAATAGGCTAGACGTATAATTGGGATATTTTTAAATTTCTTCTAGCCTACGTAGAAGTTTTCTTTTTTGCAAAAGATGTTTCCAAAAGTGTTTTTATTCCAGTGAGTTATTTTTCCTGCAAATTCCAGAATTGATTCTATAATAACTTTTCTATTTTCCCATCTTTCCTTAAAGATATTTTTTTAAGTCCACATGGATTCAAAGAAAAAGAATTTATCCCTCTTAACATTCTTATTTTGTGTGATAGATACTAGGAGAGGGAAGTGGTCAGAGTGAGTATGAGGCAGGTGGTGTACTTAAGCATTTGGAAAATGATGTATCCACGTGTTGTTTGCCAAAAATCGATCTAGTCTTTCCAGAATAAGTTTGGACTTACTTTTAGATCGCTTGTTAAGCTACGTGTACTTACTTACTTTAAATCCCAAATCAATTAATTGACAATAGTTAACCACATCCCAAAAGTCATTCGTACAAGGTTTTTTATTGGTCCGACCTTCTATTTTTCTGAACTTGTCATAAGTTCGTTAAAATCTCCACCTATTAACCATTTTCCATTATAGGAATCTTTGATTTTTTTAAGGTTATCCCAATGAATTTTACGTGTGTTCCTATGGGTACTAGCATAACTGCAACTAATGAGCCAAGAATCATTAGTAGAACATACCTTACCCATTCCATGTATTTCCTGGCTTGTTGTTGCGATGTCATCCAATTTTAGGATGGAGTCTTCCCAAAGGATCAACAGTCCTCTTGAGTTCCCCACAATAGGGACTTGAATCATTTTAGTGAAGGGAAGATCATCTACTAGGACTTGGTGTTCATGCATTTTAGTTTCTAATAACGCTACAAATGATGGTTGATGCCAGTCTATCAGGGACCTAAAATTCCTCCTAAACAAAGACCCACTACCCCCCCCCATATAATTCCATATTATGAACTTCATAAAGCTATTGAGGTTTGGGCGACTCGCAATCATTAATGATTCTGGGATCACATTGTTCCCATTCCTTAAAGTTGAGTTCATTATCATTATGAAGTTCCCTGGTTCAGGATTGTAAGGAGATCTTATATCTATTGAGCTTTTTTGCAGATTTGAGGGACATATTAGTATTCCTTTTTTTACGTATCTCTCTTTGAATAGAATTACTTTTTACATTTTTTAGGATCATTATCTTTGTTTTTGTCTCCCTCATTAGCTCTAAAGCCTCCTTTATTTCCTCTACATTGGTTCACCTCTATGTATGGGACTACGTTTTTAGGTGAGAGGATAGGTTGGGATCGATACAGTACCTATGAGGAGGATGCTACATTGTTCGGAGTGGGAACCACTGAAACTTCTGCTGCACTAGTGAGGACAATGGTTCAATGCTCTAGAGGTGTTTCCAATGCTACCATATGGTTGGTACATGGGGTAATCATAACTTCTTGACCTATTGAGGGAATAAAAAAGGTGGAAAGATTATTGGTTCTGAGGTTGTTACCCGACTTAGTGGATTCAGGAGCGGCATTTCCCATGTCAGATGGTAGAAGAAGGGTTCAAAGGGAGTAAAAAAGTGAATAGGTTCTGAAGTATTGAGGTCATCCATGGGTGAGTGTTGTAGGCTTTCGTTGCTAACCTTATCCCTTCTAAAACTACCAGAGCTATAAAGGTTGGGTTTTGGACTACTATAAACACTTGATGACCCTCTAGTATTCCTGAGAAGGAGAAAGCATGGTTTTGTAGCCCCATGTCTACCCAGGAGTGTGGAATCACATTTGGGGTAGAGGCTTGAGAAGCATAAAAATTATTCTCCCTTACGGTTACTACGAAGATCTGGAGTGGGGGAAATTGAGGTTGGAATAGTATCCCAGGTTCATTTGGCTCACTGGTATTTGCACTCGTAGATATCATGTGGTGTAGGGAGGTGAGTTCCTGGTTATGGAGTTCCTCCTTTATTAGAATGAGAGAGGTAGTCTTGGAATTTTATAATAAATTTGGGAGATTAATATATAATAATTTCACTAATAGGGGTGATTGGAATATTCAAGTAGTGGTTTCCTAAAATAGTACTAGGAATATTGGAAATCTTTTTCTTTTTATCATTAATATCATTATCTGAAGAGGAAGGTTCATCTAGTTTTTTTGTGAGCCAATTGATTTTTATGATTGGTTTAGGACCACCACATGAATATTTCTCATTGTTATTTACTATTCTATAGTTGTACTGATGAGTGATAGGGGGAGGTACCCCGTGTTTTTACTAATTGGGACAAATCAACTAAACTCTTCTGAGATTGAGGAGTCTTGTGATCATCCCTCTTTTTGGAAAAATCAGAGGTAATAGGCTTAGTAAGGGCCATAGTATTTGTATTATACAGTGTGTCTACCGCATATCACTTAAAAATTATATTATGAAAACTATTATTATTAAGTGTATTTTCTAAGGTAATGACGCCATTAAAGCTGACCTTATCCATATTGTTACTGTTTGTCTCATGAGCTCTCTTGGGATCGATTACCTACTTTAGCAGAATATTTGAATCCTTTTGGAATTTTATTTTGGGCATAACAGGGCACTAGGAGGATTGAAAGTACTAGGAGAATTAAACAAATTCTACTTTTAATAGCATGGGTATAAAGATATTTTATTTGCTTGGAATCAACAAAATTAACGCTAATACTGTAAAATTCAATTTACCAACTTCATTTGTTGTTTTGTTTTGTCTCACTCATCTTGGAAACGTCACTATTTGTCATTCTTCTTCGCGATTTCCATTTATTGACTTGAGGTCTTTCCTTTCATGCTCTGCGGACCGAAGATTGTATCATTCTTCCTTTGTTGTGTGGTATTTCCCCCTCTTGAGTTGTCCTCTGTTTCCTGAATTGGAGTGATATTAGTTACACAACTATTATTGTTATGTCCTAGCACTCCACACTTGCTACAGAAAATATCCGACCCTTCGTATACTATATTTTATTTATGGTGACCAATATATATGACCCTATGTACTGGAGTATGCATGAAAATTTCCATGCTATTCTAGCATATCAGCCTCTCAATGTTGTTGATGTACATACATCTGTTTTAACTAATTTCCCTAATCTTGATCCAGCTTTTGCTAAAAAAGAATTGTCATAAATTCGGTCGGCAACTCCATCAGCCTCACCCAAATGGCAGAGTAGGTTTCTTTTGCTTTTGAAGCAACAAAGTTAGGGTGCCATCTTTTAACTGATAAGAAATATCCATTAATGAACAAGGGGACTTGTTGAAGGGTGTGTTGTAGGTTTTCCTCTTTGTAGAATTTGACTATATAGTAGTCATGGCCTAGGTCAATTAGTACTATTTCGTCCAAAAGTTTTCACATCGAAGTTAATTTTATCTTGAAGTAATGATGGCTAATCTTCTTACCCAGTAATTTAATAAGAACACGGTATGTCGAAGGTCGATAGACTCTTTTTTATCTTCCTCTAGTAAAGTCATATGATTATTATCCTCTTCAAAGAACTCGTTATGGTTGTTTCCTGAAGTTGTTCCTTCCTGATCCAGAAACATATTTGCTTTGATGTCGGTGCTTCTGGTTGTATCTCCCATTTTTAGTGGAGTTGGACAAATTAGGATGTTCTTGAAGGAAACATTTTCCCCATCAGCGATAGAGTCTATTGCCATATTCTCTTCTTCTTTTCTGTCCTATAGGGATGGTGGATTTAGTTCTGATTGGAATTGGGATAAAGAGTGTTGAGAGTCTTCCATATCCTTCCGCAATTTAATAGGTGTTGTGTGCATAAGTATAAATTAAATGGCGTCTCAAAAATGGATATTTGTGCACTTTGCCTATTTTGCTTAGCAACTTAAAAAGGATTTACAAGTTAGACATATAGCCAGAGAGTGTCCTCCCTAAAAAATAAACTTATTTGTTTTTCTTGTAGTCAATCTGTAATGCACTCTTTTTATTTGCTTTCTTTATTATAGTGATTAGAATGTCTAAAGCACACATAAAGAAAATATTTTGTTGCAAATGAACAAGATATTAAAGAATTGCTCATATGTAAAATCAAAATTATTTGATACAGAACTATCAAATATATTCATATAATAAATGCATGTTAGTATTCCAATAGAGCCACATTCAAGCTAGGAGGGGTGATATGATTTATACCCTTTGCTCAGTTATTGATTACTTATATATATATATATATATATATATATATATATATATATATATATATATATATATATATATTGCAAGTAAAGAATAATAAAATAAATAATAAATATAAGAATTGATTCCCTTGACTTGAAATAGAAGCTTGATATAATTAATTTTTATAAACGTTGACTCCTCATAATAATATTTCTGACTCCACAATTAACATTACCCCATTTGATTTAATATGAGAAGTGTACCGCCACAAGCTCATCCTTTGTGGTGTACAATTAACAATAAATACTTTGACAACATTAAACCTATACAAGATTTTCTTGTAATTTCTCGGGCAATTAAAATGCAATATAGATAATCTAGTGTAACACCCCATATTATTCTAGCCTAGACCAAGTCTAAGAACCAAGAGAAAATTAGAGAAAATATTAGAAGAGTAGACTGCCCAATCCCCACAAAGTGGCACCTATAGTCTATAGAAGGGTCTATGGGTTTTAAGTTGCCATTCGTAGGCCACCCCAATACATAGTCAAATTTCATGAACTTCAGACCCTTTCTATGAGCTCTTTTGATGATTCGTAGATGGGTCTACAAACTATAGGAAATAGCCCGTAGATCCCACCCTCTGAAGATCCCAAAGAATTATACCTATGAGTTGCCAAGACAACTCGTACAATGGTCTACGACCCAACATGTCAAATTCCTGAAAGTCAAAAATCTGACCCCCAGTTCCTACGAGTCGGACCCTATGGTCCATAGGAGTACTATATTCCTTAGGAAGGGGCCCATAGTTGGCTCAATCCATTTTAATGAGAATTATTCCAGTCTTTTCCCAACTTTCCTCAAACTTACCCCAAGCCATTTTAGTCCCTTGTTAGTACCCAACATTCCTTTTCTCTCATTATTACTTACAATAGTTTGAGAGCAAGGATTGGAGAGAAAAAGAGAAGCTAAGGTTCAATAGTTTCAAGCCAGAGTTTCAAGTTTTGCTTAAGATAATATTCGTTCCAGCTATGTAAGACTATCATAACATTGGACTAAGTTTGTCCTCGTGCCCTACATCTTCATATAGTCAAGTTAAGCTTTGACTTTGACTTTCAATCCCAGTAAAGTAAATTCTTAAGAGTCTATATTATTTCTTATTGAATTAAAGTATTTGTATTTTGTTATACTAAGATGAATTGAGTTTTTGAGATTATGGATTCATGTTTGCATTCACATGAACACTGGTTGAGTTTTGCATTTAAAATTTTATGCATGATTTACAGTAAATAATGATTATTTACACCATTTAATTAAGAAAGAATTTGAGCATGAGTTAAGATAAGTTGAAGAAGTCTCTTAATATCTATTTTGAGCATGAATATTTTACGTTTAAATGAGTCGAGATTATTACATTTAACATCTATTTTGTGATTGAATTGAGCAGTTATAGTATGCTTTTAAATGATTTATTCATGATAGAATTCTTACCTTTTTTAAAGAGAAGAGACCAGTTAAGAAACGTTAAGCACCGATTCGGGTACGTAAAGTTATTTTGAGAATAGTATCAAGCACCGATTCGGGTACGAGTGTAGATAGCTCTAACCCCATAACCGATACTGTCAATATAGATAAGATCATGCCGTTCATTCGGCTGACTTCTCATAGTCTTAAAAGAGGACTTTTCAAGATGGACCCATAGTTTAGTTGTTGTCCAATTCCCTGGCAAAGTAGATGGCTCTAGTAACGTAGGCAGGATGTTGTATTATCACGAGGCTCATAGTGATGGTTATCGGCTGGAGAAACACCCTAAGAAGTAAAGTATTATATTTTCATATACCGAGTTGGATTATTATTTCCTCTATTTTTAAAGCATTGTATATTATTATATCGCATGGTTTATTGACTTGAGCTTCTTTTAGAATTGAGTTCCTTGAGTTGATCATCCTGTGTAAGTTACCTTTAAGCTATTTTACATACTAGTACAATCCATATACTAACTTCTTTTGACCTGCATTATTTTATTATGCAGACAAAAGTGATAGAGATCCTCAACAGGCGCATGGTTGAAAATCCGGTTTTCTACCCAGCTTTGGTGAGACTTCTTTGCATTTAGAGGAACTCTTGAGTCTTAGTTCAGTATTTACATTCAATTCTTTATTTGTTAGTTTGAGATAGTCATGGACTATCCCGGTACTTATTTCTTAGTCAGTATTTTAGAGGCTTTATAGACCAGTTAAACAGTATTCAATTTATTCATCAAATTTGTTTTAAGCATTGAGTTATATTTAATCATCTATATGATTGAGTATTAAGGTTTATTTGAGAAGTTAAGATTATGTATTTATTATGCCCATCTAAGTTACTTGTCATAAGTTAAGTCTTCTGCTTAGTGAGTCAGCCAAGCCAAGGGTTTGCTTGAGAATAAACCATAGTTTTTGAGTGTCAGCCCCGCCTAGGGTGTAGACTCAGGGTAGGACAAACCTGTTATTATAGTACAGAGTTTAAGAGTCATAGGGTGTTTATGATTCCATGTTTAGTAGAGTCCTTATTATCAGTATGAAGCGCACCACATCTATAATAGAGAGGCTACAGGAATTTAGTAATTGTTTCTCTTTTTTCTTACTCCAGTTTGTGCTAAAGAGTTTAACTCTATGAAATCTCATTTTAATTCTTGTGTTTCATGATTTTAGATCATGCGTTTGAACAAAACTTTAAGCTAGAGAAACATCACTAATGATAAGATTCTACAACCATATGGAATGCAGTCTCAAAACCGAGCCCGAGCTGCTAAGAATGAGAATGAGGTTACAAATGGGACATAGGAAGTTCCATAAATCATGCCTCCACAATGATTTCTGAGGTTGAATTTAGGGGAGCTATCTCTATGCTCACCAGTTGATGGTTGTAGACTGGTCATCAAAATACCCCAGTTTGGAGCTTCAGTTCCCGAGAGTCGTGTGTTAAGAGTAGGATTTGTGACTTTTTAAGAATGAACCCATAAGTCTTCATTCGATCAAAGGTTAAGGAAGATCCTTAAAACTTCATCGATGACATGTGGAAGATCTTAAAAGTTCTGCATTCCATAGAGATAAAAGGAGTTGAACTTGTCTCCTACCAGCTAAAAGATATTTCCAATATCTAGTATAACCAATGGAACAAATGTAGAGGTGAGGATGCTGAGACAGAAGGCTGGTATGAGTTTGAGAATGCATTCCTAGACCATTTCTTTTTGAGAGAGCTGAGGGAGGTAAAGGTAAAGAAGCTTGTGAACCTAAAGTAAAAGGGGATGATTGTCAAGTAGTATAGTCTCTAATTCATTCTGTTGTCCAGATATGCTCCAGAGATGGTTCCCAATGCAAAAGCCAAATTGAGGAAGTTTGTTTTAGGTTTGGGCAGATATGTGAATAAATAGTATCAGGTAGCTTTAATAATCTCAGATATGGACACTCTACACTCATGGTGTATGCCTAGTAAGTTTAAGACAATAAGAAGAAGGACAGAGAGGAGCATCAATGTAAGAAAGCTAAGTTCGCAAGTAATGAAGGCAACCATTAGAAGGGTGGAAATGCCAACCGCTCTTTCCTTCAAAAGTGTTCTTCTAGTTATACACCATCTTTAACTAGTGCACATGCAACAAATAACAGGAATGGCCAGAAGTCTCAAGGAAATCATAATGTTAGATCTTAAGGCTCTCAGTCCACGGAAGTATGGTCCAGAGTTCATTGTGCAAACCAAATTATAGTAAGTGTAAGAGGCCTCCTTCGGGAGAGTACCTTGTTGGCAACAATGGGTGTTACAAGTATGGGCAGCTGGGACACTTCTTAAAGGATTATCCCCTATGAATCCAAGGTAATAAAGGCAACATAGACCAATATTTTTTTGGCAACACCACCAAATAGAGGTAATCAGAGAGGTGCTAATCGAGGACAGGCACAGGTTCAAACCATCTGTATGTTATCTCTAATTGTCATGACCAAAAGAACTCGCCGGATGTTGTCACTGGTATTCTTTGAGTTTTTTCTCATGATGTTTATGCATTAAATAATCCAGATGCTACCTTACCTTTTGTGACTCCTTATGTAGCCATTAAGTTTGGATTCTTCTTGAATGACTCTTATAACCATTCAGTGTTTATACTCCTATTAGTGAGTCTTTTCTAGCTAAGAGAGTCTACCGTGATTGTATAGTCTCCATTTTTCATAAAGATAGTTCTACAGACTTAGTTGAGTTAGACATGGTTGACTTTGATATCATTCTTGGCATTGAATGGATTCATGCTTTTTATGACTTAGTTGATAGTAGAACCCGAGTAGTCAAGTTTCAGTTTCCGAATGAGCTAATTATTGAGTGGAAGGGTAGTGTATCATACCTTAATGCTAGAATGTTAGTTTCTAAGGGGTGTATCTACCACATTGTTTGAGTTAGAGATGATAGTGCGGAGACACCATCCCTTTCGTCAGTTCCAGTCATTAATGAGTTTCTTGAAGTATTTCTTGAGGATTTTTTGGGAGTCCCTCCTAAAAGAGAGATAGACTTCGAGATAGATGTCTTTCCTGATACTCAACCGATTTTTATCCCTTCATATAGAATGGATCCCGTGAGTTAAAAGATCAAAAATAGAAGTTGAAGAATTTATTAGATAAGGGATTCATTAGACCAAGTGTCTCACATTGGGGTGGTCCTATTTGCATGAAAGAAGGATGTTTCCGTAAGAATGTGTATTGACTATCGCCAGCTAAACAAAGCTACTATAAACATTAAGTATCCCATTCCTAGAATCGGTGATTTTTCCTATCAACTTTAGGGTGCCACTTGTTTTTCTAAGATAGACTTCACATCAGGCTATCATCATTTGAAAGTAAGGGAATGAGACATCCCGCAGATAGCCTTAAGAACCAGGTATGATCACTATGAGTTCTAGCCATATCCTTTGGTTTGACTAACGCTCCTGTAACATTTATGGACCTCATGAATAGAGTGTTCAAGAAGTATTTGGACATGTTTGTTATCATGTTTTTTGCTGAGATTCTAATATATTCGAGGAATGAGAAAGATCATGCCAACCATATTAGAATTGTCCTCCAAACTCTCAAGGAAAAGGAGTTATATGCTAAGTTTTCAAACTATGAGTTTTAGCTTACATATGTGGCATTATAAAGCCATATTATTTCTAGTGATTATATTCGAGTTGATTTGTAGAAGATCGAAGCCATGAAGAACTGGCCCAAAACCACATCCAAGACAAACATAAGAATTTTCTTGGGTTTGGCTGGATATTATAAGAGATTCTTTAAAGGATTCTCATCCATATTGTCATCATTGGCTAAGTTGAATCAAAATAAGACTAAGGTCCAATGATACGACACTTGTGAGAAGAGATTTCAAGAGTTGAAAATGAGGTTGACTACTGCTACAGTTTTATCCCTACCCGAAGGAACATATGGGTTTATGATATATTGTTATGCATCTAAAGGTTGGTTGGGTTGTGTGTTAATACAGAAAGGCAACGTCATAGCCTATTCTTCCCGGTAGCTTAAGAATCACGAGAGGAATTATCTGACCCATGATCTAGAACTGGAGGCGGTAGTATTTTCTGTCAAGATTCGGCGTCATTATCATTGTGGCATGGCATGCATGTAGATGTGTTCACAGATTACAAGAGCTTGCAATACATATTCAGTCAGAAAGAGCTCAACCTGAGAAAGAGGAGATGGCTTGAGTTTCTCAAGGATTACGATATGAAAGTACCACTCATATTGAGGAAGAGAAGGAAGAGTTGGCTAAAGAAGTGCATAGACTTACACGGTCGGGAGTTCGTCTTATGGACATCGATGAGGGAGTGTGATTATTTAGAATTGGGTTGAGTCTTCACTAGTTGTTGAAGTAAGGGAAAAGCAAGACCAAGATCCTATTATCCTACAATTGAAAGACGATGTTCATAAACATAAAGTGATTATTTTTGCCAATGGGGGACACAGAGTATTGAGATATCAAGGCAGGTTATTTGTTTCGAGTGATGATGGTCTTTAAGAAAGAATTATTGTAGAGACACATAGCTCCAGATATTCAATTAATACAGGCTCTACAAAGATGTACAATGACTTGAGAGAAATACATTGATGGAATGGTTTAAAGAGAGATGTAGCAAAATTTGCGTCCAAGTGCCTAAACTGCTAACAAGTCAAAGTTGAGCATCAAAGGCCTTGTGGGATAGATCTGAATATATCATTTCCAAAATGGAAGTGGGAGATGATCAATATGGATTTAATTAGAGGTTTACTACGATCTCACAGGTAACAAAAGTTTATATGGGTGATTGTGAATAGGATGATCGAATCAGCCCACTTCTTGACCGTTAAGACTACAGATTCAACATAGGATTATGCAGGATTGTATATTCGAGAGATAGTTAGATTGCATGGAGTTTCCTTGTCCATCATCTTAGATATAGGTACTCAATTAACTTCAATATTTTTTTCACGATTCAATCCTAGGGCCTAGACTTGACATGGCGAATGAGGAACCCGGAAATACCTCAAACAAACCTCTTAGCATTCATTTATCCTTTCATAGGTGGTGACAATAAATAAACAAGAGGAAACCATAGTACTAAATCTTCAACTTATATATGTCCAACAATACCTCTAACTTTTAGATTTAGCGGAGGCTAAGACAAGACCCTAGCTTACCCTCAATCAAAATAGAATAAACTGAAATAATAAGTGTCTAACGGTCTCAACATATCTTAATCTAGAAACACAAAGAAGTATTATTTCCGAAACATGGGAACTCACCAACAGTAGCCTTCAAACGAAATCTCGACTAGCCACGTGGAGGAGAATGAGGAGGAGCATCGGTTCCTACATGGTGATATCATCTACGTAAAAGTATGCATTAGTACTTTGAATGTACTAAGTATGTAGGCATGCAATATAATGTAAAACATTTAGGACATTTATAAGGTAAAGTACATAAATGAGTATATGCATAAGTAATCAAGTAAATATCATTTAAAATCATCCATATGTGGATGTATACATGCATGGGTAATCATGTAAATAGCATTTGAAATGTTCATTTATGGGAATTTGACTATAATTAACATTAAGAACATGTGAGTTATTACATAGAATCCAACATAAGCCCTACGTTGGCCGGGGAGTCTACTTGCCTAGGGTAGAACTCCATCAACTTTATATTCATTCTTTCACTTTAACTTTAAGGTATTTTGTGGATCCATTAGCCTAAAAAAGCCTACAAGGGATCCTATGTTGGCACATAGTTAAAGACACAAGGGGTTGCTACTAGGATTCCCTTATTGAATCTCACCTCAATGCACCATTCGGTGCTAAATAAATCCCACGGAACAATTTAATACTTCAAAATAGTCATAGCATATAGCTTGAGAATTCAAAAACATCACATTCTGTAGAATATTTCATTAAAATCTTTGGTGATTCAAATATGCAAGAATTTTCCTTATTGCATAAAAAATCCATCATTCATATTATTTCATCATTCTTTCATTTAATAAGACTCCCTTTTGATCATAGACATTTCTTTCATAAACATTTATTTGGCGTAAAAGCTTCTAAGTCAAACTTCATTGAAAACATAGTAAAACTAGGTGGGTTCAAATCACTTCAACTTTCAAACATGTATGTAAGAGAAATTATGCATAAATACTTTCAAATCCATTAATTAAAAATCATGCATTAAACAACATCCTATGAATTTCAAGAACCTTTAAAGAGCTAAGTAGCGAAAATACTTGCAACCCATCAATCCATAAATATGAAATTATTTTAGATTAAAATAGATCAATAATCATTAGTTCAATCATGATAAGAATTACCCATAAGAAAATCTTATTTGAAATCAAGAGATTTAGTTGAAAGAGTTTTGGACTCCATGGGTGGAAGAACCCATGGATAAACACACCCACATATCTTAGAGTAAAGTTGAAGTAAATTAGGTAAATAAATATAATTTATCATATAATCAAAATACTTTAGGCAGTAGAGTTGAAGAAATACTCTCATTGAAGCCTTATCTACCTAGAATTCCAAGCTTTACTCTGAATCAAAGGACTCAATAAACACTCTTCAACCCCTAATATTTTCTCCTCGTTAGAGTATTTTGTGTGCTACCTGGAGTATATGAATCACTGTAATAGTATTTCTACACTACTAAAACTATATTTGATAATGAGTAAAGAAGTGTATACAGAAAAGAGTTACTTGAGAAAGCTTGATGAACAAAATGAGGAAATAAGGTGGGTATTTATAGGTGTGAAGGAGAGAACTAACAATAAATAAAATAATTACAAAGAATGATCTTGAAAATTCAATGGAAGATTGTGATGTCATGGGTGATGTGAAATAGATATAGATCTTCCATAGTTGATGAAATGAGTCTTGTTTTTACGGAATACCCTTTTTTCAGATCTATATTTGAATAAGATAACTTCCTAATTAGGATTTAGTATCTTCATATGAATTGTAGCTCTAAACGTCTCCTTTCATGAAGTTCAAGAATCAACCAAATTGGATCATCCTATAGTGATATATGAGTTTTCTTCTAAAAATGCTCCATTTCATCACAACACTAGGTCTTGAGAAAATTTATTTATTTGACCTACTTAGCGTCTGTAGCTTAATTTATGGTTTCCACGAAAGTTGTAGATAATGATGTCGGGGTTATTATACAAATTGAATTACCTAATTTGTACCATCCTTTGAAAATTTATGCCCAAACTACAAAAGCAGTATGATTTTCGTCGAGATTGGAACACCACATACAATGTTTTTAGGGGGTGTTACATTATCTCCTCCTTTGAACATTCTTCCTCGAATGATACAAGACTTAGCTTGAGTAGAGTAGAGTGTAAACCAACAACCCATCACTAATGAAATAGTGCAATTTAAAACATCGTTCGAAATATATTTCATAATTATGCATGCATATAACAAGAAAAGTTGAAATGTAAGGATTTCAAGTAATTAGGCAAGGAAAACTTAATACCGTAAGCTTGAGTAGAGGGTAAAAGATGAGGGTATCGCTTCATTATATGTGCTTCCCATGTATTACCTTTGAATTTTCTATCTCTCCCAAGGTCTTTGACGGTTGCAACTTCCTTATTCTTCAACCTCTTGATTTGCCAGTCCAAAATTTCAACCAAAACCTCTTCATAGGTCAAGTTTTCTTCAACATTCATTACTTCCAAAGGAAAAATGGAACTTGGATCACCTAAACACTTCCTCAACATAGACGCATGGAAAATCGGATGAACCAAGTCTAACTCCAATTGTAATTACAGTTCATAGGCCACCTCATCAATATGCCTTAAGATCCTATATAACTCCTTACCACCACATTTAATCAACCTCGAGATCTAATTAAGAAGAACCCAATGCATCATACATTCACCCACATGCCATCAACACCACATTCAAGCCTAGTTCCTTAACCATTCTGATACTTGAAACCCTTAACAAGAAGTCATCAATAGCCTAGTATAATCACTCACATATGGACAAACACGCATTCAAGCCTACCATTCTAACCACTTTAAGGCTCCCTTGAAATCAACATCTCTTAAGAATTTTCAAGTCTACCTTAGCCTATCTATACCCACATTTGAATTAACTCCTACCTAGGGAACACCAATACACTCTTACCTATCTAATGCACACAACAAGATCCATCTAGTGCTTCTTCTTATGTCTATAACCCTAAATGGAATAAGCAAGACACCATCATCACAATATGGAACACCCACTCTCTCTATATCTATCATGACTCATCTAATATTTTTAACATTCGAACACACAACCGATCTTGATAACTAGGTACTCCATTCCCCCTTGTGAGAGAACTTCAATCTTCTAATCAACCATCAATTTCTTTAATATAACAAAGGTTGGACCCATGTCTTGACTTTCTTTTACATCCGCTACCAATGATGATTTCAAACTATTTTGAACAAGAATACCACCCTCATTAATATCAATCCCCCTTTGGATTAGAGCTCTTCTTGAAGGCATCTTCTGAAGATTGCACAGAACAATTGTTAGGGGAAAATAACCTAGAGTATGCTCTACCGCACGACATGGATTATGAAAGAAGGAAAAAATTCTTAAACTCCTCATAATCTCCTATTTATAATTGTGGGGTGCTTCACAACTATGAAAAAAACCCTATTCGACGCGGTATGTTGAACCCCGAGGACCATTCAAAACCTTGGGCTCTGATACCATATTTTTTCACAACCCAAGCCTAGGGCCTAGATGTGACATGGGAAATAATGAATATAAAAGTACTCAAACAAGCCTCTTAGCATTCATTTAGCCTTTCATATGTAATGACAATAAATAAACAAGTGGAAACCATAATAATAAATCTTCAACTTACATATGTCTAACAATACCTATAACTTTTATATTTAATGGGGGCTAAAATGAGACCTTAGATCACCCTCAATCAAAATAGAATGAACTGCCACAGTAAGTATCTAATGGTCTCAACATATCACAAGCTAGAATGACAAAGGAGTATTGTGCTCGAAACATGAAAACTCACCAAAAGTAGCCTTCAAACAAAATCTCAAGTAGCCACGTGGAGAAGAATGAGAAGGAGCACCGGTCCCTAAATGGTGATATCATGTAGGCAAAAGAGTATGTGTTAGTACTTTAAATGTACTAAGTATATAGGCATGCATGACAAAGTAAAACATTTAGGACATTTATAAGGTAAAGTACATAATTGAGTGCATGCATGAGTAATCAAGTAGATATCATTTAAATCATACATATATGGATATATACATCCATGAGTAATCATGTAAATAGCATTTAAAACGTTCATTTGTGGGAAGTTGACTATACCTGAAATTAAGACCATGTGAGCGATTACATGGAATCCAATATAACCCCCTACGTTGGCCAAGGAGTCTACCTGCCTAGGGTAGAACTCCGTCAACTTTACATTTATTCTTTAACTTTAACTTTAAGGGATTTCGTAGATCCATTAGCCTAAAAACCCTACAAGAGCTCCTATGTTGGCACATAGTTAATGAAATAAGGAAATGCTACTAGGATTCCCTTACCGAATCCCACTTGAATGCCCTATTCGATGTTAAGTCAATCCCACAAAATAGTTTAATACTTCAATATAGTTATAGTATATAGCTTGAGAATTCAAAATATCACATTCGGTAGAATATCTCATTAAAATCTTTAGTGATTCAAATATGCAAGAATTGTCCTTATTGCATAAAGAATTCATCATTCATATTATTTTTTTTATTTTTTCATTTTATAAGACTCCCTTTTGATCATATACATTTCTTTCATAAATATTCATTTTGAGTCAAAGCTTTCAAGTCAAACTTCATTGAAAACCAAAACCAGGTGGGTTCAAACCACTTCAACTTTCAAACATATATGTAAATAAAATTATGCATAAATACTTTGAAATCCATAAGTAAAAATGATGCTTTAAAACCCCACCATGAATTTCAAGAACCTTTAAAGAGTTAAGTAAAGAAAATACTTGCAAACCATCAATCCATACATATGAAATTATTTTTCATCAAAATAGACCAATAATTATTAGTTCAACCATAATAAGAATTACCCATAAGAAAATCTTATTTGAAATCAAGAGATTTAGTTGAAAGAGTTTTGAACTCCCTAAATGGAAGAACTCATAGATACACACCACATACCATAGAGTAAAGCTTGAAGAGAATTTGGTAAATAAATATAATTTATGATATAATCAAAATACTTTAGGCATGAGAGAGGAAGAAATACTCTCATTAAAGTCTTACATACCTGCAATTCGAAGCTTTTACTCAGAATCGAAGGATTCAATGAACACTATTAAACCCCTAGCCTTTTCTCCTCGCCAAATCATTTTGTGTACTAACAGGAGTATATGAATCACTGAAATAGTATTTCTACACTTCTAAAATTATATTTGACAATGAGTAAAGAAGTGTATAGAGAGAAGAGTTTCTTGAGAAAACTTAATGAACAAAATAAGGAAATAAGGTGGGTATTTATAGGTGTGAAGGAGAGACCCAACAATTAATAAAATAATTACAAAGAATGATCTTGAAAATTAAATGGAAGATATCATGGGTTATGTCAAATGGATCTAAATCTTCTATGGGTTGTGAGATGAATCTTCTTTTTATGGAATACCCTTTTTTCAGAGCTACATTTTAACTAGAAAACTTCCTAATTAGAACTTTGTGTCTCATATGAATTGTAGCTCTAGAAGTCTCCTTTCATACCGCTAAGAAATCAATTAAATTGGATCATCCTAAAGTGAGATATAAGTTTTCTTCTACAAATACTCCATTTTATCAGAGCATCAGGTCTTGCAAAAATTAATTTATTTGACCTACTTCGCCTTTGAATCTTAAGTTATGGTCTTCACGAAAGTTGTATAGAATGATGTCGGGGTTCTTCAGCAACATGAATCACCTAATTTGGACCATCTTATGAAGAGTTATTCCTATATTAAAGAAGCAGTATCATTTTTTGTTAAGAATTGAAACTCCACATACAATTTTAGAGGTTGTTACATTATCTCCCCTTGGGATCATTCATCCTCAAATGAGACAAGACTTTGCTTGAGTAGAGTAGCGTGTAAAATAAATAACCCATCTGTCATGATCCAACCTAGGAACTAGTCGTAACACGGCGATTGAAACTTCAAAGTCCTCCAACCAAGACTTTTGTTTATATCATAAGCATACATACAGTAAAGAAAAATCGGAAACATCATAGAGAGTCTAAACCACAAATAGAAAATGAAGAATGTCACATGAATACATAGACTCAAAACATTTGTCCAACTAGATGCATCTACTCACACACATGGGCGGGGGCTAAGACATGTCTCTAGCTCACCCTCAAAATGAAACTTGACAAAGTCTTTAGAAATAATAACCAACTCAATAACTATTCCCTAATGAATGAGGACTCACCACAACTTTGCCAAAAAGGAAAGCTGAACTAGCCACGTAAATGAATATGATCCTCAACCTCAACCCCTACATTATGAGACAATGTAGGCAAAAAGTATGCATTAGTACATTGGAAGGTACTAAGCATGAGGTTATGATATGCAACATGAATCATAAGATGCAATGATCAAGATTATACATGATAAAAAGGTTAAGTAAAGTCATGAGGAATACCGTGATGATCAAAGCATTTTAAGGACATAGTTGAAGATCATAAAGTAGCATAATAGTCATAAACATATATGGGATAGGACCATAACTGATATTAATACCATGCGAGATATAACATGGAATTCCGTTGTCTTCCCATACAAAGAAGATAAGGAAAATCTACTTGTCAAGGTAGACTCTACCCTGCTAGGCGGGTCATGTACATACGTTATATGTAGATCCACTATCTAAGCCATAAGGCAACCTATGGTGGCATGTATTTTATGGGACATGAGGCTTCTACTAAAATTTTGGTAGGGCCCCCACCTCTTCTCCACTAAGTGCTAATTCAAATCCCATGGAATACATACGTAGCAAAGTAATCATAGTTAACATATCATAGAAATGATTATAGGTTTAAAATTCAAAGAGTAGCTCATTTCATAACGTAAGTGAAATGTGAGTATTTCCCTTCCACATTACAAATCATGCATACATAATTCATATAATTAGGACTTAAGTCACCACATAGGGCCCTAAGTCACCTTTTTCATAATTTGCATGAAGAAAGCATAATTTGAAAATCATACTTGAATAGTCATGCTTGAAAGTAAGCTCATGTAATGGAGGAGTAATTCATGTTTAGTTGAGAGGTTAAATTATAAATGAAATGTAATTTATGCACTTGAAAGAGGGTTTGATGAGAAGTAAGGATCACCAAAAGAAAACAAAAGAATTTTATCACATACGTCTTATTTGGTGAATGTGTTTTACGGAAAAACTGGGTGATGGCGCTATAGTAGTGCATCCCACCAATGTTTAGAACACTGGGCGCTCTGCATTGACTATAGTGGAGCATCGCACCAGGAGGCAAACTACAGATATCCATTCCTAGCGCGATGGTGGCGCACCGCCTCAACCGTTTCCTAGTAAATTCCCAAATTTTTCATCTTTTTTCATAAGTCTTCATCCCCTATAATGAGATCCTAAACCCTAATTAATAATATAATGAATATATATTATGAATCTACCAATTCCAAGCAATTACCAATCAATTTATTCAAAAAGAGATTTAAATTCACAAGATCTATCATAGCTCATGCAATTGAAGTTAAAATTAAGAAGATTCAAAGTTTTAATTGAAACTCATGAAAGATTTAAGAAATTCTTTAGGCTCCATGGGTGAAAGGTACCCATGGATTAATCCCACATACCATGGATAGTAATTTTGAAGAAAACTTGAAGAATAACTTGAAGATGAATGGCTAATTTAAGAAGATTCTTGTTAGGTCTTCAATGGAGGTCTAGAGAGCCTTGTGTAGAGAGAAGATTTTTAGAATGGGTGATTAGTGAATGAATGAGGAAAATTTAGAGCTTGGGGGAATAAATAGATTAGGAACCTAGCCTAAAAATTTTCTAGATTCATCCCCTCTTTAAAAAAAGGGAAAAGACTACTTTGCCCTTAATAAAATCCCCCTTAACCTACATATGGATTAACCAAGGCTAATTATTCATCTTATTATGTCATACTCTATCTTTCTCACACCCGAGATGTTATAATATCTCCCCCTTAGGAACATTCGTCCTCAAATAAGATAGGAGCTAGCTCGAGGAGAATAGAGTGAGTATGCAGCAACCCAATATGAATGCAACAATGAAACTTCTAATTATTCATAAAAAATAATAATCATTTTCATGGTATGCATACATATGTCATGACATGGAGGAGTCGAAAGGTAGGAGTTTTTTTTTGAGAATTTGAGTATAAATATCTAAGTACCTTCGGATGGAACAGAAGGAAAGAGGTAAGGATATCATTTCCTCACGTCCGCTTCCACTTTCCATGTAGCGCTTTCGACTTTGTGGTTTCTCCATAAGACTTTAACGGATGCAACCTCTTTATTTCCTTAATCTTTTCACTTGGTGGTCCAAAATCTCAACCGAGATCTCCTAATAAGTCAAATTCTCTTCAATACTCACATTCTCCATTGGAACAATATAATTTGGATCACCCACAAACTTCCTCAACATTGACACATGAAATATCATATGAACCAAAGCCAACTCAAGAGGCAAGTCTAACTCATATGCCACTTTGACAATACGCTTCAACATTCTATAGGGTCCTACATATCTAGGACTCAATTTTCATTTCTTACTAAACCTCATTACCCCTTTCATAGGTGAAACCCTCAAATACACCTTATCATCCATATCGAATTCAAGCTCTCTCCTCCTAGTGTCCAAATAGGACTTTTGATGACTTTGAGCCATCTTCAATCTTTCTCTTATGAGCCTTACTTTCTCCATTGTATCAACTACCAAATCTAGACCAATCAATGTCATCTCACCCACTTCAAACCACCCCATCGAAGACCTACATCTTCTCCCATACAAGGCTTCAAAAGAAGCCATTTGGATGCTAGAGTAATAACTATTATTATAGGCAAATTCAATCAATGGCAAATGCTCATCCCAACTTCCTGTAAGATCAATCACATATGCCCTTAACATATCCTCCAAATTTTGAATCATTCTTTTAGCTTGTCCATCGATTTGAGGATGGAAAGCGGTACTTAGTTTTACTCTAGTACCAAGACCTTTCGGAAATGACTTCCAAATATGTGAATTAAATTGAGTACCTCTATTCGATATAATCAACAAAGGAATACCATGAAGTTTCACAAGTTCACGAAAGTACAACTTATCATAGTCTCTGGCACCATAAGAAGTCTTGATCAGTAGGAAATTTGCCGATTTAGTCATTCGGTCTACAATAATCTAAATAGAATAATGTTGTTTTCTAGGACGAGGCAAACCCATGACAAATTCTATATTCACAGCTTCCCATTTTCGAGTAGGGATTTTAATATCTTGATCTAGACCTTCCAGCCTTTGATGTTCAACTTTCACTTGTTGACCATTAGGACACTTAGACACAAACTCCACTATGTCCTTCTTCATGCCATTCTACCAATACACTTTCCTCAAATCATAATACATCTTGGTGGATCTTGGATGAATTGAATACCGAGAACTATGGGACTAATTCAATATCAACTCTCTTAATCCCTAAACAATTGGAACACACAAACAACCTTGGTAACATAATACCCCATCTCCCCCTAGGGAGAAAGCCTCAATCACATTTTTGGCAGCCAATTTCTTCAATTCAACTAAAATCGGATTATTGTCTTGTTTGTCCTTGACATTTATCGCAAGAGACGATTCTGAACTATTATATATAAGAACGCCTCCATTATTGGAATCAACCAAAAGCACACCTAAATATACCAATCTATGGACCTCTTTAACCAACTCCCTCTTACCTTCCTCAACATGTGCAACACAATCTATAGACAACAGACTAAGAGCATCGACTACAATATTTGCCTTAACCTAATGGTAGAAAACACTCATGTCATAGTCTTCTAAGAGTTCAAGACATCTCATTGCCTAAATTTCAAGTCCTTTTGGCTAAACACATATTGCAGGCTTCTGTGGTCGATAAACACATCAACATGCATACCATAAAGATAATGGCGTCAAATTTTCAAAGTAAACACAACTGTCGCGAGTTCAAGGTCATGGGTTGGATAGTTTCTTTCATGCACTTTAAGTTTCCTAGAAGCATAGGCTATAACTTTGACATGTTGCATCAAGACGCAGCCCAAACCCACATGTGAAGCATCATAATAAGCAACAAACCCACCCAAACATTCGGGCACTGTCAAAATAGGAGCCGACGTGAGACAATCCTTCAATATTTGAAAACTTTTCTCACATTCATCCGACCATTGAAATGTTTCCTTCTTTTGTATCAACTTAGTTAAAGGCAAAGAAATAGATGAAAACCCTTCAACAAACCTTCTATAGTATCCAGCTAAGCCCAAAAAGCTTCTAATGTCTGTAGGAGATAATGGTCTAGGCTAATTCTTAACCACCTCCATTTTATTTAGATCTACTTTAATCCCATCACCGTACACCACATGGCCAAGAAATGCATCTTCCCTTAGCCAAAACTCTTACTTACTAAATTTAGAAAATAATTGCTTCTCTCTCAATGCTTGCAACACAATCCTCAAGTGACCCATATGGTCTTCCTCATTTTGAGAATAAATCAAGATGTATTCAATGAAGAAAACTACAAATATGGTCAAGTATGGCTTAAAAATATAATTCATCAAGTCCATGAATACAGCGGGAGCATTAGTCAAACCAAACGACATTACTACAAATTCAAACTGACCATACCTTATCCACTACAAATTCAAAATGATCATACCTTATCTGAAAAGCCATTTTGGGAATATAACACTCTCTTAACCTCAATTGATGATAACCGGAATGGAGGTCAATCTTAGAAAAGTATCTTGCTCCTTGAAATTGATCAAACAAGTCATCTATTCTTGGAATTGGATACTTGTTCTTTATGGTGACCTTATTCCGTTTCCGGTAGTCTACACATATTCGGAGTGACCTATCTTTCTTCCTAACAAATAATAGGGAGCACCCCATGGTGAAATACTCGGTCTTATAAAACCCTTATCCAACAAATCCTTCAATTTCTCTTTCAATTCCTTAACTTCCATTGGATTTATACGGTAAAGAGGAATAGAAAAAAGTTGTGTATCGGGAAGAAGATTTATGCCAAAGTCAATTTCCCTTTCGGGAGGAATACCGGAAAAATCATCATAAAATACATCAAAAGAAACTCATTAACTATAGGGACCGACTCAAGAGTAGAAGTTTTGGATTTGACGTCCCTAACTCGCATAACATGATAAATGCACCCGTTGGAAATTATTTTTCGGGCCTTAATGCGTGAGATGAATCGACCCTTAACCACCGAATCATTATCCTTCCATTCAAGAATAGGCTCATTAGGAAATTAAAACTTAACCACATGAGTCCTAAAACATATAGATGCATAAGCAATATGTAACCAATCCATACCAAGAATGATGTCAAAATCAGACATGTCAAGTTCATCAAGATCACATGGAATAAATCTGTGCAAAACCCATACGGGATAATTTTTATAAGCTTTCTTGGCTAATACCGAATCACGAATAGGAGTATAAACTGAAAAAGGTTCTAATAACACTTCAGGGAACACATCCAATCGCATATAAAGGTAAGGAGTAACAAAAGATAAATTGGCACTCGGATCAAGAAATGCATAAACATCAAACTTAAAGACCCATAACATACCTGTGACAACATTAGGAGTCTCATCAATATCTTTCCTAGCATGAAGATCATAGAATCAGGTCTTGCGTTGGCCACCCTTTGGTTGAGCTTGGGCACCTTGTTCACTTAGCCTCCTAGAGGATGATCTTCTCCACCCTTGTGGCAACATAAAGGAACTCGGATTTCTTATGGCCCATCTTACCACATCCATAACAAGCACCCGTTCCCATCAAACATTTCCCTCAATGATTCTTTCCACACTTTGCACACATAGGAAAAGAAGGGCTACTAGCATTCAGACCTCCTCCTCCTAGAGCTTTACAGTATGGCACCCTATCCTTAACAAACTTCTTCCCCGAGCTTTGACCTTGATGAGAGTGTCCACTACTACCACCGATCCTAGCATTGGAGAACGCATTTTCATACTGGGCCCTCATAGAATCCCTCATCCTCATCTCCTTAAACTTTTCTCCTTCAATTTGTTCGGAAAAAGTCATGAGCCAAGATATGTCCATCTCCTTAATAAGCCTAGCAGTACGACATTTCTTAGAAACCAAGTCAGACATCCCCGATATGAATTGACTTATTTGTGCACGTGGATCGGCGACCAATGAAGGATTGTACTTGGATAGCTTAGTAAACTTGAGGGCATAGTCTCTTATCTCCATATTGCCTTGTCGATGATTTATGAACTCCAACTCTTTAGCCTCCCTTCACTCAAAAGGGAAAAAATGATCAAGAAAAGCAAGTTTGAAAGTTTTCTATTCAATAGGACCTTCATCCACCCTCTCCAACTTCTATTAAGTGTACCAAACTTGACCAACACCCTTAAGTTGGTAAGCCACCAACTCCATTTTTTCTTTCAAAGTCACCCCATAATACTCACTATTTCGTAGACCTCATCAATGAACTCTTGAGGATCCTTATCCATTTTTGAACCATGAAACTCTGAAGGATTCATTCATGAGAAGTCCCTTACTCTTGAGGTCGGAGTAGGAACATTAGAAGGAGCCGCAATCCCTTGGTTGGTAACCACTTGGGCTAGCATAGTAATGGCAATTTGGAACTCCACATTAGTCACTTGGTCTGGTAGAGGACCATTGTCTTGAGGAGCTGGGGGAGCTTGGGCTTCTTTAGCATGATTTCCCCTTAGAAACGATGGTCTTCTGGGAGCCATTCTGAAAATCACAATGAAAGACCATTAGGGAAAAGAAGTCTTACGGTAAACTCTATAGCACGACATAAATCTTGAAAGAAGTAAGAATTCCTAAAACATTGCATAGCCTCCGATTCATAGATGTGGTGCGCTTTACAACCATGAATAAGACTCTACTTGATGCGGCATGTTGCACTCCCTAGGACACTTGAACCTCGTGCTCTAATATCAAGTGTCTCACGACCCGACCTAGGGCCTATGCATAACACGATGATTGAAACTCCGAAGGGGTCCAACCAAGCCTCTTGATCATATCATAAGCATTAATAAGTAAAGTAAAAAGAGGAAACATCATAAAGAGTTTAAACCATGAATAGAAAATAAGGAATGTCACATGACAATATAGACTCGAAACATTTATCCAACTAAATGCCTCTACTCATGAACATGGGTGGGGCTAATAAATTTCCCTAGCTCACCCTCAAAATGAAACTTCACAAAGTTTTTAGAAACAACAATCAACTTGAAAACCAGTCCCCGATAAATGAGGACTCACCACAACTTCGCCGGATAGAAAAACTTAACTAGCCACGTAGATGAATATGATCCTCAACCTCAACCCCTATATTATGAGACAATATAGGCAAAATGTATGCATTAGTACGTTGGAATGTACTAAGTATGAGAATATGATATGCAACATGAATCATAAGATGCAATGATCAAGATTATACATGATAAAAAGGTTAAGTAAAGTCATGAGGAATACTGTGATGATCAAAGTATTTTAAGGACATAGTTGAAGATCATAAAGTAGCATAATAGTCATAAACATATGTGGTATAGAAACCATAACCGATATTAAGACCATGTGAGCTATAATATTGAATTCCGTTGTTTCTCCATACAATAAAGAAAAAGGGAATCTACTTGCCAAGGTAAACTCTACACCACTAGGTGGGTCATGTACATACGCTATATGTGGATTGACTAGCTAAACCATAAGGCAACCTGCAGTGGCACATAGTTTATGGGAAAGGACGCTACTACTAAGGCTTTTGGTAAGGCCCTCACCTCCTGTCCACTCAATGCTAAGTCAAATCCCACATATTGCATACGTAACAAAGTAATCATAGTTAACATATCATAGACATGATCATAGGTTTAAAATTCATAGAGTAGCTTATTTCATAACGTAAGTGCAATGTGAGTATTATCTTTCAACATTATAAATCATGTATACATAATTCATATCATTAGATATTAAGTCACTACATAGGGCCCTAAGTCACCTTTTTAATAATTTGCATGAAAAAAGCATAATTTGAAACATATTTGAAAATCATACTTGAATAGTCGGGTTTGAAAGTAAGTTCATGTAATGGAGGAGTAATTCATTCTTAGTTGAGAGGTTAAATCATTAATGAAATGTAATTCAGGCACTTGAAAGAGGAGTTGATAAGAAGTAAGGATCACCAAAACAGAACAAAAGAATTTTATCACATACATAGCATTCGGTGAATGTTGTTTATACAAAAACTAGGCAATGGTGCTATAGTGGCACATCGCACCAAGGTGTAGAACACAGGGCACTCTGCAGGCGCTATAGTGGTGCATCTCTCCAAGAGGCAAACTACAGAAACCCATTCCTGGTGCGATAGTGGCATGCCACCCTAGTGTTTCCCAGAAAATTCCCAGATTTGTCATCGTTTTTCATGAGTCTTCAGCCCCAATAATGAGATTCTAAGCCCTAATTAACAATATAATGAATATATATGAAGGATATACCAATCTTAATATATTACCAATCAATTTATGCCAAAAGAGATTTGAATTCACAAGATCCATCATAGCTCATGCAATTGAAGTTAAAATTAAGAAGTGAAGTTAAAATTAAGAAGATTCAAAGTTTTAATTGAAACTCATGGAAGATTAAAGAAATTATTTGGGATCCATTGGGTGAAAGGTACCCATGGATAAATCCAACATACCTTGGATACAAATTATAAAGAAAACTTAAAGAAGAACTTGAAGATCAATGGAGAATTTAAGAAGGTTATTGTTAGGTCTTCAATGGAGGTCTAGAGAGCCTTTTGTAGAGAGAAGATTATTAGGATGGGTGATTAGTGAATGAATGAAGAAAATTTAGAGCTTTAAAGATTCAATAGATTATAAACCTAGCCCAAAAACTGTCTAGATTCATCCCCTTATAAAAATAGGAAAAAGTCCACTTTTCCCTTAATGAAAATATCCCTTAACCTACCAATGGATTCACCAAGGATAATTATTCATCATATTATGTCATACTCTATCTTTCTCACACCCGGGATATTACACCAACTTCAATGCAATAGTGCAATTTAAAATATCATTCGAAATATATTTCATAATTATGCATGCATATGACAAGAAAAGTTCAAATGTAAGGATTTCAAGTAATTAAGCAAGGACAACTTAATACCTGAGACTTGAGTAGAGGGAAAAATATAAGGGTATATATTTATTATATCCACTTCACATGTAGTATTTTTCACTTGTATATCCCTCCTAAGGGATTGGACGGATGCAACTTCCTTGTTCCTTAACCCCTTGACTTGCCTGTACAAATTTCAACCGCAACCTCTTCATAGGTCAAGTTTTCTTCAACATTCACTATTTCCAAAGGCAAAATGGAACTTGGATCACCTAAAAACTTCCTAAACATAGAAAAATGGAATACCAGATGAACTGAGGCTAACTCCAATGGTAATTAAAGTTCATTGGCAACTTTACCAATATGCCTTAAGATCCTATACCACTCCTCAGCACCACATTCAATCAACCTCGAGACCTAATCAAGAAGCACCCAATCACCATATATTCACCCATATGCCATCAACACCACATTCAATCCTAGTTCATAACCATTCGAATATACTAACTTAAAACCCTTAACAAGAAGTCATCAATAGCCTACCACAACCACTCACATATCGACAACCACGCATTCAAGCCTACCATTCTAACCACTTTATGGCTCCCTTGAAGTCAACATCTATTAAGAATTTTCAAGTCTACCTTAGAATCTCTACATCCACATTTGCATTAACTCTTACCAAGGGCACACCAATATATTCTTACCTATCTAACGTATACAACAAGATCCACCTAGCTCTTCTTCCTATGTCTATAACTTAAAAGGAATAAGCATGCCACCATCATCACAATACAAAACACCCACTCTCTATCTATCTATCATGACTCATCTAATATCATTAACATTACAACTGACCTTGATAACTAGGTACTCCATCTCCCCCTTGTGAGAGAATTTCAATCTTCTTATCAACCACCTATTTCTTTAATCTAACTAAGCTTGGACCCATGTCTTACCTTGCTTTAACATCTGCTACCAATGATGACTCTAAATAATTTTGAACAAGAATATCACCCTTATTAATATAAATCCCCCTTTAGATTGGAGCTCTTCTTAAAGGCATCTTCTGAAGATTACACAGAACAATTGTTAGGGGGAAAAAGACCTAGAGTATGCTCTATCACAAGACATGGATCATGAAAGAAGGAAAACTTTCCTAAGTACCTCATAGTATCCTATTCATAAATTTGGCGCACTTTACAACCATGAACAAGATCCTATTCTATATGGTACGTTGGACTCTGAGGACAATTCAAAACCTCGAGCTATGATTCCAAGTTTTGTGACCCAAGCCTAGGGCCTAGATGTGACATGATGAAAAAGGAACCTGAAAGTACTTCAAAAAAGCCTCTTATCATTCATTTACCCATTCACAGGTAATGACAATAAATAAACAAGTGAAAACCATAGTAGTAAATCTTCAACTCACATATGTCCTACAATACCTCTAACTTTAATATTTAGCGAGGGCTAAGACAAGTCCTTAACTTACCCTAAGTCAAAATAGAATGAACTGCCATAATAAAAATAGAATGAACTGCCATAGTAAGTGTCTAACAGTCTCAACATATCATAAGCTAAAACGAAAAAAGAGTATTATTCGCGAAACATGGGAACTCACCAAAAGTAGCCTTCAAACAAAATCTCAACTAGCCATATGGAGGAAAATGAGGACGAGCATCGGTTACTATATGGTGATATCTGTTATAACTCGTATTTTGCACATTTGGATATTTTGGGATAATTGTAACAAGTTAAGGATAATGCTATTTTTTGATCTTGTTTGATACATAAGTTGGTTATGAAAATTTTGGATGTGGAAATACTAGAGAAGGCTAAGGGAAAAATTGGAATTTCACATAAGTTGGTTATGAAATTTTGGATGTGGAAATATTAGAAAAGGCCAAGGTCAAAATTGGAATTTCAAAAATAAAGAAAGAGGAGTTGAAGGCCAAATAATGAGTCGTAGGACTCGACTTAGAGCCCGTTTGGATGGGCTTAAAAAAGTAACTTTTATGTATGAATTACTTTTAGAACTTTGAAGTGCTGAAAGTTATTTTTATAAATAAGCAATTGAGTGTTTGGATAAAAGTGCTTAAATGAGGAAAATGATGTGAATTTTAGGGTTGAAAGAATAAAAAGGGTAGTTTGGGAATTTAGTTAAAATATAAGGGATATAAAAGTAATTTCCATGGTCAAAGAAAATGACTTTAAGAACTTAGAAAAAAAAAATTAGGAATCCTAACTTTTCATTTTTGACTGACTTTAAGAACTTTATTGCTTAAAGTTAGCATTAGGCAAACACGTTTAAAAGCTAAAAAGAGGTTTTAAGTTGGTTTTGACCAACTTAAAGCCTATCTAAATGGGCTCTTACTTACGTAAGCTACCAACTTGGAAATATTACATATATTAAGCTACTTGAGTACGTACCAAGCTTACGTTGCAAAGATTACATAGATTCTTAAAAGAAGACGAGATTACGAACCCACGAGGGGGAAAAAAAGTGCCACATGGAAGCATGGGAGAGTGCCACGTGGCAGCAGCTGGGAGTGCCACCTGGAAGCAGTTAGAGAAAAGAGGGTGGACCCCACATACCACATGGCATCCCATGATTGGAGGAAGGGATGTGTTGGCCCACTTAGGCTTGACACGTGTCTCTACTTAGGGCTTGATATGTGTCACCACTTATGATCATTCTTATCCAAACAACTATTCTTTCTACAAAGTTCTAGAGAAACAAAGAAGAGATGAAACTAGAGAGGTATAGAGAGAAGGCCACGGTTTTGGAGAGAAAAAAAGGTAAGTCTCTGATTTCCTTCGGTAAATCAATTATCTAGGGTATATCAAGATGTTATTAAGGTGTTATTAATATAAATTTATGGTTTGTATCAGCACCAAAATGTTATCAAGCAGCCATAAATTTGTAGGGGCACTAAAGAAACTTCCGAGGCAAGTTTCGACGAGTTTGACGAGTTTCAGGCAAGATAAGGGATTCTCTATCAAATTGGAGTTTATGATGTTTATATGAGGTATATTACATGTCTTTAATAAGGATGTAACTGGAAAAATTGCATAAGGATGATTGATATTAGAAACAAACTAAATTGAAGTGGTTATAGCTAAATTGAAGTCGAGTAGTGGGTTATCGTTGTGGTGTTGCGGGTGAAGCTGGTTGGGTTGAGTGTTGCAGGGCTTAAAATTGTTTTAAAAATGGTGTGGTTTCTTATGGTTTCAGCCACACGACCCTTCATTTGGTATGGTTAAAGGTTTTTCAAAATAAAGGTTAAAAACTCTATTTTGGTATCATAAATTTTGAGCTAGTTGTTTGGAGTTGTATTGTGTATGTTGAGGTGGTTCAATTGTATATATGCTGTTAGTTGTTTTTGTTGGTGTGGTTGTTGACATGGTGGCCGAGTTGAAATCTCGAGGATGTTGAAGTTATAGGGGAGATGCTGCCCGATTTTTGGTAACTTAGGAACTAGTAATGAACTAGTCGAGGGAAATGGATAAGGAAATGACCTCTATGGAGACTTGGTTGTAGAGTTGGAATTGGAAAGTTAAAGGTCATTAACCATAGTATTACTTTCATGTTAAATATATTCAAGAGACGATGAGGCGAACGTGTTAAGAATAATCTGTAAGAGGTATGTAAAGCTAACCGTTCCTTCTTTTGGCATGTCTTTGGCAAAGTATGTAAAGATTATTCTTTCTCTTGGCATGTTCTGACATAAGTATGAAAAGCTAATCTTTATTTTTGCATGGAAACAAATATATGAATTTTATATGATTCCCAGGAAGTTCTTATTCCTAGAGCCACTAGGATGACCAATTTCTTGATTTCCAAAAGATATTTTATTACGCTTTGATACGAGTATATGATTCTAGAAGTTGTATTTTGATAGAATCCATAGTGACTTTCAAAAGGTACTTGATATGACTCTTGTCTTGATTTTGAATGATAGCTCATTTTGATTATTCTATCGAGTCTCAAATATGATTTAAATTGCATATAGTTTCTCACTACTCCTCTCGTGGATGCCTCAATACTTCCTTCACTAATCCAGAGCCAGGTTTGTTATCATGTATACCTCTCTGTATTATTCGCCGTGTCCCAACGTGAGGGGTAGGTACGCCCTGTACATGGGTTTGTCGAGTTATGCTATGCCATGTATATGTATGATATGATATAATATGATATGGCCATCTGATATGATATGATTTATTACGTAGATATTCCCTACTTTGGATGTATACTGTGTTGTGGCACCAGTGATGGGGTGGCGACCACATTTTGTTCACCGAGTCCCGTAATGGGGTCGGATATGGCATATGTTTTTCCGTTTGCATTATCAAGGGTTGTAAAAAGCATTTTGATATTTCTGGATATTTTGCCTTTATTTTGCATGTTTTGTTCTGGTGATAACTTTATTTATTACAATGCTTGCTTTACATATTTGGTATATTTTCTGTACTGACCCCCTTTGTTCGGGAGCTGCATTACATGCCTGCGGGTATAAACGCTCGATTTACTGATCCGCTCGCTTTGGACATCCACCCTATTGGTTGGCAGTGCTCCTTTGACCAGAGCCCTATTTTGATACTAACTTTTCTGTTGTATATTTATACGTGATGATTAAGGGTACGATGGGGCCTTGTTCCGTCATATAATTATGCTATCATTTTGTAGAGGTTTTTAGACTTGTGTTGTGGGTTTTGTATGTGTGTTTTGGGCTTTGTGTTCCGTGATGGCCCTTAACGGCCTTCGTGTGCTACATCAATTTTTGTGCGCTCTCTAGCGATCTCTTTTGATTTATACATTTGTTCATTCTGCTAACACGCTAAGTGGGGCTAAGGGTACGTATGAGTGCCCAAGTCGGGCACCAGTCACGGCCTACGGAGTTGGGTCGTGATAATATCATGTAGGCAAAAGTATGTGTTAGTACTTTGAATGTACTAAGTATGTATGCATGCAATACAATATAAAGCATTTAGGATATTTATAAGGTAAAGTACATAAATGAGTGCATGCATGAGTAATCAAGTTGATATCATTTAAAATCATACATATGTGGATATATACATGCATGAGTAATTATGTAAATAGCATTTGAAACGTTCATTTGTGGGAAGTTGACTATAACCTACATTAAGACTATGTGAGCTATTACATAGAATCCAACATAACCCTCTACGTTGGTCAGTAGGGTAGAACTCTGTCAACTTTACATTCATTTATTTAACCTTAACTTTAAGGGTTTTCGTGGATCCATTAGCCTAAAAAAGCCTAAAAAGACTCCTATGTTGGCACATAGTTAATGAAATAAGGGGTTGCTACAAGGATTCACTTACCGAATCCCACCTCAATGCCCCATTTGGTGCTAAGTCAATCCTACATAATAGTTTAATACTTCAAAATAGTCATAGTATATAGCTTGAGAATTCAAAATATCATGTTCGGTAGAATAGCTCATTAAAACCTTTGGTGATTCAAATATGCAAGAATTGTTCTTATTGCATAAAGAATCCATAATTCATATCATTTCATCATTCATTCACTTCATAAGACTCTCTTTTGATCAGAGACATTTCTTTCATAAACATTCATTTGGAGTCAAAGCTTTCAAGTCAAACTTCATTGAAAACATAGTAAAATTAGGTGAGTTCAAATCATTTCAACTTTCAAACATGTATGTAAATGAAATTATGCATAAATACTTTGAAATCCATTAATTAAAACTCGTATTTTAAATAATCCACCATGAATTTCAAGAACTTTTAAAAAGCCAAGTACAGAAAATATTTGCAAACCATCAATCCATACATATGAAATCATTTTGCATCAAAACAGACCAATATCATTAGTTTAACCATGATAAGAATTATCTATAAGAAAATTATATTTGAAATCAAGAGATTTAGTTGAAAGAGTTTTGGACTCCATGGGTGGAAGAACACATGGATAAACACCCACATACTTTAGACTAAAGCTTGAAGAGAATTGGGTAAATAAACATAATTTATTATATAATAAAAATACTTTAGGCAAGAGAGTGGAAGAAATACTCTCATTGAAACCTTGCATATTTGGAATCTGAAGCTTTACTCAGAATCGAAGGACTCAATGAACTCTCTTGAACCCCTAGCCTTTTCTCGTTGGAGTATTTTATGTACTACCCAGAGTATATGAATCACCAGAATAGTATTTTTACACTACTAAAACTATATTTGAGAATGATTAAAGCAGTGTATAGAGAGAAGAGTTATTTGAGAAAGCTTGATTAACAAAATGAGAAAATAAGGCGAGTATTTATAAGTGTTAAGGAGGGATCTAACAATAAATAAAATAATTACAAAGAATCATGTCGAAAATTCAATGGAGGATTGTGATGTCATGGGTGATGTCAAATGGAGGATATTGGTGTCATAGGTGATGTCAAATGAATCTAGATCTTTCATGATTGGTTAGATGAATCTTCTTTTATGGAATACCCTTTTTCGAAGCTATGTTTGAACAATATAACTTCCTAATTAGGATTTGGTGTCTCATGTAAATTGTCGCTCTAAAAGTCTCTTTTCATGTCATTCAATTTTAAACTGAATTGGATCATCCTACAGTGACATAGTATTTTTCTTCTACAAATACTCTATTTCGTGCCAGCACTAGGTCTTACAAAAATTAATTTATTTGACCTACTTAGCCTCCGAATCTTTAGGTATGGTCTATAAAAGTTGTAGAGAATGATGTTGGGGTTCTTCATCAAATTGAATCACCTAATTTAGACCATCCTATGAAGAGTTATGCCTAAACTATAGAAGTAGCATCATTTTCATCGAGAATTGAAATACCACATACAACGTTTTTATGGGGTGTTACAGTTTTTGAAGTCCTTTCAGAAATATTTAGGTTCAAAGGTGAATCTTAATACTACTTTCTGTCTATAGAAAAATGGTCATGCATAGCATACAATTCATACCCTTAAAGATATTTGAGAGCCTATGTTATTGATTTCAAAGGTAATTAGGACGACCATTTACTGCTTATTGAGTTTGCCTATAATAACAATTTCCATTTGGGCATTAAGATGGCTCCATATGAGGCTCTTTATGAAAAGAGATGTAGATTGCCAATTAGTTTTTTTTTGAGGTTGGTGAAGCTGAGTTTATAAGGCCAGACTTAGTTCATCAAACTAAGGAGAAAGTGAAGATTATCTAGGAAAGGTTGAAAACTGTGAAAAGTCATCAAAAATCCTACACCAATATTAGGAGAAGAGACTTGGAGTTTGAGGTAAATAATTAGGTGTATCTGAAAGTTTCATTCATGAAGGGGTAATGAGGTTTTGAAGAAAGGAAAGTTGAGTCTGCATTACATCGGTCCTTATCAGATCATAAAGAAAATTGGAAATATTGCTTATAAGTTAGAGTTTCCCCCAGAGTTAGATGTTGTTCATCCAGTATTCCATATCTCCATGCTTAAGAAATGCATGGGAGATCCTTCACTCATTATTCCAACTGAAAATATTGGGGTGAAAGATAGCTTGTCCTATGAGGAAATTCCTCTCTAGATTCTTGATTGTTAGGTTCATAAACTAAGAACCAAAGAGGTTGCTCCAATCAAAGTTCTGTGTGAAATCATTTTGTTGAAGAGGCTACATGAGAAGCCAAGGAGAATATGAAAGCCAAGTACCCATACTTATTTTTTCCTCCTAGTGTTGATGTTGAACGGGACTATTCCTACTTCTATCTTTGAGTTAGTCCCTTCTTGATTTGATGAAATTGAGTGAGTTATTCTTGAGTTTGATGTTTTGAGTTCTTGCATTGTATTCATGCTTTGATGTAAGTTCCTGACTTGGCCATCATTTGAGGACGTATGATCTCAAGGAGGAGATATTGTAACACCCTATACTATTCTAGCCTAGATCAAGTCATAGAATCAAGAGAAAACTAGAGAAAAGTTGAGAAGAGTAGACTAACCAATGCCCTCAAAGTGGCCCCTACAGTTTGTAGGAGGGTCTATGGGTCGTAGTTGGCCATTTGTAGGTCACCCCAACCCTAAGTCAAATTTCATGATCTTGAGATTCTTTCTACGAGCCCTTTTAACAATCCGTATATGGGACTACGAGCCATAGGAAATAGCCTGTATCTCCCCCCCTCCCTTCTAAAGAGCCCGCAAAACTATTCTTATGAGTTCCTAGGATGACCTATCAAGTGGTATACAGTCCGTAGAAGATGATCATAGGACCCCTCAACACTTAGACAAAATTTTAGTCTTCAAGGCCCTTCCCACGCCGTAGTTTATGACACATAGATCCGTGAATGATTTATAGGAAGTGTCTTATGGACTCCATCTTCAGAGAAGCCCTCAGAACCCATCTTATAAATAAGCAGGACGGCTCATACAACGACCTATGACTCGTACGAGTTGGTCATAGACCCAATATGCCAACTTCCAGATTGTCTAAAATTTGACCCCAGTTCCTACGAGGTGGACCCTAAGGTCCATAGATGCTCCTACGATTCGTAGAAGGGGCTTGTAAATGGATCAGTCAATTTTAATGAGGGGTATTCCAGTCTTTTTTCTACTTTTTCCAAACTTTACACAAGTCATTTTGGGCCTAAAATAAGTCCCTTATCATTACCCGACTTTTCTTTTTCTCATTATTACTTAAAATATTTTGAGAGCAAGGATTAAGGAGAAAAAGAGACGCTAGGGTTCAATAGTTTCAAGCCAGTGTTTCAAGTTTCTCTTAAGATAATCTTGTAAGGCTATCATAATGTTGGACTAAGTTTGTCCTCGTGCCCTACATCTTCATACAATCAATTTAAGCTTTGAGTTTGAATTCAATCCCATTAAAGTGAATTCTTAAGAGTCTATATTGTTGCTAATTGAATTTTAGTATGTGTATTTTATTGTACTATAATGATTTGAGTTTTTGAGATTATGGATTCATGTTTGCATTCACATGAATCCTAGTTGAGATTTTTATTTAATGTTTTATGCATGATTTTAAGTAAAGAATGATTACATACACCATTTAATCAAGAATGAGTTTGAGCATGAGTTAAGATAAGTTGAAGACGTCTCTTAATAGCTATTTTGAGCATGAGTATTTTATATATAAATGAGAAGATTTTATTACATTTAACATATATTTTGTAATTGAATTAAGAATTTAACGTATGCTTTTAAATGCATTATTCATAATGGGATTTTACTTATATTAAATAGAAGAGATCAGTTAAGAAAAGTTAAGTTTGAGCCAAGTGCAAAAGAGCTAAAAGAGTTAAATTGAGCAAGTACACTCACTTCAAATATGATCAAGTAAATTTATTTTGGGAGTAGTATTAAGTACCGATTTGGGTACGAGACTAGATAGCTCCAACCCCATAACCTACACCGTCAGTGTAGATAGGATTGTACCGTTCTACCCAGCTTTGATGAGACCTCTTTGCATTTAGAGGCACTCTTGAGTCTTGAGTATTGAGGTTTATTTGAGAAGTTAAGATTATACATTTATTATGCACATCTAAGTTACTTCTCATATGTTATGTTTTCCGCTTAATGTGTTAGCCATGCTAAGGGTTCTTTTGGGAACCAACAATGGTTTCTAAGTGCTAGACACGCCTAGGGTGTATACTCGAAGCATGACATCTAGTCTCATTTTGTTTGTTAGGGTATTTAAGAATAGTGTAGAATATGGTGTATTAGCTAGTAATGCTAATATTATTAATGTTTGTATTAGTTATGCTGAGATTATTTCTTATATAGTATTTGGTTTGGTCTATTCAAAATAAAATGCAACGCATATTTTTTAAAAAAATATAGTTGTTTATAAAAATTCCCTCCACAAATATATATGATCATGAAAAAGATATAGAAAAAGTTTTGAGGGTCATTAAAACCCCTTGCATTACTAATACCATGGATTTTGACGTATTAGTCATACACATCTTAATACCAAATAAAGTGTATAACGTGCATTCTAGCAAGACTGGTAATGTGCGCATTCTGTTAATATGTATGGCTTCTATCAGAAAGACTACCGGCTCACCGAATAGTAACATCTCAAGATGGAGTTAGATGCATACTTCCCTCTCATAATTTTGGAAATTTCCTCCCTCCCAAATTTTGATCCATCCCAGAAGAGGTTGAGAACAGTAGAATGGAGGAAGATTCACCCACCTCTATACACCTCAGGACTTTTAGAACCTCATCCCCTAACAGGAGATTACAATTTTCTGAGGTCACTATAGCTACGATCCCTCCAGTACCTAAGAAGAAATTTATTGAGAATAGTAAGATCGGATAGGGTAAATCACTTTCCTACATACCCCCAACTCCGAAGGAGGGCAAGATTTACATTAATATTTGTGAAGAGGATCTACGTGAGTAGATGAATTATTGGCAAAATTTATTGATTGGGTATGTCATAGGTGATACGCCTTACCTAAAATCAATGGAAAACTATGTTGAAAATATCTGGAGCTGTGAAATAAAGCCTCAGATTCTAGCTTCTGATGCTGGGTATTATGTTTTTCACTTCAGTTCAGCATCGGATCGAGATAGGGTTTTGCTCAATGTCCCATATACTTTCCATAATGAGCCTTTTGTGCTCCAAAGATGGGATATTGTTTTTGAGTTTAATCCACATTGTATTACAATCATTCCTCTTTGGATCACTCTACCAGGTTTACAAGTTGGCTACTGATCCTGTGAGGCATTAAGTAAGATTACCAATGGCATTAGTCGTCCTATAAATACAGACTAATTCACAACTTATATGGATCGCATCTCTTATGCTCGTGTATGCTTTTAAGTAGATGTATCCCAACCTTTTATTGAATCCATTAAAAGAGTGACACCAGTTTACACTTTTCATCAACCTGTTGATTATGAGTAGAAGTCAAAATTTTGTGGGCACTGCCTTAGATTTGGTCACAATTCAGAAGACTGCAGAGCCCACCATCAGGACAAGGAACCATAAATAGAGTTTAATAAGGTACCAAGGAGAAAAAGAAGGAATAGAAGAAGAAGGAGACCTATATAACATGGGTGGCAAGTGAAGGCAGTCGAACAATGATATAAAGGACTTGATAGGAACAAACAAAACTCAATCACCCCAGCTCCTAGATTGAACCAAGACACTTTTAATTTTATAATGAGACAACAAGGTAAACCTAGTACTTCTAAGGATGACAACAAATTCTCACCTCTATTGAATAATGCAAATGATGGGGAGATACTAGAGGATCCTAGTGAAATACCAAACATATCATGATCATCTCTACTTGGAATGTGGGGGGTTGAATCAACCCCTAAAGCAGAAAGAGCTCAAACTCTTTCGAAATAAGTGTGATATTGATCTGTTGGGGTGTTTGGAGACTACAGTCAAGAAACATAAGGCCCAAGCTATCCTAAATAAAGTGAAACCAGGATAGAACTTTAAGTATAACTATCCAGAAGCTGTTAATGGTCGAATATAGTTGATATGGAGAACTACTACGCATTTGCAGGTGTTGTACACAAATGAGAAATCTATAAATTGCCATGTGGAGAATTCTTCTAGCTCTTTCAAGGCTTATGTTACTGTTATTTATTCTAAGAATACAACTACTGAAATAACTATAATATGGCCTGGTCTATTAAGGTTGGGGGCTTCTATCACAGGGCCTTGGGTGCTAAGTGGTGATGTTAATTCAATATTGGACTCAACTAATAGATTAGGTTCCCCTATGACAACAACTGAAACCCAGGACTTCAGGAATTGTCTGGATTCTCTATTACTCACCCCACTGAAGTCTAAAGAATGCTTTTATTCATTCTACAATAAACAACAGTTAGGCCATAGGGTATATTCTATGATAGATTGGGTTATAGGGAATTATGAATGGATACAAGATTATGGCAATGTTGAGGCTGATTATTTAGTCTCAGGTGTGTCTGATCATTCACCAGTGATACACCATTGCATGCTAGCTGTGATATCTAGGACAAAGCCTTTCAAATTATTCAAGATAGTTTTGGTACATCCTTAGTTTGCTGAGATTGTCGCCAACACATGGGCTAAAGTTATAATGGAACTAGAATGTATCATTTGAATCTCAAGCTCAAAACTCTGAAGAATAATCTTAAGGATATCAACACACACCTAGCTTTTTATGCCAGATATTTGCAACAACTTATCAGAAACTAGAGGTTACAAAGGATATACTAGCCACTGATCCACTAAATCAACAGTTGATAGAGGAAGAAAAAGTTCTCTTACAAGGCCTGCACAAGTGAAGCATAGTAGAAGAGCAAGCATTAAGTCTAAAATCAATAGCTACTTGGATTGCTTGTGGGGATTCAAATTCCAAGTATGTTCATTCTAAATGCAAGATTAGAGCTAGTAGTAATGCAATTACATTTTTTTTATAATGATCAAGGAGTGAAATTATCTGACCCAGATCTAGTTGAAGATGAATTTTTCAAATTCTTCTCCAACTTGTTGAGTTATGCAGTAGATGAAGTTCCATGCCCTAACTCAGAGTTGATAAGAAGAGGTCCTTGCCTGTCTATCCAACAGAAAACTACTCTTATCTAGGAAATCACAGAGAAGGAGATTATGGATGTAATTCAAGACATGCCAATTAATACAGCACCAGAAGTAGATAGCTTTCTATGAGTTCTACACTAGCCAGTGGAACATAGTTAATGCAAATGTGCTCTTGGCAGTACAAGAATATTTTTCACAAAGGTACACTTCTAAAGTCCTTCAGATGTACTACAATAACTCTTGTCCCAAAGGTGTCTACCCCTACAGTAGTTAAAGATTATAGATATATTGCCTGTTGCAACATAATCTATAAGATCATTGCAAAGGTCCTAACAAATAGGATGAAAGAAGTAATAGATACTATTGTTAGCTCCTCTCAATCAGATTTTATTGAAGGTAGATCTATCATTGATATATATTGTTCATTCATGAATTACTAATGTGGTACTCTAGGAAAGGACTCTCTCCTAGGTGTGTCTTAAAAGTTGACTTGAGTAAAGCATATAACTCTATTGAATAGTGCTTCCTAAAGAATGTGCTAGCTGAATTGGGGTTTCCTCAAAAGTTCATTACTTGGATAATGGAATGTGTTACGACGTTTTTTTATTCTCTGATACTCAATGGGGATTAACTAAAACAATCTAGGGGAAGAGAGAAATTCTGGAAGGTGATCCTATATCACCTTACTTGTTTTTCATTGCTATGGAATATCTCCATAGGGAACTAGTTATTCTTACTTTGAATCCTCAGTTCCAGTTACACCCCAAATGCAAGAAGCTTGGCTTATTGCATGTTTTTTTTCTTATGAATTATTGATGTTTTGCAAGGCTGACAGTACTTCTATTGAGCTAATTGAAGAGGCCTTCCAAAAGTTCTCTACAACTTCTGGTATACAAGCTAATACTAACAAGAGCTCCATTATTACTTCTGGGGTTAAAGACTAAAACAAATATTAGTTACTACAACAACATGACTACTGTGAAGGAACCTTACCTTTCAAGTAGCTTGGTGTACCACTTTCTTCCAAGAAACTAATAGTAGATCAATGTTTACCTATTATTGATAAAATCCTAAACAGAATGAGATACTAGTCAACAAAACTACTGGCTTACTCTGGCAGACTTTAATTGATAAAATCAATTGTGTTTGGTATCCAAACATATTAGGCCCAGATATTTATCTCTCCAACGAAGATATTAAAGTTGATTAATAGTCATTGTAGGATCTTCCTATGGACAGGTACAACATGTCCCCTATAAAGGGAATTGGTTTCATGGAAAAAACGTTGACTGCCTAAAGCAGAAGGAGGACCAAATGTCCTGAATCTGTGTAATTAGAACAAGTATGGAGTTGTTAAATAACTATGGGCTCTAGCAAAAATGAAGGACAACTTGTGGATCAAATGGGTAAATATCTACTATATGAAAGGTGAATCAGTTGAATTATGTAACATCCCTAGGAATGCAAGCTGGATGTTTAGGAAGATCATAGAATCTAGGCAAATTGTTATGCAAGCACCAAGACTTCAGGGTTGTCTATTCACAAGATTAGATCTATTAATGGTGAAGGCAAATTTCTCCATTAAAATGCTATATACTTCCTTGTTGTCACAACTACCCAAAGCTCCATGGAAATGCATCACTCTCCAAGCCAGCATTCATCCTATGCATAATTTCATCCTATGGTTGATACTGCTGAAAAGGCTAGCTACTTTGATAGACTCATCAAGTTTGAGACTCAAGTAGACTCTTCATGCATTTTCTATAGCAACACTATGGAAGCACAAGATCACCTATTCTTTGATTATCTTACCACATAGACCTTATGGTCCAGGATGTTGAAGTTGTTGGGCTTTACAAGACCTATAAGAGCTTGGCAACAAGGAGTAGAATGGGTCACTAGCTAGGCAAGAAAGTTAGCAACAGTAGCAGGGGCTATCATATTCAAAGGTGGTACATACTAAGTTGAGAGAATCTACAAAGAGATAGCTACAAGAGCCAAAAGACAGAAGAAATGGTGAACATAACTCCAACAATTAACTCCTATGCCATGAAACTAACTAGCTGAATTCCACGAAAAGCTTTGCTTTTTTCAAGCAAACTGTTTTTAGATTTTTTTGGTTTTTTTAGTATTTGGATTATGTAGTATAATGCTATCTCATGACCCGATGTAGGGCCTAGTAGAAACATGGCAATCAAAACCCCGAAGGGCTCCAACCAAGCCTCTTGACATATCATTAAGCATGCATAAGGTAAAGTAAATGTAACAAAATAAGCGAAAGAATCAACTCAATATGGAAGTCAAGAATAGTAAATTCAATCCCAATGTCCAAAAATAGACTTACATCAATCTAAGCATCTAAACATGCCTCTATTCTAGAATTGATGGGGGCTTAGGACAAGTTCCTAGCTCAGCCAAATCATACGAAAAAGATTGAAGTGAACAACATAAAAGGAAAGTCATGTCTTTAACAAACGAGGACTAACCAACTTTTGAGAACTAAGCACCTCTAGCCACGAATAGGATGGTCGTCGTCTACTCCAATATTATGAGACAATGTAGGCAAAATATGCGTTAGTACATAGAAAGTACTAAGTATGTGAGGTATACATGAACAAGTAATAGGACATAAGCAATATGGCAGAAGGTGCATGACCAATCATAATGAAAATGAATAAAGCTTAAAGCATTTGAAAATATATGAAAACGTATGGTTAATGCATCATAAAACTTTATAGTAAATCTCATATCTTAGTATTCAACTTGCGTGGGATAAGACCTTTAATCGACATTTTAAGACCATGCGAGCTATAACATGGAGTCCGATGTAACTCCCACATCAAGAAGAGAGAGACTACTTGCCAAGTAGACTCCGTGAGAAATAACTTTAACTCAATAGTTATATATATGGATCGACTAGTTAAGCCATGAAGGCAACCTATGGGGGCAACGTAGTACGAAACTATAGGTTACTACAAGGATTCCTTTGGGTAACTAACTACATTATCGAACCAAACCTCACCTATAAGTCCTCTTGGTGCTTAGTCAACATCCCAATGAAAATCATTAAAAATGTAGAAGTATGATCATTAACGTCATTATAAAAATAATGATAAGAATAACTCATTAATTTTAGTGATTCATAGAACTCCATAACTTTGGTGAGAATTTTCCTTATCACCATCTTCAACATGAATGTGTGAAAATTGTACTTATCAGACCATAATAACTTTCTTGTATCATAATTGATCATCATCATAACTTTCATCATTAAATTAGAATCTCAACTTTGTTTATAAAAGCTCTCTTTGAACATCATTAAACTAATAATCATTATCATGAAAATCACCTTAAACTTCATAATAATGATTAAAATTAACTTTATGCATGGGCATTCATAATATAGCTTAAAATCATGCAATTCATGTTGAAACATGCTTATAGTGACCATCAATAACATCTAAAAATGAAATTGAAACAGCCCAATGCAATTCATCAAAACTAGAGTTAATGGAAATTGAATTTTGAAAAAAACTTTGAAGAAACCTTGGGACTCCATGGGTGAAAGGAACCTGTGGATCAATCCCCACATACCTTGGTAAAATCTAGTCAAAATTAAAGAAGAACCTTGATGAACTTGAAACCCTAGCTTGGAATTTGAAGGAGAGCTTGAGAGGATTTGTGATCTTGCCTTAGGAAAATTTTGAATAGAGGGAATTTTAAAGGGTTGGGTAGTTATGGACTTGAACTTGGCCATAATAGTGTATAGACACATTGAACCGAACTTTGGAAAAAGACAAAATTGCCCTTTATTAAACTGAATTTTAAACCTACGAATCCACTTTTACGAGTCTTCCTCAAGTCTATGAATCGTAGACTTAAATCATAGTGAAGGCCTAAAGAAAGTCTGATTTTCAAGGCCTCTAATGTTTCCTTACGAGTCGTTGTTATGACTCATAAACATCTTTACGAGTCGTCAAAACCATCCATCCTACAGGTCTTTAAAACCTGCAATTTACAGAGTCTCTGAAGTTTTTGTATGAGTCGTCCTTACGACTTGTCAACAAGACGACATCTTGTCCTGTTGAGTCGTAGGACTTCTCTTGAGGATGGTCCTGAATATTGCTCAAGAGGTCACTCTACGATTCATCTCTATGAGTCATAGAATGATTAACAATCATTTAGGGGGTCATAGACTCAGAGATAGTCACAATTTTGAGAAATTTTCTTTTGTTCTGACTTTCCGACTTCTGAGGTCTTACATGCTAGTTCCTGGTTGTTGAAATGAGTTGTGACTCCTTAAGCATGTTAGAGTGAGTCCTACTCTAGTTAGCTTTCACTTGGAGAGACATCTGCTTAGCAATGTCTAGATATGTAAATATTACTTTTGGGAATAAAAATTTTTTACTTACCAAAAAAAAGTGTATAATATACCTAGGTTGATAAAGTATACTAAATAATATACTAATAATATACCAAGCTAATGCATACATTATTTTTCTAATACACTATCAATCGACTGAATAGTAAATAAAAGAGACTCTACTGAACTTGCTTGAGACTCCAAATCATGATCAAGTAACCTTATCATAGCAAAATTGACACAAAATTCTAGTCGATGTGTGTATATGTTTTTTCGAGCTCCCACTATTATAAACAAAACAAATTCCAACCTAGTTAGTTGTGTGAAATAGATAGTAACCGTCTAATCATTTAAATATCTCAGACCTTTTAGTCCTAAAAATGTCCTCCAATCAAAGGGGTAAAATAATCAAGTATGCGTATGATATGGGATACACCAAGACCCAATAAACAACACGTAATGGCAATGTGTTTTGAAGTATTACATTAATTTGTATCCATTAACAAAGCAACTTTAGCATAACCACTTTGCCAAAATAATCATTTATATTTTGAGTAAGCCCAATTAGATATAATATGCAAATTCTGATCATGCCCTTTAGTAGCCTGTTTGGATTTATTTAATTTTAAGCAGCTTATAAGTTAAAAAAAAAATAGGTGCAGACCAACTTTTTTTTTGACTTATAAGTTGTTTTCAACTTATAAACTGTTTAAAATAAATTCATCCAAATAAATTCAACTATTTATTGAGGCTTATTTTAAGCACAAAATGACTTTAAGTTGGTCATCCAAAAACTCAAAAAAAATTAAAAATAACTTATAAGTCAATCCAAACAACCTCTGGATCTCAATACAAGAATAATAGTAGTAAAATAAAAAGGACGCATATAATAATGGCTGCAAGAGTAATTAAGCAAAACAGCTGGATCCAGCTAAGTTCCAAACATTGAATTTGTAAGTAGCAAGTACCAAAAGAAGTACTTTGTGTCAGCCTCCACTTTCATCACACTACTATGTTGTTTTATTTTGACTTCAATTACCGCGTTTTACTGTTTTAGCGACTATGCTTCTTTGAATTCTTTGTGGTTTTTGGAACTTGTGAATCTGTGATTGCTCCCCACCATCCAGGGCGCGGCAAAGAATAGTTATTAGTTTAATATTCTTCACTGAATAGTTATTTGTATATATAAATTAAATTTTAAATATTATAAGTGAAATTATTAGCTAGTTTCGCCACTGCCCCGATCCCCGAACAAAAAGAACTTATAAATATGTTTAGTATGACGGAGTATTTCTAAAAAAAGTTAATTATTTTTCGAAAAAATTATGTATGCAAATTAGAATGGAAGTACAGAATTGCAATAATTTTGAAGGAAGTTCTTTTTCCCCATTTGAACATTCACCTAAAAATGACTTCTTTTTTATTTTATTTTATTTATTTGTTTGGGTGTGGTGATTAGGGGTGTTCATGGTTCGTTTTGGATCGGTTATTGATTAAAATCATAACCAAACCAATTTAATCGGTTTTTTAAATGTCTAAAATCATAACCAAACTAAGTAAAAATAACCACCGGTTTGATTATTGTCGGTTTGATTCGATTTGGTTCGGTTTTTTGGTTTATGACTAGCCGGGACAATTCAATTATTCTCTCTCTACATTCTTCAAATTTCTTATGAAGCTCTTTTTCCTCACGGCCCACAAAGGCGAATTTTGCTACATATTGAGGGAAAGACATGCTGATGGCAAATCAGGTGGACCAAACTTGCAACGTAGTTTAGATTTAAAAGAACAAGTCAAACAGATGTTTCAAAATACAAACAACTTTGTCCATTAAAATGAAAAAATTACATATTTAAACTAAACTAACTAGAGAATTCATAATATAATCAAAAGTATTTTGACCATCTTAAATTAATAATTTAAAGGTATAAAATATCTTTAATTATTTATGAAAAGCTAATATTATACATATAAATAATTATAAATTTTATGTATATAATTATCGGTTTGATTCGGTTATTTATTTGGTTATTTTTTATTATAATCATAATCAAATCAAATATTATCGATTTTTTAAATTTAAAACCAAATCAAATCAAACCAAAATCAAATCAAATATCGATTTTTTTATTTAATTTGATTAAATATTTAATTTAATTTTAATTTTAATCAAAATTGTAAACACATGATGGATGGAGGGTGACCAGTCAACTGAGCAGTCCTCACACCCGACCTAATAGTACTAATGAATTACTTTTTGTAATGTATGTTCACAGATATTCAAGTTAGTTACTTTAGTAATGTATTTTATCCTATTTCATTTTGGTTGTTAGATTTTCCTTATGCACCCATTCAAAAAATTATAAATTATAAGTATTTTTAACTAATTTATTTGTATATCTCTTCAACAATTGTGCACTAATATTATTTACTTTCAAGAATAATATTAAAAGCAAACTAGAAAATATTTAGGATAACTTGCATAAATTTCACTATTTTAAGAGATAATTATTTAGATTCGTACTAGTTTGCAACATTGCGTTTTTTTTTATCATAATTTGGGTTTCAGATGTGTATCTTCCTCTTCTTGACACATGTATACTAGGTATATGTAAGATAGATACATATCAATTAGTGTGTCTAACTAACTGATATAATTGAAAGTCATTAGTTAAGCATAGTATCTAATTAAGGGATATAATTGATATGTATATATTTTGTCAAATACATATTTACTTAGTCAGATACATTCACAAAAATTAGATATATTATGTCTTTACTCTAAAACAGATACACTTTATAAGATTCATGAACTCATATTCAGATAAATGCATATATTTTTTAAAATACCTATACCCTTAATCAGATACATTGACAAAAAGCTAAATAGATATAGTCTTAACTCAATATGTGACAAAAATATTAAGAATATATCAAATACATCAATAATGTGTGCCAGATACATGCATAATCTCCACTTATTGTTTCCATAAACAATGACTTTTTTGACGAAAAAGCATCCATATTTTTTGACCTTTCAGCAATCTTTTAAATATCCTTTGCCTTGCGTTAGTGACATCAAAAATCCAACTGGTCCATCATAGAAAATAGTCAGTGCTGTAAATTGTATGCCATTTTTCGACCAACAAAGTAGGACTTAAAATGGTCAACAAAGTGTAAATATGGCGTTAAAGGATCTAAAAGGATCATATATATATATATATATATATATATATATATATATATATATATATATATATATATATATATATATATATATATATATATTTATGTAAAAAATTAATGAAAGGAGAGAACACAAGTAGCACTAGACTCTTTCTCCATGCTGAAAGTGCAATAATGAAGGTGAGTTTAAGAGAAAACGATCATGTGAGGGAGAAGGGGGAGGGAGAAGGGGGAATAAAATATGGTAGGGGGTATTTAGAAGAGAGCGTGAATTGATTTGGGGTAAATGCATAAATTATGAAGAGAATTAAGTGAGTAGATAATTAAGGACTCTATTTTAAGCTAATTTTAAAGAATGATGTATCTAACTTAAAATACAGTACAAAATTCTTAATCAATGAAAATATACATTAGTATTTAAAAGTATAGATATAATTAGTATATATGATATGGATATATGTCTAGTAAGATTATTTTTTCAAAAATTTAATTAATTCGATCTTGATTTAATGTAATAACAAGTACTTTGGCCCAACTATTATGAGTAATCTTGACAACTAAATAAAAAGAGGGAGTAAATATGCATTATTTTTTTGAGAGCAACATATATTAAAGCTGGTATTGTAACTACAAATCTACGATTGGAATAATTTATTTCGTTGGTCTATGAAATTTTACTATTATTTGGCGTTCTGTTGATATTCAAATCTTGAATTGTTTCTTTTCTTATTTTATGTATTAAAGTTTATTGAATGGACTAATTTTGATTTGCACGAAGTAAATTTATTTAGCCTGTTTGGTTAAGTTTTGGGATATTAAAAGAGCTTGTTTTATTTTTTTAAAAAAAAGGAGCTTATGGTTAAAAAAGTGAGGTGTTTGATTGAGCTTTATAGAGAATATAAGTAACAAAAATGTTTTTTAAAAGCTAAAAAAGTAGATTTTCCATAAAAGAACTTTTTTGAATTTTTTTTTTACGAAAAATATATACTTTGAAGCACTTTTAAAAAGTTTGATGAAACACTAATTGTTGTTCAAAAGTGTTTTTAAAATTTATTGGTCAAATATAAACTGCTTCTCACCAAAAATATTTTTTTTAAAAAATCACTTTTCTTAAAAAGAAAAATTATTTTTCAAAATAAGCTGACTTTAGAAGGTTGATCAAACATTTTACAAGAGAGTAAAATATTTTCTAACGAAAAGTTTTGTATTTTCGAATTTGAAGTCGAAGCTCTCACCCTTGTTTTTGTAGTAAAGACACTACTTAGCTTATTTCACGTTCTTTAAACCTTATTTCACGTTCATTAAAATAAATATAAGATATAATTTACTAAATTATCCTTATTTATTAGATGTTTTCTTGAAAATTGAGCACTATTAAGAAGTTATAGTTCTTTAATACAAGGACTAATAGAAAAAAAAAACATAATAATTTTTGTGTGGAATTTCTAAAGTAAAACTTATTTTAGAATAATTTTTAAAAAAAACTAAAATAATACTTATTTTGAGACGAAGGAAGTAACTCCTTTACATTCTCAAGTGTTAATATTCAATTATTTTCTATTGTTAAACAACCCATCACCTAGGGCATCAAGTCAAGACCGACATGAATCAAGGTTTTTGACTAAGCAAATTAATTAATAACAAGATAATACAATTGTTAATTACTTTAAAGATTGGCAAAATTAGCCCATAACATGACACGATCCAATCATCATGAGTGACATACACACTAACCCTCTAGTGGGAGAACCAATTACTAACCCAAACTTAACCCATCAATTTTTTTTGAGAAGCAAAGCCATCATATAAAATACTAGGAAAACAGTTTAAAACAATTAACGGATCAAGTTCCCATTAACTCAATCAATTATCAAAATCATTTGTGGAATTAACTCTCTAGAACTTGTAAATCATAGTACCAAAACCCTAAAGTATCTAGAATAGAATAAGAGGATGCAAACCCAACAAGAAATCAAAAATCTAAGAGTCTAAAATGTCTTTTGTCCGAAAATATGGAAAAAGAAATAGAGAAGAATCCATGGCAGTCTGGAAGAAGTAGCTCACCCTTGAATTCAGAACTCGGGCATCTCACAACTGAGGTCTCATAATATCCACCCGAATATGTCATGTATTCAATAAAGAAAGAGCAAATGCAGTAGAGTATACAAACCATTGTGTACTGGTAGGATCATATGGCTAGGTCCAAGATATGAATGTAAAACAAGTAACCACAATACAGAAATATAAGTCAGCACATATAACAATAAGTCTACAACATAAATAGACTCCCAGTCACACATCTTAACTTAACAAACACAGGAAACATGTCACATGATCTCAAACAACCCCGATTCATTCAAGGAACCAATTAACATACACAAACCAAACATGTAAAAATATTTACTAGTGTGGTACCCGAACCAACCAAATAATAACCTGTACCAGGCGTGGTACCTAACCAACTGATGATATCCCATACCAGGTGTGGTAATTGAGGTAATTGGTAATATGTACCAGATGTGGTACTTGAGCCAACCAAAAAATATCATGTATTAGGCGTGGTACTCGTGCCAACCGAGGTTATTTCGTAACATGCATATTACCCGTGCCAACTAGCAATCACAGTCACAATGAACAAACACACTTGAAAACATAAGTAAATAATCAGGTTCATTGTATGAGATTATCAACATGGCATCATTTTATATTCACCCCTTATGTTTTCTCCACATGCATTGCTCAAGCAATTCTATAAAGAAAATAACATGCACACATTACATACATTGGAAAAAAATAAATCATCACCTACCTCAAATCATGCCTTGAAAATTCTAATGAACTTGAGCTTTCCCCTTTTGTGTAACACCTTGAAAGTTAGAAAGGAAAGTATAAGTATATTGTTGATGCAAGTTTATACGAGGCTATGTACAAACTGTACAAGGTTCTATGGTTCATAAAAGGCTATCGTAGATGAGCCTGGGAAATAGGAAATTTCCTAAGTCTAGACCACGAAAGGTCTTAGGGACCGTAAAGAGATCCATAGACCATACACCCGTCTGTTTATCAATCTTAAAATGTTGGGATTTGGGTTCCGACAGAATGGAAACGGACATGTTTCACTGATCGTGGATGGGCCTGTAGATCACACCATAAGGCTTCAAGGAAATTTGTTAAGAAGAGTTGTACGGGAAGGTCCACAGACAGCAGAAATGTTTACGGCCCATGGAAAGTGCCATAGACTTGACTTTAGATACTTGAATTCCATTATTTGGTTTCTATGTTTGATAAGGACTGCCCCTGAAGAGTTCTACGGACGGTAGAAGGTATCCGTAGAACCTGTCCGTCAATTATTTTTCAATGATTAATTGAGAATTTTTCTATCCTTTTAATACCTACATTATGTAGGTTTAGGCCTATTCCTAATCCCTATGACTGATTTTATACTTCGAATTAATCCAATTCTCTCTCATTCACTCAAAATTCCAAAAGCTATAATTGTCTTCTTCTCAAAGGATTCTCTCATTGTGGATTAGAGTTTTTTAAGCTTCACTTCTCCTCTTCAAATTCCAAAGCTAGGAATCATCAAGGTATGTGAAAAATTCATCAATGGATCCCTTTTCATCCATTGAATCCTAGAGAAACCTTGATTCTCCAATTACGTTGTTTCCCAAATTCCACGGTTTCTATGATTATGTTATATGTTGAGTTGATTAATACTTTATTCATTCCTATTGATCTTTATGCATGATTTGATCATAATTATATGATGTCAATAATTTTCTTATGAACCCATGATATATGAATATGTTGATTTTGAAATTAAGTTTTGAAGATTATGCATGCATTATGAATTAAAGAAACTAATTTTTAAGGATGCTTTCATAAAAGTGTCAATATGATTTTATGAAAACTAGGTTGCTTTCGATTGAAGTAAACTCACTATGAAAGATTACTATGATTTAGCCACTTACGATTGAAGTGCAATTTTACTATGGAAATATTATTATGATTTAGATGATTTTGATTAAGTGTCTCTTATGCGTTGATTATGTTATAAATCATGATATTTTGAAAGGATCTATTCTTATGATTTTGAGTCTTATGAATAACTTGGTATTATTAGATTCTTATCATTTCAAAAACTATGAATATGTTATGTATTTTCATTGCGAGTATTATCTAGCACTGAGTTGGACTAGTGACGATTATCTAGATCCTAGAACTACATGCCCAAGTAGGATGTCCTGATTGGACTAGACTACTTAGTGAATCCAACTAAGCTTATGATCACGATCCTTACCATGGAAAGAAGGACACTTTCTTTTCAGTATGGAAGCAGTACACTGAACTCCATGTTATATCTCACAAGGTTTATGTTGGTTGACGATATATCTCACTTATGTTATGACTATGATTCTTTTATGAATATTGCATTGACCATGTACTATATTTTAAATGATATTTTTAATAAGATATGTTATATTTTAGCTTGGTCATTGCATTATTATATTTTCATATCTATCATGTATTATACCATGTTATTTCATGTATGTTCTCCATACTCAGTATATTTCAATGTACTAATGCATATATCTCTTGTGCCTATATTGCTATATAATATAGGTTGTGACATTCCTCCATCCGTCCATGGCTAATGGATTGATCAGCTTTTCTTAGTGTTTGGTGAGCCTTCATGGTTCGAGGGCATGTCCACATTATGATTTATTATATTTTCTTTCGGTCATTTCAGTTTTTAGACTATTTTGTGAGCTAGGGCTTGTCCTAGTCAAACCTATGATTAGTAGATGCTTGTAATCAGATATAATATGATTACGCTTTATGAAGTCTTTATAATCTAATTTTTGTATCATATGAGATTATCATCTGAGACATATATGCCACTTATTTATTTGATTATGTTGATTATCTTAGTGTTACACCCCAAGCTAGACCCTAGAAATGACACGACAATCGAAAACCCAAAGAATACCAACCAAGCCTCTTAGCATACACCATATTCATAAGATATATAAACATAAAGAAACAAGTGGAAGAAACAACTCAACATAGATGTTGAAGAATGAAATAGACTCAACTCAATGTACAAAGCGAACTACATCAACTTGATCGTCTAAACATGCCTCCAATACTAGACTTGATGGGGGCTTAGGACAAGCTCCTAGATCACCCGAATCATAAAAGAAAGTTAAAGTAGCAACATAAAAGGAAAAGTCATGTCCTCGATGAATGAGGACTCACCAACTCTCAAGACAACTATATCAACTCTAGCCACGAATGTGAGGAGCGTTAGTATCATTTGTGCCTACATTATGAGACAATGTAGGAAAAATATGCATTAGTACATAGAAGGTAACAAACATGTGAGATATGCATGAACAAGAAATAGAATATGAGCAATATGACATAGGATATTTGACCAATATAATGAAGCATGCATAAGGCTTTAAAGTAGTTGAAATCACATGAAAACTTATGGTCAATGCATCATAAACTTCATAGTAAAAACTTACATCTCTACATATAACTTGTGTGGGATAAAACCTTTAACCCACATCTATGACCATGAGAGCTATCGCATATAATTTGATGTAACTCCCACATCGAGAAGAGAGAGGCTACTTGCCAAGGTAGACTCTGTGAGAACATCTTAACATCATGAGTTATATGTAGATCCACTATCTAGGCCATAAAGGCAACCTACGGGAGCAATGTAGTTTGGGATTTTAGGTTGCTATTAGGATTCTCTATGATAACTAACTATGTTACTAGACTGAACCCCACCTAAAAGTCTTCTCAGTGCTTAGTCAATATTTGAACGAAATTCATTAAATCACTAAAACTTCATCATTACATCATCATAAAAATAATCATTAGAGTGGCTCATTAACTAACTTTGGTGAGAATTGTCCTTATCACCATCTAATCATGATTGTGTGAGAATTTTACTAATCATGATATAATAACTTATTGTATCATCATTGAACATCGTTATAACTTTCATCAATTGTTCATAAGTCTCAAACTCATTTCATAAAAGGTTTCTTTGAAAATCATTGAACTTCATGATCATAATTCATTGAAATCATCATTGAAACTAGCTTTATGCATGAGAATTTTTAAAACAACTTAAAATCATGCAATTAATGTAGAATCATGTTTATAATAATCATTGAGGATAAGCACAAACATAATTGAAATAGTCCAATCTAATTCATCAATCTAGAGTTAGAAAATAATTGAAATTAATGAGATTTATAAAGAAACCTTGGAACTTCTTGGCATATTTTTACATAAGTATATAAAGCTAATCTTCCTTTTTGGCATGTCTTTTATGAAACAAGTATATGACTTTTATATGATTCCAATGAAGTTCCTATTCATAGAGCCGCTAGGATGGCCAACTTCGTAATTTTCCAAAGGATATTTTATCGTGCCTAGATACGTGTATATGATTCCAAAAGTTCTATTTGAATATAACTCATAGTGATATTCAAAAGGTACTTGATACGACTCTTATCTTGAATTTTGAATAATAGCTCATTTTGTTAACTCCATCGAGTCTCAAAAATAATTTAAAGTGCATTTAGTTTCTCACTACTCCACTCGTGGATGCCTCAATACTTCCTTCACCGAGCCCGAGTCTGGTTTTGTTATCGTGCATACTTCTTTGCATTATTTGCCATGCCCCGATGTGAGGAGGACAGGTACGCCCTATACATGGATTTGATTTGTAGAGTTATGATGTACCATGTACACATATGATATGATATGATCTGATATGACCATCTGATATGATATGATTTGTTATGAAGATGTTCTCTACTCTGGAATTATGATGTGCTGTGGCGCCAGTGATGGGGCGGCGACCACGATTTGTTCACCGAGTCCCATAATTAGGCCGGATAAGGCATATATTTTTCTACATACATTATCTGTGGTTATGAAAAACATTTTGATATTCTAGATATTTTGCTCATTTTTGCACATTATGCTCTGGTAATGACTTTACTTATTACAGTCCATGCTTTACATACTCGGTACATTATCCGTACTAACCCCCTTTCTACGAGGGCTGCATTCAATGACCGCAGGTACAGACGCTCGGTTCACTGATCTACTCGCTTAGGACATCCACCTTGTTAGTTGGCAGTGCTCCTTTGCTCGGAGCCTATTTTAGTACTAACTTTTCTGTTGTACATTTGTACATGTTGGTTAAGGGTACGATGGGGCCCTGTCTAGTCATATGACTAGGCTATCGTTCTGTAGAGGTCTGTAGACTTGTGATGTGGGTTATGTATATATATTTTGGTCTTTGTGTTCCGTGATGGCCTTAATGACCCTCTTGTGCATATCTATTCTCATGCACTCTCTAGCGACCCCTTTTTGATTTCTACTTTTGTTTATTCTGCTAACATGCTAAATGGGGCTAAGGGTAGGTATAGGTCCCCAACTCGGGCAGGCGTTGTGGCCTACGACATTCTTTTATAACAAAAGTGGTATCAAAGCGGTCCTTCCTTGGAGTGTCTATAGACCATGTCTGGTAGATTCTTGTTTATCGGTGTGTTGTGCGCCACATCTATAAATAAGAGGCTATAGAACATTTAGGATGTTACCTTTCTTTCATCTCTAAGATCATGTGATAGATCCGAGTCATAGGAAAACTCCTTATATTAACCTTTGATGTTAACAGAAGGATGACAACAATGGAAGAAAGTGATTGACGATATTGAAAGTCACAAGGCACGCAGGTAAGTAAATGACGAAAGATATATGTTGGGTAAGGTATTGAAGTAGAACTGAAATATAAAGTTGTAAAGTGAAAGGAACAGTAGACAGAAAAGTGTAATAGGGAAAGTTATAATGGACATACGAGGTAAGTCTATTTTCGTACTGTTAATTGTGGGCGCCCTGTGTGGCTGCGATATGATGTGATATGATACATATATATGTATCTTTATACATGTTGGCCCTGTGAGGCACTGTTGGTATTTTCTGCATGCAGGTTTGAGGTAGTAAGAGATATAGAGGAAACTCTGCCTAAATTTTCCTAGAAATAAAAAGAGAATGAGATACAGGGCTGTAGTATGTCTTGAAAGGTCGTGCCCATAATAATGATGAGATTTGGCTAAACCACGAGTATGGATGACCTCGAGAAATAGTTAATTGTTGAATTAATGGCAATAGAAACTAGGAGGTCGATATTGATATGATAAACCGAAGTTGGAAAAGACTCGTGACCCTAGGGAGATAATTTAGAGAAGATTGGTAGTTTTGGATAGAACGATATATTAAGGCACCGACGAAATTGATACACAGGGATAAACTATGATGAGCTATAATTAAAAAGAGTAACAGTATGATTAAGACAAGAGTGCAAGAGAAACAAAATTGTGATGGATATGAAGTATTAATAGGACAATTTGGGGTATATTAAGGATGAGACTAACTAAGAAGGGTAAGTAACCCATAGTAAGAATCGTGAAAAAGGTTAAGAAGTGTTATACTATGGGTGGAATACAAACTGGATATGATGAAAATATAACGAGGATCGTTATGAAAATAAGTAAAGCTTAGTGAGGAAGTGGCTAGTGATAGGACGTGGTCTGTGTTATAAGAATATAAGGGTAAGTGTGAAATGAAAAAGCGGGTTAGGGAATTATTGGTATGATACAAATAAAGATGGATGGGCAGAATACGTTTTGGAAATAAGAAAAAGGATTATCTGGAAGTAATGCATTTTGAATAATACCGAGGTAGTATAAGATTCCTCTTGTGCGGAATAAAAGATAGACATAGATGGGATAAATGATAAGAGAAATCTATGGAAGCACCCAAGATAGATATGATTAAATGAATGCAGATACGGAACGAAATGGGAATGTACAATATGAACTTAAAAGTGAAATACGACTACATGGTTATAAGGTGAGGCCCTGATTGAGGAAAACCTAGTATGTTGTTGAGAAAATTAAAAGCCGGTGTTGGGTGCACAGTAAGGACAAGGGTATAAGTACCCCCCTTAAGAGGGGAAGCGAGTGAGAAGAATGCAAGGGCAAGATAAAAATAATGGATACTATAATATAGTGGACATGGATGTTTAAACTTCAAGAAGATCCCGTGTTGGAGCAAGTTAGAAGGGCTGAAAGCCAACAATAATGGGATAGAAGTCAAAATGGTATTTAAGGCGGTGTTGAGAAAGTTTTGGCAAAACCCTGCATGACATAATGTTAGAAGATGGGTGTGTATAAAAAGGAAATGGTACGACCAGGAAAGGGTATCGAATAAATCAAGAAATTGTATGAGGGATAACAATACCATGCGGGGTTAAAAGCCAAGATGTTGGCTATAGCATTGGTCGCAAATGATGCTGCGATAGATAAATAACTAAGAAAAAAGAATAGAAAGCCTCCTATGATTGGAAGTGAGAAGAGCAAGGAGTGAATAAAAGAAAAGAAAGAAGTATGATAAGATGGGACAAACGAGTTTCAATGTGAATAAGATAGGTGAAGTAGAATAAACCCGGAGCTGAAAAGACTACGTCTACCTCATACAAGTTGTATCGGCAGGGTTATGCAACCTATGAATATGTTTGTGTTACGTATAGGGCCAAGTGAGTAAGTATGTGGTAAAAGGAATAAAGGTTCAATAAGGAAAATACAGTTATAACATTTGGATACGTTATAAAGGGGTAGAGAATAGATATCCGTACTTGTTCCCTATATCCAATGGTAGTCTAAGCTCCTAAAAGGATTGGAAGACAACAGCTATAGAGAACTCCCAAAAATCCTCGTAAAACCCTATAAGACGAGTCAACATTCGAGGATGAATATTCTAAAGGGGGCCCCATACTTTTGTAGCTTGAAAGACTTTTGTACCTTGAGAGGTTTTTAAGTTTCTTGAAGGATTCTTAAGTTTCTTAAGTTTCTTCAAAGATTCCTAAGTTCTTAAAAGCATCTTAGAAGTTACCATGTGAGCTGGATAGGCTTTAACACTATCAAACAACTCTACGGAAAGGAGAATCTGATACCCCATGACAGAGAAGATTGGAAATAAAGTTATAGGGATCTGGAAGGAATTGGAGGCCAAGTAGTAAGTCGTAGGACCCGACTTACTTGCGTAAGCTATTACTTTGGATGTGTTATATACGTAAGCTACCAAATTGGAAATTTTACATACTTAAGCTACTTGAGTACGTATCAAGCTTATGTAGCAAGGATTACATAGATTCGTAAAAGAAGATGAGATTACTAACTCAAAATGAGAGTGCCACATGGAAGCATGAGAGAATTCCACGTGGAAGCATCTGGATCAAGGGTGGTGGACTCACATGCCATGTGGAATCCCATTATTGGAGGATGGGATGTCTTGTCCCAATGAGGGCTTGACACGTGTCACCACTTAGGGCTTGACATGTGTCACCAGTTAGGGGATGACATGTGTCACCAGTTAGGGGATGACATATGTCCCCTACTAAAGTGGCCTATATATATGTATCTTAAGACTTATAAAAGTTCCATACATTTCTAGAAAACTCAAGAATAAGAGAGAAAGGAAGAAAAGAAACTAGAGAGGTAGAGAGAGACGACCATAGATTTGGAGAGGAAAAAGATAAGTTCTCTGATTTTGTTCCGTGAATTAATTATATAAGGTATAGAATGATGTTATGAAGGTATTTTTAATGTATATTTATGGTTTGTATAAGCCCCAAAACATTAACAAACAGCCCTGAAGTTTCAGCTGAGCTAAAGGAAATTCCGAGGCGAGTTCCGATAAGTTTTGGCGAGTTTCAGGCAAGGTAAAGCTTTCCCTTTTGAACTGAATTTTATGATGATGTTATGAGGTATATTACATGTCGTGAATTAGGTTGTAAGTGGGAAAATTTCATAAGACGCTTGATGTTAGAAACAAACTAAATTGAAGTCGTTATAGCTAAATCGAAGTCGAGTAGTGTGTTGTGATTGTGGTGCTGCATTTGCAGATGGTTTGGTGGTGTGTTTCAGGGATGGAAAGTATTCTAAAATGGGTGTGGGTTCTTCTGGTTTCATCCACATGACCCTCCCCCCGTTTGTATGGTTAAAGATTTTATGAAATAAAGGTTAAAAACTCTATTATGATATCGTAGTTTTGAGCTAGTGGTTTGGAATTGTATTGAATAATGTTGAAGTGATTTACTTGTATATATTCTGCTGTTTGTTGTTGTTTTTATGGTTTTTTACATCTTGTATGAGTTCAAATCTCTGGGATGTTGAAGTTATAGGGAGATGCTGCCCGATTTTCGGTAACTTAGGAACTAGTAATGATCTAGTCGAGGGAAATAGATAAGGAAATGACCTATATGGAGACTTGGTTGTAGAGTTGGAATTGGAAAGTGAAATTTCATTAACCATAGTATTAATTTCATGTTAAATAGGTTCAAGAGACGACGAGGCAAACGTATTAGGAGTAATCCGTAAGAGGTATGTAAAGCTAACTGTTCCTTCTTCTGGCATGTCTTTGGCATAATTATGTAAAGCTAACCGTTATTTCTCTAGGCATGTTTTGACATAAGTATATAAAGCTAATCTTCCTTTTTGGCATGGTTTTTATGTAACAAGTATATGACTTTTATATGATTGCAAGGAAGTTCTTATTCGTAGAGCCGCTAGTATGGCCAACTTCTTGATTTTCCAAAGGATATTTTATCATGCCTAGATACGTGTATCTGATTCCAAAAGTTCTATTTGGATATAACTCATAGTGATATTCAAAAGGTACTTGATACGACTCTTATCTTGATTTTTGAATAATAGCTCATTTTGTTAACTCCATCGAGTCTCAAAAATGATTTAAAGTGCATTTAATTTCTCACTACTCCACTCGTGGATGCCTTAATAATTCCTTCACCGAGCCCGAGTCTGGTTTTGTTATCATGCGTACTTCTCTGTATCATTTACCGTGCCCCAATATGAGGGGGGCATATATGCCCTGTACATGGGTTTGATTTATAGAGTTATGATATTGCATATACACATATGATATGATATGATCTGATATGACCATTTGATATGATATAATTTATTACGGAGATGTTTTTTACTCTAGAATTATGATATGCTGTGGCGCCAGTAATGGGGCGGCGACCACGATTTATTCACCGAGTCCCATAATTAGGCTGGATAAGGCATATATTTTTTTGCATACATTATCTGTGGTTATGAAAAACATTTTGATATTCTAGATAATTTGCTCATTTTTGCACCTTGTGCTCTAGTAATGGGTTTACCTATTACAGTCCATACTTTACATACTCGGTATATTATCCATAGTGGCCCCTTTTCTTTGGGGGCTGCGTTACATGCCCGAAGGTACAGACGCTCGGTTTGCTGATCTGCTCGCTTAGGAAATCCACCCTATTGGTTGGCAGTGCTCCTTTGCTCGGAGCCTATTTTAGTACTAACTTTTCTGTTGTACATTTGTACATGTTGATTAAGGGTACGATGGGGACCTATCCCGTCATATGACTAGTCTATCATTCTGTAGAGGTTTGTAGACTTGTGATGTGGGTTATGTATATATGTTTTGGGCTTTGTGTTCCGTGATGGCCTTAATGGCCCTCTTGTGCTATATTTGTTCTCATGCGCTCTCTAGCAACCCTTTTTTTATTTCTACTTTTGTTTATTTTGCTAACACGCTAAATGGGGCAAAGGGTACGTATGGGTGCCCAACTCGGGCACGAGTCATGGCCTACGGGATTGGGTCGTGACAGAATCCTTCAAAATTCTATAGTTCAAGGGTAGACAAGGATCTACCAGAGTTTATTTAAGGGATCCAAAAGATTGTAGATATTATGGGTGTGACTCGAGTGGAAAAGGTAGATTTTGTCGCTTATAAATTGAAAGGGGTTGCTCAAGTGTGGTTTTCTCAATTAAAGGAAGATATGGCTACTGATGTGGGTTCTTTGGATTGGGACAAGTTTAAAGGGGCATTTCTAGATTGATTTTTCCCTCTTGAGATACGAGAGGACAAAGTGCAAGTGTTTATCAATTTGAAGCAGGGTAATATGAGTGTGAAAGAATACTCTTTGAAGTTCACTCAATTGTCAAAGTATGCTCCAGCAATAGTAATCGACTCTAGAGCTTTGATGAGCCAGTTTGTTTCCAATGTTTCAGAAATGGTTTTCAAAGAATGTTGAACCACTATGTTGATCAAGGAGATAGATATCTCGAGGTTTATGATTCATGCTAAACAAATTGAAGAGCTAAAGCTTAAGGATAAATCTAGAGAGACAAAAAATGGTGACTACTCTCATCAAACATCTAGTGGTGGTGGTGATTCTCAGTTTAAATAGAAATAATCCAGCCCAAAATCATCTTGTGATATGGGTTAGAAGTTAAAGAAAGATAGGGTGTCTAACCTTAAGCTTCAAGAGAGTGCTCATAATGGTCAGACTATCCCTGTATGTCAGAGGTGTGGGCATAACCATTTAGAGAGTGCTTAGCTATTTCTGGTGCATGATTTGGTTTTGGAAATACTAAACATAGATTGAGAGATTGCCCATATTCCCAGGGCAAGGGTAGAGATATTTGTCAGTAGACTCAACCTAGTGCTTCTTCAAGTCGCCCGATTCAGTAAGATGCTTTAATAGGTTCTGGGGTCAGTATCAAAATAGGATCTATGCTCTTTAGACTTAGTAGGATAAGGAAGATTCCCCATATATGGTCACTCATATTTTATGAATGATTTAATTTTATATATATGCCCTGTTAGATTAAGGAGTGAATCTTTTTTATGACTCTTTATATGGCTATGAAAGTCGATGTCAGTCCCAAAATCTTGTTAGAGCCCTTCCCAATCTCTACTTCTTTTGGTGATTTAACTCTATCTAAATGAGTTTATAGATATTTCCCAATCTTAGTTTTTATGAAAATCACCTCAGTTGATCTTTTAGAGCTAGACATGCTTGATTTTGATGTCATTCTTGGTATGGATTATATACATGCTTGTTATACTTCTATCGATTATAGAATCAGAGTCATAAGATTTCAACTTATGAATAAGCCAATCATTGAATGGTAAGGCAGTACTTTAGCGCCTAGAGGCCAAATTGTTTCTTACCTTAAAGCCAAAAAGATTAATTCCAAAGTTTGAATCTATCATCTAGTTAGGGTTAAAGATACTACTTCTGAAACCCTAACTCCTCAGTTCGTTACTATTGTTGATCAATTCCAAAAAGTTTTTTCTGAAGATCTTCCCGAAAGGGAAATTGATTTTAGCATAGATCTTCTTCCAACTTCCTAGCCTATCCCTATTCCTCCTTATCATATGGCTACAGCTGAGCTTAAGGAGTTGAAAGATCATTTGAAGGACCTTCTATATAAAGGTTTCATTAGGCCCCATTTTTATCTATGGGGTACTCCAGTCCTCTTTGTTCGTAAGAAAGATAGTTATCTAAAAAATATTGATTATTTATCGTCAGTTCAACGAGATCACAATCAAGAATATATATCCCATTCCAAGGATTGATGACTTATTCTATCATCTTTAGGGTGCCAGTTTCTTCTCAAAAGAAGACCTTAGATCAGACTATCACCAGCTCAGAGTTAGAGAGTGTGGCATTTCAAAGATGGCCTTCAGGACTCAGTATGGTCACTATGAATTTTTGATTATGTCTTTTGGACTAACAAATGCTCTTGCAGCTTTTATTGATTTGATGAACAGGGTGCTCAAATAGTTTTGAATATGTTTGTCATTGTCTTCATAGTTGACAACTTGATCTATTCTTCGAATAAGGATGAGCATGCCGACCACTTGAGGACTTTCTTATAGATTTTGAAGGATCATCAATTGTTTGCTAAGTTTAGCAAGTGCGAGTTTTGGATGGGGTCGGTAGCATTCCTTGGCCATATGGTTTCTATAGAAGGTATACAGGCTGATCGTCAAAGGACCGAAATGATCAAGAATTGTCCTATACCTCTTTCTGCCTCAGATATCATAAATTTCTTGGGTTTAGTCGGTTACTACAGATGATTTTTGGAAAGGTTTTCCTCTATTACTTCTCCTTAGACTAAGTTGACTCACAAGAAAGTCAAGTTTTAATGGCATGATGCTTTTGGGAAGAGTTTTCAGGAGTTAAAGACTAAACTCACTACAACCTCAATTTTAACTCTACCAGAGAGATCATATGGTTTTGTGGTTTATTATGATTCTTCCAGAATTTGTCTAGGCAATGTGTTGATGCAACACAGTTCTGACACCCTAGAAGTTTCTAAGTTTGGAGCGAGTTCTAAGGGGTTGGGTGTTAGAACTGTGTTGCATCAACACATTGCCAAGACCAATTCTCAAGCTTAAGGAAGAAATATAAGGGTTTCAAGGATCTTCAAAGTTTCAAGTCTCTCAATTTCAATTGCATTTAAGGTTTGATGTGGGAATTCACCAATGGATTCCATTCATCCATTGTGTCCCAAAATATTTTAATTCACCAAATTCTACTTCATCTAATTCATGAGGGTTTCTTATCAATTCTTCATAGTCTTTTTTTGATTTCAATTAATGTCATTCTTAACTATTATGCATGATTTTATAATAATCTATGATTTTCAAATAATTTCATATGGACCCATGAATTATAATACGATTTTCAATTATGAACTATGAATTTTGAATATGATTTTGATAAAGGATTCTTTGTAACACCCCATCTTTTTGAAACATCTAAATTAACTCATACCTTCATGGAAAGACAAAAAGAGTGATCAATAAATTAAGAATGATGTGATATGTTATCTTTTAAATTTTTAAGGGTTGTATCTCCTTTTTTTGAAGTTAAGCATGTGGAAAAATAAAAGTTAGCGAAAGTTATCGTTAGTTCCTTTATAAAGATTTCTCTAAAATTTTGGTTAAATATCTCGGAGGTTTTCTCCTAATATATAAAGAGTTATGGAGCCCCAAGGTCTACAAATCTAGTTTCCAACGTATCAAACCATTTGTTCATATAGGTTAAATATGGAGATATTCGCATTTTTGTAAGACTGCATAAGCAGGCACATCAAGGGGGCCCCTAGGTCGGTGGAGCATTATAAAATGTTATCTTCTTCATCAATCCTCATTTACAGTTCGCGAAACCCCCCAAAAATTAGAATAATTACTCCCTAATCATTCTTATACGTTGATAATCTCATTTTGGATCTTTAATGAAACTTACTCTACGTTCTTGGTGAATTATGCGGTGTAGCTTCGTGAAGGTTGTGGAAGCAAGGGTTTTGCTGTGTTGTGATAGTTTTGAGTTTTATTACGACCCTAAGATCAAGGTAAGTCCCTTTTTTCACCAATTCTAGCTTTGATAGGCCACAAATATCCATCTACGACAAAAATCTATATTTTTTTATTATTAAATTATCGTAGTGCCTTATATTCGATGTGTTAATTGTGGTACTTCCATGTTGTAGTAGACAGGGGGTTGTCTTAGAATTTCATAGGCCACTTGAAATCATTGATAAAGGTATGTTAAGGCTATTCCCTTTTTTCAGCATGATTCTTTAAGGCTTAGGTGCAATACAAGAAGGTTAGAATTATCTTTGTTACATTTGTAGCCATGATTGTTGGATGTTGGCTGATCAAGTGGTTATATTACTCCCTTGTAGGGATTCTTATTCTATGATTAGTGGTCTTATATTGGGTACAACTTAGAGTCTATTCATATAGGTTGCATATAGCTAAATTGCTTGCCTTTATCTTAATGAATTTTTATTATTTCCCTTGGGGCTATTGTGGTTAGCTGCAGGAATCTGATCTTTGTGTAGAAGGTCTATATTCTACCTACGGGGCTATATTGATTCCTAAAACGGCTATGTTCTGCCTACGGGGCCATATTGATGCCTAAGAAGGCTATAAGTTACCTAGGGGGCTATGTTGATGCCTAAGAAGGCTATGTTCTGCCTACGGGGTCATATTAATGCCTAAGAAGGCTATGAGTTACCTATGAGGCTATGTTGATGCCTAAGAAGGCTATGTTTTGCTTATGGGGCCGTATTGATTCTTAAGAAGGATATGAGTTATCGACGGTGCTATGTTGATGCCTAAGAGGGCTATGAGTTGCCTACCAGGCTATGATAATGCTTAATAGGGCTATGTGCTTCCTAAAAGGCTATATTATTGCCTAAGATTTCTACGTGATGGCCTACATGGATAGGGGACTAATAAGAGGGGTATATAGATTGATTTGGAACTTTCTGGGCTTATGGGGCCCTAGGTAGATGATCTTGATTGCTGTTATTACCAGCCGATCTTTTAGGGAATTTGTTAGTTTGTTGTTTGATTATTTTTGATATGTTTCAAATCAGGAGCAGGTTAGTGCACTTAATTTATTCTCGATTTATTTATCTGGTCATTTTATCGCCTTTTATAATCGGTACATTATTTCGTATAGATGCCCTATTATATGGGGCGCTGCATTCATTCCTGTAGGTCCCAACATACGACCTGGTAAACCTCCTCAATAGCAAGGTTGACTTCTATCAAGTTGTCTAGCCCCTTTCTTTCGGAGCTGCCAGAGTTTAGAGGTTTGTTAACTTTTGTCGTATATATTTTTAGGTAGGCCAGAGCCCCGTCCAACAAAGTTTTACTACTCTTAGAGGCTTGCAGACTAGTGTGTGGTTTGTATAGCTATGTTATGGCCATGTTGACCTAGTTTGTTAGGTTTCTAGGGTTGATAGTTGTTTGATGCATTATTGTGTCATATACCTTCTTTCAGCTTTTGTATAGAGATCATGGTGGCCTCAACGGCCTAATCAGGACTGGTGTTCTAGTTTGTTACTTCTTTATAAGAACTATTGGGAGTAGTTATTTCTTTTATAGAGTTGTTTACAGGGGCCTTGCTGGCTGAGGTCTTAATTTTAAGTTGATATATACTTGTTTGTTTCTTGATTGCATATAGATTCCATGCGCTAGTAGCAAATGGTTCAGCAGGGTTGGATCAATCCTGAGGTTTGGCATTAGGTGTTAGTTGCACCACTTGTGTTTGGGCTTTGACAAACTTGGTCTCAGAGCAATGTCGTATCCTAGGAATTCTGCAACCCGTGTCTAGTAGAGACTTGTTTATAAATATGTTGTACACCACATTCTATAAGCAGGAAGTTATAGGGCATGTTTGAATGGTTACCCTTTTTCTTACTTAAATCATGCTTTAGAACTGAGTCATAAGTGTCGAGTTATTTGGCTTACAATTGTTGTCAGGATTTTTCTTAAATCATGCATAATGACATTATGGACTTCACACAAATTCATGCAACTGTGCAGAACATAGAGGTAATTAGGCATCACTAGTATACGATTGAGAAAGTTGATAGAGGGCACCAAAGGAGGGCTAGGCCCATAAGTTTTAGACAGTGGCCCAAGGTTTCTTCATACCTTGAGATTTATGGGGGCCAATTATACCCTCATAACAGAATTCACAAGGTAGCAGGTTGATCTTCGATGACTGTCAGGTCTAGGTAAGAGTTATGAACATTAGGCTAGCAGCAATGCATGGACCCAGAGCAGTTTAGATCAGTTGCACAACATTATGATATATGCAGTAAACACATATCAGTAGATGCCATCAGGGCTTTACAACATGCTATTTATGTGGCCAAGAGGGTCAGACACAAAGATATTATCCGTTTAGGGACAAGCAAGGTTCAAAAAAGATAGATAGATTAGCAACATAATCATCTTCCTCAGTATATCTTATTGAGCGGGGTTCCAGATTTTAACAGGTAGATGTCAATTCCAAGAGGGATCATCTAGTTCTGGCAGTAGCTATAATTGCAAATATGCACTACAGGTGATAAAGATTCATAGTCATAGCTAGATATTGTGATAGGTATATTGAGTGGTTGTCTAATGTGTTTATGTTTTGATAGATCCAGGCTCCATATTATCGTATGTTATCCCATTACTCACTGGAAAGTAGTACGAGAGTATAAAGGTAATAAAACAATGCTAAATGGTAGTTTATTTGCTATCTTAAAGTAATGAAATGATCTCCAAAGGTAGAACTTACCATACCATCCGATTTTAAGGTATTAATTTTGAGCTATTGAATTTTCAATTTATTTCAGTAGCTAATGAGTTTCTAGACGAGCCTTTTGGTATTCTCCTAGAATGAGAGATTGATTTTCCTATCGCTAAATTATCAGATGATCAACTAAATATCAATTCCCCTACATAGATTGCACCAGCATAACCAAAGGAAATATAGGAGAAAAAAGATTTATTAGATAAGGGCTTCATTAGGCCTACTGCATCACCATGGGGAGCACAACTACTATTTGAGGAGAAGAAAGATTGTTGTTGCAAACGTGTATAGACAATCAAAAACTGAATAAGGTGACCATCAAAAAAATATCCACTACCAAAGATTGTGGGTTTTTTGTCCATCTCTAGAATTACTAATGTTTCTCGAATATTGATTCATGTTTAGGATACTACTAGGTATGAGTTTTAGAGAGTGATAATTTCAAGATAGCCTTCAGTACTAGATATGAGAATTTTGAGTTTCTTGTGATATCTTTTGGGTTGGCGAACACCCAGAAGTATTTATGGACCTAATGAATACTATCTTCAGACCATTCTTAGAATTGTTGTCATTATGTTTATCATTGATATTCGGATATATCTAGTTCAGATACCAAACTTAGAGACCTTGTCCGAGAAGTGCTTTAGGTACTCTGAGATTAGGGGCTATGCTGACCTCCCAAAGTGCGAGTTCTAGTTTCATTATATGTTTTTATTTGGGTAATATTATATCAGATGCTTCTATTCAAGTTGATTTACAGTAAATTGAGGTCGTAAAAACTTGGCGTAGACCCATGACCCAGACAAAAGTTCATAGTTTTTAGCAGGGCATTACAAAAAGGTTTGTTGAAGGATATTCTTTAGTTGTAATGGCCTTGATAAAGTTGAATTAGCAAGCAACTAATTATCAATAGACCACAACCTAACAGTGGAGTTTTCTAGAGCTAAAAGATATATTGACTTCAGTACTAGTTTTGACCTTACTAAAGCATCCATAGGGCTACGCAATGTATTATGAAGCTTCACGCATTAGGCTGGTTTGTGTGTTAATGCAACATGGATGGGTAATTTCTTATACTTCTAGACAGTTAAAGAAGGACGAGAAGAGCGACCTGACCAATCCTTTAGAGTTGTCAGCATTTATTAATGCCCTAAAGATTTTGAGGCATTACTTGTATGGAGTTTATGTTGATATTTATGCAGATCATAGGATCCTCCATTATATTTCTTAGACTCAAAGAGTTTAACCTACAACAATGATGATAGCTTGAATTATTTAAAGTATATGACACGGATATCTTATATAGTCCGGGGAAAGCAAATATAGTAGCAGATTCCCTTAGTCGTAAGTCTATTAATAATCTATTATATTTTAGAGTGAAGAAGAAAGAGATGTGCTAAGAGTTCCATCATCTAACTAGTTTGAGGCTTAGACTATAAGACTCTAATGATGTTGGGTTCATATATTATTAAAAGATAGTATCACCTTTAGTTGTTGAGGTTAAGGCACAACAATACAATGATCCTAGCTTAGAGCAGCTCGAAGGCAATGTTCAGCAATATGAATCTTTTACCTTGGATTCAGTAATACATGAATTCCTCATATTAAAATATCAGTTATGTGTTTTAGATGTTGCAGGCTTTGACAATAGGTTTCTAAAAAGGCATATTATTCTCGTTACTCTATTCACCTAGGATCTACCAAAGCATACCATGATATTAAAGAGACCTACTGGTGGCATATGATGAAGGACATTGCAGAGTTTATGACACAATATCCTAATTGCCAACAGGTGAAGGTTAAGCACCATAAGCCATCTAGGCTAGTCCAAGAGATACCCATTCCTTTGTGGAAGTGGGAGGTAATTAATATGAATTTTATTACTAGGTTATCTTTATTGCAACATAGGCTTGACCTATTTGGGTAATATTTGATAGGATAAAAAAATCAGACCACTTCTTACTCGTCAGGACTACTTTTACATCTGAAAACATTACGTGTCTTTATATTAGCGAAATTATTTGGCTGCACGATGTCTTAGTATCTATTATCTCTAATAGAGGGACACAATTTCCTGCTAACTTTTGGAAGTCTTTCCAGAAAAGACTGGGATGCAGGTTAATCTATATACAACCTTTCACCCTCTGACAGATGATCAAGCTGAGTGCATAATTAAGACATTCGATGATATGCTACGTTCATACGTGCTAGACTTCAATAGAACTTGGTATGACCAGTTACCTCTAATTGAGTTTACATAAAAATTAATAGTTATCATTCTATTATTAGAATGACACCTTATGAGGCTTTATATGGGCAAAAATATAGATCCCCAATTAGATAGTTTGAGGTAGATGAGTCAGGGTTGATTGGATCCAACTTAGTACAACAGATAGTGCAGAAATTTAAGCTCAGTTGAGAGCGGTTGTTGATAGATCAAAGTCGACAAAAGTCATATCAGATGTGCAAAGAAGAGACTTGGAGTTTTGTCAATGACTGGGTATTCTTAAAAGTGTCGCCTATGAAGGGTGTTATGAGATTTGGGAAGAAAGGCAAGCTTAGTCAAAGATTCATTGGGACATACCCAATCCTCCTAAGGGTAAGACCAGTAGGTTATGTGTTAGAATTTCCTTCAGGCTAGAATCTATTCATCCAATTTTCCATGTATTGATGCTATGAAAGTTTATAAGAGACCCTTATCGGATTGTCCTAGTTGAGGATGTTTAGATTACATAGGAGTTGTCCTACAAGGAAACTCTGATTTCTATATTAGATCAATAGGTCTGAAGATTGAGTACCAAAGATGTGGCTTCGGGTAAAATATTGTGGAAAAATAAGAATAGAGAGAAGGTGACTTGGGAAGCTGAGGATGGCATGCGGTCCAAATATCCTCACTTGTTTCATACCCCATGGTGATGGAATATAAGTTTATATTACTATAGTGAGGTAAGATACCTATTTGTTCTTTATATTGTTGCTTATTATTATGGTCCTTATTGTTGAATTTTTGCTTGCACTGTTATTGCGGAGCTATGGTGGTTAGTTATTTATGTCATTCTATGAGAAGCCTAGGTTGCAATTTCTACATTTTAGCTTCCTGGATAGTAACATTTACAACCAAAATATTGGAAACTCCGTAGGACTTAATAGCTTGACTCAGAGTTTTTATTCGAGGATGAATCTAAGGGGAAGGATGTAACACCCCGACTTTTTGAAACGTCAAAATTAAGTTGTTCCTTAGTGGAAAGACATTGAGGGTGAGTAATAAATTAAGAATGGTGTGGAATGTCATATTTTAAGTGTTCAAGGGTTGTATCTCAATTTTTGAAGTTAAGCAAGTGGCAAAATAAAAGTTGGCAAAATTATCATTAGTTCCTTTATAAAGGTTTCTCTGAATTTTGGGTCAAATATCAGGGAGGTTTCCTCCCTATAAATAAAGGGTTACGAGGCTCACAAACTATTAAATTAAAGTTCTACGAGTCTAGTTTCCAATAAATTAAATTGTTTATTCATAGATTTTACAATAGGGAGATATTCACATTTTTGTAAGACTGCATAAGCAGGCACGAGAAGTGGGACGATAGGTCGATGGTTCTTTATAAAAGGTTATCTTCTTCATTAATCCTCATTTCTAGTTCATGAAAATCCCCAAGAAGTAGATAAATTACTCCCTAATCCTTCCCATGCATTGATAATCTCATCTTTGATATTTAACAAAAATTGCTCTATGCTACGAGCTCGTCACTTTGGTATATTTTCCTTGTGAATTATGCAGTGTAGCTCCATGAAGGTTGTAGAAGTAGGATATTTCTATGTTGTTATAGTTATGAGTTATATTACAATTCTAAGATCAAGGTAAGGCCATCCTTTTACCAATTCTAGCTTTGATAATCCACAAATAGCCATCTACGATGGAAATCCATATTTTTTTGTTGTTGGCTTATCGTGGTGTCTTATATTCGATGTGTGAATTATGGTAGTTCCATTTTTTAGTAGAAAAGGGTTGGTTAAGAAGTCCATAGGCCACTTGAAATCATTGAAAAGGGTATGTTAAGGCTATTCCTTTTTTTGGCATATTTCCTTAAAGTGTAGGAGCAATACAAGAAGGTCATAGTTCTCGTTCTTACACTTTTAGCCATTATTTTGGTAATTGGCAACTCGAGTGGTTATATTCCTCCCTTGTAGGTATTCTTATTCTATTAGTAGCTGTCCTATATGGGGCACGATTTGAGGCTATTCGTATAGGTTGCTTAGCTAAATTGCTCGCCTTTAGTCTATTAAATTGTTATTATTTCCCTTGGGGCTATTGTGGTTATCTGTAGGAATGTGATCTTTTCCTAGAAGGGCTATGTTCTACCTACATGGCTGTATTGATGCCTAAAAGGGCTATGTTTTATCTGTGGGGCCATATTGATGCCTAAGAAAGCTATGAGTTGCTTACGGGGATATGTTGATGCCTAAGAAGGCTATGTTCTACCTACTGGGTCATATTGATGCCTAAGAAGGCTATGAGGTACCTAAGGGGTTATGTTGATGCCTAAGAAGGCTTTGTTCTATCTACGAGGCCATATTGATTCCTAAGAAGGCTATGAGTTGCTTATGTGGCTATGTTGATTCCTAAGAGTGTAGTGAGTTTCATATGGGGTTATGATGATGCCTCAGAGGGTTATGTGCTACCTAATGGGGATATATTATTGCCTAAGAGGGCTATGTGTCTGCCTACGGGGCTAGGGTACTGCCGTTAACGGTATATATACTAATTTGGTACCTTCTGGGCTTTTGGGGGCCTAAGCATGTGGTCTTGTTTGTTGTTTGTATCGAACAAGCTTATGGGGGCTTGGTTAGGTTGTTGTTTGATTATTTTTATATGTTTAGAATCAAGAGCAGGTCAGTACGCTTAATTTATTCTTGATTTCTTTTTCTGATTGTTTCTTAGTTTATCATAATACCTGCTCATAGTCTATCACCTTTCATACTTAGTACCTTATTTAGTACTATGCCCCATTACACAGGGGCAATGATTTGAAGCCTGCAGGACCCAAAAGACGACTTGATAGACCTCCTCAATAACAAGGTTAACTTTTATAAGGTTGGGTAGCCTCTTTCTTTCGGAGATGCCAGAGTTTGGAGTTTTTTTAGCTTTTGTTTTGTATATTTTTGAGTGGGTCAAGGACCTTTCCTTCCATGCTTTCCTACTCTTAGGGGATTGCAGACTAGTGTGTGGGTTTTATAGCTATGTTATGTCCATTATGGACTGGTTTGTTGGGTTGCTGGTCTTGATAGCTTTTTGATACATTGTGTTGTTATATACCTGCTTTCAGCTTCTACATAGATACCATGGTGGCCTCGATGATTCAATTAGGACTTGTGTGATAGTTGGTTACTTCTTTATGTGAACTGTTGGGAGTAGCTATTTCTTTTGTAGATCCTTTTACAATGGCCTTGCTGACCGAGGTCTTAATCGTAAGTTTATATATACTTGTTTGTTTTCTTGATTGTGTGTGGCTGCCATAAACTAGTAGCAAATGGTTCAACAGGGTTGGCTCTGGCCTAAGTTTTAGCATTAGGTGACAATTGTGCCCCTTGAGTTTGGGGCGTGACATTATTGCATTATTTATGAAAGTATATGAATTACGTTTCGAGTATGTTTTCAACTAACTATACTTTAATTGTGAAAGATTTTCTCACAATATGAAGCAATCATGATTTAGATGCTTAGAAAGGTAAGTGTCTATATGTTTATGTTATGATCATAATTTTCAAGGAGGTATTCTTGTGATATATTTTATGATGTGGATTGGTATTGGTTATTTGTTACACCCTGTACTTTGGTACCTTGGAATGCCTTAAGCTTTTGGGAAGGCTCTTAAGTTTCTTAGAATTCATTATGTGAGTTGGATAATCTATAACGCTATCAAATAATCCTAAGGAAAGGAGAAGGAGATAATCCATAATAGAGAAGATTGGAAATAGGGTTATAAGAATCCGAAAGAAGTTGGAGGTCAAGTAATGAGTCGTAGGACTTGACTTACTTGTGAAAGCTATTACTGGGGACATTTTACATACTAAGCTACTTGAGGATATACCAAGCTTTTGAAGCACAAATTACATAGTCTCTTGAAATGAGATGAGAAGACGAACCTACGAAAGGGAGCGAAAACTAGTTTTCGAACTTACAAAACTCAAGCAAGCAGGTGACAAGCAAGCAGGTGACTCACCTACTTGAGGTGGACCCCACATGCCATATGGCAGCACGTGAGTGGCTGCATGGTGGGAGGTGGCACCCTAGGGGGGCTGCCACGTGTCACCTCTAGTAGCTTTCACGTGTCACCCTCTTAAAAAGGGTATATATACATGTAAAAATGACTAATCTCTCATCTTTGCTTCATTTTAGACTTGGAAAAAGTTAGGAGCAAACTTGAAAGAAATAGAAAGAGCTACAGCAGCAACCAAATAAGGTAAGCCCTCCATTTTCGATTCGGAAATTAATTATTTAAGGTATCCTACGATTAAATAACGGTGTTTGACCATATAAAAAATTTATCGTTGGGGCAATGAGGAGGTTTTTGTTCTTGTTAAGAAACCCATTTTTTAATAGGACTGCTGTTAGTAATACTAGTGTAACTCCTTTTGTAGAGCTTCGTTTTGAGTGATTCAAGATGTTTTGTAAATATATTTCATAGGGCTATAACTTTCATTTAGACTCAAAAATCTAGTTTTGCTTTTATCTGCTCGAAAGAGGGTGATGAAGTATGGGGGAGGTGCTGCCCAGATTTTATTTTGGAAATCCTACACGGACTACTGTTTGTATTTTGGGCATATCATTTTGTACAAAATTATTGTAGGGGTGATTCAAAATTTTATGCAACCTTAATACACATGTGTATAACTTTTCTTGAGGCCACCAATCCTGTTTACCTCAATTACCCCTTCGAAACTAAGCGACAATACAAGACAGTAGGCTGTCCAGAATTCACGTTTTGATAGTTTTGGCGAGTTTGACGAGTTTAATGTAAGGTAAGGTCTTACCTACCAATTTAAAGTTTATGGTGTATTTATAGGGTGTATTACACACCTTTTATGATGCTGGAAGTGTAAAAATGTCGTAGAAATGTTTAACAATCGAAGCAAGCTAAATTGGAGTCTCTATAGTTAAATTGTAGTCGAAGTAAGGTGTTGTGTTTTTGGTGTGCTGCTGCAGGTGTGTGGTGGTGTATTGCAGGGCCTAAAAGTATTCTAAAATAGGTGTGGGGGTTTCTTTTTTCAGCCACACTACTCCTCGTTTCGTATAATTAAAGGATTTGTGAAATAAAGACTAGAAACCCTATTTTGGTATCGTAATTTTCAGCAAGTTGTTTGGAGCTTATGTTGTGTAATGTTGCCATGTTTTAGTTGTATATGGGCTTCAGGTTATTTTTGTTGGTTGGCTGTAGTGATTAGGGATCTAATTAGAAATTCGGATAGGGCATGTTATAAGGAAGGTGCTGCCCGATTTCCGTTAACTCCTTAACTAACTAAGGAACTAGTCGAGAAGGCGAGCGAGGAGATGAGTTATATGAATACTCGTATGTAACTTAAGTCACTGGAAAGTCGAGGGTTGTTGATGTTCGTATTGATTTCATGTTAAATAGGTTCAAGAGACGACGAGGCGAATATGTTAAGAGTAATCCGTAAGAGTTATGTAAAGCTAACGTTTCCTCCTTTTGGCATGTTTTTGGCATAAGTATGTAAAGCTTATTCTTTCTCTTGGCATGTTTCGACATAAGTATGAAAAGCTAATCTTTATTTTGGCATGGTTTTATGAAACAAATATATGACTTTTTTTTGTTTCCAAGGAAGTTCCTATTCCTAGAGCCACTAGGATGGCCAATTTTTTGGTTTCCAAAGGACATTTTATTGTGCTTTGATATGAGTATATACTTCCAGAAGCTCCATTTTGATGTAATCCATAGTGACTTTCAAATGGTACTTAATATGATTCTTGTCTTGACTTTGAACGATAGCTTATTTTAATTATTCCATTAAGCCCCATAATATATCTTGAAAAATGGAAACAATTTCAGAAAGACTATTTTGACATAGACCATCATGACATCTGAAAGACATGCACTGTATTATGGCTCAATTTCTCTTATATAACTTGGCATTAGAGTTACGCTATCGAGTCTCTGGAAATGTTTTGTATTTTATATTACATATAGTTTCTGACTACTCTACTCGTGGATGCCTCAATGCTTCCTTCACCGAGCCCGGGTCAGGTTTTGTTATTGTGCGTACTTCTCTGCATTGTTCGCCGTGCCTCGATGTGAGGGGGCAGGTACGAACTATACATGGGTTTTGTGGATTTATGATGTGCCATGTACACATATGATATAATGTGATCTGATATGACCATTTGATATAATATGATCTATTACGAAGATATTCCCTACTCTGGAGTTATGATGTGCTGTGGCGCCAGTGAAGGGGCGGCGACCACATTTTGTATTTATTTACCGAGTCCTATAATGGGGCTGGATATGGCATATGTTTTTATGCATACATTATCTGTGGTTATGAAAAGCATTTTGATATTCTAGACATTTTGCTCATTTTTGCACATTCTGCTCTAGTAATGACTTTACTTATTACAGTCCATGCTTTATATACTCGATATATTTTCCGTACTGACCTCTCTTTCTTTGGGGGGCTGCATTTTATACCCGCAGGTATAGATGCTTGGTTTGATGATCCACTCGTCTAGGACATCCACCCTGTTGGTTGGCAATGCTCTTGTCCAGAGCCCTATTTTGGTACTAGCATTTTGTTGTACATTTGTACATATTGGTTAAGGGTACGATGGGGCCCTATCCTACCATATGATACAGTTAATACTCCTAGAGGTGTATAGACATGTGTATGTGGGTTATTGTGGGTTTGTTCAGTTGTAAATGATTTATGATATGGAAGCCTTATCGGCTTGTGTGCCCTTTCATGATATGATATGAATAAAAGAGGCTACATATATATGAAAATGTTATTACCCACTAGGATTCTTGTGTATAGTTCTTATATTTGACAATTATGTATACAGGGGTCCAGGTCAGACCCTAGTCGCGGCCTACGGAGTTGTGTCGTGACAGAAGTGGTATCAGAGCAGTTCATCCTTGGAATGTTTACAGACCGTGTCTAGTAGAGTCCTGGTTATCGGTGTGTTGTGCACCACTTTTATAAATAGGAGGCTACAGGACATTTAGGATGTTATCTTCCTTTCTTGTCTTAGATCATGTGATAGAGTTGTATTATCAGGATGATTACTTCCTAATAAAATGAATTGTTATGGTTTTCAGTAATGCCTTCGAGAAAAGCGACGGCTGCCTAAAAAGGCAAATCAGTAGCACCGAGTGAGATAAGTCAGGCCCACAGAGTTACCAGGGTCTGACCTCAGCCGGAGCTGGAGACTGTTCCCCCGACAGCTAGCTCTGTGATGCCGTTAGCATCATAGGAGATTAGGGCAGCACCAGCTGCAGATTAGAGGGCGGCTTCACCACCAGTTTTTTGGAGCCCCAGCACTCGAGCCTCTATCTCCATAGCCAGGTGCTGAGGATAGGGATATGCGGGATGCGGTCCAGCTTTTGACTATATTGGTGGTAGGACAAGAGCCCATATGCGTTTTAGGTGGAGATCAGGTACACAATCCAGATAGTTCGAGGGCTCGTATGTTTCTGACCTGTAATCCTCTAGAGTTCTTCGGGACAAAGCCCAAGGAAGATCACCAAGAGTTCATTAGGGAGATACAGCATACATTACGTCTGATTAAGGCTTCTGCGATGGAATCAGTTGAGTTGGCCTCGTATAGACTGCACGAGGTAGCTGCTAACTGGTATGAGACCTGGGAGTTATCCAGGGGCAGAGTCACTCCTCCAGTAATATGGGATGAGTTTGCAGGGAGTTCCTCAGTCATTTCCTGCCTCTTAAGACGCGGAGAGCCAGGGTGGATCAATTTTTACTATTGAGGCAGCAAGGCCGCAATGTTCGTGAGTATAGTTTAGAGTTCGACTAATTGGCCCAATATGCACCCGCTTTAGTAACTGATATGAGTGATAGGATGCATAGATATGTGATGGTCCTAGATGGGTTTCTAGTTGATAGTTATTTAGTTATGGCTGCCCAGCCAGGGATGGACATCGCTCGTATACAGGCACATGCTCAAGGCATGGAGGACAGACATAGAGGATACCAGCCTGACTGAGATTTTAGTAGGAGTCAGCCCAAGAGGGCCAGGTCAGCCGGGTATTCTAGAGAGTTTCGGGGTAGACCATCCCAGCAATAGGGTAGCAGACAACCCACCCAGCCAGCATGGAGTATGCCTCCACAGTTCGTAGATTGAAGACCAGGTGGCATAGGATATTCGGGAGCAAGTCTGAACTTCAGGGCTTCCAGTTCACAGCCAGACAGAGACTCTGGTCAGATGAGGCCACCCAGGCTTCAGTATTCTTATTGTGGTAGGTACCATCTCGGAGAATGCTACCGTGTTACAGGGTCTTGTTTTTCTTGTGGGCATCAAGGCCATGCGATTAGAGATTGCCCGTATAAGGGTAGTTTGGGCGGCGCAGCTTGGCCTACCAGATCATCTGCTGGGTCATCGTCTTTTTCGGTAGCTATGAGCCCCATGGGGCAAGGTGTGGCTACACTAGCAGGTTGCGGTAGGGACTATGGCGGGGTCTCTGGTTCTAGCGGTCCTTTGAACCGCACTTATGCTTTGGCCACCCGGCAGGATCAGGAGGCATTTCCAGACGTGATCACAGGTACATTGTTGAATTTTCCCAGACTGTATATGTACTGATAGATTCAGGATTTACATTATAATATATTCCTCTATTAATGATTGATAAGATTGGGGTGAATGAGATATGGCTTCGACTAAACTCCTACATTAAGTTGTATGACTCGAGTACCAATACTTGGACTGAATTATGTACTATCTATCGAGAATACTAAGCACCATATGGTTATACTAAGGTTTCTTATAGGGGCAACCTAAAGTACGGATGATCTAACAGAGAGTGTAGACATGGTGTAGTATGTTAAATAGGTTAGAATAGAATCAATTGCCTTTCCTAATGTTATGATATATGATTTTATGTATTCCACTAGGATTAACTTAGTACTGAGAGAGAATTGTGGTGGGGACTTGGAAAGGGAGTCCTTAGTAGAAACCCTTAGTTCCAAACTATATTACACCATAGGTGCCCATGTTGTCCTAGAATGTGGATCCACATATAGCTTTTATTTATGTTATATGGACACTACCTTAGCAAGTAGCCTCTCTTCTCTCGGTGTAGGAGTTATATCAGATTTTATGTTATAGGTAACAAGGTCTTAAATGTCGGTTAAGGCTAATATCCCACAAAGTAAGTATGGTTTACTACAAGATTTTCCTTATGTATTTTCAATTGATGCTTTGACCATATCATATGATTTCAAGATTTACTTTTATATTTAAAAGATTGTTGGTTATGCATCTCAGGTTCATAATTATCATGTTGTCATATTCATGTTTATGCATATTCTCACATACTTAGTACTTTCTATGTACTAACACATACTTCTTTCCTACATTGTATCATAATGTAAGGTCAAATGATCATCCTACATATTTGCGCGTGGCTAGTGAAATTTTCACTAACATCAACTTGTTGGTGAGTCCTCATGCTCCGACAACACGACATTTGAGATTTTCCTTATGTTCTCTTATGACTTTTACTCCTTATGTTGGTTAACTAGAGCTTTTCCTATGCCCTATCTAGTTTAGTAGAGGCATGCTAGATTGATGAGTCTATGTTGTGCCAAGAATTCGAGCTTTATTTTTCTTGTTCTCCCTCATATTCAAGACTTCCATGTTGAGACTTATATTCCTCTTTATGTTTTCATTAATTTCATTACACACCTTATGTATATGATGCATGATAAAAGATTTGGTTGGAGTCCCTCAGGATACTAATCGCTGTGACATTTCTAGGGCCTAGATCGGGTTGTGACAAAACTTGGTATCAGAGCCCAAGGTTTTAGGTGTCCTAGGGATTCTAGCATGCTGCGTCAAGTAGAGTCATACTCATTAGTTTGAAATATGCCACATCTATGTACAGGAGGCAATGAGCATTTTAGGAAACTTCACTTCTTTCATGATCTTATCATGCGATAGAGTTGAAATCTAAGGATTTCCCTTCTAATGATTGTTCTTTGAGATTACAAAAATATGAATCCATGAAGAAATCCAGTTAGATAGGGTGTGGATCAAGAGGAGGAGAATCAAGTCCCTCAAGATCCTATAGATCCCTTGGTCGAGCAAGTGTCACATGCGAAGTTCTGAACCGCTTTCTAAGTGCTTCCCCAATCTGTGGCAGCACAAGCTAATAATGTCACGACCCAAGCTGCATCCTAGGTGTGACACAACGATTAGAATTCTGAAGGACCCCAACTAGGCCTCTTGGCATAACATTCATGAGTATACATAAGGTACATGAAGTAAATAAATAAAAATAAACAATACAGAAACATAGTCTCAAATAGAACATAATTCTCAAAAAGAGGAAATGACAACATAGATTTGTTACACCCCAGAAAATTCTGTGTTACTAAGGTTACAAATGGATTAATGTGAGCTCGAGGAGGAGCAAATATTACAAGTATAAAGAAAGAAATTTTACTGTAGTAGCATGAGGATAGTATAAATATAATATTTGGAGGTTGAACAATATGATTGGAATGATATGTTAAAAGATATATAGCCCTCGTAACCATAAGTTGAGGTGGGGCCCACATTATGGGATTTTTATAAAAAGGACATATGATAGGTTATATGGATAATACATGTGAAGTTAAACACAACTCAAGAAGGGCCCTTGAGCCAAATCCAAGTGTAAGCCTCCAAAAAGATGTTTTATTTTAAGTTATGTTTTCAGGCGATCTGACTTGGGGAGACTATAAACCCATCATATTTTGGGAATTTGGAAAAACTCCTAAAATGAAAGTTTTAGATAATTGTATTATATTTACAATGGTGAGAATTTATTCGAAATTGAGATCAAGAGATATGACTATTTTACTAAATAAAGGTGTTGGCCGCAAGTAGAGAGCCTGACACGTGGTAGACATATGGCAGACATGTGGTAGGGCCACTCCACCGCCCTTTATCACTATACATAGGCTCAAAATAGGTTATAAATAGCATGGTAATTGTTATATTTCGTATTTTGTGCATTGGACTATTCGTGAGCTAATGTACATAAATTCAAGGAATTTTAATTCCGAATTTTAAAATGGCTCGACTTGTTTGCAAATTTCTATCAGTATAAGAATATTAGTCGACATTAGGAATTAATTAACCATGATTGGATTATTAAGTGGTAATTTAGAATTAATTAATATGAATTAAGCTAATAATGGGATGAAAAGTGGCCCCCACTGCCACATGGCTAATTCTAATAGGCCCATGTGTTATGTAGGGGATAAGAAGGTCTTGGGTAGCACACTTGTCTACATTTGACAAAAGAAATCTGCATTCAACTTCTTTCCAACTCTAGAGAGTTCTCCAAGATGCAAGAACTCTCATCTTCAACAAATGAAGATAGAGAAAAGTAATGGCAGAGAGAAAGAGAGCTCGCCCAAGCTAGAGAGTGAGGGAGAAATTAAGGGATTGAGAGTGATGATTCTTCATGTGTATGGAAGCAAGGATGAGGTATTTAGGAATGCAAAAACGTTTTTGATCAAGCCCTCAAGTTCTAACCAAGTTGGGTCACTATAACCTAAGGTAAGACTTTATCTCTTTTCCCTCAATTTCCTTATCTTGAAGGTGATTTAAACTTGTGTGAGTTGATAAATGAGTGATGAATGTATGAAATCATGGGAGTTGATGATTTAACTATATGGGAGACGTTTGGGGCTATTTTGGTACAGAAAATAGAATTAATTTTACTTAGTATCTGATTGTTATTGTTATCGATTTTGTGATGAGAATGAAGGGATTAAATGGTTAAAGTTGAGGTTGAAATTCATTTTGTGGGTTGTTGAAGAACTTATAGTGATATTAACATGGCTTTCTTACATTTAAATGAGTAATGTTGCTATTTTGGGGCTGCTGCTATATGTCACTAAATTTGATGAAAAGATAGTATGAAACAAGGCGTAAAAATCGTATGTAGTTTTCTTGGTGTGTTCGCAAGTATTCTCAAAGTTTTTGAGCATCTTTATGTTGTAGATAGGGGTTGTTTTGATATGTTGTTGTTGTTCTTATTGAGCTTGGCATATTAATGGTAATTAAGGTTATATGTTGCATTATATGTTGGTTGGGCTATTTTGGGATTGTTTCCATAAAACGTTAAGACTATGTTCATTAAAGATGACTTGAAGATGTAGTAGTTCTATGTCGATTTAGAATTGTTTTTGAATGTTATGAATGTAGGCTGCCTTACTCTAGAAATGATGTTATAATGAAGAGATTTATTGGTATTAAATGGAATTGGAAGTAAGAAAACTCCATGATTAATATTGTGGTTATTATTGTGGCTGATCACGTAATGAAAATAAAAGCATTCAACATGTCAATTTGGAGTTGTAATTGATTTAAGGGTTGGTTGTAACGTGTGGTTACTTGTGTTGAATTGAAAGATTAAGTGTAGTTATGATTATGCATCATATGGTTAATTGTGGGCTACTATAAAACATTTTGATAAGGTGTGATGGCTGCAACCTATTAGAAGTAATTTGATAGCATCATAGTTGTCATGTTGATAATCAACGGAAGTCAAATGTTATGTGGGTTGTTTGGAGTATTTTTGAATAACATGTTAGCTTGTCTTGACATGGCATTTGAATGTGTGATTGATGATGTTGCTTGGTTATTGTATGGATGATTTAGACGTGGGGAAAGTGAGCGGTATAGGGGAGGGGCTATTTAATTTTTTCTAGAAATAACCTACGAACGACGAAGTACCTTTTATGCCTTTTCATAGCCTAACCATAATGCTTAACATATTAATATAGGTATGGGGCAACATATACATGTTGTGTGTGGATAAATGTTAAAGGTATGTAAAGACTATCTTTTCTTTCTTTTGGCATGATCCATATGAAATCAACGAACGACAAATGCATAAATTCCAAAGAAACTCTTATTCTTAGATACACTAGGATGGCTAATGTTCTTGATTTCCTTGAACTTATATCATTATGTCTTGATACACGTGTATGATTTCAGCCATACTATTTTGGTATAATTCATATTTTAGTTTAATTCATGATTCTTATTAACTCCTTAATGTTGGAACTCTTGGAAAATAATTGAGCTACCGCCCTCAAGTCTTCTATATGGTTGGATAGTCAATGATACGAAAAAGCTCCTATTTTTTTAAAGAAGGCTCTATGATGACTAATGTATTTAGCTATCATAAGTTGTCACATATTAACTTGATATGTATTTATGATTCCTGAAGCTCTATTTGGTATGGTCCATAGTGACATTCAAAAGGGTATTTAATATGACTATCTCCTTTAATACTAAAGTGCGAGTTTATTCTACTTATTCTATCGAGTCTCAGATCATGATTTAGTTTTCATATGGTTACTCACTACTCTATTCGTAAATGCATTAATATATCTTTCACCGTGTCCTGGTTCAGGTATGTATTCGTACACAGTTTCATTGCATTATTCACCGAGTCCCTCATTGGAGGGCCGGATACGGTATATATATATATATATATATATATATATATATAATGATATGATATGATGACATGGTGATGTGATGATGGCGCCGAGCCCCATAATGGGCTGAATATGATATATATGTATATGAATATTCACCAACTCCATAAAGGGTCAGATATGATATATGATATAAACATGCATGATTTTATTTCATAAGAAAAAGGTACAGTGATTTCTTGAGTATCATACTTGTCTCCTGAATCTCTACTTCAGATGTGATCTCATTTATCATATATTATGCTTTATATACTCAGTACATATATCGTACTGACCTCCTTTCTTTGGAGGGATGCATTTCATGCCTGTAGGTACAGACGTTCATTTCGGAAATCCACTAGCTTAGGATTTCCACTCAGTGGTTTTGGAAGTTCTCTATTATCCTAGAGCCTAGAATTTTGGTATAGATATTTTGATGTATATATTTGTTTATCTAGGGGTATGGCGGGGCATTGTCCCATCATGTTATGGTTGATATTATTAGAGGTCAGTAGACATATGTGTGGGTTGTATATAAATGTGGTCGAGCTGTGCTAGTATGACTTATATTTTGGAACTTTCCCATTTATAGTGACAGCCTTGCTGGCTTACGTATGTACATGTATATTTTAGAATGTGATGTGTAGTGGCAGACTTGTCGGCTTGCATATATGTATATGATATATAGCGGGACATTCCTACATATAATGACAGCCTTGTTGGCTTATGTACTATGTTATCTTTGATGTTGTAACTCCTCAGGAGACAGGTTGTAACATATATAAATATGGGACAGTTTCGAGATGACATTATGTTTCCTTAAATCCCATATCATATTTATTTGTGAATTAATCAAAGATAGCATGTGTGTATACGAGTGCCCAATTCAGATACTAGTCATGGCCCATGGGGTTGGGTCATGATAGAAGTGGTATCAGAGCAGTTCATCCTCAAAGTGTCTACAGACCGTGTCTAGTAGAGTCTTGTTTATCGGTGTGTTGTGCACCACATGTATAAACAAGAGTCTACAGGACATTTAGGATGTTTTCTTTCTTTCATATCTAAGATCATGCGATAGAGCTCAACCATAGGACATGAAATTCCTTTTTTTAACCTTTGATTTCATCTGAAGGACGACATCGATAGAAGAAAGCAACTGATGATATTGAAAGCTATACAGTATACAGGAAAGTAATAGTGCGAAAGATGCATGATGGATAAGGTAAGAATATTGAAATATGATTGAAATGTAAAATTAAAAATTAAAAGGAAAAGTAGACATGAAAGTGTAACAGGTGTAGTTCGAGTGGACATACGAGGTAAGTCCATCATTTTCATATTGTTATTGATATTGAGCTCCTTGTGTGGCTGTGATATGATATGAATATATATATGTTGGCCCTGTGAGGTAATATTGATATTTCCTGTGTGCAGGTTTTGAGATAGTAAGAAATACAGAGGAAACTCTGCTCAAATTTTCCTAGAAATAGAAAAAAAATAAAGAGAAAATGGGACATAAGTTCATAATATGTTTTCAAAGTTGATACCGATAAGGTAAATTTATTGTGTTGGAGTAAAGAGTTAAGAAATACCCCCATGTCATCCGTAAGGGACACCATTCTTATTTGGGAAATTTTATTTCGTAAAAAGCCTATATGAGTAGTAAAGTTTAGAATTCGTTTGAACGGACCAAGATAATTTCCAATCGCATGTTTGCCTTAAAAGAAGCTTATGTTGAAAGGCAAAAATGTCCCGTAATTAAGTTTCAGTTCTATTGAAAAGTATAAGGCACTCAACAATTAGTTTGTGAATTAAATAATTCGTTCAAGATTCAAGAATAAGCCTGTAGGTAAACCAGGTGCATCAAGTACTAAGAGGTCCGGGGGTTCTTGTTAGATTCTAGTTCCTTTTTGGTGGTGATTGAAGAATGCCTTATGATAACATTTTATTAGTTCTTAACCAACTAATTGGAGATGAAACTTGTGAGTGGAAAACATAAACTTGTGGGCTATTCAGGATCATGTATTTCATATGTTGTTGATGAAATGCTAGAATGATTCAAAAAGGCTTGTGATACTAAGGGATGATTTAGAAAAAGGTTAAGTACGCTTACTCCACCGAGTATAATTAACCCATAGTAAGAATTGTGAATAAGGTTAAAAAGTATTACACTATGGGATTGAATAAGAGCAGGATATAATGTGAATATAATGAGGATCGTTATGAAAATATGTAAAGCCTAGTAAGGAAGTAACTAAAGGATATGATGTGATTTGTGGGAAACAGAAAAGCAAATAGAGAACGAATAGAAAAGACTTAAAACAATCTATAGGGAACATTCAGAATAAAAAGTCGGGTGGTAACGAAAGTGAAGGTAAGCAATAAGATAGAATGAATGCCAGAAATGAGTGGTATGATAAGAAAAAATAGAGGTGAATAGGATATGTTTTGAAAACGAGAAAGGGGTTATGTAAAAATAGTGTTTTCCGAAGGATATAAGAGTAACATGAAATTCCTCGTGCACAAATTAAAAGATGGACATAGACTAGAGAAATTAAAGGAATACTAAAGGATGCACTCAAGATAGACGTAATTAATAAAGTACGAGTATAAGACAAAAAGAGAAATAGATAGCTACGAACTGATGGTGTAGTACGATTGAAAGGTGATAAGACAAGACCACTATTAAAATGAATTTGATATGATTTTGAGTAAGAATAAAAGTTAGCATTGGGTACACGGCAAGGGTGAAAGAACATGAGGCATAAAGAAGTATTGTGTATATGTGACTTCACCTTAGAAAAAAAAGTGAGATCCTTAAAGGACAAAGATTATAGATTTGCAAAAGAACGGGTGTATTATGAGTTTATTAGAGGAACCGGTGATATCTATTGGGATAAAGATAATGTTAGAAGAAAGCTTGGAACACTTATCACAAGAATATAAGTGCTACCAAATGGAGAATTTTAAACGATTATAAGCACTAGCTAATTACTGATTAGAATGAATGAAATGTGGCTTTAGATAAATTGCTACATTAATTATATCATTTGGGTACCAATTATCAGACAAGATTTTGTACTACATATCGGGAGTTATAATTACCTCGTGATTGTGTTAAGGTTTCGTACATGGGTAATCTATGCTATCGATGATATTAAGAAAGACATGGATACGGTGCAGTATACCAAATATATTGGAAAAGAATCATATGAACTTAAAAATTAGAAATGGGGGCATAGAGTAGAATATAAATAGATAATGATATGGGTACACCCTAAGCTGAAATCAAATGACACTGCAACACATTAATGTGAACACTTAAACTTTAAGTGAGATCCCATGTTGGAACAAGTTAGCAAGATCTAAAAGCCAACAATAAACAGCTAGAAGCCAAGATGATATTTGAGACAGTGCCAAGAATTATTGGTAAAGATCTTGGACAGTATGATATCAGAAGGTGGATTCTCATAAAAGGGATGAATATGACAAGAGAATAGTAATGAGTAACATAAAGATATTGTAAAGGATAGCAAGGCTATACTGAATTAGAGGTTAAGATGTTGGCGACAGAGTTAATGGCTAATGATATTGTGGTATACAAGTAAAAAAGGAGAAAGGATAAAAAGAATAAGAATTCAATAACAATAATGTGATTGTAATATTTTGAATACATCAAAGAGAAGTGTAAGATGGTTTGAGGCAAAACTACAGAGATATAATTAGTAATGAGCTTGTATTTGACTTTAAACCTCATTTCATTAACATGAATGCCTATGAAACTATGAGAACAATTGAAACACATGATTTGGGCTGGTTGGATCATGAGGGAACTAAATACCTCAACTTGGAATGGAAGAAAAGACATGAGGATATTGCAACATCATATCGGCCTTAGCTTCCCACGTAGCACCCTCAACCTCTCGGTTCCTCTATAACACTTTAACTTAAACTATTTCTTTGTTCCTCAACTTCCTAACTTGCCGGTCCAAGATCTTAACTGGAACCTCCTCATAGGAAAGAATCTCTTTAACCTTAATGCTTTCCAATGGAGCAATGGAGCTAGGATCACCAATAAGCTTCCTCAATAAAGACACATGTAACACTAGCTGCACTGATGCCAAGTCAAAAGGAAAATCCAACTCATAAGCCACCAACCAATCCACCTTAATATCTGATATTGGCCAACATAGAGGGGACTTAGCTTCCCTTTCTTACCAAAATGCATAACACCCTTCATAAGTTAAAGTTTCAAGTAAACCCAATCATTGACCTCAAATTCAAGTTTGCATCTTCTCACATCCGAATAGGACTTTTATCGGCTTTGGGCTATCTTTAATATTTCTCTAATGAGTCTAACATTCTCCATAGCCTCAAATACCAACTCAGTCCATATCAAAGCAACTTCACCAACCTTGAAGCAGCCAATATGGGATCTACACTGCCTACCATACAACACTTTAAAAGGAGCCATATTAATACTAAAAATGATAATTGTTATTATAAGGAAAATATATTAATTGCAAATGATCATCCCAATTTCCTTTAAAATCAAAAACACATGCTCTCAACATATCCTATAATGTCTAAATGGTACACTCATCCTGACCATCTGTTTGTGGGTAAAAAGTTGTTAACTAAGCTTCACTTGATTAAAAAGACCCTTTTGGAAGGATCTCCAAAACTGAGATGTAAACTGAGTACCTCAATCCAAAATGATAGACAATGGAACACCATAATTCTTAACCAATTCTCAGATATATAACCTTGTATAGTCCTCGGCTTAATATAAAGTCTTAATTGGAAGAAAATGAGCCGACTTAGTCCTTCGATCAATAATCACTCAAATAGATTCATGTTGCCTATAAGTACGAGGCAAACCTGTAATGCAGTCCATATTTAAGGCTGTCCACTTCCAAGTAGGAATCTCAATGCCTTGAGCCAAACCTCCCAGTTTTGGTGCTCAACTTTCATATATTGATAATTAGGACACTTAGCCAAAAATTCTGCAATATCTTTCTTCATTCCAATTCACCAATACACTTACATCAAATCTCAATAAATCTTTGTAGAATCAGAATGAATAGAATACTGTGAACTATGGGCTTCAGATAATATCATATCTTTGAAGCCATCAACATTAGGAATATACAATTGGCCTTGATATCTCAAAACACCATCTCTCCCTTGGGAGAAAGCCTCAATGGCTTTTTGGGCAGCGGCTTTCTTCAATTCAACCAAAATGATATCACCATCTTTCTTTAACTTTACATCCGCCACAAGAGATAATTCAGAACCATAATGCATAATAACACCACCATCCTCAAAATCAACCAATCGAACATCCAAGCGGCCTAATTTATGCACATCCCAAACTAGCTCTTTCTTCTCATCCTCAATATGAGCAACAGTATTCATGGGCTATATACGTAGAGTGTTGATAACCATATTTTCCTAACCTGAATGGTATAACACACTCATATCATAATCCTTCAACAACTCAAGCCATCTCCTTTGTTGAAAGATCAAGTCCTTTTGAGTGAACATATATTGCAAACTCTTCTAATCGGTAAAGAAATCTACATGGACACTATAGAGATAGTTTCTCCACAACTTCAAGGAAAATACCACTACCGCCAACTCCAAGTCATGAGTTGGGAAATTCTTCTTATGTTCCTTGAGTTTTCTTGAAGCATAAACTATTACTTTACCATTTTGAATTAAACCAAGATCAACTCAGGAAGCAACACAATACACTAAAAACCCATTGGAACCTTTCAGTAAAGGCAACACCGAAGCAGAGGTAAGCTTGTCCTTTAACTCTTAGTAGCTTTTCTCAAATGCCTCAAACCATTGGAACTTTACCTTCTTTTGATTCAAAGTAGTCAAGGGCAATGAGATGGAAGAGAAACCTTCCACAAACCATCTATAATAACCAGGTAAGACCAAGAAACTCTGAATATCAGAAGGACTCAATGGTCTAGGACAATTCTTAACCGCGTCGGTCTTCTTTGGATCAATCATAATTCCTTTACCAGAAATGATGTTACCAAGGAAAGCAACTGATCTAAGCCAAAATTCATACTTACAAAAATTTGCATACTACTGATGGTCCTTGAGAATTTGCAATACAATCCTCAAATGATAGACATGCTCTTCTTCACTCTGTGATCAAAATATCCTCAATGAAGATAATTACAAACATATCCAAGTATCGCTTAAACACCGTGTTCATCAAATCAATAAAAGCTGAGGTATTTGTTAGTATAAAAGACATAACTAAGAATTCAAAGTGACCATTCCGAGTTCTAAAGGCCATATTTGGAATGTCACATTCCCTCAATTGGAGTTAATGATAACCCGATCGGAGATCAATTTTTGGAAAATAGCTTTCTCCTTGAAGTTGATTAAACAGGTCATCAATTCTTGTAATGGGATACTTATTCTTTATTGTGACCTTGTTCAATTGAGGTAATCTATAAACATACAAAGAGAACTATCTTTCCTTTTGACAAAGATAATTGCAGCACCACATAGAGAGATACTCAATCTAATGAAACCCTTATCTAGAAAATCCTTCAAATGATCTTTTAACTCTTTCAATTTTATCGGGGCCATTCGGTAAAAAGGAATAGATATACATTGAGTATTAGAGAGGGGATTGATACCAAAGTACTTCCCTTTCAGGAGGAATACCTGGGAGATTATCGGGGGAAACTTTCGGATACTCATTTATAACTGAAATTGACTCAAGAGTAAGAGTTTCAGAGTTAGTATCTCTAACCCAAACTAGATGATAGATGCAACCTTTGAAAATCATTTTTGAGATTTAAGGCATGAGATGAATTGCCCCTTAAACATAAAATTACTACCTTTCCATTCTAGGAATGGCTCATTAGGAAACTGAAACTTAACCATAATGGTTCTATGACATATAGAGGCATAATATGCATGAATCCAATCTATATCAAAAATATTATCAAAATTGATCATATCAAGATTTACTAGATCAACGAAGGTAACTTTATGAAAAATTAAGACTGGACAGGTTCTATAGACTCTTTTAGCCAGAACTGAATCACCAACCAGAGTATAGACCGAAAAAGGCTCTGACAAGATCTCGGGACTAGCAATGAATAACATCGCTATATAAGGAGTAATCGAAAGTTTCTTCATTTTATTTCAATAGAAGCTAGATTGCTGCCTTAATGATAGAGTAGCAGCCAGATCTAATAATTCGTAAACATCAAAGTCAAAGACTTTCAACATACTATTCACATCATCGGGGGAATCCTCTAACTCCTGACGATTTTGAAGGGCATAAAATTTATTTTAGCACTGACCGCCACCCCATGTAGTAGCACGCTGATACAGACAACTAGTAGATTAGGTCTGAAATTGGGGTCTAGCACCACTCCTACACTCCCTAGCATGATGACTGGGCTTTCCCCACTTGAAATAATTATCCAATCCCGCTAAGCATTCTCCCTTATGGTTTTTCCCACACTTCTTACTTATAGAAATAACCTGACCACCCAAAGCTCCACCTTGTGCCTTAAGATTCAAAACCTTGTCTTTCTCAAATTTTGGAGCTGGAGTGTTTGAAGAACCTTGGCCTTGAAACATTTGGTTTTGTTGGAAACAACATTACCACTACCAGATTTGTTGTGAGAAAACCCAACCTTTATATGGAGCACTTTTGGACTCCCTTACACTTCTCTCCTTAAGCTTCTCCCTTTCAATTTTCTCGACATAAACCATGAGCCTAGAGATGTCCATCTCCTTGATAAGCATAGCGGTTTGGCATTATTTCATAACCAAGTACGATGCTCCTAAAATAAACTTACTCATTCAGGCATATGAGTTAGCTACCAAGGATGGAGCATACTTAGACAACTTCGTGAACTTGAGGGAATACTCCCTCACACTCATGTTCCCTTTCTTGAGGTTGATAAATTATAACACCTTCGCCTCCCTCAACTCAAGTGGGAATAAGTGGTCAAGAAATGCAACTTTGAAATTTTCCAAACCTGTAGGACCATCTTCAACCCTTTTGGCTTTTCATTGGTTATACCAAACTTAAGTGACACCCTTGAGTTGGTAGGCCGCCAATTCTGGCTTCTCCTTCGATGACACTCCCATAACTCAATAATCTTATAAAATTCATCCTCAAAGTGTTGGGGATCTTTCTCAACCTTGGATCCATGAAACTCGAGAGAGTTCATCCTCATGAAGTCTCTAATCCTTAAAGCTGGAGTAGACATATTGGGAGGAACATCTACTCTTCAATTCACTTGAGTAGTAATAGCTTGGGATAGCGTTTGGAAAGAGGCTTGGAACACCACATTTGTTACTTGATCATTCAAAGGAGCATTTTGAGCTTATGGATCCTTTTCCACATTCCTTGAAATAGGAGATCTTCTTAGAGGCATGATTTTGTAATCACAAAGAGAAAGAGTTAGAGGAGAAAACCTTAGAGTTCAACTCTACAACATGATAAAATTATGAAAGAAGTGAAATGTTTCCTAAGATGCCTTATAACCTCCTATTCAAACTTGTGGTGCGCTTCACAATGATAAACAAGACTCTATTCGATGCGGCATGTTAGACTCCCTAGGACACTTAAATCTTGTGCTCTGATAGCAAGTTTTTCATGACCCAAGCTAGGCCTTAGTTGTAACACGATGATTAGAATCTTAAAGGACTCTAATAAAGACTCGTAGAATAACATTAATGGGTATACATAAGGTATATGAAATAAATAAACAAGAATCAACAATAAAGAAATGTAGTCTCAAATAGAACATAAGTCTCAAAAAGAGGAAATGACAACATAGACTCTTTTACTATCTAACATGCCTCTAATAACTCGAAGGGATCATAAGACAAGCTCCTAGATCACCCACATAGACAACATAAGAGAATGAAGTAACAATGTCAAGATAAGAAATAAGTGTCATCTCCTTGAACTGTGAGGACTCACCAATAATAAAAGCTACTAGCAAGCACTAGCCACGAGCGGGAGGAGGATGAATGTGATCGTTGGTCCCTACATTATAATACAATGTACGCAAAAAGTATGTATTAGTACATGGAATGCACTAAGTAGGTGAGAATAAGCATGAACAATAAACATAAGATATAATCAATATGAGTCATGGGATGCAAAACCAATATCTTTAAAACATGTGTAAAGTCATGAAAATATTTATAACATCTATCTCATTGTTCAATCCATCAAAAGAATCTCATAATCATCACAAGAAGTCATAACTTAACTGAAAATATGTGGGATAGGACCTTTAACCGATGATAAGCTATGCGAGATAAACATCGAATTTGATGCCTTCTGCATCAAAATAGGGGAGTCTACCTTGCTAGGGCATACTCTATTAGTAATTTTTTAACTGGGCTATATGGATCCACCAGCATTTTCATATTGGAATATATATACCTACACGGGCAACGTAGTTTGGGACATAAGGTTGCTACTAAGATTCCCTCGGGTAACTAACTGTGTTACCATACTAAACCCTACCTAAAAGCCTCTCGATACTTAGTCAGTATTCCAACGAAAGTCATAAAACATGATCATTAAAGTCATAGGGAAAGATAATGACTAATATCAATCCATATTTATAAAACACCATAAAAATAGCTCAATTAGCATCATCATATTAAAAGCATAAGATTAACTCATCTATCATATAACTTATGCAATGTGAGTACAGGCCTTCCATAAATATATATCTTTGATTATAAACATCTTTAGGGACTTAAATTTCCATATATTTAAATTTTTTTAAAACATAAAATCATAATTCATAAACTTCTTTGCATAAAGCATCTTTAATTCATAGCACAAAACATTCATAGAATATAACTTGGAAATTATAATCGTATCTCATAAATCATACTTAAAACTACCATATATCATGGGATATTGAAATTCTCTTGAAAGCATGCAATATGATGTGAATTATGCATAATTAGACTAATAATATTGAAATATATCATAATTGAGAAGACCCAATAAAATTCATGAAATTAGGGCCTTTTATCAAAGAAATCATACAAGAAATTGAGAAGAAATCTTTGGGATTCCATGGGTGAAAGGTATCCATGGATGAAGTCCCACATACCTTGACCTTGATGAGCCTTAAATTAAAGAGAATGAAAGCTTGACCTAGAAGAACCCTTTTGAATTTCTTGAGAGAGAAGAAGACCTTGGAGAAAAAACTCGGGAGAGAAGGTTTTGTGATTTGGCAATTATTGAGAGAATATAAAGGTTAGAAGACTTTAGCATAGTAACAGGTAGGAATCTTGTTCCAAAAACTGTCCACATTCATTAATGAAACATAGGGAAAAGACTAAAATAACTTTCATTAAAACTAAAAACTAGGACTACACAGAGGACCCACCATGGTCCTTGAACTTCACCATGGCCCGTGGTGGTGTCCGTGGAGTTAGACTTGAAATTCTTGGGAAAGGGTCTTGAATGTTGTGGTTGTAGGTAAGATTTTCAGGACTTCATCCACAGAGACCTTCACGGTCAGTGGAGGTCACTATGGTATGTTAACATGGATCGTGAAAAGGATCCTAGAAGAAGGCTTACAGAGGTGTCTACCACGGGAGTCGTAACAGTTTGTGGTACTTATCACCCCCATGATGTCCCCTCGTGGTCCTCACTTCTACAACCCAATTAATCGTGCATGGACCACGATGGCCCTTTAAGGAACATGGTGCTCTTCAAGTCCCATAGTGGATCTCGTGAAGGCCACCTAGTGCCAAAACTATTTTTTCTGGGATTTCATCTCTTGTTTCTTATTTTTCAACTTTTCAACTTTCGAGGTCTTACAAGAAGAGAGGTAGATCCTTCCATGAACCCAAATATGGGTGCGGTGGAAACAACAGATTGTGATTTTATGAGGATGAACCCTATGGAGTTTCATTGGTCAAAGATAGACGAGGATCCATAAGAGTTCTATAAGGGTATTTGCAAGATTGTGGAGATCATGGGAATTATTCTGGTGGAGAGGGTTGAGTTAGCCGCTTTAAAATTGAAGATAGTTGTATGGATTGGGTTTGATCAATGGAAAGGTGAGAGGCCTAGAGATATGGTTCCTATTACTTGGGAAGAGTTCAAAGAAGTGTTTCTTGAACGTTGCTTTCCTTTGGAGTTTAGGAAGGCTAAGATTTAAGAGTTTATCAAACTTAATCAAGGAAGTATGAGTGTGAGGGAGTATTCCCTCAAGTTCACATAATTTTCAAAGCATGATATTTTCATGGTTTTCGACTCTAGAGCTTGTGTGAGCAATTTTTTTTGGGTGCTTTATACTTGTTGTCTAAACAATGCAAGACCACCATATTGATCAAGGAAATGGATATCTCAAGGCTAATGACTTATGCCAGGAAAATTGAGGAAGATAAGCTGAGGGGGTAGGTTAGGGATTCGAAGAGGGCAAAGACTGATGGTGGTGAATTTTCATACTCTAGGTCCGAAAATGGTGGACATCCTAAATTTTGCCAAAGGTACTTCGACAAAATTCTTCAAAAATGCCGGTGCCAAAGTTCAACAAAGATAGGGTTTCTAACCCTAAGCATCAAGGAGGAGTTTCGAATGGTCAACCTATCCCTGGATGTAAGAAGTGTGGGAAGAAGCAAATCAAAAAATGTTTGGCAGGTTCAAGTTCTTGCTTTAGATGTGGCAAGATTGGTCACCAAGTGAAGGATTGTCCTTCCAGTGTTACTAGAGGTGGAGGTGGTCGACCACAAAATCAGACTTAAACTACTACAGGTCAACAGGCTCAGCATAATGCTACTTTAGGTTTAGGTGGCAGTCAGCATCAAAAAATATTTATGATTTACAGACCCAATAAGATTAGGTAGAGTCTCCAAATGTGTTACTGGTATGTTACATGTATTTCACTATGATGTTTATGTGTTGCTTGATCTAGGAGTGCATTTGTCTTTTGTTACTCCTTATATTGCTACGAAATTCGATGTTAGTCCCAAAGTTGTTTTTAGAGCCTTTTTCAGTCTATACCCTCATTGGTGAGTATGTTTTGGCTAAGAAGGTCTATAGAAATTGTCTAGTCTCAGTTTTTCATAAGGTTACCTCATATGATCTTGTAGAGCTTGATATGACTAATTTTGATGCTATCCTTGGTATGGATTGGCTTCATGCATGCTATGATTCTATTGATTGTAGAACCTGAATGGTTAAGTTTCATTTTCCTAATGAGATAGTTATAGAGTGAAATGTTAGTAACTCCGTGTTTAAGGGTCAATTCATCTTGTGCCTTAAAGCTCAAAAAATAATTTTCAAGGGTTTCATCTACCATCTCTTATGGGTTAGGAATATATATTCCAAAGCCCCTACTCTTGAGTTAGTCCCCATTATTAAGGAGTTTCCAGATGTATTTCTCGATGATCTACCTGGTATTCTACCAAAAAGGCAAATTGACTTTGGCATAGACCTTCTTCCTGATACCCAACCTATCTTTCTCTCTCCTCACCGTATGGCTCTGATGGAACATAAGGAATTAAAGGATCACTTGAAGGATTTATTGGATAAGGTTTCATTAGACCAAGTATCTTTCCATAGGGTGCTCTAATTCTCTTTCTTCAAAAGAAGGAAGACTCTCTTTGTATGTGCATTAATTACCTACAATTGAACAAGGTCACCATTAAGAATAAGTATCCCATACCAAGGATTGATGACTTGTTTGATCAACTTCAAGGTGCAAGCTATATCTCAAAAATTGATCTACTATTGGGTTATTATTAACTTCTAGTACGGGAATGTGACATTCCAAAGACGACTTTTACAACCCGGTATGTGCATTTTGAATTATTGGTTGTCTTTGGGACTAACAAATGCTCCCACAACTTTTATAGACTTGATGAATAGGGTAATCATGCAATACTTGGACATTTGCATGATTGTATTCATTGATGATATGTTGGTCTATTCTCTGAGTGAGGATGAGCATGCAGACCATTTGAGAATTGTCTTGCAAGTGCTTAAGGATCATCAATTATTTTCTAAATTTAGAAAGTGCGAGTTTTGTTAAGGTTGGTGGCGTTCCTTGGCCATATTATGTCCGGTGAATGTATCATAGTTGATCCTAAGAAAATCAAGGTGGTTATGAATTGGCCTAGACCTTTATTTCCTTCAAATATTTAGAGTTTGTTGGGTTTGGCCGGCTATTATAGAAGGTTTGTGAAATAGTTTTCATCGATTTCTTTGCCTTTGACCAAGTTGACTCAAAAGAAAGTGATATTCCAATGGTTGAAATCATGTGAGAAGAGTTTCCAAGAGTTTAAATATTGACTTACTTTGCCCCTTTCTTGACTTTACCGGATGGGTGTAACACCCCTTTAAAATGTTGTATATAATGTTCCAATTCTTGAAGAAAATAATATCACTTATGTATTTTGGGCATAAATTTTAATAGGATAGTCCAAATTAGGTGATTAGAATTTCAGAATAACCCGAACATCATTACTTACAATTTTTGTGGACACCATATTTTATATTTTAGAGGTTAAGTAAGATAAATAAATTAATTATTGCAGGACATGGTGCTATGACGAAATGGAGTATTTGTAGAAGAAATATCATATCTCACTGTAGGTTGCTCCAAATCAATTTATTCTTGAATGACATGAAAGTACACTTCTAGAGCAACAATTCATATGCAGACACCAAATCCTAATGAGGAAGTTGTCTGTTTCAAATGCAGCTCCGAAAAAGGGTATTCCTTTAAAAGAAAGTTCATCTCACCAACCAGGGAAAGATCTAGATCCATTTGACATCATCCATGACATAAATAGTCCACCATTTGACATCACCCATGAAATCACAATCTTTCATTAAATTTTTAGATTTTTCTTTATAATTATTTTAATTATTGTTAGCTCCCTCCTTCACACCTATAAATACCTACCTTATTTCATCATTTTGTTCATCAAACTTTCTCAAGCAACTCTTCTCTCTATAAACTACTTTACTTATTATCAAAATATAGTTTTTGTTCTTACTAGTGTAGAAATACTATTTCGATGATTCATATATACTCCGAGTAGTACACAAAAAGCTCCGGCGAGAAGAAAATACTAGGATTCAAGAGTGTTTATTAAGTCCTTTGATTCTGAGTAACGCTTCGGATTCCTGGTATGTAAGGCTTCAATGAGAATATTCCTTTCACTCTCATACCTAAAGTGTTTTGATTATATAATAAATTATGTTTATTTTCTTTAAGTTTTACTCTAAGTTATGTGGATGTTTTTCCATAGGTTCTTCCACCCATGTAGTCCAAAACTCTTTCAACTAAATCTCTTAATTTCAAGTAATTATTTCTTATAGGTAATTGTTATTTTTACTTAATAGCATTAATCATGGTTAAACTAATGATTATTGGTCTATTTTGATGCAATATGATTTCATATATATGTATTGATGGTTTGCAAGTAATTTCTCTATTTATCTCTTTAAAGGTTCTTCAAATTCATGGCAAGTTGCTTAAAGCATGATTTTTAATTAATGGATTTCAAAGTATTTATGCATATTTATTTATGTACATGTTTGCAAGTTGAAGTGATTTGAACCCACCTAATTTACTATATTTTCAATCAAGTTTGACTTGAAAGCTTTGACTCCAAATGAATATTTATGAAAGCAATGTCTATAATCAAAAGGGAGCCTTGTGAAATAAAAGAATGATGAAATGATATGAATGATGAATTCTTTATCTAATAAGGACAATTCATGCATATTTGAATAATCAAATGTTTTAATGAGCTATTCTACCGAATATGATATTTTGAATTCTCAAGGTGTATGCTATGAATATTTTGAAGTATATAACTATTCTGTGGGATTGAGTTAGCCCCGAATGGGGCATTGAGGTGGAATTCGGTAAGGGAATTCTAGTAGCAACCCCTTGTCTAATTAACTATGTGTCAACATAGGAGACCTCTTAGACTTAGGCTAATGGATGCATGAAAGCCCTTAAAGTTAAAGTTAAAGAAATGAATAAAGTTGACAGAGTTCTATCAGGCAAATAGTCTCCCCGGCCAACGTAGAAGATTATGTTGGATTCCATATAATAGTTCACATGGTCTTAAATATCAGTTATGATCATTTTTCCACAAAATGAATGATTTCAAGGATATCTATATGATTGATTATGCATGCATTGCATTATGTTTCATATTACATAATTTTTTAATGTTTCCTCAATGTTCAAGCATGCTTACATTCTTAGTACATTCAATGTACTAACGCATACTCTTTTGCCTACATAATATCACCATGAATGGACCGATGCTCCTCCTCATTCTCCTCCACGTGGATAGTTGAAATTTCATTTGAAGACTACTTTTGGTGAGTTTCAATACTCTTTTATCTTTCTAGCTTATGATATGTTGAGTTCTTTAGACACTTACTATGGCATTTCTTTCTATTATGATTTAGGGTGAGCTAGTGACTTGTCTTAGCCCCGTTAAATCTAAAAGTTAAAGGTATAGTTGGACATATATAAGTTGAAGATTTACTATTATGATTTCTGCTTGTTTATCTATTGTCATTACCTATAAAAGGCTAAAAGAATGTTAAGAGACTTGTTTGAGGTAATTTCAGGTTTGTTATTTACCATATCACGTCTTGGTCCTAGGATTAGCTCGTGACAAACTTGGTATCAAAGCCTGAGGTTTTGAATGGTCCTCGGAATTCAACATACCATGTCAAATAGGATCTTGTTCATGGTTGTGAAGTGCGCCATAACTATAAATAGAAGATTATGGGACATTTAGGAAAGGTTTCACTTCTTTCAAATTCATGTCATGCCTAAGAGTGTCCTAAGATTTTCATTCAAAATTTGGCCTCTAGGATTTGGGATTTCCAAAGGATGAATCCGCTCAATTTTGATAATTCTAAACTAGATGAGGACCCTAGAGAGTTCATTGAGGAGGTGTACCGGATTGTGTCTATCATGGGAGTGACACCAAATTAGAAGGCCAAGCTAGTGTCCTATTAACTCAACGGTGTGGTTCGAGTGTGGTACGAATAATGGGTTGTTAAGAGGGATGAAAAAATGGGGATGATAGGTTGGGAAGAGTTCAAAGGTGCCTTCCTAGACCGCTTCTTTCCATTGGAGCTAAGGGAGGCCAAAATATAAGAGTTCATCAACCTCCATCAAGGGAGTATAAGCATGAGGGAGTATGCTCTCAAATTCACTAAGTTGTCAAAGTATGTCCCTTCATGGTCTCCAACCCAAGAGCTAGGATGAGCAAGTTTATTTCTGGTGTCTCAAGCTTGGTATCCAAGGAGTGCAAAATGGCCATGTTGGTCAAGTAGATGGAAATATCTCGATTAATGACTTATGCAGAACAAATTGAAGAAGAGAAGCTGAGAGAGAGATCAAGGGGGTTCAAAAAGGCTAGAGTGGATGGTGGAGGATTTATCCCTCAAAGGTCCGATTATGGTAACAATGGCAAAGGCCAAGGTGGGAAACAGTTTGTGGGACAAGGTTCCACCAATACTCCTTCTCTAAGTTTCAACAAGGACAAGGGTGCTAAACCAATGGTTCGAAGAGAGAATGTTGCTGGTCAAACTTTCCTCGCTTACAAGAAGTGTGGAAGAACTCGCAAAGGGGAATGCTTAGCCGGCTCCAATGCATGCTTTAAGTGTGGCAAGCTAGTCCACTATGCTAGGGATTGTAGAGATGGTGGTGGTAGTCCTCAAGGCCAAGTTTCTCCTGGTCAATAAGCCCAAGGAGTTGTCCAACGCACCAACCGCTTTTACACCTTACATGGAAGATGAGAGGTTGAGGACGCACCCAATGTCATCATAAGTATGTTAAAGGTCTTTGCTTTTGATGTGTATGCATTATTAGATTTGGGTGAAAATTTATCATTTGTTACTCCATTCCTTGCTAATAGGTTTAATGTGTCACCCCGAAGTGTTATTAGAGCCCTATTTGGTGTCTACCCCCGTTGGTGAGTCGATTATTGCTAGAAAGGTCTATAGGGCTTGTCCTATGTCTATCTTGCATAAAGTTGTTCTTTGTGATCTTATTGAGCTTGACATTGTAGATTTCAATGTTATTCTTGGGATGGATTAGTTACATGCATCTTATGCTTCCATAGATTATAGGAATCATCAAGTAAAGTTCTAATTTCCAAATGATTCCATTATTGAATGGAAGGATCGTGATTTGGTTGTGAATGGTAAGTTCATTTCTTATCTTAAAGCCCAAAAAATGATTTCTAAGGGTTGTATTTACCACATTGTGAGGGTTAGGGATGTCGACTCCAAAAGTCCTTCTCTTGAGTTAGTTCCCATAGTCAATGAGTTTCCCGATGTCTTTCCCAATTACCTTCCTCGTGTCCCTCCCAAAAGGGAAGTTGATTTTTGTACTGATCTACTCCCTGATACCCAACCTATCTCTATTTCTCCTTATCAGATGGCCCCAACAGAATTGAAAGAGTTGAAGGAACAATTAAAGGACTTGTTAGAAAAGGGGTTCATAAGACCAAGTATTTCTCCATGGGGTGCTCCCATGTTATTTGGGAGAAAGAAGGATGGGTCACTTCAAATGTATATAGACTAGCAGTAATTAAATAAGATGACCGTTAAGAACAAGTACCCACTCCCTAGAATATATGACTTGTTTGATCAATTTCAAGGGGCAAGTCACTTCTCCAAGATCGTCCTTCAGTCCGGTTATCACCAACTACGGGTGAGAGAGTGTGACATTCCCAAAATAGCTGTCTGAATAAGGTATGGTCACTTCGAGTTTGTGGTGATGAGTTTTAGGTTAACAAATATGCCGGCGGCATTCATGGACTTGATGAATAAGGAGTTCAAACCTTACCTTGATACTTTTGTGGTGGTCTTCAATGATATTTTGATTTATGATCGGGGTGAGGAAGAACATAAAAATCACTTGAGAGTTGTGCTGCAAACATTGAGGGATAGGCAATTATTTGCAAAATTTAGTAAGTGTGAATTTTGGTTGAAGGAGGTGGCATTTCTCGGTCTAGCATCTGGTGATAGGATCAAGGTTGATCTTATGAAAATGGAGGCAGTCAAGAATTGGCCTAGACCGTTGTCTCCTTCAGACATTAGGAGCTTCTTGAGTCTAGCCGGGTACTATAGAAGGTTCATCGAAGGTTTTTCTTCTATCTCATCTCCTTGATGAAATTAACCCAAAAGAAAGTCAAATTCATATGGACGGATGAGTGTGAGAAGAGTTTCTAAACCTTGAAACATCGACTTACCTCTGCTCCAATTTGACTCTACCAGAAGGATTAAAAGGGTTTGTAGTTTATTGTGATGCTTCAAAGATTGGTTTAGGTTGTGTCTTAATGCAAAACGAAAAGGTCATAGCCTATGCTTCTAAATAATTAAAGGTGCATAAGCATAACTACCCTACCCATGACCTTAAATTGGTGGTCATTATTTCTCTGATTATTTGGAGGCATTACATTTATGAGGTGCGTGTGGATGTGTATACCGATCATAAAAATTTTCAATATGTGTTCACCCAAAAGGACCTTAATATAAGGCAAATCAGGTGTCTATAACTCCTTAAGGACTATGATATGAGTGTGCACTATCATCCGCATAACGACAATGTAGTTGCCAATACACTTAGTAGAGTGTCTATGGGGAGTATGGCCCATGTGGATGAAGGGAAGAGGGAGTTGGTGAAAGATGTTCACCGATTGGCTAGATTAGGGGTGAAGTTGTGTGGTACTGATGATGGTGGTATGGTTTTTCAAAATAGGTCCGAATCCTCTTTGGTGGTAGATGTTAAATCAAAGCGAGATCTTGACCCGATGTTTATTGAGTAAAAGAAGTTGGTGAAGGAAAAGAAGATATAGGTCTTTTCCTAAGATGGAGATGGGGTGCTATACTACCAAGGTCAGCTTTGTGTTCCAGATGTTGATGTCCTAAGGAGTTTGATCTTGATGGAGGTGTATAATTCTATATACTACATTCATCTCGGTTTGATGAAAATGTACCAAAACTTAAAAGAGTTCTATTGGTGGGGTTGCATGAAGAAGTACATATCAAGGTTCGTGTTCGAATGTCCGAATTTCCAACAAGTGAAGGCTGAACATCAATGGTCGGGTGTCCTAGCCCAAACTATTGAAATCCCTACTTGGAAGTAGAAAGATGTGAATATGAATTTTGTAGTGAGTTTGCCTCATACCCAAAAGTGTCATGATTCGATTTGGGTAATTGTTGATAAAATGACTAATTTGGCTCACTTCCTACTAGTTAAGACTTCCTATAGTGCCAAGGACTTTGGGAGTTGGTGAGGTTTTATGGTGTGACGTTATCCATTATTTTGGATCATGGTACCCAATTCACTTCTCACTTTAGGAGATCATTTACAAAGGGCCTCGGTACTAAGGTAAAATTGAGAACGGCATTCCATCCTCAAACGTATGGGCTAGCCGAAAGGATGATTCAAACACTAAAGGATATGTTAAGGGCTTGTGTGTTGGAGTTTAAAGGAAATTGGGATGATCATCTACTGCTCATCGAGTTTTCTTATAATAATAGTTACCATTCAAGTATTGAGATGGCGCCATTTGAGGCTTTGTATAGGAGATGATGTAGATCTCCGATTGGTTGGTTCGAAGTAGGTAAGATGACTTGTTGGGACCCTATTTGGTACTTAATGCTTTAGAGAAGGTGAATATTATTAGAGAAAGGTTGAAGATGGCTCAAAGTAATTAAAAGTCCTATTCCGACACTAAAAAAGGGATCTTGAGTTTAATGTGGATGATTGGGTGTATTTGAAGGTTTCACCCATGAAGGGTGTGGTTCGGTTTGGTAAAAAAGGGAAACTGAGCCCTAGGTATGTAGGGCCTTATAGAATTGTGAGGCGTATTGGCAAGGTTGCATATGAGTTGGAGTTTCCACTGGAAATGGCCATAATTCACCCGGTGTTCCATGTGTCTATGTTGAGAAAAATGTGTGGGTGATCTTAGTTCCATTGTTCCTTTGGGAGTAGTGAATGTTGAAGAAAACTTGACCTATGAAGAAGTTTCGGTTGAAATTTTGGACCGACAAGTTAAGCGATTGAGGAACAAAAAAGTTGCATCTGTTAAAGTCCTTTGGAGGAATCAACAAGTCGAAAGTGCTACATGAGAAGCAGAAAAGGATATGATTAAGCGATACCTTCATCTTTTTTCCTTTACCCAAACCTAAGGTATTAAGTTGTCCTTGCTCAATTACTTGAAATCCTTGCATTTCAACTTTTCTTGTCATATGCTTGCAAAATTATGAAATATATTTCGAACGATGTTTTAAATTGCACTATTGCATTAATGATGGGTTGTTGGTTTACACTCTACTCTACTCAAGCTAAGTATTTCCTCATTCGAGGAAGAATGTTCCCAAGGTGGAGATAATGTAACACCCCCTAAAAATATTGTAAATGATGTTCCAATTATCAATGAAAATGAGATCGCTTCTATATTTTGGGCATACCTTTTAATAGGATGGTCCAAATTAGGTGATTCAAATTTCTAAATAACCAAACATCATCACCTACAACCTTTGTGAAGACCATATTCTAAATTTTGGAGGTTAAGTACTTCAAATAAATTAATTATTGCAAAACATGGTGTTGTGATGAAATGGAGTATTTGTAGAAGAAAATTCATATCTCATTGTAGGAATCTCCAAATCGATTAATTCTTGAACGACATAAAAGTAGACTTCTAGAGCAACAATTCATATGAAGATATCAAATCCTATTATGCGTTATTGTTTTCATTGATGGTATTTTGGTCTATTCTCTGAGTGAGGATGAGTATGCGTACCATTTGAGGATTGTCTTGAAAGTGCTTAAAGATAGTCAATTATTTTCTAAATTTAGAAAGTGCGATTTTTCGTTGAGGTTGGTAGCGTTCCTTGGCCATATTGTGTCTGGTTAATGTATCATGGTTGATCCTAAGAAAATCGAGGTGGTTATGAATTGGCCTAGAACTTTATCTTCTTTAGATATTCAGAGTTTCTTGGGTTTGGTCGGCTATTATAGAAGGTTTGTGAAAGAGTTTTTATTGATTGTGTTGCTTTTGACTAAGTTGACTCAAAAGAAGGTGAAATTCTAATGGTCGGAATCATGTGAGAAGAGTTTTCAAGAGTTTAAAGATTGACTTACTTTGCCCCTTTCTTGACTTTAACGGAAGGGTGTAACACCCCCTAAAAATATTGTATATGATGTTCTAATTCTCAATAAAAATGATATCACATCTGTATATTGGGAATAACTTTTAATAGGATAGTCCAAATTAGGTGATTCAAATTTCTTAATAACCCACATCATTACCTACAACTTTTGTGAAACATATTTTATGTTTTGGAGGTTAAGTAGATCAAATAAATTAATTATTGCAAGACATGGTGTTGTGATGAAATAGAGTATTTGTAGAAGAAAACTCATATCTTACTGTAGGATGCTCCAAATTTCTTGATTCTTGAACGACATGAAAGTAGACTTCTAGAGAAACAATTCATATGAAGGCATCAAATCCTAATGAGTGTTACACCCCACCCTTTTTAAACTCGGAATGTCTCATAAGTTCCTTGGACATTATCATGTGAGCCGGATACGCTACGACACTATCAAATGAATCTAAGGAAGGTAGAGTGTGATACCCCATAGTGGAGAAGGTTGGAGACGAAGTCATAAGAATCCAGAAGGAATTGGAGGCCAAGTAATGGGTCGTAGGACTCGATTCACCAACGTAAGCTACTAAGTTAAAAGTCTTATACACTTGAGATACTTAAGGATATATCAAGCTTACGTAGTACGGATTACAACGACTCTTAAACCAAGACGAGATTACGAACCCACGGAGGAGAGGAGAAGGCGATACGTGGCAGCAAAAGGAGGTGCCATATGGCAGCCTAGGGAAGTGCCACATGGAAGCAGGTGACCCACCTTCTTGGGGTCAAGTAGGTGACCCACCTGCTTGGGGGAGGTGGACCCCACTGCCACGTAGCAGCACACCATTGGCCGCATGATTGAGGTGGCCCAATAAACGCCTGACACATGTCACCCTTACGGGCTGACACGTGTCACCTCATATATATATGTATTATGTGACTACTCTTTTGTTCATTATCCAAAAATAGGTCCAAAAGAATAGAGAGAAAACATGAGAAGAAGGGGCAGCCATGGTTGAAGAAGTTTAAGGTATGTTTTCCAACTTTCTTCCGTGAGTTAATTATATACGGTATTCCTCAATTACGTGAAGGTGTATATATGTATATTAAGATGCCTACGGAACCATATTTTCAGTTCTTCACTTGGAAAACTAAGAGAAACTTAAAGAGAAAACGCTAGGGCATAGACCTATTTTTGGAGGGGACAGTTGTTAGTAATATTGGTATAACTTCTTGTGTATAGCTTATTTTCGGGTGATCCAATATGTTTTGTAAAGATATTTAATATGTATATAACTTTTATGTATACTTTCAAATCCAGTTTTTCTTTTAACTTCGCGAAAAAGGGTGATGAAGTGTAGAGGAGGTACTGCCAAGATTTGGTTTTGGAAATCCTACCCGAACATCTGTGAGTATTTTGGTCATATATTTTCATACAAAATTGTTGTAGGGGTAATTCAAATTTTTTTTTGAGACCTTGATACACATGTATATAACTTTAATTGATTACACAAATCTTGTTTCCTTCAATTACCCCTTCGAAACTAAGCGACAATACAAGACAGTAGGCTGTCCAGAATTCACGTTTTGATAGGTTTGGCGAGTTTTGGCCAATTTCAGGAAAGGTAAGGTTTTTCCTTTCAATTTGAAGTTTATGGTGTTTTTATATGGTGTATTACACCCATTGTATGCTGCTGAAAGTTTAAAAATATCATAGAAATGCTCGACGTTCCAAATAAACTAAATTGGAATTGCTATAGTTAAATTGTCGTCGAAGGATAGTGTTGTTCGTGTGAGGTGCTGCTGCAGGGGTGTGATGTGTTGCTGCAGGGTCTAAATATGTTCTAATGTGGGTTAGTGTACTGCTGTTTGAATCCACACGACCCCTCGTTGCGTGTAATGAAAGGCGTTACAAAATAAAGGCTAGACGCCCTATTGTGCTACCGTATATTTGAATAAGTCGTTTGGAGTTTATGTTGTATATTGTTGGTGTGAATTGCTACAGGTTGTTGTTGTTGGTTGGCTGTAGGTATTAGGTACCTAATTGGAAATTTGGATAGGGCACATTATAGGGGAGGTGCTGCCCAATTTTCATGGACGCCTTAGCAAATAACAAAATTAGTCGGGGAAACGACTAAGGAAATAGATTCCATTAATACTAAGATGTAACCTAGGGTGCTGGAAAGTAAAAGGGATTGATATTCATACTACTTTCATGTTGAATAGGTTCAAAGTACGGCGAGACAAGCAGGATAAGGAATAATTCAGACAAGGTATGTAAAGCTTTCTCGTGGCATGTTTTGGTATAAGCACGTACAGTTATCTTTCTTTCCTTTTGGCAAGTCTTAGCCTTAAGTGAACTGTACATGGAATGTGGGAATAATTCCATTCCCAGAACTCCAGGTACGCCCCATAATCCCTAACTACTGTTAAGTGTTGACACCCCTACAAGGATTGAGTATTGCGAGTTAAGGCTTCTACGTGATAAAGAGTAGTGTATGGGAAACTATCTTTCCCTTCTCTGGATGTATTTGGTACAAAAGTAAAATTTGAATGCCATAATGGCTCACCGACCCCATAATGGGCCGGATATGAAATATGTGTATGAAGGTCATCTGAAAGAAAGTACAGACTACATAGAGCTTATTCTCTTTCTTCTCTTGGGCATGTCTCTGTTTAGCTGTAAGTTAAGTATAATCTAAACTCCGGGGTAACTTCATTCTTAAATATTTCTTATTTACTTTTGATCATCGAACTTTGATAGTGGTTGAATTATTTTCCTGGACACTTGTATATATTAAAGAGGGACCAAATGTACAGGCTCCAAGTCTTAAAGACTATACGAGATTAAGTGTTTTTGATCTCATAAATGATTTGGCCCTACGTTAATACATGTCTAGGGTCCCCGAGATCACTTTTGAGACATCCCATAATGGTATTTAGAGGACACTCGAGATGACTACACCGTTACTCGGGTCCTCAAATAAAAGCGTAACTTTCTTATTTGGTCGAGTATCTGATAATGATTTAAATTGCATATAGTTACTCACGACTCTACTCGTGTATACTGTAACACTTCTTTCACCGAGTCTCGGGCCGGGTACGTTGTCGTGCACAATTCACTACATTGTTCACCGAGCCCCTCACTAGAGGGCCGGGTACATATGTATATATACGATGATGTGTTGTAATAAGGTGGTGATGGCGCTAGGCCTATGATGGTACTACAAATGTGATTCACCGGACCCCTAAAAAGGCCGGCTATATTGAATAAATTGACCATGCATTCTTTTCTGATTCACTGAGTACAGGTACATGTCTACGATTTGATAATTTGTTCCCCTGCTTCTCTATTTTGAATACACAATCAGTGTATTATGTTACATTTTACATACTCAATACATATGTCGTCCTGACCCCCTTTCTCGGGGGGTTGCGTTCATTCCTGCAGGTACAGATACAGATTTTGGGAGTCCGTCAGCTTAGGATTCCATGAAGCTTAGCTGGAAGAGGCTCCATTGTATCGGGGCCTAGTTTTTGATACTATCCACTAATGTATAAAATTGTTTTGTCCATTTGGGGGTACAGCGGGGGCCCTGTCCCGCCATATATTGTCATCAATATTTTTAGAGGTCTACAGACATGTATATGTGGGTTGTGTATGTCAGTTTGATTCAGCTGGGTCTACATGATATATGATATATGTTATTATGTTATGGCAGTTATGTCGGCTTGCATGCCCTGTCATGTTGTGATACAAACAAAAATGGCTACAGGTTTATGAAAATGTTATCGCCTAGTGGGGCATTATTACATGATATTGTTTATTTACAGTTTAATGTGACCACAGCTGATAGATATGTATACGAGGAGCCCAGGTCGGACCCCAGTCATGGCCTACGGGGTTGGGTCGTGACAGAAGTGGTATCAAAGCAGTTCATCCTCGGAGTGTCTACAGACCGTGTCTAATAGAGTCTTGGTTATCAATGTGTTGTGCGCCACATCTATAAACAAGAAGCTATAGGACATTTAGGATGTTACCTTTCTTCTACATCTGAGATCGTGCTTTAGATCCGAGTCATAGGAAATAGAATGGAAAGATTGTAATTCTATGTTTAAGCGTCAATTCATCTTATGTTGTAAAGCTCAGAAAATGATTTCCAAAGGTTGTATTTATCATTTAGTTCAGGTTAGAGATACTAATTTCAAAGCTCCTACTCTTGAGTCAGCTTCTATTGATAATAAGTTTCCAGAAGTTTTCCCTGATGACCTCTCATGCATCCCTCGCGAAAAAGAAATAGACTTTGGTATCAATCTTTCCCTCGACACTCAGCCTATCTCCATACCTCCTTACCGAATGGCACCAGCATAATTGAAAGAGATTAAAGGATTAGTTGAAGGATTTGTTGGATCAGGGTTTCATTCGATCGATTATTTCTCCATGGGGTGCTCTGATTTTCTTTGTTAGAAAGAAGGATGGTTCTCTCCAAATATGTATTGATTACCAATAATTGAACAAGGTCACAATTAAGAATAAGTATCCCATTTCAAGGATTGATGACTTGTTCAATCAAATTCAAGGAGCAAGCTACTTACTTTTCAATGATTGATCTTTGATCGGGTTATCATCAACTCCAAGTAAGGGAATGTGATATTCCAAAGATGTATTTTACAACTCGGTATGGTCTCTTTGAATTCGTTGTTATTTATTTTTGAATAATGAATATCTTTGCATCTTTTATGGATTTGATGAACAAGGTGTTTAAGCAATACTTGGATATGTTTGTTATTGTGTTCATTGATGATATTTTAATCAATTCTCAGAATGAGGAAGAGCATGTTGATTATTTGAGGATTGTTTTGCAATCCTCAAGGATTGTATGTTGTTTGCTAAATTTAGTAAGTGTAAATTTTGGTTGAGGTTTAGTTGCTTTGTTTGGCCATATCGTCTCTGGTGAAGGAATTATGATTGATCCCAAAAAGACTAAGGCGGTTAATAATTGGCCTAGACCATTGTCCCCTTCTAATAATCAGAGTTTCTTGGGTTTTCTTACATTGCATCTCCTTTGACTACTTTAACTCAAAATAAGGTAAAATTTCTATGGTTCTAGGCATGTGAGAAGAGTTTCCAAGAGTTGAAGGATAGGCTTACCTCCGATGTTGTGTTGATTTTGTCGATAGATTATGATAGGTTCATTGTATATTATGTCACTTCATGACTTGGTCTTTGTTGTGTTCTAATGCAAAATGGTGAAGTGATAATCTATGCTTCTAGGCAACTCAAGGTGCACAAAAAGAACTACCCATCATTGACTTGGAATTAGCAACTATGGTATTTGCTTTAAAATTGTGGAGACACTATTTTTATGGTTTCCTTGTGTATGTATTCACTGATCACTAGAGTTTGTAATATATACTCAGCAAAAGAAAGCTTTGACAAAGAAGATGGCTTGAATTTTTGAAAGATTATGACATGAATGTGCTATACCATCCAAAAAAGGCAAATGTGGTTCCTGACACTCTTAGTAAATTGTCCATGAATAGTTTTTCCCATATTGAGGATGAGAAGGAAGAGCTAGTTCGGGATGTTCATAGATTGGCACGTTTGGGTATTCTATTGGGTGACATCGAGGATAGTGGTATTATAGTGAAAATGGTTCAAAATTATCTCTTGTGGCGGATGTTAAGGCCAAGAAAGATAGTGATCCTACCTTGGTTGAGTTGAAGAAAAAGGTTTCCAAAAAATCAATTGAGGTTATGTCCTAAGGGGAAGATGGCATTTTGAGATATCAAGGCCGATTATGTGTTTCTAATGTAGATGGCTTGAGGAAAATGATATTGTCCGATGCTCATAATTTGTGGTTTTCTATTCATCTGGGTTTTATAAAGATTTACCGTGATTTGAGGGAAGTGTATTAGTGGAATGGGATGAAAAAGGATATTATGGAGTTTATGGCTAATTGTCTGAATTGTTAACACGTGAAGGTTGAGCATACAAATTGGGAGGTTTGGCTCAAGATATTGAGATTTCTACATGGAAGTGGGATATGGACTTCATTATTGGTTTGTCTTGTACTCACAGGCAACATGATTCTATTTGGGTGGTTGTTGACGAATGACTTAGCCGGCTTAGTTTCTTCCTGCTAAGACATCATATTTAGCCATGGACTATGATAGATGGGTTATCCAGGAGTTGGTTAAGCTTCATGGTTTTCCATTGTCTATCATTTTGGATCAAGGTACTCATGTACATCTCAGTTTTAGATATCTTTCCAAAAGGGTCTTGGTACCGAAGCAAAGCTTAGTATAACTTTTCAGCCATAAACAAATGGTCAGGCCAAATGTACCATCCAAACTCTAGAGGACATGTTGAGAGCCTACGTTATTGATTTTAAAGGTAATTGGGATGATCATTTCTCATTAATAGAATTTTCTTATAATAACAGTTATCATTCCATCATTCAAATGGCTCCATTTGAGGGCTTTTATGGTAGGAGGTGTAGGTCTCCTATTGGTTTGTTTTAAGTCAGTGAAGTTGCTTTTATATGACCAGAGTTGGTATTTGAGGCTACGTAGAAGGTTAGACTTATTAGAGAAAGATTTAATACATCCCAAAGCCGATAAAAATCCTATTCAGATGTGAGGAGAAGAAAACTTGAATTTCAGGTTAATGATTAGGTTTACTTGAAAATTTCACCCATGTAGGGTGTGATATGTTTGGGTAACAAAGGGAAGCTTAGTCTCACCTATGTTGTCCCATATCAAATTTTGACGTGGATTGGAAAGTTGGCGTATGAGTTGGATTTGTCTTCTGATTAGGCATCGGTGCATCTGTTGTTTCATGTGTCTTTGTTGCGAAAGTTTGTTGGTCATCCTAGATCTATTGTGCCTTTGGAAAACATTGATTTGAAGGGGAGTCTTTCATATGAGGCGGTTCAGGTTGAGATCTTTGATCGGCAAGTTAGGAAGTTGAGAAACAAGGAAATAGCTTTCGTTAAAGTTTTATGGGGGAACTAAGATTTTGAGGGTACTACATGGAAAGCCGAAGCCAATATGATGTCACGATGTCCTCAGCTCTTTCCTTCCATTCCTAGTCGAGGTATTAGTTCTTTCATGATCCAAATCAGCTCAAACTAAGTGTCTCACTCATTCTTAGATGTGTTCATATGTAGTCATGTTCATGTAAAGAGTTTTAAAGTCATGTTTTAGCTTGAGATTGAGTATTTCATGTTTTATGTATTTTTGAGATGTTTTTCATTTATGCTGGGCTGCCATGTTCCTTTCCTACTCCATTCTTGCCATCTTGAGTCTATTCGAGGACATATGTTCCCCTGGAGGTGATATTGTAAGACCCCAGAAGTCGGAAAGTCAGAAAACAAGGTTCCAAGGAAGTTTCCCCAGAAAACTCAGCTTTTTGGCACTAGGTGATGACCACGAACGCCACCATGGGACGTACTCTTTAGCATTGTCCATGGTGAGCTTTCATGGTTAGGTTGTGGATCGGGGGGCAGGCTCACGAAATGGACCACGGCTCGTAGTGCCCATAACGGATTATGGTGGCCAACCCACCCAAGTCTAACCCACCTTTTAGTTTCTATCCCAAGTCTATTACCACGATGGTAACCACAACTAGTATTGGCCTTCACGGGTCGTGGTTCTGTCTTAATGCCCGAATCCAGTTTAATTTAGGGGTAGTTTGGTCATTGCTTATATATTTATTAATGAATGTGGATGGTTTTAGGGACTTATTCGAACCTATTAACTACCCTAAGCCCTCCTACCTCTCTCATTCTCACTCAATTACTCAAAACATAAAATCCACTCTCAAAGGTTCTCTCAAGATTCTTCTTCTTCCTCAAGCAATTAAAAAGGAATTCAAGTCAAGTCTCCAATCAAGAGAGAAATTAGGGCTTCCTAGATCAAAGGTATGTGGGAATTCATCCTTGGTCCCTTTCACCCATGATATTTCAAAGATTTCTTCTCAAATTTCTTATGAATTCTTCTTCTAAAAGCCCTAATTTCATAATTTTTATTGGGCCTTCTTAATTATGATGTTTTCAATGCTATTAGCCTAATTATGCATAGTTCACATTAGATTTCATGATTTCAAGATGAATTTCAAAGACGTATGCTATATGCTACTTTCAAGTATGATTTATGAGTTATGATCATGATTTTCATGTTAAGTTCAATAAAAAGTTTTACCAATGATATTAAAAGATGTTTTTAATCAAGAAGTTATGAATCATGTTCAATGATTCTACAAGCAAAGAAGTTATGGTACAATAAGGACAAGCACAATCATGTGAAAAAAAGTTAAAAGTTTTGATGGCATTTCATCACACATTTATGATAAAGTTGATAGATGAGCTATTCTTATATTATTTTATAAAGATGGATTGATATATATTATTTTCCTAATGATATTAATGACTATGCTTTCATGAAAGCTCAGTTGGGATAAAGACTTAACACCGAGAGAAATATAAGGTTGGGTTCAATTCGGTATGCCATTGTAGCTACCCAAGGGAATCCTAGTAGCAAACTTTAGTCCCACACTACGTTGCTCGTATAGGTTCAAAGATGAAAATATGGAAAAGCTTGTGGATCCACATATAGCACAATTAAAGATAGAGTACCATCAAAACGTCTACCCTGGCAAAGTAGCTTTCCCCTTTCGATGTGGGGTTTATTGAATTCCATATAATATCTTGCATGGTCTTATATATCGGTTAGTTAGCCTATCCCACACCAGTTAAATAAAAGCTATGAATTTCGTATGATAAAGATGTTTTGATGCATTGATGAATGAGTTATGATGGTTTAATATTTTCATGCTTTTAATCATGTTTTAAGATATTGGTCTTGCATCCCATGATTCATATTGATTATGTCCTATGTTTATTGTTCATGCATATTTCTCACATGCTTGGCACATTCTATTTACTAACACATTCTTTTTTTCAACGTTGTATCATAATGTAGGGTCTGGCGATCTCGCCCATCCTCCCGTTCATGGCTAGAGCTATTACGTTTCTACTATTAGTGAGTCCTCACCAGTTCGAAGGCACGAGACTTATTCTATTTTTTCCAGTTGATTCCTTCATTACTCTTCTATTTTATGGGTAAGCTAGGTGCTTGTCTTACGCCCTTATAGAGTTAGTAGAGGCATGTTAGATTTGATAGTTTATGTTATCTTATGTTCCTCATTTTGATACTTATGCCTTGTATTGAGACTATGCTTCCATGTCTTTGATTTATATTTGTCTACCTTATGTATGCTTATTTATGATATGTGAAGAGGCTTAGTTGGGGTCCCTTGAGATTCTTATCGTCGTGTCGCACCTAGGGTCTAGTCTGGATTGTGATAGGTATGAAGAGGGACATAGCGAAGTTTGTGGCCAAATGTCCTAATTGTCAACAAGTGAAGGTTAAGCATAAAAAAAAGATATTGAGATTTTTACTTGAAAGTAGGAGGACTTGAAAATGGATTTTGCTACGAGCTTACCTCGTACTCATTGACAACATAATTCGATTTGGGTTTTTGTGGACCGAATGACTAAGGCGACACATTTTTTGCCCGTTAAGACTTCTTACTCCAACAAGGATTATGCAAGGCTCTATGTTCGGGAATTGGTTAAGCTTCATGGTATTCCATTTTCTATTATTTCATAATGAGGTACTCAATTTACTTCACAATTTTGAGGTATTTCAAAAAATGTCTTAGTATAAAAGTCAAGCGAAGTACCGGTTTTCATCCTCAAACCGATGGTCAAGCCGTGAGAATAATTCAAAATTTGGAAGATATGTTGAGGGCATGTGTTATTATTTTCAAATGAAATTACGATGAGCATCAATAATTGAGTGAGTTTGCCTAAAACAATAGCTACCATTCTACAATCCAAATGTCTCCTTTTTATTCTTTGTATGGTAGAATATGTAGGTCTCCAATTTGGTGGTTTAAAGTTGGCGAGGTTTCTTTAATAGGACTCGAATTGGTGTTTGAAGCCTTGGTTGGCGAGGTTTCTTTAAAGAAAGGTTGAAGTCCACCCAAAGTCGACAAAAGTTCTATGCCGCTGTGAGGAGAAGGGAACTTGAGTTTGAAGTTAAGTATTGGGTTTACTTGAAAATTTAACCAATGAAGGGTGTGATGCATTTTGGCAAGAAAGGGTATATTAGCCCCCGCTATGTCTGTCCTTTTAAGATAGTGAGACGTGTTAGTTGTTACACCCCACACTTTTAAACTCGGAATGTCTCTTAAGTTCCTTAGACATTCTCATGTGAGCAGCATATTCTACGGCACTATCAAATGACTCTAAGGAGGGGAGAATGTGATACCCCATAGTAGAGAAGGTTGGAAATAGACTCATAAGAATCTGAAAGGAATTAGAGGCCAGATGATGAGTCGTAGGACTCGATTTATCTACGTAAGCTACTAACTTAAAAGTCCTACATACTTGAGCTACTTAAGGACATACCAAGCTTACGTAGCATGGATTACATAGGCTCTTAAAATAGGATGAGATTACGAACCCACAAGGAACGGGAAAAGATGACACATGGCAGCCTAGAAAGGCAACACAGGGAAGAACCTCAAGAAAGAAGGTGACCCACCTGCTTGGAGTCAAGTAGGTGACCCATCTGCTTGGGGGGAGGTGGACCCCACGCCACATGGCAGCCCCTTATTGGAAGCATATGTGTGTTGGCCCAATGAGGGTCAAACACGTGTCACCCTTAGGGGCTGACACATGTCACCCCCTAAGGCAACATATATCTATATGTTATGTGACTCTTAGTCACATTTTTTATCCAAAACAGCAGCCAAAGAGAAGGAAAAAATGTGAGAGAAGAAGAAGAGAAAGGTAGCCATGTTTTGGAGAAATTAAGGTAAGTTTCCAATTTTTCCTCCGTGAATTAATTATCTACGGTGTTGTTCAATAACATGGAGGTGTATATATGTACCTTACGATGTCTACGGAACCATATCTTCAGCTTTACACTTGGAACAAACAAGAGAAAGTGGAAGAAAAACGTTAGGGGCAAGAAGAAAGGGGCTACGGGTTTGGCCCTTTGGAGGTGAACCTTCGAGATTTGTTTTGTGAATTAATTATTTTAGGTGTCCCATGGCTATATAATGTTTTTTTTATAACATAAAATCTTAATTTGGGACAGAGGAGAAGTGACACAAACAACCCGCTCAATTTCAGCATGTTTGGAGAAGTTACGACTTGCAATTTGGCAGTTTTGGTCAATTTGAACTTTATGGTGTTTTTATTGAGTGTATTATATGCCTTATGTGTGGATGGAAACGTAAAAATTATATAGGAATGCTTGGTGTTGGATATAATCCAAATTGTAGTCGCTATAATTTAATTGTCGTCGAAGTGAAGTATAGTATTTGTAGTGAGCTGTTGCAGGTGTGTGGGGGTGTGTCAAAGGGACTAAATGGATCAAAAAATGGGTGTGGTTGATTTTGTTTTAATCCACGCGACCCCCCGCTTCGTACGGTTAGAGGTTTCACAAAATAGAAACTAGAAACCCTATTTTGGATATCGTAGTGTCGAGCGAGTCTTTCGGAGGTTGTATTGTATAGTGTTGCCATGTTTTATATATATATGAGCTTCTGGTTATGTTTTTGGTTGGATTTAGGTATTAGGGACATGATTGGGAATTCGTATAGGGCACATTATAGGGGAGGAGCTGTCCGATTTCCGTTAATGCCTTAACTAGTTAAAGAACATGTCGAGAAGGTGAGAGAGGAAATGCATTTTATGAATACTCGTAAGTAATGTAAGACGCTGAAATATCTAAGGATGTTGATATTCGTATTGCCTTCATGTTACCTAGGTTCACAGGATGACGAGGCCATCGGGATAAAGAATAACCCATAAGAGGTTTGTGAAGCTTCTCTTGGCATGTTTTTGGTATAGGTATGTAAAGCCTATTCTTTCTCTTCTTCTGGCATGTCTTAGTTGTAAGTTAAATATGATACGAGCTCCGGGGTAACTCCATCCTTGAACGTCTCTTATTTACTTTTGAACATCGAACTCTTATAATAGTGAACTAGTTCCCTGGGAACTTATATATGTTAAAGAGATAATAACTATACAAGCTCCTAGTCTAAGAGACTAAATGACAACAAGTGCTTCTGAATTCATAAGCGGTTAGTATTACTGTAGTACATGTCTAGGGTCCCTAAGATCCTAACTGATATAGCCCCGAGTGACAGTTAGAGGGCACTTGACAATTACATTCCTACCCTGATCTCCAGTGATAGTTCACTTGATGACTTTATTGAGTCTCAGATAATGATTTAAATTATGTTTTGTTTCTCACTACTCTACTAGTGTATATTGTAACACTTCTTTCATCACCCCTGGGCCGGGAATAGTAATCGTGCACAATTCTATTGCATTGTTTATCGCGCCCTCACTAGAGGGCCAGGTATATATGTATATATATATGATAATGTGATGATGTGTTGTAATAAGGAGGTAATGGTACTACATATATGATTCACCGGATCCCTGATAGGGCCGGCTATATTGAAAATTTGAGCATGCATGATTTTACTTTCCCAGGTATAAGTTGCTTATTTGATAATTTACCCCCTACTTCTCTATTTCAGATATGCTTCCAGTTGTGTTATGTTATGTTTTACATACTCAGTACATATGTCGTACTGATCCCCTTCTCTCGGGGGGGCTAAGTTCATGGCTGCAAGTACAGATACAGGTTTTGGGAGTCCGTCAATTTAAAATTCTGCTCAGCTCAGCTGGAAGAGGCTCCATTGTATTGGAGCCTAGCTTTTGGTACTGACCACTGATGTATAGAACTATTTTGTCTATTTAGGGGTACGGCGGGGGCCCTGTCCCACCATATATTGTCATTAATATTGTTAGAGGTCAACAAACATATATATGTGGGTTGCATATGTCAGTTTTGTTCGGCTGGATCTATGTTATATATGGTATATATTATTATGTTATACAAATAAAAGAGGCTACAGATATACGAAATGTTATGACCCATGGGGGTTCTCATGCACGTATTAAGTTGCTTGTAGTCCAATTTGACTACACTTAATTCATATGCATTACATTGTTTATTTTTCAACTCGACCACAACTGATAGACTTGTATATGGGGGTTCAGATCGGACCCCAGTTACGGCCTACGGGGTTAGGTCATTACAGAAGTGGTATCAGAGCAGTTAGACCTTGGATTGTCTGCAGACTGTGTCTAGTAGAGTCTTGATTATCGATGTATTGTACGCCACATCCATAAATAGGAAGCTACAGGACATTTATGATGTTATATTTCTTTCACATCTGAGATCGTGCTTTAGATCCAAGTCATAGGAAAATTTCATATACTAACCTTGGATCTTAACAGAAGAACGACACCAATAGAAAGAAGTAATTGATGACATGGGAAGTTACGAAGCACGCAGGTAAGTAAAGTAAAGGCACGAAAGATATCTATTGTGTAAGGTATTGACATGTGATTGAAATATAAAGTTGAAAACTGAAGGGAAAAGTAGACGGGAAAATGCAACATATGCAGTTTGAAGTTGGACATACAAGGTAAGTCCAGTATTTTTATATTATTGTTGACGTTGAAAGCCCTGTGTGGCTACGATATGAGATGATATTGAAAGCCCTGTGTGGCTATGATATAATACGAATATATATATATATATGTATTGTCCCTGTGAGACATTGTTGGTATTTTCTGCGTGCAGGTTGTGGGATAGTAAGAAGTGTAGAGGAAACTCTTCCAAAATTTTCCCAAAACAAGAAAAAGGGAATAAAACATAACTTTATAACATGTCTTGGAAGTTGATACCGAGTACCCATATTATGCCAAATTAAAGTTGTAAGAGGTAATCTTTATGTCATTAATAAGGGATACCGTTTTTACTTAGGGAAGTTTATTTCGGAGAAGCAAAACTCTGTCTGAGCAGTACAGTTCAGACCATAGTGTCTCCAGCCGTAATTGTACTGTAGAAAAAAAAGGGGGGAGCTCAGGTTGAAGGATAAGATGTCCAGTAATTGAACTTCACTCTTTTTGAAAGTACCAAGCCCCCAACTGTTAATTGTAAATTAGATAAGTTATTCATAACTCGAGGATAAACTCAGAAGGAGACCAGGTAGGTCAAGTATTAAAAGAAGTACTGTGATGTTTAAGAGATTCTAGTTTCTTCCAACAATGGTTGAAAAATAGTTTACAATAATCGTTTATAGCCCTCCACCGACTAATTGGGGAAAGAGCTTCGAACAGAAGCACCTCAAAGAGATGTCAGGAACTGAATATGAGTACGAACTAAAAGGGGGATATGTAAGTATGAATTGAATGGTGTGATACAATTATACAGGGATAAAGTAGGACCACTAGTAAGGCGTACTTGGTATACATTGACTAAGTTAAAAGCCTGTGTTGGGTACATAGTAAGGGTAAGGGCTATAAGGTATAAAGGATTAATGCACGTACACAACGTCGCCCCAAAAATAAGGGAACTTTTAAGAGACAAAGACGACAAACTTAAGGAATAAATGGCGCAACTTCCATTCATCCCAAGAAACAAAGGATATATGTTGGGAAAGACACTACTCCAAGAAAACCTTGGACAATGAATGCCGGAATACAAATGTTGCCTAGTTAAAAGAAAATTTGGAACGGCTTCAAGTGTATATCAACTTTTTATAAAGATAAGTAGAATGTGGCCTCGAACAAGTTGTTCCATGGGTCCCATTACTCAAGTATAGATTAATAGATGAGGTGTTGCACTATGTGTGGGAAGGCTCCTGTCGGCTCGTGATTTAGCCAAGGTTCCTTACATGGATAATCAGGTTGGTAAAAAAATAATGAAGAAAGACGGGGATATGATACAATACCAAGTAGACTGGGGAAGGAGACTGGACGAATTTGAAACTGGGCATAGAGACATAGAGCAAGGTATAAGCGAATAAAGGTATAAGTACCCTCTAAAGGGGGGAGTAAGTGAGAAACCTGCAAAGGTGAGATGGAGGCAATTGATATGGCAACATATTTGAGATGGATGCATAAACTTCAATAAGATCCTTTGTTGAACCAAGTTAGGAAGATCTGGGAGTCGTCAATAATTGGATAGAAGTCAGAATGCTATGCAAGATAGTGTTAAGAAGTTTTTAACAGGACCATGAATGACGTAACACTAGAAGGTGAATGCATATGCAAAGAAAAGGGTATATCAATAAAAGGATATCGAATAACTCAAGAGACACTACGAAGGATAATGACATTATTCTGGGTCAAAAGCCAAGATGTTGTCCATAGAGTTGGCCATAAATGATGTTGAGGTAGATAAATAACCAAGGAAAAAGGGAACACGAAACCTCCTATGATAGGGGATGAGGAGAGCAAAGAGTGAATAAGGAAAAGGACAGAAGTATAGCAGGATGGGACAAGCAAGTTTCAATATAAGCAAGATGTGAACAGTAGAATAAACTAGAAGACAGAAGGACTACGTCTACCTCCTCAAGGTTGCATCAGAATGGTCGTGCAACCTACGAATATAGATATATAAATGTCAGGTTAAGTGAGTAAGTACAGGATAAAAGATATAGGGGATCAATAATGATAATACCATTATGATATTTTTGATACCTTATAGAGAGATACGAAGATAAGTTAAGTCAAACTATAGAAATGGAATTAGTCCTACAGACAAAGTAAAACATGACCACAGTTGGACCAAATATCTACCCCGATACCGGTTGCAAGATAACAGAGGAAAGGGCAAGGCAAAACATGAAGACTAGCGAGACGATGCTAAGGTAAATCTTAGGCTAAGTTGAGTTCCCTGCATGTTATTGTAAGGATTACAATGAAGCGCGACATGAAGACTTCCAGGAAGGTCACCCATCCTAGTATTACTCTCGCCCAAGCACGCTTTACTTCTAAATTCTGGTGGAATTTAGAGCATTAGTACTGGTATGATCGCGCGAGATGGAAGAGTCTGAACTAGCGGTAGAGAAACGACATGAGATTATGTTCCTGGAATACTATAAGTTATGTTGAGAGTATTGTAAAAAGGACTTAAGCAAGATAAGAAGGATTAGCTAGTTGCTAACTAACAACGCACTTGAATGCCATAGTTCTTCATAATAGTACCAGTTAATAGTAGGCAAACCACGGAATTGCTATAAAGGCCAATGAGCGAGGGAATTTCGACACTACTTGGCAGCCAACTCTAAGGATTAAAAAGCAAAACCCAAAGGGTAAATTGTCAATTAAAGTTTTGAGAGGAGTCGAGAAGGACTATACGGGACTAAGGAGTCCCGAATTATCAACATCATTACGAACCTATTTTATACCCTGTGAGAGGTGGGTACTATACAGATTATTGTGGGTAGGCTAATGAATCAGCCTATTTACCTTCAATCAAACCTACCTACGCAGTTAAAACTATGCAAAGTTATAGGTCAAGGAGGTAGTAAGACTCCATGAAGTTTCTCCAGCTACTATCGCAGATAGAGAGAATTCAATTATAGTTAACGTCTGAATATCAGACCAAGAAAAGATCGAAAACACAGGTAGGTCTTAGTACCGCATTTTTCCCTCAAGCTGCTAAATAGACTGAGTGTACTATTAAACTCTAGAAGATATATTGCAAGCCTGTGTGGTTGGGTTTAAAGGTAACTGGATAATCGTCTACCACTTACTGAGATCGCCTACAAGAATTGCTATCATTCCAGTATCCAGATGGCCCCGTACAAGACATTGTATGGCAGAGTGTGCAAGTCCCCTTATTTGGGAAAAAACTAAAAGGCCCCAACATAATTGGGAAAACTATCGGTTAGCAGCCTAGAGTTGGCAGAAGTGATATACAGATAATCAACATCGACAGTCAGATTTCAAATTAATGGCTAAGTGTTTGTGATAGGGTCACCCAGGAAGGGAGTAATAAGATTCGGTGAGAAAAGAAAACTTATCCCAAAATACATCGAACCATATCAAGTTACTTATAAGATGGGAAAAGTCACTGGTAAGTTGAACTTACCACCTGATTACGAAACTATATGCCTAATATGCCTGATACAGATACTTCACAATATACTGGTGATCCACCCATGATGTGTCCCATAGATGATGTCCACGAAATGGAATACTGCGAGGAACAATCTATAACTATCTTAGAACGGCAAATTAGAAGGTTGCGAACTAGGACGTGACTCCTGTCAAGGTATTGTGACAAAACAAAAACCAAAAAGAAGGTGCCCTGAGAAGTCAGAAAGGATATAGAAAGAAGATATCCGGACTTGTTCCCTATGTACAAAGGTAGTCTAAACCCCTAAATGAATTGAGAGACGACGGTTATGTAGAACCCCCGAGATCCTTGTGAAACCCTATGAGGTAAGTTAGCATTCGGGGATGAATATTCTAAAGAGGGGAAAGATGTTACACCCCACACTTTTAAACTCAGAATTTATCTTAAGTTCCTTAGACATTATCATGTGAGCAGCATACGCTACGGCACTATCAAATGACTCTAAGGAGGGGAGAATGTGATACCCCATAATAGAGAAGGTTGAAAATAGAGTCACAAGAATTCAGAAGGAATTGGAGGCCAGGTGATGAGTCGTTGGACTCGATTTATCTACGTAAGCTACTAACTTAGAAGTCTTACATACTTGATCTACTTAAGGACATACCAAGCTTAGGTAGCATGGATTACATAGGCTCTTAAAATAGGATGAGATTATGAACCCATGAGAAACAGGAAAAGATGATACATGGCAGCCTAGAAAGGTGACACGGGGAAGCACCACAAGCAAGAAGGTGACCCTCCTTCTTGGGGGAGGTGGACCCCATGCCACGTGGTAGCCCCTTATTGGCAGCATGTGTGTGTTAGCCCAATGATGGCCGAACACGTGTCACCCTTAGGGGTTGACATGTGTCACCCCTAAGGAAAAATATATCTATATGTTAAGTGACTCTTAGTCACCTTTTCTATCCAAAACAGCATCCAAAGAGAAGGAAAAAACATGAGAGAAGAAGAAGAGAAAGGCAGCCATGTTTTGGAGAAAATAAGGTAAATTTCCAATTTTTCCTCCGTGAATTAATTATCTACGGTGTTCCTAAACAAAGTGGAGGTGTATATATTTACCTTATGATGTCTACGTAACCATATCTTCAGCTTTACACTTGGAACAAACAAGAGAAAGGGGAAGAAAAATGTTTTTTTTTTTTATAAAATTTTCATCTTATATATATAAAAGTAAACTGACGAATACAAGGAGGGGGACGTGAAATGCCTTACCTCCAAAAATAAAATGGAAGATATGTAATGAGAGGACTCCTCTCGACTAGGAAGATCAAGTATAGGAGACTAGTTCTATTCAACTAAGGTACAGAACCTAGCTAAATTGAAGAAAATCAAGTATACCCAATTTTCTTTGCATGGGTCAAGATCGGTCATATCTTTTGTGATGCTCGACTACCTTTTCCGAGAATCCATTCGGGTTTTACATTCTGGGGTCCATATAATATCTAGCACACAAGTTGTTGAAAGTTGTTAAAATTCGGATTTTGCCAAAGAAGAAGAAGAAACAAAGGGGTTCCATGACAATCGGCTATCTTTTTCAAGGTCGCTCGACTAACGTCTCTGATTCTCCGTTCGGGCTGAAATTTCTTGGGCTCTACAATTGTTGTAGTTGCTGTATTCCTGCAAAATTTGGAGCATTTTTAATGATGTATACTATTGCTCCTCTTGAGAGTTACTGTTCTGCGTGCAACATTGGTTGTCTTTTTCAATGTCGCTCGACTAACGTCTCCGTTTATCCATTCGAGCTAAAATTTCTTGGGCTCAACCATCTTTGGGGATGCTAATATCCTGCAAAATTTGGAGGATTTTGGATGTTGCATGATGCATGATGTTGAGGGCTGATGGCTGCTGTTGAGGTTTGTTTCTAGCATCTGCTTCTCCTTAGTTTTGATAAACTTGTTGCAACGAATAGCTCCTCTTGTTTTTGATCTTGGGATCTTGCTGAATCTGTAGAGCTGCATGTTTTTGTATTGTTGTAACTGCTGTGATCTTGGAAGAGGCTGGAATGTTGTTCCTGCTGTAGTTTGTAACCTGCACAGAAATAGAAACAAAAGGCAAAATCTAGAAACAATTCTGTCACCCCAAAAAGAAGCACTTCCCTTATGGCTCCTCTTGTTGTTACTGATGTAGAAAAATTCCAGGATATGTAATGTGATGTATCTGCACAAACCAGCAAACAAAAACAAAAACAAAAACTTGAATATGTCTCATGTGTGTTGCAAAGAAACCAGCCTGGGCTTCCAATCAAGATTCCTATACATGTTAAGCCAAGAAGGAAGAGAAGACAAAATATAAACTACTCTACTCCTTACCTCTAAAGTTAGACTGGTTATTCTAAGAAAATGATAAAGATAGTAATAAGGAAGGTAGATTTTTCTTTTGCCAGGAGTTCTAACTATGAGATCTTCAAGGTATTTATAGCTATGCATAGACAAAACCATTTTGAAGTTTGAGTTAGAACCAAAATGGAATAAGTTAGGGAGGTTTCTTGATTCTCCTGAGTTTCTTTCTTCTGAAAGAAGGCATTTACAGCTTGTCCATCTCAAGGTATGCCTTAGCTTGTTTGGGGAGATCATGCACAGTAAAATAGAGTTCAAGAGATTTGCATTTGTGGCTGTGTTTGGATAAGACATCAGCTGTGTAGTTTGTTTCTCTAAGGATGTGTTTACAACTGAAAGTTTGGAATTGGTTGATGATGTTGTTTAAATTGTCCAGCAGCTCCTTTATTGACCAAGGGGGGTTTTCTTCTTGTTGTAACCACCTGATTAGGAGTTGAGAATCTACCTCTAACTCTCCCTGTAAATAACCAAGATGAATACACTAAGATAGACCAAAGATAGCAGCCCTGATTTCTGCTTGGTTGTTAGTTCCTTCCCCCAATGGAACTACATAGGCAAAGATAAGGTCACTATGAGTATTTCTAAGTATTCCTGCTCCACCAATGTTGCCTGGGTTGTTAAGGGCACTACCATCTGTATTTAGCTTTACCATTTGATCACCTGGTTTGATCCAGCATACAGGGGTAATTTTGGTGTCATGGTAGCATTATTCCACTGAAATGACTAGGTCCTTCCAGTTATTTGGCCATTCAATATAAGGAAAAGTTGTGATGAGCAGGTTAGAGATGTCTTTGTAGACAGAAAACTTGACTCTTGAAAGGTTAGATTTCTTCCCACTATATTTGGAAGCACATCTATTCTTCCATAAGTTCCAACAAATGAAGACAGGGATTGCTTGGAACAGGAGTTTATGTGCTTCATTCTTGTATTTAGATGTCCACCATCTCATAAGAATATTTCTAAGAGGTGTGTAATCCTTTTTTATGCCTAAAGAATCAGCAAACACCCTCCAAGTATTCTTGGCAAAGGTTCCTGTAACAAAGGTGTGATCAATGGTGTCTTGGCCAGGTCTATCACAACAATGGCACTGAGAGGGGGCTTTGCCAAAGCTGGTTATTTTCTCATTGGTAGGTAATTTCCTTCTAAGAGCTCTCAAAACAAGAAAGGAGCATTTGAAAGGTATTAGTTGGTGCCAAGTACATGCATTCAGCATATTATTTGTCCTCTTGTCTCTAATGAGCTCCCAGGCAAAAGAACAACTGAACTCCCCATTGGTATTAGGAATCCAGCATGGATGGTCCTGTTTGAGAGGATGGTAGCTGAATTGAGTTGCTAAAATGTTAGGAACAAATTGAGGAGGGGCGTTTTGGATAATGAGATCAACATTCCATTGGCCATTAGTTAGAAAAGCTGAAACTTGGGTGTGGTTAAACCTACAGCTGTTAGCAGAAAAGTTAGCTAAAGGGCCAACACCTAGCCAGTTATCCCACCAAAAAAGGTAAGAGCCAGACTTAATTTGCCACTGAATGTGAGGCTCAATGTTGTGTTTGTTGTTCATGAGGTGCTTCCAAATTAAGGACCGACCAGTGTCCTACTTTTTTGTAATAATATTGGCCCTCTGACAGTATTTGGATTTAAGGAATTCTCCCCACAAGGTGTTCTTGGTTCTAAGGGTCCACCACTGCTTATATTGAAAAGATTTAACCACATCAGTGATTTGTCTAAACCCTATGCCCCCTTCATCATAAGGATAGCTAAGGTTCTTCCATGAGGACCAGTGGTACTTCCTCTTGTCATTTTTCCATCCCCAGAAGAAGTTAGCAGTGATGCTCTGAATCTGCTTGATGATGGTTGAGGGGGGGATGCTGGCTGAAAGCAAATGTATTGGCATGGCTTGAATAACATGCTTCACAAGAATAGCTCTACCCCCATAGCTCAGGATTTTAGCATGCCAACCAGTGATCCTGCTTACAACTTTTGCAATAAGATCAAAGTAGTAAATAACTCTTTGCCTACCAATATAAATAGGACATCCCAAGTATGTTATAGGACTACTTTTTTGGTTGAAACTAGTGATACTCTTGATTCTCAGTACAGTAGAGTTGAAAGCATTGGAGGGAACCATGAAATGAGTTTTTTGCTTGTTAATCAATTGTCTAGTAACTCTTTCATAGGTAGTTAATGTTTCCATAATGAGAGCTAAGGTGTGCCTTCTTCCAAAAGTAAAGATGATGATATCATCTGCAAAACTCAGATGATTGATCTGAGGTCCCTTTTTTGCCATAAAGAAACCATGAAATTGGGGATACTGATGAAGATTATTCAGTAGTCTGGACAGCACTTCAGCACCTAGGACAAATAACCCCTTGTGGAGTGAAAGAAACCATGTCTTGAACCATTGACTATAACAGAGTACCAGTTATCGACCATGATTCTCCAAACCATGTCAATGAAAGTTTCTTTAAACCCTATTCTTCTCATCATAAAACAAGTGTAATTCCAAGAGACCCTATCATAAGCCTTGGGCATGTCAAGTTTTATCACAACATTACCTCCAACATTTGGTTTTTTGATCTGGTAGATTATTTCCTGGGAAAGCATTATATTTTCAGAGATATTTCTATTCTTGACAAAGCCAGATTGGTTCAAGAAAATGAAGTTGGGGAGAATAGGAACATGTCTTAGGTAGAGGAGTTTGGAAATGATTTTGTTAGTGAAGTTGCTAAGGCTTATGGGTCTGAACTCAGAGATTTTTGTAGGATGGTTTACTTTTGGGAGTAGAACCAAACAAGTATGGGTGAAATATTTAGGCATAGTTTGTCCACAAAAGAAGGATATGATCACTTTAAGGAGGTCTTCTTTGATGATGTCCCAGCACACCTGAAAGAAAGTTCCATTCATCCCATCAGGGCCAGCAGCAGAGTGAGGATTCATAGTAAAAACAGCAGTTTTCACTTTTTCCATAGTAGGCATGGCTTGTAAATCTTCATTGTCTTTGTCAGTCACCATTGTAGGGATGCAATGGAGTGTCTGCTGTTGGATGTGCTCCTCCTTTCCAGTAAACATTTGTTGGAAATATTCACAAGCAGCATCAGCTATCTCTTTATCACCTTGCACCCAAGAGCCTTCTTCATTTTGGATTCTGTGGATGTGAAGCTTTCTTCTCCTGCCTCTGATAAGAGCATGAAAGTAGCTAGAGTTCCTGTCACCTTCTTTGAACCAGTGAAGTTAAGACTTTTATCTGAGGATAGAATCCTCCATCTTCATGTATCTAATGTACTCAGCATTGATAGCATGCAGTTGAGACCTATTTTTATTGGTGTTTATACTGATCAGATTCTCTTCAGCTTGTCTAGCCTTCTCCTCATATTCTTTGACTTTAGCATAGATGTCTCCAAATTGATTTCTTGACCAGCAGCCAAGAGTAGCAGTAAGTCTTTTTATTTTCTGATGAAAACTCCATATTGGATTTCCTTCAGAAGGTCTGCTCTAGCAATTCTTGACAGTATCCATGAAAGAAGGTTTCTCAGGCCAGCAGTTCAGGAATTTGAAATACTTGATGGGGTTTTGTTGTTGGTCAATCATTTCTAAGAGCAAGGGGCAGTGATCAGAACCCACAGAAGGAAGATGAGTAATGCTGGTATGGGGCATGGTCTCTATCCAGTTATCATTAACCATCCCTCTATCAAGTCTCTTCCAAATTCTAAAGTTGATACCCCTCAGGTTGGACCAGGTGTATTTCTGACCTGAGAAACCAAGGTCTTGAAGACCTGAAGCCTCAATAATGCTAATGAACTCAAAATGCTTTCTCATATTATAGGGGACGCCCCCTAATTTTTCTTCAAGGTCTACAATAACATTAAAGTCTCCTATAGTGCACCATGGATTGGGTGTAGTAGACTGCTATAGAAGGCTATCCCATAAGGGTCTTCTGAGATGATCTTTACATTTAGCATAGACAAAGGTAGTGATGAATTGATTTGTGATCATGGCATGATTGAGCTCACAAGTGATTAGTTGCTCATCATTCTCCAAAATCTTGCAATTCACATCTTTGGTCCAGAAAATCCAAATATTACCATTGGGATTGTGGATGGCATGATCCATATTGAGCTGGTTTCTGAAGTATTATAACTGAGAGTTATCAGAAAAAGGTTCCATTAGAACTATAAGAGAAATTTGATGGATATTTTTGAGAAGTTTTATTCTATCCATGGCTCCTTGGGTATTAATACCCCTTACATTCCAGCTAAGGGTACTAATCATTGAGAAATTCTTGACGTATGGGACCTGGTACTTGGTCTGCCTGTGGGGGCAGTTTTTGTAGCAATTTTTGTCTTATTGCAAAATCTGGTCCTATGTATCCCTCTAGGAGATAGACCCTGTGAACTAGCCACCTGTTGGATGTCTTCCTCATATATATTCTCAGAAGAGGGGTTGATGGTTTTGATTAAATGCTCACTTATAATATCATCTTCCTCTTGATCATGTAAGGGCTGATAATTATTATCTTCTTCATTTTCTGAATCACATACAGCATACTCATCAATAGGGTCCTGTATGTTGGTGTTAAAGGTGAAGTGATCTGTAGCTACCTCTAGAGTTTGAAAAAGGGGTGATATCTATACCCACCTGATCATCATCAAGTACAAATTGTTGACATCCCTGTTCACTTTGCTGCATTGCAACACTGTCAGTTAAAGGAGTTTGGCATTTCTCAGAAAGGTTTGTTTTCTTTTTGATGGCCTCTCTCCTTTTCTTGCTTAACTTGTTCTTTTTAGCATTAGAGTCTTTGCCACTACTGCTTGCAATGGATCCCAAATCCTTGGCCATAGAGTCTAAGATGTTTTGCATGGTAGAATCATCAGTAGAGGGATCTCTTCTGATGGATTCAGTATTTGGTATGTCATTTTTAGCCTTGTGTGCAGGGGTAGCAGGGGCTGTAAGGTCACTCCTAAGGTCAGTGATATTCTCATGCAAAACATGAGACAAGATCCCTCCCCTTTTAGGTTCCCCATCCTGCAGATTAGTGGGGTTCTCCATTACTCCTCCAACCCTTCTTCCATCAACTTCACAACCAACAGCAGCAGAGATATGATGTGGGCGTGTAAGGGGTATGGGGAGTAATAAGTCAATACATGCATTCCTTGTTACATTGCTCCCTTGAGTAGTACCTTGTTGTTGAATTATAGTGTTTTCCTACATTTTTGCTAAATTTTTCAAAGTGGAATTCCTTTGGTTACTTGGTTCTCCTGCATCTTGGTTATTGGTTTGATCCTGGGTAACAAGATCAACATAATTATTGGAAGTATAAATAGGAGTAGAGGGCTTACCTGGACCTGTGATATTTTGCTGAGGTTTATCAACTCCCCTGTTCTGCTGTGGTTGAATAGAGCTGATCACATTTGTTTGTTGGGGCTTGTTTTGTCCCTTAGACTGTTTCTTCCTCTGAACTTGCCACAACAGTTCTTTTGCATTGTCAAGTGTTTGTTGTGGCTGAGCAGGAGCATCTTTTACAGATGTATTGATATTTGTGTCATCATGATCCTTGGTTAGCATGCCCTCCTTGTTTTTGTTCATTTTTGCTGTTTCTTCTTCTTTTCTTTTTTTTTGCTCTTCATCCCTTCTTTGAATATTACAAACATGTATCAAGTGACCCTGATATTTGCAATACATGCAGTAATCAGGTATATTTTCATATAAAATAGCTTTCCACCTCCCTTGAGTTTTATCAGTTTTGTCATATCCCAGCCAAACATGGGGATGTCTTTTATTGGTGAGGTTCACTTGAAGTCTCACCTTGGCTATGCTTCCCCTTGTTTTTTATATGGAGGCAGTGTCTAGATAAATTACCTTCCCTACAGAGGCTATCAGGGCAGTGGTGAACTCCATGTTATAACAATGCCAAGGTAGTTCTGGTAAGGCTACCCAGATTGGCACTATTGGGGTTTTTTCATCCGTTTTAAAAGTAGGTGTCCATGTCTGAATCCTCATGAGTTGGCCCTCTATTGTCATTCTCTGTTTGGTCCAGACAGTATTGTAATCCAACTCATTGTCCAAGTCAATGTAGATATGTCTAGCATTGAAATGAGCAATTTTTACACCTCTTGAGAGCTGAGTTTGAATGATAAAGCTCCTTCTTATCAGCTCTATCTTTGCCATGGTGTGGGTAAATTTGCCAACCAAGGTGTATTTGCATCTTTGAGCTAGTTTGTGCATAAAGTCTTCTTTTTCAAAAAACACAGCAGGCAGGCCCTGTTTGGTTGTGTATTCAGGGGTGGCTAATTCAATAGGAGACTCATTCTTTGCTTGATTATTTCTGAGTTTGGCAGCAAAGGTCTGAACTACAGTGTAAGGGGCAGGCTGAAGGACCTGGTCCTTTAAGTTGGGAAAAATATTTTTCTGGGGGTTTTGGTTAGTGGAATTTGGTTTCGGTTGGGTATTGACTGATTTAGTTCCAACATGTCTAGGACTAACATTAGCATAGCTGGTGGGCACCTTAGGTTGGCTAGTTTGAACCTGGATGTCAAAATTACTAGACACCTTAGGGAAGCTATTGTGGGTGGTGGTAGGTTGTTGAGTGTGTAGCTGGTTGCTAGTTTGAGGAATAGAATTGTTAGGCATTTTCGTAGGAATTTCAGGGTTGCTTTTAGAATTGATTTTGGTATGATCAGTTCCCTGCAAGGAGTTACCTACAGCATTACTAGGGATTACATTTGCATTAGGTTGCAAAAGAACTCCACTGGATTTCAAATTGGCAGTCTCAGAGTATATCAAGTTGGAAGGATTGGTATTACCTTAAAGGTCTGTAACATTAGCACTGTTACATTGCTGTGAAGTTCCTGAGGCATGTTTATCATTTTTGGAAAAAGGATGCATCGACTTTGCATTATCAATTGTGTGTATATCATCCTTTAGTTGATTGAATTGACCATATTGTTGATATTGGTCTTGAACCAATGTGTGTTCTTCAGCTTGATTATCAGTGAAAATGTGCATATCACCTTGACGAGTGTCTCGACGACTTTTTGAATTTAAATTTGTTATTGATGATTTGAGACACCTCTTGTGGATAGGAAGTTGCGCATTGCCCTTAGGGATATTTTGGATTAGATCTTGTGACAAATGGTTCGCCAGAGCTCCGGCGCTGGTACTCTGACAGTGACCCTATTGATTTGGCAAATTCGAGCTAATTTGAGAGGATTTGATTCCTTCTCTAGTGTTTGTAAGTTGCTGGTGGGGTGTATTTGTATCAATGAAACTCCCCGTTTTGCATTGGTTTCCACCTGAAAATGTCGCCTGAGCTCCGGCAACCTCGCCGGTGCCATCATCCCCAATGATTCCACTGTCCATTTGGGTTGAAATTTTGGTTGTAGGAGCGCCATGAGGTGGGGAACAAACCCCAGGGGGTCCGCCATCTCGAATGTCGCCGGAGCCCCTTCGAATATGAAGGCGCAACTCCGGCGACTCTGCGATGTTTCTCTCAGGAGTCGCCTGATCAGTGCTCTCAAATAGTGCAGTGGTTTGATCCAATTTTTGGACTGTATGTAGTCCAAAAGATAAGGAATCATCTACCACAGTTCTTGATACTCGAATCAAACCATGTTTCTGAAAATTGATGATCTTGTGTGCAATTCTCAGCTCCTCTTCAGAGACAGTGATTGCATCAGTATTTTGTTGACCGATCGATTGTTGTTGATTCAAACTAGCTTCACTTGAAATTGCAGTATTATTTTGCAAATTCAGAGTGTCATTAGCTGGTGATGTTTGATGATCTATATTCGGTGGTCACGGGAGCTTCACCGACGGCGGTGAAGCCATTCAGAACTGACCGGAGATGAACAGTGTGAGATAGAGAGGGAGGAGATGACCGTTAGAGATGACCGTTATGCTGAAAATTTTTGATGGGAAGAAAAATGTTAGGGGCAAGAAGAAAGGGGCTATGGGGTTTGGCCCTTTGGAGGTGAGCCTTCGAGTTTTGTTTTGTGAATTAATTATTTGAGGTGTACCAAGTCTATATAATGGTGTTTTATAATATAAAAACTCAATTTGGTACAGCAGACAAGTGACACAAACAACCCGCTCAATTTCAGCACGTTTGGAGAAGTTCCGAGTTGCAATTTGTCAGTTTTGGTCAAATTCGGGTAAGGTAAGGTTTATCCTTTCAATTTGAACTTTATGGTGTTGTTATGGAGTGTATTATACACCTTGTGTGTGGATGTAAACGTAAAAATGGTATAGGAATGCTTGACATTGGAGATAATCCAAATTGTAGTCGCTATAGTTAAATTGTCGTTGAAGTAAAGTGTTGTGTTTTGGTGTGCTGTTTCAGGTGTGTGGGGGTGTGTTTCAAGGACTAAATGGATCATAAAATAGGTGTGGGTGCTACTGGTTTCAGCCATGCGACCCCCCGCTTCATACGGTTAAAGATTTCACAAAATAGAAACTAGAAACCCTATTTTGGATATCGTAGTGTCAAGCGAGTCATTCTGAGGTTGTATTGTATAGTGTTGCCATGTTTTATATATATATGAGATGATGGTTATGTTTTTGGTTGGCTGTAGGTATTAGGGACATGATTTGGAATTCGGATAGGGCACATTATAGTAATCGTGCATAATTCCATTGCATGGTTCATCACGCCTACACTAGAGGGTCAGGTACGTATGTATATATATGATAATGTGATGATGTGTTATAATAAAGAGGTGATGGTACTACATATATGATTCACCGGATCCTTGATAGGGACGGCGATATTAAAAATTTGAGCATGCATGATTTTACTTTCCCAGGTATAAGTTGCTTATTTGATAATTTACCCCTGCTTCTCTATTTCAGATATGCTTCCAGTTGTGTTATGTTATGTTTTACATAATCAGTACATATGTCGTACTAACCCCCTTCTCTCGGGGGAGGGAGGGCTACATTCATGCCTGCAGGTACAGGTTTTGGGAGTCTGTCAGCTTAGAATTTCGCTCAGCACAGCTGGAAGAGGCTCTATTCTATCAGACCCTAGCTTTTGGTACTGACCACTGATGTATAGAACTGTTTTTTCTATTCAGGGGTATGGCGGAGGCCCTATCCCGCCATATGTTATCATTAATATTGTTAGAGGTCTGCAGACATGTACATGTGGGTTGCGTATGTCAGTTTGGTTCGGATAGATCTATGTCATATATGGTATATGTTATTATGTTATGACAACCTTGTCGTCTAGCATGCCATTTCATATTATGATACAAATGAAAGAGGCTACAGATATACAAAATGTTATGACCCATGGATGTTCTCATGCACGTATCAGGTTGCTTGTAGCCTGATTTGACTACACTTAATTCATATGCATTACGTTGTTTATTGTTCGACTCGACCACAACTGATAGACTTATATATGGGGGTTTAGATCGGACCCCAGTCGCGACCTATGGGGTTAGGTCGTGACATTAGTAAGGTAGCGTATGAGTTGGATTTTCCTTCCAAGTTGGCATGGATGAATTCGGTGTTTCATGTATCTTTGTTGAAGAAGTTTATTGGTGATCCTAAGTCTATTATGCCTTTGGAGAGTGTGGGTGTAAAGGAGATTTTATCTTACGAGGACATTTCAGTTAATATTCTAGACCGAAAAAAACAAATTAAGGAATAAAGAGGTTGCGTCTGTTGAAGTGATATGGAGGAGTCAAGAGATTGAAGGTGCTACGTGGGAGGACAAGGCCGACATGATGACACATTATCCTTATCTCTTTCCATCCATTTCAGCCCAAGGTACTTAGTTTCCTCATGATCTACTCCTACGAACTTTACATTTCAACTTTCCTATGTCTTTTTATATGCATGCATAATCATGCAGTTCACTTTAAGCTATGTTTTCCATTGAGTTTGAAAATCTCATGGCTTATTCAATTTTGAAGTATCATTGCATTCATGTTGGGTTGATAGTCCTTTTTCCATGTCCTTTCTATGCTATTGAATCCCATTAGAAGAAAAATATTTTCAAGGGGGAGATTGTAATGCCCTAGAAATTTTTGAGTTTGGAGAGAGTTCTAATGTAACACCCCTCAAATATGTCCGCAAGATACCTTAAGAATGCCTTGGAAATAGGCCACTCATGTAACGCATTATCCTTAATCTTTTTGGAAAATCTGAGTTAAGAATATCGATCAGGGGTCAAAACCTACGGGAAAATGGTCTTGGTGAATTTTTAGGACCCGTAGAATGGAAGAAAGATTTTCAAAGAAACCACAAAATAGTGTGGTCCGCGTTGTGGACCTAGGATAGTTTATCGGCCAAAGTTGACCGCGAAAGGTCCGCGTTGTGGACCTAGGAAGCTTTCTTGGACGAATTTAATTTTTTTTAAGGGCATTTTAGACTTTTCCCAAATTATTAGTTAATGAACCTAGACATTTTTAGGACCTAATTCAACTCGATAAATTAACCTAAACCTCTAATTCTATTCATTCTTCTACAATTCATATATTAAATATTTCTCTCTCTACAAAAAGACTCTCAAGGGTTTCCATTGAAGACTTCAAGCAAATTCACTCAATTTCTACATCAAAACTCTCAAGTTCTTCCAAATTAATTGGTGTTCTCACTCAAGGTATGTGGGTATTGATTCATGGATCCTTTCATCTATGAAGCCCAATCAATTTTTTAAGGTTTTCTATCAAATTAAAATATGGTATTTTATGGGATTTGTGATCTTGATTCCAATTGCATGAATTTTGATTTAAAGTATGATCATGAGTCTATTTTGATATAAATTTATGGTTATTGAATTAAATTGAAGAGTTTTTCCATGAATTCTCCTAGTTGATTTCTAGGGTTCATGATGTAAATTATGAGTATTTTGATTTATACTTCTCAATGATATTATCTATATGAATTATATATGGGCTGATATAAAGTTTATGATCATGCATATCTTCAAGTTAATTTCATTATTTTCAAGTAAATTGATCCTGCATTCATGTCATACCCTAATTTCAAGTTCAAGTTATGGTTATAAATTTTCCAAGTATGAATTATGACTATGTGTTTCCATGATGATCATGAATTATAAGTATGTCTCAAATTATGGTTTTTTATGCAAGTTATGAAGTAAGGCGACCTAAGGCCTAACAATATGAATTATGCAAATATGATTGTAATGATGAAAGGGCAAATTCTCACATTACAAGTATGTTATGAAAATGAGCTACTCTATGATTTCAAGCCTATGATCATGACTATGATATATGAAATTATGATTTCTATGATATGTATGTATTCCATGGGATTTGACTTAGTACTGAATGTGGACTTGAGGTGGGGGCTCGAAGCAAGGGGCTCTTATATAAAGTGTCTTATCGCATAACTACGTGCCACCTTAGGTACAAAGAGATTAGAGGTGAATACCCAAATCTATACGAGGTGAGTACCCAAAATATCAAGGCTTGGAGGTGAGTACCCGAGTCTAAGAACTAGAGTTGAGTACCTGGTTCACACGACCGCTTAGTGGATCGACTTAGGCATATAGGAGTCTACCTTGGCAAGTAGTCTCCCCCTTTCCTCCGATGTAGGGGCAATATTGGGATTCCATGTTATAGCTCGTATGGTCTTATTGTCGGTTATGATTCCTATCCCACATATGTACGATCTTTTAAGTATGTTATGATTTTGAATTTATTCTTTTAAATGCTTTGGTCAAAATGATTTTCTTATGACTTTACGTATTCCAAATTATCATGTGTTTTACTTAATCTTTGCATTCTATGATTTACGTTGCATGTCACGCCCTCATACTTAGTACATTCCAACGCACTAATGCATACTTTTTTCCTACATTGTCTCATAATGTAGGGGTTGAGATTGAAGATCCTTATCATCCACGTAACTAGTAGGCGTTCCTATCCCAAGGTGTTGTGGTGAGTCCTCATTGACCGGGGACTAGTTTCAAGTTGGTTACTATTCTCTTTTCAAAAGACTTTTGCTTATGTTGTAGATTGAGGGTGAGCTAGGGACATGTCTTAACCCTCGCCCATACTCATGTTTAGAGGCATCTAGTTTGACATATGTTTGAATCTATGTTGTCAAAAGACATTTTCAGATTTCTATTCAAGGTTTTAGACTCTCTTCTGATGTTTTTGCTTTTATATTTTACCATATGAATGCTTATGATATGTAAAAGAGGCTTCGTTGGAACCCTTTGGGGTTTTGATCGCCATCTTATGACTAGGCCCTAGGTCGGATCATGACATCTAAGGGATTGGGCAAGGTAGAGTTTTGCCAAACACACTCGGCGACTCACCAAAACTGGTATAAGTTTGCCCAAAAATTCAGAGATTTTGGCTTATGAGAAGAGAGTTTGGAGAAAATGATGAAGTTTGGCAACTTGCCTAACTAGTTCGGCGAGCAAAGGAGTCTCGCCGAAAAGATCAGAGGTTTTTGTTCAAAATCAAAGCCAAGTTGGCAAGAAAGGAAGGAAATGACGATATACCGATAAAATCGGCAAGATCTGATGATATGGGCAAAAGATTCAAATATTTTCCCCCAGAACTCATTAAATTTGGCAATGAGGAGAAGAGATTAGCGACTTATCGATCAGAATGATGAGCATAATCAAACTCGCCAATTAGACCTTGTCAATTAATTTATAAAGGTTATTTTAGTCTTTTCTTAGTCATATAATCCCTAAGCAATGTTGTTTTGGATAATTTCTTAAGACTTATAACTACCCAAACCCTTCAAATTCCCCTTATTCCCTCTCAAGCTATTAGAATAAAAAAATTATCTGTACAATCTTCTCTTAAGCTCAAGGAAGACAATTTAAGGTTTCAAGGATCTTCAAGGTTTAAAGTTTCTCAATCTCAGTTGCATTTAGGGTTTTGATTATCAAGATATGTGGCAATTCACCAATGGATTTCATTCATCCATTGGATCCCAAAACATTTCAATTCTCCAAATTCTACTTCACCCAATTTATGAGGGTTTCTTGTCAATTCTTCACAGGTCCTCTTGATTTGATTTTAATTAATGTCATTCTCCACTATTATGCATGATTTTACTATAATCCATAATTTTCAATTAATTTCAAATGGACCCATGCATTATACTATGATTTCCTATTATTAACTATAAATTTTTAATATGATTTGGATGAAGGAATATTGCATGGTTTATGGAAGTATATGAATTACATTTCAAGTATATTTTCAAGCAAGTATCAATGAATTATGAATGGTTTTCTCACAATATAAACAAATCATGATTTAGATGCATAGAAAGGTAAGTGTCTATAAGTTTATGTTATCATCATGATTTTCATGGAGCTATTCTTTTTATGTATTTTATGATGTGGATTGATATTGATTATTACCTTCCTGATGTTATGACATATGATCTTATGTAAGACCTATGTAAGTCAAAAGGTCGAAATGAAGGAAGGATTCATAAAAATGGACTGCCCTTAAGTCTACGAGCCCACCTAGGAGTTGTAGGTGCTTCTACGAGTTGTAGAAGTGACTCGTAGAGAGGGCCCTGAGGAAGAGGATGGATTAAGGATTAGGGAGACACTACGAGTCTATTTGATGACTCTTTGTTCCTTCAATAAATTTTAGAGATGAGTCGTAGAGGGAGTTCAGAGACTCAGTCCTCAAGGTGCCTTAGATCCTCCAGGATGAGTCCCTTCTATGAGTCGTCAAAAGGTTTACGACTCGTAGAGATGAGTCATAGAGAAACTTCAGAGACTTAGTCCTTAGGGGTTTCTTAGACTGTGTAGGACTAGTCCTTTTGATGAGTCGTAGGGAGGTCTACGATTCATAAGGAAGAGTCGTAGGGCCAATTCTGGAGAGTTTTAAATGGGGCATTTTGGTCTTTTCCTATGTTTTATCAGTAAAGTGAGGTTGTTTTGGAGATTGAATCTAACCTATCTAAAGACGCTAAGACTTCTCAAGCCCCTCCTTCCTCACATTAACTCCCGTACACAAAATCCTTTCATCTCAAGGTTTCTCCTAAGGGTTTCATCTTCCAAGCTAGGGTTTCATTCCCAAGGTCTTCAAGTCTCCATTTTCAAGCTTTCTTTAGGGCTTTATCCCCAAGGTATGTCGGTCTCTATTCATGGGTCCTTCCATCCATGGATCCAAAGTATTTTCAAACTTAATAGCTCAATTTCAAATGGTGAATTTTACGGTTTTCATGTTATGATTCCAAATGTATAGATTATTGAGTATTTGAAATTTATTTATCTATCTTAGTTAATATTATCTCTTAATTACATGGAATTGATGATTTATCAAGGGTCCTTATTTGAAGGCATGGAAGGATTTTAAAGTGAATAGGTGGGTTGTTTCAAGTATGTTATAATTGGTGCATTCTATTACTCACATGCATGCTATTATTAATTTTAATGATTTGAAAGTTGGATTGAATAGAACCCAAGTAGTTTTACTATATTTTCAATGAAATTTGACTTAAAAGATTTTGACCCCTAATGAATGTTTATGAAAGTAAGTTTTATAATCCAAGGGATGTCTTATGGAATGGAAGAACGGTGAAATGATTATGAATGATGGATTCCACTTGTGAAAGGATAATTCTCACTTGTGTGAACCAATGAAAGGCTTTTAATGAGCTATTCTATCGAATGATGTTTTGATGATCCAAAGTGATGTAAATAATTATGTTCTTATGTTATATGAACTATTTTGTGGAATTTGAAATAGCACCAAATGAGGCTTGAGGTGGTGTTAGATAAGGGAATCCTAGTAGCTACCTCTAGTTTCTTGAACAGTGTGTCAACATAGGAGCCCTTGTAGGATAGGCTAATGGATCCACAAATAGCCCTAAATGTTAAAGAAATGAATGAAGGTTGATGGAGTTCTATCTAGCAATTAGTCTCCTCGTGCTAATGTAGGGGTTTATGTTGGATTCTATGTAATAGATCGCATGGTCTTAGATGTCGGTTATGGTAATCTTCCCATAAAAATATGAATGTTTCAAATGTTATTTATGTTGATTGCTCATGAATACATCTACTTATGTACTTTATCTTACAATGCTTTATCGTTTCCTTAAATTGAGTGCCTACATACTTAGTACATTCAAAGTACTAACACATACTCTTTTTCCTATGTGATATCACCATCTAGGGACCATGTTGCTCAACATTCACCTCCATGTGGATAGTTGGACTCATTGAAGGCTACTATTTTGGTGAGTTCCCATTTTTCAGGAACAACATTCCTTCCCTTTTTCTAGCTTATGTTATGTAAAGACTTCTGGATACCTTTCATGGTACTTATTTCCACTTAGATTGAGGGTGAGCTAGGGACATGTGTTAGCCCCCACCAAGTCTATAAGTAGAGCTATGTTCGTACATAAATGTATGATGATTTAAGATTTATAATGACTCTTATTCTATGATGTTCTTCCTTAGTCCCCTATTCCCCTTGTCTTCTAGTTGTTATTGATTGTCATTACCTATGAAAAGCTAAATGAATGCTAAGAGGGTTGGGTGAGGTACCTCCGAGTTCCTCATTTACCGTATCGCACCTAGGCCCTAGGCTTAGGTTGTGACATCTTATATATTCCATTGGGATTAATTTAGCACTGAGAGAACTTTATGGTGGGAACTTGGTAAGGGAGTCCTTAGTAGAAACTCTTAGTTCCAAACTACATACCACCGTAGGTGCCTATGTTGGCCTAGATAGTGGATCCATATATAGCTCATGTTTATGTTATATAGAGTCTACCTTGTCAAGTAGCCTCTCTCTTCTCAGTGTAGGAGTTACATCAGATTCCATGTTATAGCTCACATGGTCTGAAATGTCAGTTAAGATTAATATCCCACAAATTAACTATGTTTTACTACAAGATCTTCCTTATGCATTTTCACTTGATGCTTTGACCATATCATATGATTTCATATTTTTCTTTTATATTTTAAATAATATTGGTCATGTATATCATGTTCACACCTACCATGTTGTCATATTTACGTTTATGCATGTTCTCGCATACTTAGTACTATATATGTACTAATACATAGTGTCCGACAATCATCCTATGCATCTTGCATGTGGTGTTTTGGAGTTTGGCTATCATCCACTTATTGGTGAGTCCTCATGCTCTAAGGACACGATATTTGATGTTTTTCTTATGTTCTCATATGACTTTTATTCCATGTGTTGGTGATCTAGGGTGTTTCCTATGCCCCATCTAGATTAATAGAGGCATGTTAGATTGATGAGTCTACTTTGTCCTGATCATTTAGGGATTTTGTTTTCATGTTCTCTCTCATATTCAAGACTTCCATGTTGAGAATTATATTCCACCTTATGTTTTTAATAGTGTCTTTACACACCTTATGTATGCAATGCATGCTAAGAGGCTTTGTTGGAGTCCCCTTGGGATTCTAATTGCCTCATCACATCTAGTGCCTATCTTGGGTCGTGACAATGAAAAGGTCATTTCTTATGCTTCTAAGAAACTTATGGTTCATGAGAAGGTATACCCAACTCATGATCTTGAGTTGGCGGTGGTGGTTTTTGCTTTGAAGATTTGGACACATTATTTTTATGGTGTTCATGGGGATGTGTTCACCAATCATAAAAGTTTGTAATATGTCTTTAACCAAAAGAATTTGAATATTCACCAAAGTAGGTTGCTCAAATTATTGAAGAAAAATGATATAGGTATGTTTTACAATCAAGGTAAAGCTAATATTGTGGTGGATACGCTTAGTAGAGTATCCCTGGTATTGCTGCTCATGTTGAGAATGAAAAAAAGAGTTGTCTCATGATGTTCATAAGCTTGCCCGTTAGGGTCTTCGTTTGGTGGATTAAGAAGATGGTGGAGTTATTATTCAGAATGGTTCAGAATCTTTTTTATGAGTAATGTGAAGGTAAAGAAAAAGTGAAGATGTAATCTTTGTTGATTTAAAGGAAGAGGTTCTCAAAAATACCATCGAGTATTTCTCCCAAGGGGAAATGGTGTGCTTCAATATCAGGATCGTGTGTTCCAGATATTGATGGTTTGAGGCTGTGAATTCTAGCAAAAGCCTGCAGTTCTTGATATATTATTTACCTGGGATTCACTAACATATACCATGATTTGTGGAAAGTTTATTGCGGGAATGACATAAAGAAGGATATTGCAAATTTTGTGGCTAAGTGCCCAAATTGTCAACAAGTTAAGGTTATGCATCAGAATTTAGGTGGTATAGCACATAACATTGATATTCCTACTTGAAAGAAGAAAGATTTGAATATGGACTTCCTAACAGGTTTGCATTATATGCATTGACAATTTGTTTTTGTTTGAGTTATTATAGATCAAATGACTAAGTCGACATATTTTCTTATGGTTGGGACTTTTTATTCAGCCGAGGTCTATGCTAGGCTTTACATTCGAGAGATGGTGATATTACATGGTATTCCATTATTCATCATTTCTGAATAAGGTACTCAGTTCACATCTCACTTTTGGAGATTGTTTCAAAAATATCTTGGTACTCAAGTTAAGCTTAGTGCAACTTTTCATCCATAGATCGATGTCTAGACGAAGAGGACTATCCATACTTTGGAGGATATATTAAGAACTTGTGTGCTTGAATTTAGAGGTAATTGGAAAGTTGATTTACCTTTGATTGAGTTTGCTTATAACAACAGTTACAACTAGAGTATTTAGATGGCTCCATTTGAAGCTCACTATTATAGGAGATGTAGGTCTTCTATTGCTGAGTTTGAAGTTTTTAACATTGCTTTGATAGGGCTTGTATTAGCCCATGAGGCTATGGAGAAAATTCCACTCATTAGAGAAAGATTGAGAACTACCTAGAGTTGGCAAAAACCATATTCTTATGTGAGAAGGAGAGATATCCAATGCAAAGTGGATGATTGGGTTTATTTTAAAATCTCACCTATGAAGGGTGTGATAAGGTTTGGTAAGAAAGGGAAGCTTAGTCCCCTCTATGTTGGCCCATGTTTGATTTTAAAGCATTTTGCCAAGATGGCTTATGAGTTGTATTTGCTTGCAGAGTTGGAATCACCCTATATCGTGTTCCATGTTTCCTTGTTGAAGAAGTTTATCATTGATCCTACCTTAGTTATGTCATTGCACGGTGTTGGCATTAAGGAAATCCTCTCTTATCAAGAAGTTCTCATTGAGATTCTTGATCGGCAAGTCTGAAAGTTGAGAAATAAAAAAGTCGCTTAAGTGAAAGTCCTTTGGAGAAATCAATTTGTTGAGGGTGTTACTTGGGAGATTAAATTCAATATGATTTCCCCTTATCCTCATCTCTCTCCCTCCACTTTAGTTCCACCTTGAGGTATTAGTTCCTTATGTTTACTCTTATAGATTCATTCGTTTCAGCAATTCTCATGTTTCTATATGCATGCATGTTCATCAAATCAGTTTTTAATTCATGTTTTATCTTGGGGTTGATTACTCCTTGGAATTATGCATTTTGATGTGAATTGCACTCATGTAAGGTTGTAAGATCTCTTTCCCTACTTTATTTATACTAGTTTGAGTCCCATTCGAGGATGAATGTTCTCAAAGGGAAGATATTGTAACACCTCGAAAGTTGAAAAGTTGAATTGGAAAGAAAATTGCAGAAATGTTTTTGGTGAAAGTTTATACGAGGCCATGTATGGACCATAAAAGGTTCTACAGCCCATAGAAGGCTGTCATAGATGAACCTTGGAAATAGGAAATTTCCTATGTTCCGACTATCAAATGTCTTATGGATCAGAAAAACATCCATGGATCATAGACCCATCCATAGATCTATCTTCAAAGGTTGGGATTTGGGGTCCGACAGAATAGACATGTTTCATGAACCATGGTTCTTTCTATGAACCATGGATAGGTTTGTAGATCACACTACAAGGCTTCAGGGAAATTTGTTAAAGAGAGTTTTATGGGAGGGTCCACAGACCATATAAATGCTTATGGCCCATAGGGAGTGGTCGTAGACTTGACTTCAGAGAGTTGGATTTCAAACTTGGTTTCTACGATTGATCAGGATAGACCATGAAGAGTCCAATGGACCATAAAAGGCATCTGTAGAACCTACCCGTCAATTAATTTTCCTGGGTTAATTAGGTCTTTTTCTATCCTTTTATTACCTATACTATATTGTTTTAAGCCTATTTCTATGCCCTATAACTGATTTTATTATTCAAATTAATTATATTCTCTCTCGTTCACTCAAAATCCCAAAAGCTCTCAAGGTCTTCTTCTCTAAGGATTCTCTCAAGGTGAATAAGAGCTTTTCAAGCTTTAAGTCCCCTCTTCTGATTCCAATGCTAGGAATCATCAAGGTATGAGGGAAATTCATCAATGGACTCCTTTTCATCCATTGATACCAAAGAAACCTCGATTCTCCAATTATGTTGTTACCCAAATTTCTAGGGTTTGTATGATTATACACTACTTTATTTAATCCTATTAATCTTATTATGCATGATTTTATCATAATTACATTATTTCAATTATTTTCAAATGAACCCATGTTATATGAATATGTGAATTTTGAAATCAAGCTTGGAAGATTATGCATGCAGTTTGAGTTGAAGAAACTATGTATTAAGGATGCTTTCGAACAAAGTGTCATTATGATTTTATGAAAACTAGGTTGCTTTCAATTGAAGTATTCTCACTATGAAAGATTATTATTATTTAACCACGTTCGATTGAAATGAAATTTTACTGTGAAAATATTATCATGATTTAGATGTTTCGATTAAGTGTATCTTATGCATTGAATATGTTATGAATCATAATATTTTAAAAGGAACTATTTTTATGATTTTGAGTCTTATGAATGACTTTGTATTAATAGATTCTAACCTTTTCAAAGACTATCAATATATTATGTATTTTCGTTTAAAGTATTATTTAGCACTGAGTTGGACTAGTGGCGATTAATCAGGTCTCAGAACTACGAGCCCCCGTAGGATGTCCTAGTTGGATAAGACTATCTAGTGGATCCACCTAAGCTTATGATCATGGTCCTTACCTTGGCAAGTAGGACACTCTCTTTTCAGTTTGGGCGCAGTACTCTGAACTCCATGTTGTAGCTCACATTGTTTATGTTATTTGACAGTATATCTCACTTATGTTATGACTATGATTCTTTTATAAATATTGCATTGACCATGTATTATGTTTTAAATGATGTTTTCAACAAAGTTATGTCATGTTTTAGCTTGGTCATTCCATTATCATATTTGCATATCTATCATGTATTATACCATGTTATTTCTTGCATGTTTTCCATACTTAGTACATTCCAAGTGCTGACACATACATCTCTTTTGGCTGTATTATTTTTTAATATCGGTTCCGATGTTCCTCTATCCGGCTATGGCTAATGGATTGATCAGCCTTTCTTAGTATTTGGTAAGTGTTCATGGTTCGACGGCATGGCCACATTATGACTTCTTACATTCTCTTTCAGCCATTTTAGTTTTCAAAGTATTTTGTGATCTACGACTTGTCCTAGTCACACCTATGATTTGTAGAGGTTTGTTGTCTGACATAGTATGAATTTTCTTTATGAATTCATTGTATTCTGATTTGGTATCATATGAGATTATCATTTGAGACTTATATGCCATTTTTTGATTTATTTGATTATGTTTATTATCTTGGGGTCATTCTTATGTCAAGTGGCTTGTTTGGAGTCTTTCGGGATTCTATTCGCCATGCCACGTGTATAGGGTAATTTGGGTCATGACATTTTCGAATGCATTGGCTTGTTCTTGGGATAGAACAATGAAAGAATAGCACAATCAATGAACATTGGCCTAATTATATCCAAATTGTGCTCAATCTTAAACCTAGGCTAATTTTGTGGTCATTCTACCCAAACCAGGGCTTTTCCCACCATTAATTCAAGTAAAAAACCCTCTCCTAAGAGTACCACCCAAGATTCTAAGGCTTAAGAATTGATTTACATCTTAGGGGAGTAATTAACTTACCTTTATAAAAGAAATTGGTTGAGAAATTGAAGAAAATAGCCCTAGGTATCATTTTCTTTTCCCAAGAACGAAATTGCAGAATAACGAGAGGTTTTGGGACTGTTCCTATCTTAATTTGCGACTAGCCTGCTATAGTGTCCACCAGCTTGCTATAGTGGCCTCTCCATAGTGAATTCCACCCCTATAGTGACTTCTATTGAGACAGAAACTTGAAAATTCTCCCCAATCTCCATTTCACAATATACCGTCGAACCTTGATGTTCTAAAAAACACTTTCACGCCAAGTTTGATATAGGGAGTCCTACTCACCGAAAATTACTTCTGAAGAGTCCTACGGACTTCTTAATGTCTTATATAATAGAAAATTCAAACCAAGCTTAAACATTATCCCAAATTCATTTTCGTATTTCCTTACACTGTACCTTACTCAAATACTATCTGAGACTAGCCTAGCCTAAACTTTTAAGTTACTACACAAAAGTTTTCTAACCCAAAAATATTTTCACCATTGGCTTTTCCAAAATGACCGGAAGGGTCATTATAATAGATAGCAATTTATTCATCTCTCATCACGGAGTGATCAAACAAAGAAAACTGGATAAATAAGAAAGAGTGTAGTACCTAAATCCTCAAGTGAGTTTTTTGTCCCATATGTCCTTCGTGGTTACCCAAGTAGCTTCCTTAACTGAATGATTCTTCCATTGAACCTTTACTGATCTGATCTCCTTATTCCTCATCTTTCGAACATTCAAATCAAGAATTGTAACAAAATCCTCTTCGTACTAAATATCCTTGTCCAGGAATATCAAGTCTCACTAGATAATATAATCTTCATCCCCATGGTACTTCTCAGCATGGAGACATGAAAAACTGCTTGAACCCCAAATAAGCGAGCGGTAAGGCTAACTTGTAAGGCACTAGCCCACACTATCAAGAACCTCAAATAGACCAATGTAATGAGGGATGAGATTAACCTTTTTACCAAACCTCATGACTTCTTTTTTAGGCGACACCTTACATAGAATCTGTTTGCCAACCTGAAATGTCATGTCCCTTTCCTTGAGCTCTGCATACACTTTTTGTCTACTCTAGGCTACCAATAGCTTGGTTTAGATACACCTAACCTTTTCTTTAGATTCCTTACCAAGTCAACTCCCAAAGTTTTCTCATCCCTAGCATAAAATCCTGATACATCTCGGTTACAACTAAATGAATAGAATATCACGAACTTTTAGATTCTGCCAACACATTCTTGATTAAATAATCAATTTGAGGAACACAAATCCTTCCTTTAAAACTGAGCACACCGTCTAAATTGAGAGTGGCATCATGAGCCTCCCTAAACACCACCTTAATTATAAGCTTGTTCAAATTCTCAACTTCAAACTGCTTAGCATTGATTTCCTCTATAAAAGTAGGCTTAATCTCAATACTATCTAACACCCCACCCTTCTCTGAGATGCCCAACTTCATGAACTTAGACTCCAAAGCTTGAATCTTTCTGTCCAAGGGTCTCTCAGACACCCTAAGTAAGCCAGACTGCCAATGCTAATCGTCTTTCGACTCAATACATCTGCCACTATATTGGCCTTAACTTGATGGTATTGAATGGTCATATCATGGTCTTTAAGAAACTCCATCCGCCTTCATACATCAAATTTAGCCCCTTCTTAGTGAACACATGTTGTAAACTGCAATGATTAATGAACACATTACACTTGACCCCATAAAGATAATATCGCCAGATCATGTATGCAAACACTACTGATGCTAACTCTAAATCATGGTAAGGTAGTTCCTCTCATGAATTTTGAACTATATGGAAGCATCGGCTATGTCATTCCTATCTTGCATAAACACAATGCCCAAGCCCGAATGTGAAGCATTATAATAACTATAAAATTACCTTCCACCAGTAATGTTAGGATAGGCATTGTAGCTAAAAGGGTCTTGAGATTTTTGAATCTCTCCACACATAAATCAGACTATATGAATGGTACCTCTTTTTGAGTAACCTTGTCAAATGGGTAGAAATCAAAGCGAGGTTCTTAACAAATCTGGGGTAGTATCTAGAAAGACCCACAAAATACCTAATGTTTATCATAGAGCTAGGCCAGATCCAATTCTTGACTACCTAAATCATTTGGGGATCTACAATCACCCCTTCTTACAAAACCACATGCCCTAGAAGCAACCAAAGAAAACAAAAATTCGTACTTGGAAAATTTAGCATATAATTTTTGTTTCCATAAGATACCCAGAACATTATGAAGGTAATTTGCATGCTCCTCCTTACTCTTAGAGTAGATCAAGATATCATCTATAAACAAGATCACCAAGGAATCCAAGAATGGTTTGAACACATTATTCATGAAGCTCATAAAAGTTGTTGGTGCATTAGTCAACCCAAAAGATATTACCATGAACTCATAATGGTAATTCTGAGTCCTGAAGGTCATTTTAGGTATATCGTCGAGCTTAATATTTAACTGATGGTACCTTTACCTCAAGTCAATATTAGAGAAAGTAAAAACAACCTGCAAAAGGTCAAAAAGATTATCTATGCGAGGCAAAGGGCACTTGTTCCAGATGGTAACCTTATTCAACTGTCAATAATCTATGCCAATCCTCATGCTACTATCATTCTTCTTTACAAACAATATTGGAAAAACCCAAAGAAAAGAACTGGGATGAGTGAACCCCTTATTATGAAGTTCTTAAAGTTGAGTTTTGAGCCAGAGACATACAATAAGGAGGAATAGAACTTGGGTGAGTCATGACAAGCAAATCCATTAGGAATACTTCCTGAAACTCTGAAACTACATAGATTAACTCAAGGGAAAAGAACTCTGCACTAACATCCCAAAGGTGAGCCAAATAGGCCAAACAACTCCTTCCCACTAGCCTTCTAGCCTGAACGAAGAAAATGATCTTTTCTAGCTTAGACTTGTACGTATCTTAACTCTAATCTATCCTTACTTTAGATTTCTAGAGTCATAGTCTTAGTGTTATAATTTAGCATAATGTAATAAAGGGACAACCAAGTCCATCCCAAGATCACATCAAAATCTGCCAAATCCAATATGACTAAATCTACAAAAGTTTGAAAACCTACGAACATAACAAAACATAAATAGTATACATGGGTAACAACTATAAACTCTCCAACCGAGGTGGAAACATGGATAGGGGTATCAATAATATCACTTTTCATGTTAAGAATCAAAGCTAACTTAGCATATATGTAGGAATACGTAGACCCTGGATCAAAAAGATAGTAGCAATCTGATCACAAATAAGAATAATATTGTTATCACTACGATAGACGCCTCAGCCTTAAATCTAACCTTAAAAGTGTAACAATGAGCTCTATCATCATTATGGGCAACACCTATACCTGAGCTCACAACTTCTCTCCCTACATTACCATTTCCTCGACCTCTACGACCTCCTTGATTACCTCCTCACCCACCATATTTATATTTTCTACCATTATTACCCCCACCCATAGGTACAACAACCTTTACCTACTACTTCACCTAGTTAACTATCTGCTTGTGAGGGCATTACCTCCTGAAGTTTCCCTACTCACAACAATTAAAACACCCATCATCAAGTGAGGGCCTGCTAGTTGAGGAATAGGCAATTCCTTGACCATCTTGAGTCAGAGACTATTGTGGGACCCATGAATAAGAACCCATAGAAGCGACCAAAGATGATTGAATTGGACAGGCTAAATACACCTATTGACCAAATCTTTATAGTGGGAAATACTATAATTTTCCAAAATTTAGAAACTCTTAGCCAATGCCTCGGCCTTCCCAACCTGTCGAATTCCTTGGATTTTCTTAACATAGTCTATTACCTCATTGAAGCTCTTTGTAACACCCCAAAATATCCTAGCTTAGACCCCCTAGAAAAACTCCAGAGGACGTTAAGGAGAAGTCACACTACAGTGACCATGAGTGGGGTCCTACGACCTGTAAGAAGTCCTTTCAGTCATACGTAGGACTCATTGATCCCCTCTGCACTTACAGAAAATTCAGTTAGAAAGGCACCTTTTTACGAGCCTACCTTACAATCTGTAAAAGGGTTTATGACCCATAGTATGAACTCATAGACCCAGTGTCACATTCCAGTAGCTACTAGAGTGTGAACCTAAGCCATACGATCCATCCCTACGACCCATTCCAATGACGAAAATCTATATAGGGGTCCGTAGATCCCTAGTCCCAAACCTCTCCATCTCATTCTATGGGTGGTCTCCACGACATATCATAGGTCTACGACCCATAAAAAGGGTGAGTGACCCATTATGATAAAATACAGTGGAGTCTAATTTTGGACCCTAGTTCCTACTAGAGAGCCCTTACGGCCAGTAGAAGCTTCTGCAGACCGTAGAAAGGGCCCTAAGGTGGCCAAGATAGTTTTTAATGAAGGATATTCTCGTCTTTTCCCACCTTTCCCAAGTCAAAACCTTGATGTTTTAGGACTAATTTAGGTCCTTTATTAGTATCCTACATGACTTTTCTCTTATTAACACTTAGAATATTTGAGAGCAAGGATGTAAGACCCCAAAAGTTGGATAGTTGAACAAAAAAGTATTCAAGGAAAACTTGGATTGTTCTTGAGTCTACGAGTTGGTCTATGAATTGTAGGGACTCTTACGAGTCATAGAGATGATTTGTGGTGAAGAATATTGAGGCTGGAAAATGGATAAGTCAAGTGTGTGGGTCTATAAGTCATTTGACAACTCATGAAAAAGTCTATGACTCGTAGAAGGGTGTCTTCGTTCCATGTCTGAGATCCTGCAACTATCCAATATCATAACCTACCGTACTACTCAACATGACAAGTCGTAGAGTGGTTGAAGACTCATAAATATGAGTTGTATGCAAACTTCAAAGACTCATTTTTCAGGGATTTCTTAGACCCTGCAAGAAGAGTCGTTTCTATGACTCATCAAACCTTGTACGAATGGTAGGGACCCATTCATAGGTCCAAAATCCAAATTTAATAAAGGATATATGTGTCTTTTCCAAAGTTCATTTCAATAAACCTAGACACTTTTATGGCCAAGTTCAAAGCCTAAAATTACCTAAAGACACTTTTATGTCCAAGGCAAGACTACCAAAATCTCTCTCAAGTTTCTCGCATAATTTGAAGCTAGGGTTTCAAGGTTAATGGTTCCCCCTCAAATTCTGGCTTGATTCCATCAGCGTATGAGGGGATTCATCCATGGGACCTCCCACCCATAGATTCCTAAGGTTCTTCTCAATTTATTCTTATGATTTCCCACTCAAAAGCCTAAATTTCAACGATTATGCATTGGGTTTTCTTACTTATGATGAATTCTATGATATTTGATTAAATTACTTATCTAATTGATGTTACTTTTATGAATTATGTAGGGTCTAATATAAGTTGTATGATTATTCATGATTTTCAATCCAATTTTCATGGTTTTTAATCAAATTGACTATGTATACAAGCTTTACCCTAATTTTAAGTATGAATTATGACCATGGAATTCAATTATGTTCAAGATACGAATTTCATGAAAGTAAGAAATAGATGACTTAGGATCCTTAATTGGTAACCTAGGAGCCTAGTGATATAAAATACGCAAGTATGATTTGTAATGTTGAAAGGTTTTTATTCATATTGCAATTCTGATATGAAATGAGCTATTCTATGAGTTTTTGAACCTATGAACAAGCAATGAACAAGTTATGTATTCTGTGGAATTTGACTTAGCACCGAATGAGGCTTGAGATGTGGGATTGACCTATGAGGTCCTTATATAAAGTCTCTAGTCGCATAACTATGTGCCAACATCGGATTTGCCTTTATGGCCTAGCTAGTGATCCACATATAGCACATGTTCATGACCCACCTAGCGGGCTAGAGTCTACCTTGGTAAGTAGATTCCCTTTTCTTCCATTCTATGGGGAGATATCGAAATTCCATGTTATAGTTGGCATGGTCTTATTGTCAGTTATGGTTCTATCCCACATATGTACACCCTCTTTATAATCTTTTGTGATCTCAACTATGTCTTTTAATGCTTTGATCATTATGGTTTTCTCATGACTTTATTTATTCTCTTTTATCATATATGTTATTTGATCATTGCATCCCTATGATTTATATTGCATGGCATGCCCACATACTTGGTAATTCAAACGTACTTACACATATGTGTTGCCTACATTGTCTCATAATATAGGGGTCGAGGATCACATTCCTTCCACACGTGGCTATAACATGGGCATGTGCTAGGCGGGTCATGAACATGTGCAATATATGCTATATGACTCGACTTAGTCATTGCATCAACTTTCACCCAAATAGGTTCATATTGCCTATGAGTACGAGGCAAACCTATAACAAAGTACATATTCAAGGCTTCCCACTTCAAAGTAAGAATCTCAATGTCTTGAGTCAAACCTCCGATTTTTGATGTTTAACTTTCACTTGTTGACAATTAGGAAACTTAGCCACACATTCCACAATATCCTTTTTCATACCATTCCACCAATACACTTCTCTCAAATCTCGATACATCTTTGTAGAACCACAATGAATAGAATACCGTGAATTATGGGCCTCAAACAATATCATGCCTTTCAATCCATCCACATTCAAAACATATAATATACCTAGATATCTCAAGACCCATCTCCTCTTTGGGAGAAATCCTCAATGGCTTTTCAGAAACCTCTTTCTTCAATTAAACCAAACTAGTATCACTATCTTGCTTTGCTTTTACATCCGCCACAAGAGATGATTCAGAACCATTTTGTATAATAACACCATCTTTGGAATCAACCAATTGAACATCCATTCGGGCTATTTGATGCACATCCTAAACTAGCTCTTTCGTCTCATCCTCAATATGAGCAACACTGTTCATAGACAATCTACTAAGAGTATCGGCAACCACATTTGCCTTGCCTGGTAGGTATAGCACACTCATTTCATAATCCTTCAACAGCTCAAGCTATCGCATTCATCTAAGGTCTAAGTCCTTTTAAGTGAACACATATTGCAAACTCTTGTGATTGGTGAAAATATCTACATGGACACAATAAAGATAGTATCTCCATAATTTCAAAGTAAATACCACCACCGCTAACTCTAAGTCATGAGTTGGGTAATTCTTCTCATGTGCCTTAAGTTTCCTTGAAGCATAAGTTATCACTTTACCATTTTACATTAGCACACAAACAAGACCAACCCGTGAAGCGTCATAATACATAACAAACCCATCAAAACCGTCCGATAAAATCAACACTAGAGCAGAGGTAAGCTTATCCTTCAACTCTTGGAAGCTTTTCTCACATGTCTCAGACCATTGGAATTTCACCTTCTTTTGAGTCAAAGTAGTCAAAGACGATGCAATAGAAGAGAAACCTTCCATTAATCATATATAATAACAAGATAAGCCTAAGAAACTTCGAATATTAGAAGGATTCAATGGTTTAGGAAAATTCTTAACTGCCTCGGTCTTCTTTGGCAATGAAAGCGATTGACTTTAACCAAATTCACATTTTCTAAACTTTGCATATAACTGACGGTCCTTAAGAATTTTCAACACAATCCTAAAGTGATCGGCATGCTCTTTCTCACTTCAAGAATAGATTAAAATATCATCAATAAATCGATCATGAACATATCCAAGTATTGCCTAAACACCCTGTTCATAAAATCCATGAAATCTCCAGGGATATTCATTAGTCTAAAAGACATAATCAAGAATTCAAAGTGACCATACCGAGTTCTAAAGGCCGTCTTTTAAATATCACAATCCATTACTCGGAGTTGATGATAACTGGAATGGAGATCAATATTGGAAAAGTAGCTTGCCTCTTGCAATTGGTCAAACAAATCAGCTATCCTCAGAATTGGATACTTGTTCTTGACAGTGACTTTATTCAATTATCGGTAATCTATACACATTTGGAGTTACCCATCTTTCTTCCTAACAAATAACATGGGAGAACCCCAAGGTGAAATACTTAGCCTTATGACACCCTTATCCAATAAATCTTTCAATTGCTCTTTCAACTTCTTAAGTTCCGCCGGAGACATATGGTAAGGAGGAATAGAAATAGGTTGAGTATCGAGAAGGAGATCTATGCCAAATTTAATTTCCCTTTCAGTAGGAACACCGGAAAAATCATAGGAAAACAAATTGGGAAACTCATTAACTATAGGGACCTACTCAAGATTAGAAATTTCAGAATCAACATCCCTAACTCGAACTAGGTGATAGATAGACCCTTTGGAAATCATTTTCCAGGCTTTAAGACATGGGATTAATCGACCCTTAACCATCGAATCATTACCCTTCCATTCAAGAGTGGGCTCAATAGGAATCTGAAACATGACTTTATGGGTTCTACAATCAATGGATGCATAAGAGGCACGTAACCAATCCATACCAAGAATAATACAAAAATCGGTCATGTCTAGCTCAATAAGATCACAATGAATAACTTTATGCAAGAATGACATGGGATAGTTTCTATAAACTCTCTTTGATAACACCGAATCACCAACAGGAGTATAAACCATAAAGGGTTTTATTAACACTTCAGGGCACACTTCAAACCTCATAGGAAGGTAAGGAGTAACAAAAAATAAGTTGGAACTTGGCTCAAGAAATGCATAGGAATCAAAGTTAAATACCTATAACATACCTGTGACAGCATTGGGAGTCTCATTCACATCTTACCTGGCATGAAGAGCATAGAATCGGTTGTTGAGTTGGCCACCCTTGAGTTGATCTTGGGCACCTTATTGCACTTGGTCTCTTTGGGATATTTGGCTTTGGGGATGACCTTTTTTACCTTTATTGGCAATATGAGGGTACTGGGATTTCCTATGGCCCATATTGCAACATCCATAACAAGCACCCATTCTCATTAAACATCTACCTCTACGATTTTTCCCACACTTTGCACACTTGGAAAATGAAGGGATACTATCATTAACACCTCCTTGCAGAACCTTTGGGTATAGCACCCTAATTTTATCAAACTTCTTTCCTTAACTTTGGCCTTATTAAGAACGACTATTTCCACCATCGATCCTAGCATAAAAGAACCCACCTTCATATAAAGCCCTTTTAGAATCCCTTATTCTCATCTCTTTGAGTTTCTCCCCCTCAATTTGCTCGACAAAGGTCAAAAGCTAAGATATGTCCATTTCCTTAACAAGCATAGCGGTACGACATTCCTTTGCAACCAAGTCAAACACATCCGATATGAATTGGCTCATGCAGGCATATGGATCGACAACCAATGAAGGAGCGTAGTTTGATAGCTTAGTGAACTTAAGGGTATAATCCCTCATATCCATGTTGCCTTGTCAAAAATTAATGAACTCCAACACCTTGGTTTCCCTTAGCTCAAGAGAAAAAAAGTGATCAAGAAAAGCAAGTTTGAAGTCTTTCTAATCAGTAGGTCCTTCATCCACTCTCTCTATCTTTCATTGAGTATACCAAACTTGAGCAACATCATTGAGTTGATAGGCCGCCAACTCCACCTTTTCTTCAAAATTCACTCCCATAATCTCACTATCTTATAAACCTTGTCAATGAACTCTTAAGGATCGTCATCAACCTTTGAACCATGGAATTTGGGAGGGTTTATTCTTGCAAAGTCTCTCACCCTAGACGCTGAAGTAGGAGAATTAGAAAGAACCGAAACCCCTTGGTTTTCCCCAACTTGGACTAGCATAATAGATGTTCGGAACTCTACATTACTAACTTGGTCAGGTAGAGGACCATTGTCTTGAGGGACTATAGAAACTTGGTCCTCATTAGCGTTGACCCCTCTTTACATATGTTCTCTTCTTGGAGGCTTTTCTGAAAATAACAAAAGAAAATTGTTAGGGGAAGCAGTTCTTAGAATATACTATATCACATGACATAGATCATGAAAGAAGTAAGGATTTTCCTAAAATTCTTTATAGTCTCTTATTTATAGATGTGGCATGCTTCACCACTATGAATAAGGCTCTACTTGATGTGGCATGTTGGACTCCCTAGGACATCTTAAACCTTACACTATGAAACCATGTTTTTCATGATTCGACTTAGGGCCTAGTCGTAACATGGTGATTAAAACCCCAAAGGATCCAACCAAGCCTCTTGACATATCACAATCATGCATAAGGTAAACTAAGTGCAAAAATAACATATGAAGAGTCTAAAACATGATCATAAAAGAAGAGTAAACTTGACTACATAGACACCACATCATAGGTCCAATAATGCCTCTACTACATAAGACGGGCGGGGGCTAAAACATATCCCTAGCTCACCCTCAATACGAATGAATCAAGTATTTATAAAAGAAATAACTCATAACTAGTCCTTGATAGATGAGGACCCACCAAAACTTTTCCGATAATGGAAGCTCAATTAGCCACATGTCAGAATGCGATCCTCAACTCCTACATTATGAGACAATGTAAGAAATAATATGCATTAGTACATTTGAATGTACTAAGTATTTGGGCATGAAATGTAATATAAATTATAGGATGCAATGATCAAGTAATATATATAATGAAAGAATATAAGTAAAGTGTCAAGACCCAAGCCTACGACCAAGATATGACACGAAGAATGAGACACATAGAGGTACCTCATCCAAGCCTCTTAGCATTGATTTAGTTTTTCATAGGTAATAGCATTCAATAATAAGTGGAAGTAAAAGGGGTAATGAGACTAAGGAAAACAACATAGAATAGGAGTTAGTTACAACATCACACATCTTCTATTTGTCCAACAATACCTCGATATCTTTAGAATTGGCCAGGGCTAAGACATGTCTCTAGCTCACCCTCAATATAAGTGTCAAAATTACCAAACGATAACTAAAAATCTATACATGTCAATAGCTATAAAAAGCAATGGGATATTGTTCCCAAAACTTGAGAATTCACCAACTATGTAGCCTTTAATGAATGAATTAGGCATGTGTAAGAGAGTGTGGAGCAATGCCACTCCCTACATGGTGATATCATGTAGGCAAAAGAGTAAACGTTAGTACTTTGAATGTACTAAGTATGTAGGCATGCATGAACATTTAAGAAACATTAGAACATTTATGTTGGATAAAATATATTGCAATGCTCACATAATCCATCATATAAATAACATTTGAAACATTCATTTTGTGGGAAGATACCTTACCGACATTTAATACCATGGAGCTATTATATGGAATCCAACATAACCCCCTATGTTGTCACAGAGAGACTACTTGCCGAGTAGAACTCCATCAAACTTCATTCATTTATTTAAATTTAAATTTAAGGGCTATTTGTGGATTCATTGGCCTAAGCCTACAAGGGCTTCTATGTTGGGGCATAGTTAATGAGACAAAGCATTGCTACTAGGATTTCCTTATCAAATTCCACCTCAATGCCCCATTCGGTGGTAATTCAATCCCATAGAATAGTTCCTATAATAATAAAATAATCATTTGCATAGCTTTAAGTCTTCAAAATATTATTTAGTAGAATATCTCATTAAAACCTTCTATTTGATTCTCACAAGTGAGAATTGGCCTTTCACAAGTGGAATACATCATTTCATAATCATTTTATCATTGTTCATTTCATAAGACTCCCTTTAATCATACATTTACTTTCATTACTACTTCATTGAGAACATTAAAAACTAGGTGGGTTCTATTTATTTCAACATTCAAATCATTGACATCAATGCTAGCATGCATGAGAGCAATCTCATGCATCAATTAAAACATCTTTAAACAGCCCACCAATACACTTTAAAACTCATTTTTATGTCTTCATATAAGTACATTGATAAATTATTCATTTCATGAAAATAAGAGCCAATAAAAGTTGAGATAGATACATAAACTTGAAATGTTCAAGAATCTACACATTTGGAATCATAATATGAAAACCCATAAAATTCATCACTTGAATATTCAGCTGCTAAGTTTAGAGAAAAAAACATTTGGTTTCCATGGATGAAAGAACCCATGAATAAGACCCACATACCTTGGGGAATAAAACCCTAATGAAAGTTTGGAAATAATGGAGATTGGATCTTCTTTGAGGAAACCATAGAACCTTACTTGAGGATGGAGGAGACCTTGAGAGAACTAGAGAGGTTAGGGTTTTTGTTTAAGGGAGTTAATGTGAGCAATGAGGTCTTTAGAAGGTTTCATATATTTTAAATAGCTGAATTCAGCGCTCAAAATGACCTCACTTTATGAAAAAATATAGAAAAAGACAAAAATACCCCTTTTAAACCTAACTAGATCGGGCCTCACAGAGAACCCATCACGGTCTGTGATGCTCACCACGGCCCATGGTGGTGTCCCATGGTAAATAACTTGGAGGAAAGATTTTGGAGTTTGCCGAAAAAGTCTCTGAACTTCCTTCATGGTCCGTGGAGGGCATCAAGGCCCGTGAACCTTGGCCGTAGTGCAGGACCTTTAGGAGTGACCATAATGGAATACACCACATTCCTTGAATAGCTCCACAACTCATGGTGGTCCCTCATGGTCCTTGCCTTGGATAGATTTTTGGGGCTTTAGAGGAGGGGTCACCACAGAGGGCTTTATGGACCGTGGTGCTCACCACAACCCGGGATCCCTTCTCGTGGTCCCTTACCTGTAGGGTCGAGTTTCAAAATCTCTACCATAGTGGCTCACCATGAGGCATGGTATGGACCACGACCCGTGATGGCATTTTGTGGTCAGCACCTGGTGCCCATTTCCTACATTTCTCTGCACTTTTATTCTTTATTCCTTGTTTTAGGACTTTTTAAATTTTTGGGGCCTTACATAAAGTCATAAGAAGAACCATAATGATCAAAGTATTTAAAAGACCTATTTAAAATCATGAAACAACACAGGAGAACATACATATGTGGGATAGAACCATAATCGAAAATAAGACCATGCGATCTATAACATGGAATCTCGATGTCTCCCCATACAATAGAAGAAAGGAGAATCTACTTTCCAAGGTAGAATCTTCCCTGCTAGGAGGGTCAAGTAAATACGCTATATGTGGATTCACTAGTTAAGCCATAAAGGCAATCCCATAGTGGCATGTAGTTATAACATAAGAGACCTTAGGTCGAGACCCCACCTCAATTTATCATTCGGTGCGAAGCAAAATCCCACAGAACATAACATAGTAATCATACTTAGCATACATCATAAACTTATTCATAAACCTCATAACTCATAGAATAGCTCATTTTCTTATCATCCTTGAAATATGAGTATAAGCCTTTCAACATCACAATATCATGCTTGCATAATTCATGTCATTAGGTTCTTAGATCACCATATAGGGCCCTAAGTCACCTTTCTTCATAACTTGCATAGAATTCATCTCTTGAACATACTTGTAATTCATTAGCATAATACATACTTGAATTTAGAGTAAAACTCATATACATAATCAATTGAGTTAAAATCATGATGATACTTTGAAATCCTTAAGTTTCATAATCAATATTTATGTAAATCATCACTTAAAATAGCTTCATGCATGGGCATTCATAATTGAACTGAAAATCCTGTAATTAATGTAGAAATATTCTTATAATGATCATTTATAATGATTAAAAATATGATTGAAGCAATCCAATGTAATTCATCAAACTAGGGTTACAAACCCAATCGAAATTAATTAGTTTTGAGTTAAAACCTTGGGACTCCATGGGTGAAAGGAACCCATGGATCAATCCTTATATACCTTAAATGAATTTAAACTTGGAATTGAGAAAGGAGAGTTGTACCCTAGCCAAACTTGATAAAGAAGATAAACTCTTTGGAAGAACCTTGAAAGAGAAGTCTTAAAGTTGTTTGGGAGTTAATGAGGGAAAAGAATAGATTTAAGAGTATTTAGGACAATTACATAATGAATCTAGTACCCAAAAATGTCCACATACATTAATGAAAGAATAGGGAAAGGACCAAATAATCTTTCATTTAATTAGAACTAGGACTTACCATGGAGGACCCATCATGGTCCATGATTATCACCATGTCCTGTGGTGGTATCCGTGATGATTGACTTGGATATTGAAATCTAGGATTGCAGGGGAAGAGTTTCAGGACTTCCTCCATGAAAACCTTCACAGTCTGTGGAGGTCATCACGGTTCGTGAACCATAGACGTGGTGCAGGACCTACATGAGGGCATGCAGGGGTGCTCACTATGAGACCCACCATTATCCATGAAAGGCTATAAATCTTGTGGTGGTGAGGCATGGTCCTGGCTTTTGGAAATATCTTGAGGGCTTCAGGGGAAAGGTTACCATGGAGGGCACTACGGTCCATAGTGCTCAACAAGGCCCGTGGTCCCTTGTTGTAGTGACTTTCCTGCAGGACTGAGTTTCAGAACCACCACCAAGGTGGATCACCACGAGGTGTGGTGCATACCACAGCCCATGATGTACTTCGTGATCATCACATGTGCCAAAATTTACATTTTTCTAAGTTTTCATATTTTGTTCCTCATTTTTTGACTTTTCAACTTTTGGTATCTTACAAAAATCTATGTTGTCATACTGCTATACTTTTATGATTCATGTTTTGTAGACTCTTTCTTATATTATTTCTACTTTAATTTAACTTATGTATTCTTACGATACGTCAAGATGCTTGGTTAAAGCCCTTTTAGGGTTTCCATCACCGTGTCACATCTAAGACCTAGTGTGAGTCATGACAAAGGATTAGACAGAAAAAAATCTAGGATTCAAGAGCGTTCTTCGAGTTCGTTGAGTTTTACTAAGAAATTGATTCTTCTAAGTATATAAGGCTAGTCATAGCATTAGATTGATTTTATCTACGCGCCCTACATCTAAATTCCATTGTAAGATAGTTCATGTTGAATTTTACCCGTAGTTCCATTTAATATCGAATGAGTTAATTCTTCCCTTTCCATTTAATTATTTTGAGATTGTAATTGCTCCTTTATATCTCAAATTGTTAAATCTATTGTTCATTTTCATACTCACATGAACCCTTTTTAAGTGGATGTTCATTGTTTCATTATTCATTGTTGAGTTAAAGTATTGACATATTTTCATGCATACTTTTTTGATTCACATTTTGGAGACTCTTTCTTATATTATTTCTACTTTAATTTAATTTATGCATACTTACGATACGTCAAGATGCTTGGTTAAAGCCCCTTTGGGGTTTCCATTACTATGTCACATCTAAGACCTAGTGTGAGTCGTGACGAAGGATTAGAGAAAAAAAAAGCTAGGGTTCAAGAGCGTTCTTCGAGTTCGTTGAGTTTTACTGAGAAACTGATTCTTATAAGTATATAAGGCTAGTCATAGCGTTAGATTGATTTCATCCACGTGCCCTACATCTAAATTCTATTGTAAGATAGTTCATGTTGAATTGTACCCATAGTTCCATTTAATATCGAATGAGTTAATTCTTCCCTTTCCATTTAATTATTTTGAGATTGTAATTGCTCCTTTATATCCCAAATTGTTAAATCTATTGTTCATGTTCATATTGACATGAACCCTTTTTAAGTTGATGTTCATTTTTTATTATTCATTGTTGAGTTAAAGTATTGACATATTTTCATGCATACTGAAAAAAGTGTTTGAGTTAATTTTGTTACATGAGTTCTTGAAGTTATATATTATTGATCTTATACATATTTTACTGAGTCTAAATGAGTATAGCATTGAGCATAAATGATGTTTTCAAGAGGAGAGTCTGTTGAGAAATGAATAGTCCTAAAACATTTTTGATTGAGCGGATGAGCATAAAGAGTTGAGAAGACTTTGAGACTTTCTAAGTAAATTCCAATGAGACTAGAAAAGATAATGAATATTTTATTCACTTTTATGTATATGAGAATAATGAATTAAGTTTTGGGAGTATTATTGAGCACTGATTTAGGTAAGAGTTCAGATTACTCAAGCCTCATAAATTATGTAGCAAGCGTGCGATAGGATCGTGCCTTCGAGATGGGCAATTTCTCATATGTCCCAAAAGAGGTCTTTTTATATGGATGCAGTGATGTGACGTCCCTTACTCAAGCAAGGTATTGAATGGTAGTGGCATTGACAGTGCTTCAATGTATCATCACTAGTTAATAAGTGATGATTGTCGGTTAGAATAACTCTCCAAAAAGTAAATATAATTTCTATACCAAGTTATATTTTATTATTATTATTATTTGAAGAATTGTTTAATTCTTATATTTGCATGGTTTATTGAGTTAATTTATTTCAGTACTCATTCCACTGAGTATCCTTTGAGCATGTTTTTATTCATCCATTATGTACATTCCTTGTATTGACATCACTCGACACTGCATCTTTTTATGATGTAGATACAAGTGTTAGATATCCTTGATAGGTGCGTAGTTGAAGATCAGTTTCCTTCCATCTCTTCATGACACCTTCTTTCATTTGGAGTAATGCTTTATTTCAGCTATTTTTTTAATTAGTAGCCTTTTGACATAATCATGGTCTTGTCTTAGCACGTTCTTAGTAATTAGATAGAGACTTCATAGATAGAGCATATAGTGTGTTAAAATGTTTCTTCAGTCTGTTTTAAAACTAAAATTTTGCTATTGAGTTTATGACATCGGGTTGAATTATAATGAGAGCATCTTAAATCTATTAATTTCTTCTTGATGACGATGTTTTGAAATGCCCAGATAAGTTACTCATTTCATGAGTTGAGTTTTCCACTAAGTGAGTTAGTCAAATCAAGGGTTCTCTTGGGACCAATAATGGTTTTCAAGTGCCGGCCATGTCTAGAGTGGAGGCTCTTGGTTTGACAAACTTGTTATCAAAGCACAGAGTTCAAGAGTCTTAAGGTGTAGATAAAGTCGAGTCTGGTAGATTTCTCCTTATTGGAGTGAAGCATACAACATCTATAACTGGGAGGCTATATGACCTTAGGAATTGTCTAACTTCTTTTGTACTCCAAGTTCTTGTGATAGAGTTTAACTCTATAAAATTTTATTCCAATTAGTGTGTTTCACATTTTTAAATCATTCCTTCAAAATGCACTCTTAGTTAAAGGAACATCACCGACAATGAGACTCTAGTGACTTCTATGCCTCAACTATCAGGAATGTAGACAAGGAATAGAGCTCGAGTAGCTGAGGCTATCAATGATGATATGACTCAAGAAGTTCCATAGACTTCTCAGCCTACCCTTACTTCTAAGGTAGAGTTTAGAGGAGCTATCACCATGCTCACTCAATTGATGGATGCCTAGTCTTGTCGAAAAAGCATTCCCATCCATAGCTCTAGTACTCAATAACCATATGCTTCTACCAGAATTAGAGACTTATTTAGGATGAACCAACCTATCTTCACAGGGTCTAAGGTTGAGGAGGCTCCTCATAATTTTATTGATGAGATGTGGAAGATCTTGAAATCTATGCATGCTACTAAGGTTGGTAAATTTGAGGTTGTTCCTTATCATCTCAAAGATGTTGAAAATGTCTAATTCAATCAGTAGAAGGGTAGTTGTGCTGAGGATGTTGAGACTAATATTTGGAAAGAGTTTGAGAGTGCATTTCTTGACCACTTCTTTCCCTGAGAGATAAGGAAAGCAAAGGTTGAAGAGTTTATAAACCTGAAATAAGAGGGTTTGATTGGAAAGGAGTATAACATTAAGTTCATTCAATTGTCCAAGTATGCTCCAGAGATAGTTCCTGTCATGAAGTCCAAAATGAGAAGTTTATCTCTGGTTTGGGTAAGCATGTGAAGAAGGAGTGCAAGATCACCTTGTTGATCTCAGACATTTATATTTCCAGGCTTATGGTCAATGCACAATAGGTTGAGGATGGAAAGAAAAAGGATAGAGAGGCTTGACCAAGAGGACCAAGTCAGCAGGATATGAGCCTAATCATCAGAAGCAAGGTAATGGTAACTGGTCGTTCTTTCAGAAGTGATCTTCTGTATATGCACCATCTTCAACAAGTGCATTTTCTCCTAACACCAGGAATAATCAAAGTTCGCACAGTATTTAGAATTTTAGAGCTCAAGGTTCTAAGTCCCAAGGAAGTATGACCCAAGGTCCTATGCAGAAGCCATATGGTCAATTGGGTTACTTCTATAAGTAAGCTCTATCTTGGAGAGTGTCATGAGAGTACGAATGGTTGCTACAAGTGTGGTAAAGTGGGTTACTTCCATAGAGAATGTATGATGGGGAGACAGGGTGATTGGGACAATAAGGCCCAATCTTCTATTGCAACACCACCAAGTCGAGTTGTTCAGAGAGGTGTTACTTCAGAGACAGAAAGAGGTTCAAACCTTCTATATGCTATTGCTAGTCACAAAGATCAGGTGAACATGCCAGATATTGTCACTAGTATGCTTAAAGTCCTTTCCTTTCATGTGTATGCCTTACTTGATCTTGGAGCTAGTTTTTCTTTTGTGACTCTATATGTAGCCGTTAAGTTTAAGATTTATCCAAAAAGTTTTCTTGATCCTTTCAGTGTCTCTACTCCTGTTGGTGAGTCCATTTTTGCTTAGACAGTCTATAGGGATTGTATAGTTTCTATCTATCCCTGAGACACCGTGGCTGATTTAGTTGAATTAGATATGGTCTATTTTGATGTTATTCTAGGCATGTACTGGCTTTATGATTGTTATGCCACAATTCATTGCAAAACTTGAATTATCAAATTCCAATTTCGTAATAAGCCTGTTATAGAATGGAAGAGTAGTCTAGAAGTGCCTAAGGATCAATTTATTTCTTACCTTAAGGCCAGGTAGTTAGTCTCCAAGGGGTGTATCTACCACATTACTCGAATTAGACATGCTAGTGTGGAGATACCATTCTTTCAGTCAGTTCCAGTTGTTAATGAATTTTCTGAGGTTTTTAACTAATGATTTACTTGGAGTCCCTCCCTATAGAGAGTAAGAGTTTGGGATAGGTATTCTACCAGATACACAACCTATTTCTATCCTTCCATATAGAATGATTCCATATAAGTTAAAAGAGCTTAAGGAGAAGTTAAAAGACCTTCTTGGTAAGGAATTCATTAGGTCGAGTGTCTCATCTTGGGATACTCCTATCGTATTCGTGCGAAAGAAAGATGGTTTCCATAGGATGTGTATTAACTGCCGTCAGTTGAACAAGGTCACCATTAAGAATAAGTACCCTCTTCCTAGAATCGATGATTTTTTCAACCAACTTCATGGTTCCACTTATTTCTCAAAGATATACCTTAGATCATGCTATCATAAGTAGATTGTAAGGGAAAGTGACATCCCGAAGACAACTTTCAGAACCCGTTATAGACACTTCGAGTATCTTGCACTACTAGAAAATGAGCCTATGGAAATAGTGTGAAAATCATTATTATAGGCCTCAAAACTGTTTCACTCAAACTATGGCAATGGATGTTATGCTCGCCGCACCAGCTCGCGTTACCAAAATCATATGGCAAAAGTTCTTGTAACAGTTCCAATAACAGTTGCTTAAGGTATTCCTATTCTAACAATTTTCATCCTTCAATAACAATAATTTTATTTGACAATTGGATCAGTTAAAATCATTGCATTTGATGTTTCACAACAATTCTCCTGTCTTTGTAGAAATAGATTTGTTAGCTCAATCGCAATAGTTATTGTATTTTTGCAACAATTGTTTGTTGTATGTATGTTGTAATCGATTTATTTTGTTCAATTGCAACAGTTATTACAATTTTGCAACGAAATTGATTAATTATAATTCAAAATATATCAGTCAAACCAACATCCACCACAAACACAAAATATACAAAATATATTAGTCATAATGTCACCGACTTTATAGGTGCAAAATATACAAATGGCAAGTTATAATGTCATCCACCATAGGCACAAATATTCAATCGCAATACTATCCATGGGCAAAATATACATCAATTGGCACATGTTTCAACTGGATAACAAAATAAGACTTCATAATATCAATAAAAAACTAGTCATACAAAACTGTCGACCACTTTCAAGAAAATCTCAAATGTCGTTCAATCAATGATTTCATTACCACCCTAATTTATTCCTCCACCTACCAAAGTAGATGAATAAAAATTATGAAACAATTTTTATCATTTATCTGATAGAATTTAACTTTTAGTCAAATTAAAGATATGTAGTAACATGATGTAATAGAAGAAAGGCAGTAAATTTCCATCAGAAAATAAAAGCATCACTACCAAGTCTAGGCTAACAGATGCATTATGAAGTCTTATACAAGGTAGTGAAGTGAAATGACCAAACTCTTCAATCAAAGTAAGTTTAAAAACTAATCAACATAAAGTCGTAACTAACTCGCAAACTCAAGTTAGTCCCTTTAAGAAGGATCAATATTATACTAGTATGAATCCATTAAATCACAAAATTCATTTTATTTTCAAGATTAAATACGACATGAAAAATGATAACATTAAACGTGACAGAAGCAACTTCGAAGAGCTTACATTAACCAAATAGATTCTAAATAAAATCATGCATATAGAGAACCAAATCCAATACCACAACATTTGAATACCAAAATCAAAATCAAAATCCAAACCACAGCTCTTTAATACCAGTGTTAAAAGGAATTCGACCGTAGTATAGTCTTGTGTTTCACTTTCTTAGCATAGCTCAGAAGCTCAACCATCGCTGTCGGTAAGAACAAGTGAATTTCCAAAGGCACGAAGGGAGAAAAAAAGAAGGCAGTTCATCCATATACTAAAAAAAATTGATATGATATCAAGGCTCCATTCAGATTTCCACAATGTAAGGAAGACCCTTGTTACCTATACATAGGGCACAAATATTGCTTCAGAAGGCCTGTAGAATTATGTATTCAATAGTATGGACTTCACATCAGATAAGTTAAAGTCACTGATAAAGAAATGAAAATAATTGACTGAGGCTTATGTTGACGTTAAGACAATTTATAGCTAAACCTTGAGAATGTTCTATATTGTCTTTACTAAAAAACACTTAAACAAACAAAAATGAAATTGCTATGCATAGTTAAGACAGATTCTCTAAATTAGTTGCAAGATGCATGAGATCATGGTTAATCAGTCACAATCCTATGATTAGAAAGCCTTGATCCTGAAGGTCATTCCTTAATCAATTGATAGAGATATTGAGAAGCCAACTTCAAGCTTCTACTCGTTGCAGACTATGTTCATTTGCAAGTTCAAGATCTTGTAGGCTCCTAAATTTGACCATGGCAGGTTGATGAAGGTTCATGGAGACTTCTCAGATTAGGTTGGTGTGAAGGTTGATAGATTGGTAGAGGACACAACAACTGACCAACTGAAGTAGTGGAGCTTGAGTATGTTGTGCTTTTCATACTATATTTTATGAATTTTCTTGTGGCTTAACTTGTTATTTTTTTCATTTAATGAGTTAGTAGGTTAGCTTCATGTTCTAATTTTATTTCTTGAGAGTTTAGAAATAAATTTAGAAGGAATTTTATTCTACATTCTATTATGTTTCCAAGTAAAATGATATGGTCTTTAATGTTGTTACAGCTTTTTGAAAAAAAAAAGAGAGAAAGGAATAGGGGAAATTTTCTAGGAGGTTTGTGAATTCCTCACTCTTGATGTTATACTCATACTATTTCAAAAACATGAAAATTAATAAATTTAATTAAAAAATTATTATCTTTGTAGTGAGCAGAAACTCTTTATTCTTCATTACCTGAGAAAGCAAATAGGCTATACACCTTAAAAATTATTTTTTAGTGTATGTTGTATCTAATATAGACAAGCAAATACATATACACATGAATGAATTTTCTTAATGTGAAACTCGTGAAAAACAGAACAAGCAAATTTCAAAATATTTATGGACTAAGATTTCAATCATATGTTAAACCTATAAATTTTGTTAAAAAGGAAAAAAATTGACCTTTCACCAAAATGATGTCAACCAGACATATTTTTAGAGCTTTAAATTAACTTGTTGAATAACCTAAATATTTCCTGAGAACTTTCCATTTGAAGTCATGCCTACATAAAATAAATAACGATACATAAACATAGTGAAAAACTAGAGTAAAATATTTGAGGCGCATATCTTGAATAAGTTGATGCAGTAATGATCATGATATTATTTGTTATAAAGAAGTATATTAACTATTGACTTGACTTATGTGTACTAAATGAACAAAAATAAAGTGAACTAAACCAAATAATTTAGAAAACACTCCATGAGAGGAAAGAAAAATTATAAAAAGAACATATAAACTAATGACTTTTTATAGAAATATTTCATCAAGGACCTCAAATGCCTTTCAAGGAAAGGTAAATCATTTTAATGAGTTCATTTCTTCTATTGATTCTCTCCCAATTGATTGGACTGTAGGTGCAATAATTTACTTCACGAGCGAGGTCTCTTGTTCAAGTTAGTAATTGTGATTGACTATTCCTCTTAATTGGTATATCCTAGTTTGCATTAGATTAGTATCATGGGTCTCAAAGGAACAGAGAGAGAGAGACCAAGTAGAAAATGGACAGGTTTCAATCCTATATTTTTCAAACTTCCAAAGTAGATAGTCAAAATATCAAGTACCTTTGAGATAATTTTTCTCCTTCAGGGAAGCATAATAACTGACTTGTTCTCAGAGATTTTGATCTATAACCTGAAAGCGAAAGGATTCCTACTTTTAGAGTACAACAATTATACAGTTAGCATCATATTATTTCAACAAAAATATAATAATTTTGTATCATACTTATAAAATTTTTAGTACCCTCTAGTTTCAATCCTATATTTTTCAAACGTCCAAAGCAGATAGTCAAAATATCAAGTACCTTTGAGATAATTTTTCCCCTTCAGGGGAGCACAATAACTGACTTGTTCTTAGAGATTTTGATATATAACTTGAAAGCGAAAGAATTCCTACTTTTAGACAACAACAATTATACAATTAGCATCATATTATTTCAACAATAAAAAAAAATAAGATTAATTTTGCATCGTACTTATAAAATTTCTAGTACCTCAAACAATTAGAATAAACAAGAAAAGTTGGACTTTAGAAGATCAAAAATACCGCCAATGAGTATCTCAAGTAAAGAACATACCTAAAAATCAAACACAACAAGTAAAGATCCAAGCAATTGAAATTCAATCCCATAATTTGAGATTTCAAAACTAACTACATAGATCTTTCAAACTTCAAACCAACATCAACAATTTTAAAATAACTATATGAATTTCAAGAAAAATATAATTCCTAGTCACAACAATACTATCTCTTGATCTAGACATATCTACTGGTTCATAAATCAATCCTCTTCTAAGAGATAACTCACCAATGTATTATCTTCATAACCTTATGAGTATGTTGAATTAGAACGATTGTGACTCAAAGTCATGAATTTGAAATTGTAGCTATGCTTGAAGCCATAAAATGATGTTGTTGAGGAGTATGATTGTGACAGTAATCGACTACTCATGATGGATGATGAAGATGAGGTATTGAGTTAAATGTTTACAATAGTGAAGTGGTAAACTGCTTCACCCTCTGAATGATGGTGATGCCATTACCAATCAAGCTCGAGCTCGAGCTAAAGCAATCTTATCTATCACTATACACATCCTTGTAGCTGTGTTTGGTGTATATGCATTTCTTAATTCTATTGATAAATAAGTAATAATAATGTAATGGATTTTGAATTTTCTTTGTAGTAAAAAGCATTTAAAATTCTTCACTGGATCAAATATTTTTGGTGAGTATCTAAGACAAAGAAAATACCTAAATATCAAATCTATCTATATATAATAGGATAGGCGAAAGTGCCACATGTCAGTATCACAAAATTTCTTGAATTTTTAATTTTAAAAAATAAATTATATTATTTTCTGTAATTCTTTTTTATATCATTTTTTTAATAAATTGCTTATATTAATTGTTTACAATTTGATTTAGAGTTCTTGATCAGTTTTAAAATATAGATTTTCAAATTTAATTTGAAAATAGTTTTTAAAATGGTTACATTGTATTTTTAAAATCTAAAATATAAACATTTTAAAATTAGTTAAATATGTATATGTATTTGAAATCTGTATCTACCTACATATAATTAATTATTGAATATTAAAAATTTATATTTTTGCAAAAAAAATAAAAATAGACACGTCGTGATTTACATTATTTTTTTTAATTTAATAATCTATTAAGCCCATTTTTAATTCTGTAATTCTTTTTTATATCAATTCTTTTATAGTTTCAAATATGGTTACATTATACTTTTTAAAATCTAAAATGTAAAAATGTATATTGGACAGTTTTAAACCGGCCAATTTAAATTTAAATAGATAGATTAGTAAATTTAATTTTTTAATTAGAAAATACATGAAAATTTAGGTTGGTTACTTTTTTATATATATTGAAAAAAATGTGTAAAGAATATCAGTTTATATAATAATAAATATTACATAAATTCAAATAACAATTCTTCAGTTTTTATGCTTATACAATGTGTTAATTTCACTTCACGTTAACTAAGGTAAACAGAACAGTTTTTTACAATATTGTATATATCTTTAAAACTGCTTTAAGAACAATCACGAGTTTTTAATAAAAAAAATTGTTTTAAAAATAAAGAATAAACTCAATATAACTATCTACACGCCCCTTATATGGTTAATACCCCATTACCCCGACTTTTAAGATAGAGGCAAAGGCATAAAAAGAAATTCACTTTTCATCTAACCGCTAAAATCAGTTTTGAAATTTTAAGAACATACACTTTGTTATTTAAGTTTTAAGAAGCAGTTTTCTTTCTCAATTAATTGGTATTCATCGAAATTACTTTTAATTTTGAAAATATTAATTAAAATCTTGCGAAATCGTGATGATCAAACCTCTGAATTCCTTCTCAGCAATTTGCTCTTTTATGGTTGATAAAATTTGCTTCTTGATTTCTCAAATTTTGACTCGAAAATGATGAACCAATTCTCTAACAGACATCTCAATAATATCCTTTGTCCGGTGGATTTGATTGGTCAAATTTTCACTTTGTTATATTTTTAATTTTACATTGTTATTGATAAAGTTTGCTTCTTAATTTGTTAGTTTTGACTAATTTGTAGATTTCAATGATGGTATCTTTCACTTTTTATTTTTTTGATATTAAAATCCAAAGCACAGATGCATGACAATTCATGGCATATAATATTAAACAAGAGCTTCGTAAGTACATTTTTTTTCTGTTTTAATTTGTCCGTTTCTCTTTCATTTTTCGATCTCATATTTGTTTACATAATTTTGTCACTAAAAGGTTGTTTGTGAACTTGCTTTTTTCACGTGTATGTAAGAATTTCATGGACGGAGGAATAACACTGGCTTCTCCAGATTGATCTACAAAAAAAAGAACAAATCTTTTACAATCAAATAAATCAAAAATGTTTACTCCTGCAAGACCAAAATTTCTGCTGCAAAATCGGTATTTCTTACTTTTGGCTATCTTTATTATTTTTTTTAAATGTGGAACATGATCTAGACAGTGTTTATAGTACATGTAATAAAAAAAATCAAACTTTTGAAAGTTGGGCTTCACTTTCTTGCAGATTCAATCACAAAGTCTAAGAGATTCAACTCTTAGTAATTAGAGCAAAATATCAATAAAGTCTCAATCTCATGATGTAAGTTGTTTTCTCTCTTTTAGTATGTCTTAGTTCAAAAAATATGGCTCTCAACACTAATTCTATCAACAAACTATAAGAAGCAAGATGTCAAAAGTACCATAAATCAGTTTTCACTAGAGTTGATTATATAGAAAGTAAAGGTAACTTAATCGACTTTTACACTTATAGTACTGCATGTATGTGTATACGTCTATATAGTACAATTGAAGTGCTCATTTTCCTTATCATAGAGAAATGTTTAAGGAGATAGCCTCATATAAGGTTTAAAAAATAATCATTTACAGATAATGAGATGTTGGAGATTTTAAGTGATTCAAAGAGAGGTTGCTCTAAGTTTAAAGATATAGAGTTGGTATTTGAACTGAAATATAACACAACATGTAATTTAAAATTTTAAGATACAATTTGAATACCCTTCTTGCTTATCATTACGTAAATTTAATTTTAATTTAAGATAGTGATAATATATTAAAGAAAGATCTATATTTTCCTAGCCAACATTAGTTCTCTGTGAATTATTTTGGAGTTTCACAAACAATCGTGAGCCATTCCCGAAATATATGGTATTTCATTTTCCAAATATATTTTACTAAATTTATTATGATTATTACAATAAATTTAAGAATCACTTCTTTCTTTTCCATTTTAAGTATACACAGTGATATGTAACTTGGCAGATGTTTTGGGTGCAAGGAACAAAGTTTTTCCTTTTACCGTATCTTCATCAATTTCACTTTGACATTTAGTTTATGAATAACAGTTTGATCAAGCAACTTTCTCAAATAACTCTCTCAGACTCAGCTATACAAGTAATTACTCTATTATTCTAATAAAATTCTTTAATTTAATTGTATGGTTGATTATTGAACTTCGGACCTTTGAGTTGGCGATGAGGTAACATTCTCTGGGGCTCCATATCATTGCAACAAGAGAGGAGTTGCCCATCAGCATACTTTATCAAGAAAGAGAGAAGTGCATGTCATTTGTTAGTTGTATTTATAGTATTATGTGGCTTACGATAAATTTAGTGCCCGTCAATATTTTTATGCAAGATTATTGCCTTGATGGAATAAAGCTCTAAAATTAACGTGATAAGCTTTAGTGAAGAAACTGATCCACATCATTCAATTTGGTTACGTTGTCTTAGATGTTTTCCTTTGGCTTCTAATTAGCAATAAATAACTTCAGGTATAGAAAAACTAAAAACTTCGAGTTTGGAACAACTCAACTAGATACATGCACCCGCATTAGTCAGTTAAGAATTTTCTGTCAGGTTACTTTTCAATTCTCCAAACCCATGCACTGTTGAGTCTTATACTCAACATATACCAAAGACAAATCAAAAAAAAAAATTGATTATATATGTGCAAATTACATTTCACACAAACATGACCTGAAATTTAAAAATCGTGATCATAAATATGTCATGACTATAAAAGTATGTCATTTTCTGAAAAATGACAAGTTTAAAGTTGAAATAGCTCCTAAGAATAGAAATATATTATTTAGCAAGTAATTTTTCTGTCTAAAAGCATCTAAGACAAGAAAAATGGACTAAAGGTAAAAACTCAAAAGAGGAAGAAACAAAAGGTAAAAAGTCATAACCAATGCTTATTCAAACAACTATTTTACCTATTAAAATCAATTTTAAAAAAAATAAAAAACTTTTATCCCTCTTTTGGATCCCCCCCTTCTTTATTTTTAATATAGACTTTTGTATTGTTGAAAATTCTTATTTCCTCTTCTTGACTGAAAGTTGAAAAAAAAATAAAAATATTGTTACTGAAGGTGTAAAAAGAGTCAAATATTGTTAAGAGCATGAAATATTATGTACAATTGTTGTTGGCATGCTTCTCAAACAGATATTGAGGTAAGTAGGGATAACTATAAATTTGATTGATTAATTAGAAAGATAAAACATAAACAGAAAATAATGACCAGAAATGTTATCTTACATATCCTTTTTGTGCATCAAAAATAGAACAAATAGAATTTAAGGAATCAAGATCAGCAAAACTACTTTAAAGATATCAAGTCAATTAAAATATAAATAAACTAAGTAATTTTAAAATATTTTGATTTTAATATAAATTAAAAATCAAAAAATTGAGAAGTAAAATAATAATATTGAATGTGGTTAATTAATTTTTGAATTTCAATTTAAAGATGTTTGAATTCATGGATGATTTGTCAATGGAGGAAGAAAAAGGTTAGTTCTGATTTTCTTTTTTGTGGTGCCTTCAAGTTGTTGCTAAAATTTGTTTAGTTATTGCTAACTAAAATATTTTTTAAAAAAAATACATGAAATGTTGTGAATGATAATAGGGTGAACAATGTGAAATTTTTTATTTGAAAATTGCATTGAAAAATAAATCACAAAAAATATTGGATATAAAAACGAAGGGTTCTTTTGTATAGTAATAAAAAATAACTTGATTATTTTGCATTTTTTGTTAGATTTTATTATATTTAACGATTTAATTTCTATATTTTTGTTAGTCTAAAATTAGTTAGATAGTAATATATTGTCTTTGTATTTTGTTTTGTTAGTCTATAATGATAAAAGAACAAAACTAAAAATACAAAATAGAGAAAAATTTACGCTCTACCTCAAATTCTCACAGTCATCTACTTTTTTCTTCTATAATGTCATTTTTAAATATATGGCTCCCTTTATGTTATTGAAGGTTAATTGTTGAGTAATTATTGTCTGAATTTTTGTATGGCTTCTTCTATTATTATTTTTTTCGATTATTTTAATCACGTTAAATATGTAAATCTGCTGAAAAATAATTAAATTATTATATAAATTTGAATAAAAGTGATAAGCTATCTATTTTTTTCTGGTGGTCACTTGCTTTAGATCAATATCATTCAAACATATGATTTATGTCGTATATGGCACAATAACATGATATTTTTAGTGCTATCATATTTTCATTTAACATTGGGATTGGCATAGTTAGGTAAATAAATTTAAAGGATGACTTCAAGTACAAAATACTATCTATTGATATAAATAATTCATATTAGCTAATTTTTTGATGGTCTATAAAATCCTAGGCTTAATGGACATGATATAACCCTTATACTAAAGGTCACTACAAAAAATATAGAGGTAGCCTCTCTTTTTTCCATCTGTATTTATCTTTACATATAATAGCAATAATATTAAATGCATTATAATTACATTAAATGAAAAATGCAAAGTACGATCATTATAAAAATAATATTTAGAACACTTGAGATAAAAATATAGAAAGATTTGAATTAATATTTTATAAGAGAGAAAATTCATTGTGAAGGAAATTTGGGACAAAGTTATTGAGATTTTCAAGGTACTTAAATCCCATACATGTTAAGTATATGTAAATATTATCATTAGGGGTGTTCAAACGAGATCGAAAAATTGATCTGAACCGATAAATCAAGTCAAACCGATTTAATAAATCAAAAACCAGATCGGTTTGGTTTGGTTTTAGATTTTTAAAAATCGATAACATTTGGTTTGGTTTGGTGTTACCCATAAAGAAAACCGAACTAAATCGAACTGAACCGATAAATATGTACATATTTAAAATATTATATATATTTATATATGTTTATTAAACTTTATCTATTTTTTAACTTGTTCATAACTTAGGATCGTTCAAAGAAAAAAGTCTACCCGATGTTTCTACTGTTACACAAATGACTCACAAATACCCTTTTCTTTTAAAGGGAGTGAAAAAAGTTAATTTTAAATTTATTTTAAAAACTTTTTATTAAAAAAAATACATATAGGGGTATATTTGATCTTTCTCATATATAATTTATTCTTTTGATTTTTTTCATTCAACGGCTAATTTGAATTTATTATTTTGATGGTCAAATTTATTTTTCTTACTACTTTTATTGTAAAATTTATTATACATTCCCCACTTTTTTATATAGATACAAAAACTAAATTACAATATAACAACAAAAACATTAGTTTTAAATTACAGTATAGCTGCAAAAAAATAGTTTTAAATTTTTTTCTTTTTTTTCCATTCACACTTCTTTTTATTTCTCTTATATTTACACCAAAGAATAAGAAAATAAAAATAAAATAAGAATTAGAAACTCAAATAATGATTATCAAAGAAGTAAAAAAATAATTCATGCGTGAAAAAGATTATATATACCCCTAAACTTTTCTAAAAAAAATTCACATGTATGGGTATATATATATTATATATAAATATATATATATATATATATGTATGTATATATATATATATTTATTTATATTTATTTACTTTCTCAAAAAAAAAATATATTCCATACATAAATTTTTAAAAAACTAAAAATCAAAAAAAAAAAAAAATCACTTTCTTAAGATGAAAAAGGTATATGTGAACTATTTTTGTAACGGTAGGGGATATATGTGAGCAACTTTTGTAACGATGAGGTATATGTGAGTCATTTGTGTAACGATAGGAATATATATGAGTCATTTTTATAACAGGGGATATATCAACTCTAAATTGCAAAATTGAGGAGTATATCACGACCTTTTTTCTTCTTTCCATTATGTAGTTCCTTAGAACTTCAAATTGTTGGAAAATCATCTGAATATCATGTCGGATGTAAAACCTATCTCCAATGTTTTGGTCAATTATAGCGAAGTTTGCTAGCTAATAAGATCTAAACAATGCAGTTACATTTCACATTGTCAATAACAGTAGTTAAAAGTCAATCTTAAAACCGACAAAATCGAATCAAATCGATAAAACCGACAAAATCGATAAAATCAAAATCGATATAATTTATACTATAATGGTTTGGTTTGGTTTAGTTTTAGCCAAAAACCGAGTCAAACTGGACCATGAACACCCCTAATTATCATATTATTGTTAACTTAATGTTTTTTTCATAAAAATATTTATATTTTAGCTAAAAGTAGAATTAATATTCTTAACACTAGGCGTTAGATTGTTCTATGAATTTAAATTTTAAATTTAATAATAATTCGTATTAGTTATTTTTAAGTTTAAAAATTATTATATTTTAAAATATCCGCGCAACGCGTAGGTATTTATACTAGTACAATAAGTAACGATTCAAGTAATTGAAATTAAATTACATGTTGTGATATTTCTAAACTAACTAATAGAGTTCAACTTCCAAACAACATCAACAATATAAGAAATCCCTCTAGGTTTGAGCTTGGCTCAAAAGAACGAATAACAAATAATTAATTTTTATGTAATTTACACACATATAGAGAAATTGGTACAATTTAAGCACACACCATAGTAGAATGTATATTTTGTTACTTTCTCCTAGCACAGATGAAATTAGTATCAATTGAATGACAATTGGATATCCAGATCAATATAAGAGGAATTTAAAGAGGAAAAAAACCCTCTTAAATAATTGATTTTCATAAATTCCATTTCAGCTAATAAATAAAATAGACCATATTAGTCTCTTCGTACCAAAAAAAATTAAAATTGAAAACCAGGGATAAAAATAATCTGTCTCTATATGCATATTTTTTGGGATCAAATGTTTTACCCGTCCATAGATTTGGTCCCTAATAAGGCTTTTTCTTGTAGTAAAACTTAAAGAGCAACGAAGAGATTGAAGAAAAATACCTTAAAAGATAGAACCTGTTGAAGAAATCTAGGTCTAGCTCCATTTCCAAATAGAAACACCAATAAATTTGAGAGATGTTGCTAAAATCACCAAAACACCAACTTAAATCATCTAAACACCAACTAAAATCTCACAAACACTCAAAGAGAAGAGAGGGATTTGAAGATTTTAGCTCCTAATAGTCAAATACGAGCTTAGATTAGTGCAAATCCGAGAACATTAGCTCAAATTTGCAGCGGCGCATAAGATCTAAGAAGAGAAAAGTATAGAGAGAAGTTAGAGAGAAGAGAGTGTATTGTATAATGTTGTGTGAGTGTAGTTGCTAAAATGATATTACAAATGAGTATATTATTTATATATGTTGTTTCTAAAATTATTTTAGAGAAATAAAGAAAAATAATGGTTTTGGTGGGTGATGAAAAATATTGGGAAAAAATGGAGGAGGGAAATGTGGATGATTAATGAACCGTTGCAATAAATGTTAATTTTCAGATATCCAATACCATAGATGAATTTTCCACAACGGTTCAAACAATCGCTGCTATAGATAGGACTATTGTAACGGTCATATTATAGTGGCAACAAGCATAGAACTAAGTTGTGTGAATAGATACCAAACCTTTTGAGAACGGTCATAATCGTTGCACTAGACTAGGTGTAGCAACAATTTTGAAATAATTACTAGCAAGTTTGTTCCTATAGGCCTAATTTCTGGTAGCATTGTCATGTCTTTTGATTTAACTAATGCACCTACAATATTTATGGATCTTATGAATCGAATGTTTAAGTAGTATCTCGATATATTTTTATTGTGTTCATCGACAACATAGTGATGTACTCCTGAAATAAGGAAGAGCATGCCAACAAGTCATCAATCCTTGGAATGGGGTACTTATTCTTGATTGTGAACTTGTTCAATTGAGGTAATCAATAGACATAAAAAGAGAACCATCTTTCTTTCTGAAAAAGAGTACCGGAGCACCCCATGGAGAGATACTCAATCTAATGAAACTCGTATCTAGAAAATCCTTCAACCGATCTTTTAACTCTTTCAATTCTGTCGGAGCCATTCGGTAAGGAGGAATAGAGATATGTTGAGTATTGGAGAGGAGATTGATACCAAAGTGTACTTCCTTTTCGGGAGGAAAACTTGGGAGATCATTAGGGAAAACTTTCAGAAACTCGTTTATAACTTAAATTGACTCAAGAGCAGGAGTTTCACAGTTAGTATCTCTAACCCAAACTAGATGATAGTTGCAACATTTGGAAATCATTTTTCGAGATTTAAGGCATGATATGAATTGGCCCTTGTTATACCCCGCACTCTTGGTACATAGGAACATTTATTTAGCTTCTCTAAAGTTACCTAGCTTCTCTAAAAGTTGCCACGTGATCCATGTTATTCATGACAACGTTATCAAATAACTCTAAGGAAGGGAGGATGTAACGCCCCATATTTTGCGTAGACTAGCTCTATGTGAGTAGTAATGGATGGAAATAGGTTTGAAAGGATTTGAAAGGAGTTGGAGGCCAAGTAGCGAGTCGTGGTAATCTACCTACTTGCGTAAGCTACCAATTTGGATGTCTTACATAATCAAGCTACTTGAGTACATGTCGAGCTTAAGAAGCAAGGATTACATAAGTTTTTAAAGTGAGATGAGATTACGAACCTACAAAAAAGAGTAAGTAGGTGATGCACCTACTTAGAAAGTGGGCCCCACCAAGCCACGTGGCAACAACTAGTTGGAGCATAGAGGGGATGGACCTATGGAAGCTGGACACATGTCACCCTTATAGTTGGACACGTGTAGGGGCTGTACACATGTCACCCTTAGGGGATGACACATGTCACTTTCAAAAGAGGTGTATATATGCTAAATAATGACTAGGAACTTCATTTGTTCATCTTTTTCTTAACCTGAGCCTTAGAGAAGAATAGAGAAAACAATGAGAGTTTAAAGCCATGGGAAGTTTGGCCATGGCTAAGGAAAGGTAGAGCTTCGAGTCTTGCTCGGTAAATTAATTCTCTAAGGTAATCTTGACCCATTGGAAAGTGATTAGCTACATGGGATTCATTGTTGGGGCAGCAAGGAGGTTCAACGTGAACCTATAACTTTTGGCAAGTTTTGGAAGCTCGTTTGTTAAGGTAGGGCTTGATTGCCTTTTCACATGTTTGAGTAAGGATTTAAATATGTTATGGATGTGTAAATATGGACTGGAAACATAAAATTATACACGTTACTGTTGAAGGGTGTTGAAAATCGTGTAGGGGTTGTTTTGAAGCTATTCTAGTGAATTAAAGTTTTGTTAGTGTTGTCATTATTATGGTGTTGTATTTGAAGGTGGTTTGTATATATTGAAGGGATAGAAATGTGGTTAAAAATGGGTATAAGTATTGCCGTTCTCAGCCATGTTGTGCTCCTTTTCGTGTGGTTATGATTTTACAAAATAAAGACCAAAAACCATATTTTAAGGTTGTAGTTTTGAGTGGGCTGTTTGGAGATGGTTTTGAATAGTGTTGTAGTAGTTGCAGTGTATATGGATTGTGGTTGTTGTTGCTGATATGGCTGTGCTACTCAGAGGTTAATTGGAAGTTCGAATAGGGTGAGTTATAGGGGAAATGCTGCCCGATATCTATTAATTTCTTAATTAATTAATACAGTAGTCGAGAAGTGTGAACATGGAAGTAATTTCAATAGGTAGTTGGTTGTAGGTTTAGAAGCTGGAAAGTCGAAGGTTATTCATAATCGTGTTACTTTCGTGTTAAATAGGTTCAAGGGGTAACGAAGCAAGCTCGGTTGTGGTTGATCCATAAAAGGTATGTAAAGCTATCCCTTCTTTCTTTTGGCATGTCTTTGACATAAGTGATGAATGATATGAGCTTGAGGGTAAATCTATTCATAAATTCCGAGTGTAATTCACGATCCTTATTTACTTCTTGATGTTATTACTCTTACAATATTTGAGCTATTACCTCTCAAGTCTTCTATACATTGGAAAGTAGTTAGTATGTAAAGCCTATCCCTCTTTTATTTTGGCATGTCTTAGCTATAAGTGATATATGATATGAGCTTTGGGGGTAATTCCATTCATAAGCTCCGAGTATGATTCATGACTCTTATTCACTTCTTGATGGTAAAACTCCTAAAGTAGTTGAGCTATTGCCCACGAGCCTTCTATATCTTGAATAGTAGTTTGATGAATAAGCTCCTATTCTTAAGGAAACTACGATGACAAATGTCTCTGATTCCATAAGCTGTTTAGCATTGTCTTGATACATGTCTATGATTCTTGAGGCTCCATTTGATATGATCCCTCATAATATTTAGAGGGTACTTGGGACGATTACTACCCTGGTCTTCAGGTGATGGTTGACTTGATTATTCTATTGAGTCTTAGATGATGATTTAATTTGCATATGGTTTCTCACTACTCTGCTTGCCCATATTGTTAATACATCTTTCACCGAGTCTGTAATATCCCTCTGAATTTTAAAAAAATAATATATATATATATATATATACCTTAAGAATTCCTTGGAAATAGGCCGCTCATGTAACGTTTTATCCTTAATTTTTTTAGAAAATTCGAGTTCAGAATATTGATCAGGGGGTCAAAACCTACGGGAAAATGGTCTCGGTGGATTTTTAGGACCCGTAGAACGGAAGAAAGATTTTTGAAGAAACCACACAATAGTGTGGTCCGCGATAGGACCGCATCATGGACTTGGGAAGCCGCACAAGAAAAAGTAGTCTACGACAGGACCGCATCGCGGACCTGGGACAATTTATCAGCCAAGTAGATTATGGCAGGTCTGCGTCGCAGACCTGGTAAGGCTTCCTAGCCGAAATTATGTTTTTTTAAGGGTGTTTTAGTCTTTTCCCAAATTATTAGTTAATGAACCTAGACGTTTTTAGGAACTAATTCAACTCTATAAATTTACCTAAACCTCTAATTTAATTCATTCTTCTACAATTCATCTATACAATATTTCTCTCTCTACAAAAAAGGATCTCAAGGGTTTCCATTGAAGACTTCAAACAAATTCTCTCAATTTCTCCATCAAAAACTCTCAGTTCTTTCCAATTAATTTATGTTCTCTCTCAAGGTATGTGGGTATTGATTCGTGGATCCTTTCTTTCATGAAGCCCAATCAATTTCTCAAGTTTTTTTATCAAATTAAAGTATGATATTTTATGGATTTTGTGATCTCAATTCCAATTACATGAATGTTGATTTAAAGTATGATCATTAGTCTATTTCGATATAATTTGATGGTTATTGAATTAAATTGAAGAGTTTTTCCATGAATCTTCCCATGTTGATTTCGAGGGTTCATGATGTAAATTATGAGTATTTTGATTCATACTTCTAAAGGATATTATCTATATGAATTATGTATGGGCTAATATAAAGTTTATAATTGTGCATGTTTTCAAGTAAATTTCATGATTTTCAAGCCAATTGAACATGCATTATAGTCATGCCCTAATTTCAAGATTCAAGCTATGGTCATGAATTTTTAAAGCATGAATTATGACTATGTGTTTCCATGATGATCATGAATTCTAAGTATGTTTCAATGTATGAATTTCATGCAAGCTATGAAGTAAGGTGACTTAGGATCCTATGTGGTGACATAAGGCCTATTGATATGAATTATGTAAAAATTATTGTAATGATGAAAGGACAATTCTCACATTACAAGTATGTTATGAAAATGAGCTACTCTATGATTTCAAGCCTATGAACATGACTATGATATATGATATTATGATCTTATGTTATGTATGTATTCCGTGGGATTGGACTTAGCACCGAGTGAACTTGAGGTGGGGGCCCTACCAAAATCCTAAGTAGCAGCCTCATGTCCCATAAACTACGTGCCACCGTAGGTTGCCTTGATGGCCTAGCTAGTAGATCCACAAATAGCACATGTTCATGAATAGGAGTCTACCTTAGAAAAGTAGCCTCCTCCTTCTCGATGTGGGTATCATCGGATTCCATGTTATAGCTCGCATAGTCTTATTTTTGGTTATGGTTCCTATCCCACATATGTATAATTTCTTAAGTACGTTACGACTTAAACTTATATTTTAAATGCTTTGGTCAATATGATTTTCTCATGACTTTATGTATTCCATCTTATCATGTGATTTACTTGACCGTTGCATTTCCATATTTACTTTGCATGTCACGCCCTTATACTTAGTACATTCCAACGTACTAATGCATACTTTTTGCTTACATTGTCTCATAATATAGGGATTGAGGTTGAAGATCCTTATCGTTCACGTAACTAGTAGGCATCCTCTATTCGAAGGTGTTGTGGTGAGTCCTCATTAACCGGGGACTAGTTTCAAGTTACTTACTACTTTCTTTTCAAAAGATATTTTCTTATGTTGTATATTGAGGGTGAGCTAGGGACATGTCTTAACCCCCGCCCATACTCATGTTTTGAGGCATCTAGTTGGACATATGTTTGAGTCTATGTTGTCATTAAATATTTTTTTTAGATTTCTATACATGACTTAGACTCTCTTATGATGTTTCCGCCTTTATATTTTACCTTATGTGTGCTTATGATATGTACAAGAGGCTTGGTTAGAGCCTTTTGGGGTTTTGATCGTCGTGTTACAACTAGGCCCTAGGTCGGATCGTGAAAAACTTGGTATTAGAGCACAAGGTTTTCTAAGTGTCCAAGGGTGTCCAACATGCCGTATCAAGTAAAGTCTTATCATGGGTGTGAAGCGCGCCACACTTATGAGTAGGAGGCTATGAGGCATTTTAGAAATTCTTAATTCTTTCATGATCCATGTCGTGCTATAGAGTTTACGTTAAGACTTTTTCTCCCTAATAGTCTTTCTTTGCGATTTTCAGAAAAATGGCTCCAAGAAGACCACTATTTCTAAGGGGAGGGAATGTTAATGAAGCCCAAGCTCCCCCGACTCCTCAAGACAATGGTCCTCTACCGGACCAAGTGACTAATGCGGAGTTCCGAACTGCTATCACTCTGCTAGCTAGAGCAATAAACAACCAAGGTGTCGTGGCTTCTCCTAACGTTCCTACTCCTGCCTCAAGAGTTAGTGACTTTGTACGAATGAATCCTCTAGAATTCCATGGCTTAAAGGTCGATGAGAATCCTCAAGAGTTCATTTATGAGGTCTACAAAATAGTGAGTATTATGGGGGTGACTTCGAAAGAAAAAGCGGAGTTGGCAGCTTACCAACTTAAAGGTGTTGCTCAACTATGGTATACTCAATGGAAGTTTGAGAGGGAGGATGAAGGTCCTGTCGAATAGGAAGCTTTAAAACTTACTTTGCTTGATCACTTTTTCCCTCTTGAGTTCAGGGAGGCTAAAGTGTTGGAGTTTATACATCTTTGACAAGGCAACATGGGGATGAGGGACTATGCCCTCAATTTTACTAAGCTATCCAAGTATGCTCCTTAATTGGTTGCCGATCCACGTGCTCGAATGAGTAAATTCATATCGGGGGTATCCGACTTGGTTGCTAAGGAATGTCGCACTACTATGCTTGTTAAGGAGATGGACATTCGACTCATGACTTTTGCCAAAAAAATTGAAGGGGAAAAGCTCATAAAAATGAGCATGAGGGATTCTAAGAGGGCTCGGTAAGAAGGTGGTGTTATACCCCGTACTTTTGTACCTTGAAAGGTTCTCAAGCTTTCTTAATCTTTTTAAATTTCTTGAACCTCTTAAGCGTCTTAAGTTTTATTTAAACTTCTTAAGTTTCTTGAAAGGATCGTAAGCTTCTTATAAGTGGCCATGTGAGCCGGATAATCTATGACGCTATCAAACAACTCTAAGGAAGGGAGAATGTGACACCCCATAAAAGGAAAGATTGGAAATATGGTTATGAGAATCCGGAAGGAATTGGAGGCCAAGTAATGAGTCGTAGGACTCGACTTACTTACGTAAGCTACCAATTTGGAAATCTTACGTACTTAAACTACTTGAGTAACTACCAAGATTACGTAGCAAGGGTTACATAGGTTCATAAAGAAAAATGAGATTACGAACCCACAAGGAGAAGAAGAGAGTGACACATGGCAGCATGGGAGAGTGCCATGTGGCAGCATCTGGAAGTGCCATGTGGCAGCAGCTGCAGCAAGGGGGTGGGCCCTACCTTCCATGTGGCAGCCCATAAGGGGTGGTGCGATGTGTTGGCCCAACAAGGGCTTGACACATGTCACCACTTGGTTCTTGACACGTGTCACCCCCTAATGTGGTATATATATACATACTTGATGACTTTTCAACTCATTCTTATCCCTTAAGTTCATCTTTATCAAAAAAAAGACTACAAGAAAATTCTAGAGAAAAGAAAGGAGAGAAACTTGAAGCTAGAGAGAGAAAGAGAGCTCGGATTTGGGAGAAACAAAGGTGAGTCTTCAATTTCATTCCATGAATTAATTATTTAGGGTGAACCATGATGTTATGAAGGTGTTAGTAATGAAAGTTTAGGATTTGGAGCAGCCCAAAACGTTATCAAATAGCCACAAAGTTTTAGGTGCGCTAAAGGGATTTCCGAGGCAAGTTTCGACGAGTTTGATGAGATTTGGGCAAGGTAAGGGTTTTCCTTTCAAATTAGAGTTTATGATGTCGTTATGAGGTATATTAAATGTCTTAAATAAGGTTGGAAGTGGAAAATTGCATAAGGATGCAAGACGCTAGAAACAAACTAAATTGAAGTCATTGTAGTTAAATCAAAGTCGCATAGTGTGTTGTCGTTGTGGTGCTGCAGTTTCAGATGGTTGGGTGGTGTGTTTCAGGGATGTAAAGTGTTTTAAAAAGGGTGTGGATGCTTCTGGTTTCAGCCACACGACCCTCTGTTTGGTATGGTTAAAGATTTTGCGAAATAAAGATTAAAAACTCTATTTTGGTATCGTATTTTGGAGCTAGTTGTTTGGACCTTGTATTGTGCAATGTTGAAGTAATTTACTTGTAAATATTCTGCTGGTATTTTTTTATTATGGTTGTTGATATTTTGGCTGAGTTAAAATCTCGGGGACATTAAAGTTACAGGGGAAATGCTGCCCGATTTTCAGTAGCTTCGGAACTAGTAACAAACTAGTCGAGGGTAATGGATAGGAAATGACTCATATTAGTACTTGTTTGTAGGGTGGGATATTGGAAAGTGAAAATATATTAACCTTAGCATTACTTTCATGTCAAATAGGTTAAGAAGGTATCAAGACAGGACGAATTTCAATTAATCCCCAAAAAGCTATGTGAAGCTTTCTCTTGGCATGTTTTTGGCATAAGTATGTAAAACTACCCTTCTTCCCTCTTGATATATCTTTGGCATAAGTACTATGTTGTAATTCTATGATTACTCACCGAGTCCCATCCTGGTCCGGGGACGTTATATGATTGTAAGGTAAAGCAATGAGAAAGTTATGATATCGAGCTCATGATGGGCCGGTTACGGTATATGTATATAATGACTCTATGAGGGAAAGTAGAGGGTATGTAAAGCTTATTCTCTTCCTTCTTTTGGCATGACCCATAGAAAGCCAACGGATAAAGAATGCATGAAGTCTACAAAAAGCTCTTATTCTTAGGTACACTAGGATGGCTAAGGTTTTAATTTCCTAGAACTTATGTCCTTTTGCCTCGATTCATGTGAAAGTGTCCAACCATCCTAAGTTGGTATAATTTATTTTGTGGTATAAAGCATGGCTCTTATTCACTCCTTTAAGCTAGAACTCTTCCAATAATGGAACTATGGCTTCTCAAGTTTTTCTATACCTTGGGAAGTAGTAAGTAGGTAAAGTTAATCTTCTTTTTTTCTTTCGCATGAACTTTATGAAATGAATATACGAATTATATGTGATCCCAAAGAAGTCCCTATTCTAAAAGCCACTAAGATGATCATTTTCTTGAATTCCAAAAGGTATTTTATTATGCTTTGATACGAGTAGATGATTTCAGAGGTGCTACTTTGATTCAAACCATAATGACTCTCCAAAGGTACTTGATATGACTCTTTCTTGGTTTTTTGAATGATAGAAAATTTGAGTATTCCATCGAGTCTTAGATACAATATAAAATGCCTATGATTTCTAAGACTCTTTTGATATGATCAATAGTGATATTCGAGAGATGATTGATATGACTATCGTCCTGATTTTCAAATGAAAATTCATCTTTACTACTTTATTGAGTCTTGATAATGATTTAAATTTCATATGGTTACTCACTACTCTACTTGTGTATACGGTAATCCCTCTATCATCGAGTTCAGGCCGGGTACGTAATCGTGCGCATTTCACTGCATTATCCATCGAGTCCTTCACTAAAGGGCCGGGTACGCTATATGAGGAAATGATAATGCAATGACACGAATGACTCACAGAGTCCCTCACTAGAGAGCTGGGTACGTATATGTATATATATGTATGATGATGTGATATGATAAGGTGGTGATGGCGCCGGACCCAATGATGGTCCTACAGTTATGATTCACCGAGTCCCTAAAAGGGCCAGCTATATTGTATAATATGAGCATGCATATTTTTATAATTCACAAGGTACAGGGACAGTGTTTTCTTACGTAATGAATATATCCCCCTGATTCTCTGTATTTTAGATATGTTTCTAGTTATGCTTTATATACTCAGTACATATGTAGTACTGACCCCTTTTTCTTCGGGAGGGGGGGGGGGTGCATTCATGCCAACAGGTACAAACTCACACCTTGAGGATCCGCCAGCGTAGGAGTCCCACTCAGCGGTTCAGAAGTGCTCCATTATACCAGAGTCTAGATTTTGGTACTAAACCTCGATGTGTATATTTATTTATTATAGGTATGATAGGGGCCCTGTCCCACCTATGTTACTATTCTTACTCTTAGAGGTCGGTGGACATGTATGTGGTTGATATATGTATGTGTGTACAGTTATTCCTATTTGTTATGACAGCCTCGTCAGCTTATATGTTATTGTGCCTATTATTGCATTATAACTTAAACAGGGGGCAGGTTTACTTATAGCTGGCAGAAGTATATTTGAGTGTCCAGTCGGGTACCCGTCACAGCCTACGGGGTTGGGTTGTGACAGGTGGGTTCTCTAAGACTAGGACCATTGGTAGCAGTGGATACTCTTATCAAGGCTAAAGCTCGGGGAAAAAGTTTGCTACAGATAGGGTTCCATACCCTAAAGCTCAAGGTGAAGGAGGTGTAAATTCTAGTAACCTTCTCCTCCAAAATGTGCAAAGTGTAGAAGGAATCATGGAGGAAAGTGCTTGATTGGAATGGGTGCTTGCTATGGATGTGGCAAGATGGGTCATAAGCGATCCGAGTGCCCTCTTGTAGCCAATAAGGGTGGAGATGGTCATCCAATAGGAGGCCAACTACAACAAGGCGCCCAAGCTCAACCTAAGGGTGGCCAATGCAACAATGGCTTCTATGACCTTCATGCTAGGAAAGAGGTCGATGAGGCTCCTGATATGGGTACGGATATGTTATGAGTCTTTAACTTTGATGTATATGCATTGCTTGATCCGGGTGCCAACTTGTCTTTTGTTACTCCTTATATTTCTTTGAGGTTTGATGTGTGCCCCAAAGTGTTAATAGAACCTTTCTTGATTTATACTCGCATTGGTGGTTCGATATTAGCAAAGAGAGCTTATAGAAATTGTCCCGTATGGGTCTTGCACAAAGTTATTCCCTGTGACCTTGTTGAACTTGATATGACTGATTTCGACATCATTCTTGGTATGGATTGGTTACATGCCGCTTATGCATCTATATGTTGTAGAACTCGTGTGGTTAAGTTTCACTTTCCTAATGAGCCTATTCTTGAATGGAAGGGTAATGATTCGGTGGTTAAAGGTCGATTCATCTCAAGTATTAAGGCCCAGAAAATGATTTCCAAAGGGTGCATTTATCATATAATGCGAGTTAGGGACATTAATTCCAAAACACCTACTCTTGAGTTGGTCCCTATAGTTAATAAGTTCTCCAACGTGTTTCCCGATGATTTGCCCGGTGTTCCTCCTGAAAGGGAGATTGACTTTGGCATAGATCTCCTTCCCAATACCCAACCTATCTCTATTCCTTCTTACCGTATAGCTCCGGCGGAACTTAAAGAGTTGAAAAAACAATTGAAGGATTTGTTGGATAAGGGTTTTATAAGACCAAGTATTTCACCATAGGGTGCTCCCATGTTATTTGTTAGGAAGAAAGATGGGTCACTCCGAATGTGTATAGACTACCGACAATTGAATAAGGACACCATAAAGAACAAATATCCAATCCCAAGGATAAATGACTTATTTGATAAATTACAAGGAGCAAGCTATTTTTCGAAGATTGACCTCTATTCCGGCTATCATCAATTGAGGGTAAGGGAATGTGATATTCCCAAGATTGCCTTTCGGATAAGGTATGGTCATTTTGAATTTTTAGTAATGTTATTTGGGTTGACAAATGCTCCCGCTATATTCATGGATTTGATGAATCGCATTTTCTAGCCATATTTGGACATGTTTGTAGTGGTGTTTATAGATGATATCTTGATTTACTCTCGAAATAAGGAAGATCATATGGGTTACTTGAGGATTGTGTTGCAAACGTTGAGGGAAAAGGAACTATTCACTAAATTTAGTAAATGCAATTTTTGGCTAAGATGGGTTGCATTTCTTGGCCATGTGGTGTCCAGTGATAGGATTAAAGTAGATCCAAAGAAAACGGAGGCAGTTAAAAATTGGCCTAGACCATTATCTCCTTCAGACATTAGGAGCTTTTTGGGCTTAGCCGGATACTACAGAAGGTTTGTTGAAGGGTTCTCATCTATTGCTTTACCTTTAACTAAGTTAACTCAAAAGAAGGCAAAATTTCAATGGTCGGAAGAATGTGAGAAAAGCTTCCAAATATTGAAATATCGTCTTACGTAGTCACCAACATTGGCATAAAAAAAGTAGGAATGGATAAATAACACATAAATCATAACTTAAGTTTGAAGCAGGACGTTAAGGCCTTAAAAAGGGCTTCTATTTTAACATTGCCCGAAGGTTCAGATGGGTTTGTTGTTTATTTTGATGCTTCACGTGTTGGTTTGGGTTGTGTCTTGATGTAACATGGTAAGGTTATAGCCTATGCCTCTAGGCAACTTAAGGTACATGAAAGAAACTACCCAACCCACGATCTTGAACTTGTGGCGGTTGTGTTTGCATTGAAAATTTGGCGCCACTATCTTTATGGGGTGCATGTTGATGTGTTTACCGACCAAAGAAGATTACAATATGTGTTTAGTCAAAAGGACTTAAACCTTAGGCAAATAAGGTGGCTTGAACTCCTAAAAGACTATGACATGAGCGTATTCTACCATCAGGGTAAGGCAAATATTGTAGCCGATGCTCTTAGTCGATTGTCTATGGATAGTGTTGCACATGTTGAAGAAGGTAAAATGGAATTGGTCAAAGAAGTCCATAGATTGGCACGTTTAGGTGTGCGTTTGGTTGATTCCAATGATGCAGGCGTTCTTATACATAATGGTTCGGAATCGTCTCTTGCGGCAGACGTCAAGGCCAAACAAGACCATGATCCAATTTTGGTCTAATTGAAGAAGTCGGTTGCCGAAAAGTTCATTGAGGCTTTCTCCCTAGGAGAAGATGGGGTATTACGTTACCAAGGTCGATTGTGTGTTTCAAATGTGGATGGAATAAGAGAGTTGATATTGAATGAGGCCCATAGTTCTCGTTATTCAATTCATACGGGATCCACCAAGATGTATCGTGACTTGAGGTAAGTGTATTAGTGGAATGGCATGAAGAAGGACATAGCAGAGTTCGTGGCTAAGTGTCCTAATTGACAACAAGTGAAAGTTGAACATCAAAGGCCGGAGGTTTAGCTCAAGAAATCGAAATTCCTACATGGAAGTGGGAAGATGTGAACATGGAATTTATCACAGGTTTGCCTCATACTAGAAGGCAACATGGTTCTATTTGGGTTATTGTGGACCGAATGACCAAATTGGCGCATTTTCTACCAATTAAAACTTCTTATGGTATCGAAGACTATGCTAAGTTATACATTCGTGAACTTGTAAAACTTCATGGTGTTCCTTTGTCGATTATATCGGATAGAGGTACTCAATTTAGTTCACAGTTTTGGAAGTCATTTCAAAAAGGTGTTGGCACTAAAGTCAAGTTAAGTACCATTTTGCATCCTCAAACCGATGGGCAAGCCAAGAGAACAATTCAAACCTTGGAGGATATGTTAAGGGCATGTGTGATTGACCTTAGAGAAAGTTGGGATGATCATTTACCATTGATTGAGTTTGCTTATAATAATAGTTATCACTCTAGCATCCACATGGCTCCTTTTTAAGCCTTGTACGGGAGAAGATGTAGGTCTCCGATGGGGTGGTTTGAAGTTGGTGAGATGACGCTAATTGGTTCAGATTTGGTAATTGATGAAATAGAGAAAGTAAGGCTCATAAGAGAAAGACTGAAAATGGCTCAAAGTCGTCAAAAGTCCTATTCGGACACTAGGAGGAGAAAACTTGAATTTGATGTGAACGATATGGTATATTTGAAGATTTGACCTATGAAAGGGGTAATGCGGCTTGGTAAGAAAGGAAAGTTGAGCCCTAGATATATAGGACCGTATAGGATATTGAAGCGCATTGGCAAGGTAGTATATGAGTTAGACTTGCCACTTGAGTTGGATATGGTTCATCCGGTATTTTATGTGTCAATGTTGAGAAAGTTTGTGGGTGATCCAAATTCAATTGTACCAAGGGAAAACATGAGTATTGAAGAGAATTTGACTTATGAGGAGGTCCCGATTGAGATTTTAGACCGGAAAGTGAAGAGGCTGAGAAATAAAGACGTTGCATCTGTCAAAGTATTATGGAGGAATCAAAAAGTAGAGAGTGCAACATGGGAAGTGGAATCGGGCATGATGAAGCGATAGCCTTATCTCTTTCCTTTCACTCAAGCCTAAAGGTACTAAGTTTCTTATGATCAAATCAATTAAACTTCTACGCTTCAGTTCCATATGTCATTTACACGTTATATGTATTTTTCAAAGTGTTCTCATGTCCATGTCGGGTTTCTAAATCCTTTTTCCATGTCTTTCCTATATTAGTTGAATCTCATTCGAGGACAAATGTTCCCAAGGGGGAGATATTGTAACATCCCTCATAATTTTTAAAAATAATATATATATATATATATATATATACATACATATACCTTAAGAATGCCTTCGAAATAGGCCGCTCATGTAACATATTATCCTTAATCTTTTTAGAAAATCCAATTTGAAATATTGATCAGGGGGTCAAAACCTGCGGGAAAATGGTCTCGGTGGATTTTTAGGACACGTGGAAGGAAAGAAATATTTTTGAAGAAACCACAAAATAGTGTGGTCCGCGTCCGTACCGCGTCTGGACCTGGGAAGCTACACAAGACAGAGTAGTCCGCGATAGGACCACATCGCGGACCTGGGACAGTTTATCGGCCAAGTAGACCACGGCAAGTCCGCGTCGCGGATCTGGTATGGTTTCCTAGCCAAAATTAAGTTTTTTTAAGGGTGTTTTAGACTTTACCCAAATGAATTTTCAAAGCATGAATTATGACTATGTGTTTCCATGATGATCATGAATTCTAAGTATGTTTCAAGGTATGAATTTCATGCAAGTTATGAAGTTAGGTGACTTAGGATCCTATGTGGTGACCTAAGGCCTATTGATACGAATTAAGCAAAAATGATTGTAATGATGAAAGGACAATTCTCACATTACAAGTATGTTATGAAAATGAGCTACTTTATGATTTCAAGCCTATGAACATAACTATGATATATGATATTATTATCTTATGTTATGTATGTATTCCGTGGGATTGGACTTAACACCGAGTGAACTTGAGGTGGGGGCCCTACCAAAATCCTAAGTAGCAGCCTCATGTCCCATAAACTACGTGCCACCGTAGGTTGCCTTGATGGCCTAGCTAGTAGATCCACAAATAGCACATGTTTATGATTAGGAGTCTACCTTGGAAAAGTAGTCTCCTCCTTCTCGATGTGGGTATCATCGAATTCCATGTTATAGCTCGCATGGTCTTATTTTCGGTTATGGTTCCTATCCCACATATGTATGATTTCTTAAGTACGTTACGACTTAAACTTATATTTTAAATGCTTTGGTCAATATGATTTTCTCATGACTTTATGTATTCCATCTTATCATGTGATTTACTTGACCGTTGCATTTCCATATTTACTTTGCATGTCACGCCCTTATACTTAGTACATTCCAATGTACTAATGCATACTTTTTGCTTACATTGTCTCATAATATAGGGATTGAGGTTGAAGATCCTTATCATTCACGTAACTAGTAGGCATCCTCTATTCGAAGGTGTTGTGGTGAGTCCTCATTGACCGGGGACTAGTTTCAAGTTATTTACTACTTTCTTTTCAAAAGACATTTTCTTATGTTGTATGTTGAGGGTGAGCTAGGGACATATCTTAGCCCCCGCCCATACTCAATGTTCGAGGCATCTAGTTGGACATATGTTTGAGTCTATGTTGTCATAAAATAATATTTTTAGATTTCTATACTTGGCTTAGACTCTCTTATGATGTTTCCGCTTTTATATTTTACCTATGTATGTTATGATATGTACAAGAGGCTTGGTTGGAGCCCTTCGGGGTTTCGATCAGCGTGTTATGACTAGGCCCTAGGTCGGCTCGTGATAGAGTCCTATAATGGTGCATAGCTTCACTATATCTTCACCGAATCCCATAATGGCCCGGGTACGGTATGATATAAGTATATGGTGATATGATGATACAATGATATGGTTATGGCATTGAGTCCCATAATGGGCCGGGTACGGTTTAAGTGTACACTATTCTATTCACCGAGCCCCTCACTAGAGTGCTAGGTACGGGATGTATATATATATATGATGATATCATGATATATAACTATAACACCGAGTCCCAAAATGGGCCGAGTATGATATATGATGATGAGATGCATGACTTCATTTAATAAGATGCAGGTATAGTGATTTGTTAAATGTTATACTTGTCTCCTGCATCTTTATTTCAGATGTAATCCCCTTTGTGGTATTTTATGCTTTATATATACTCAGTACGTATTTCGTGCTGACCCCCTCTCTTTGAGGGCTATTCTTTATGCCCGCAAGTACAGACATGCATTTTGGAGATCCGTCAGCTTAGGATTTTCACTCAACAGTTTTGTAAGTGCTCTATTGTACCGGAGCTTAAACTGTTGGTATTGATCTGTAGATGTATATATTCATTTATTCAGGGGTACGACGGGGGCCCTGTCCTGCCATATGATATAGTTGACACTCTTAGAGGTCTGTAGATATATGTGTGTGGGATGTGTGTAAGTTTTGTTCAGCTGCATCTATCTGATATGTTGTGAATGTCAATATGCTATGTAAGCCTTGTTGGCTTGCGTTCCCTTTCACAATATGATTAATGGTAACTCCTTAGGAGACAAATGAAAGGGGTTATATGTATATGGAAACGTTATTACACATTGGGGTTCTTATATATGTTGTCATATTATTCGTAGTTTGGTTTGACTACGTCTGATAGATATGTAGATGAGTTTCCAGGTCAGACCAGAGTCATGGCCTACGGGGTTGGGTTGTGACACCCTTTAAACACAAAATTACTACCTCTCAATTCTAGGACTATCTCATTAGGAAACTGAAACATAACGACACAACTTCTACAACATATAGAGGCATAACATTCATGAAACCAATCCATACAAAAAATAATATCAAAATCGGTCATATCAAGCTTTAATAGATCAACGAAGGTAACCTTATGAGAAACTGAGACTGGATAGTTTCTATAGACTCTTTTAGCCACAACTGAAGCACCAACTAGAGTATAGACCAAAAAATGTTCTAGCAAGATCTTGAGACTAACAATGAATCTCTTCGCAATATAGAGAGTAATAAATGATAGAGTAGGACCTGAATATAATAATGCATACACATCAAAGTCAAAGACTTTCAACATACTAGTCACAATATTTGGGGAATCCTATAACTCCTAGTGAGTCTGAAGGGCAGAAAATCTATTTTGTGCTAACCGTCATCCGAAGTAGTGGCATGCTGATTTGGACGATTAGTAGCGTGGGTCTAAACTTAGGTTCTAGCCCCACTCCTACACTTATTAGCAAGATGACCAGGCTTTCTACATTTGAAACAAACATCCAATCCCGCTAAGCATTCCCCCTTATGATTTTTCCCACATTTCTTGCATGAAGGAATAACATGACCACCCAAACGTCCACCTTGTGCCTTAGGATTTAGCACCTTGTTCTTCTCAAATTTTGGAGCTAGAGTGTTTGAAGAACCTTGGCCTTGAAACCTTTGGTTTTGTTGGAAACAACCATTACCAGCACAACCCTTGGCCCTGCACTTCTCTCCTTAAGCTTTTCCCCTTCAAATTGCTTGGCATAAGTTATGAGTCTAGAGATGTCCTTATTCTTGATAAGCATAGCAGTTTAGCATTCTTTTACAATCAAGTCCAATGCTCTCAAAATAAACTTACTTATTTAGGCACGCTAGTCGGTTGCCAAGGATGGACCATACTTAGATAACTTCGTGAACTTGAGGGAATATTCCCTCACACTCATGTTCCCTTTCTGGAGGTTGATAAAATCCAACCTATGGGACCATCTTCAACCCTTTCGGCTTTTCATTGGTTGTACCAAACTTGAGTGCACCCTTGAGTTTATAGGCCACAAATTCTGCCTTCTCCTCCAAAGAAACTCCCATAATCTCAACAATCTTGTACAATTCATTCATAAAGTCTTAGGGATCCTCCTCAACCTTAGCTCCATGAAGATCGGGAGGGTTTATCCTCATGAAATCTCTAACCCCTGAAGCCGGAGTAGACACATTGGGAGGAGCATCCACTCCTCTATTCACTTGACTAGTAACAGCTTAGGCTAGCATTTGGAAAGAGGCTCGGAACACGATATTTGTTACTTGATCATTCAAAGGAGAATTTGGAGCTTGTGGCTCCTCTTCCACATTCCTTCGAATGGGAGATATTCATAGCGGCATGATTCTGTAATCACAAAGAGAAAGCTTTAGAGAAGAAAACCATAGAGTTTAACTCTATAGCACGATAAAATCATGAAAGAAGTGAAGTATTTTCTAAGATGCATTATAGCCTCCTATTCATAGGTGTGGCACACTTCATATCGATGAACAAGACCCTACTCGATGATGCATGTTAGACTCCCTAGGACACTTGAACCTTGTTCTCTGATACCAAGTTTGTCAAGACCCAAGCTAGGCCCTAGGTGTGACACGGTGACTAGAATCTCGAAGGATCCCAAAAAAGCCTCTTAGCATAACATTCATGAGCATACAAAAGGTACATAAAGTAAATAAACAAGAATCAACAATAAGAAACATAGTCTTAAGTAGAATATAAGTCTCAAAATGAGTAAATGACAACATAGACTCTTTTACTATCTAACGTGCCTCTAATAACTCGAGGGGGGCATAAGGCAAGCTCTTAGATCACCCACATAGACAAAATATGAGAATAAAGTAACAACTATCAAGATAAGAAATAAGTGTCATGTCCTCGAACTATGAGGACTCACAAACAATAAAAGCTACTAGCAAGCACTAGCCATGAGCAGGAGGAGGATGAACGCGATCGTCGGTCCATACATTATGATAAAATCTAGGCAAAAAGTCTGCATTAATACATGGACTGCACTAAGTATGTAAGAACATGCATGAACAATAAACATAGGACATAATTAATATGAATCATGGGATGCAAGACCAATATCTTTAAAACATGTCTAAAGTCATGAAAACATTTAGAACATCTATCTCATTGGTCAATGCATCAAAAGAATCTCATAATCATCAGAAGAATTCATAACATAACTGAAACTGTGTGTGATAGGACCTTTAACCGATAATAAGACAATGTGAGCTAATACATAGAATTTGATGGCTCCTGCATCGACTAAAATTGTATAAAATATATGTATAAAAGAGTATGTACCAAGTAAAAAATGTATATTATCGTCAACTATGTATATGAAAATATAAGAAACACGATAGAAATGTATACAAAAAGATAGCTTTTATGCAATATTAAAAGAATTGCCCTTTATTAATATAAAAAAGAACTCTTTTACCACATAAAAAAAACTTTTGTAATGTGTGAAAAGAAAAATATTTTTTTATAGAAGAAAAAAAGTATTCTCAATAACATTTTTAAACTTATGATATCGATGAGAGAATAAATTATGAAAAATATTTTAAAGGAAAAAGATTATTTAATATTGTCTAAAAATGTGAATTAACTAATTAAATAGTTAAATCAGTTAACTTTTTTTATGTAAGTATTTACGGCCAAAGTTTTGCCTAACGTTAATAATATATACAATAATAAATTAAAAATAATATTCAAACTTTATTAAATTCGAATAGCCTCCTCGGAAAGCAATTCTGGGCTGGTTACCTATAAAGACACTTAGTAGAAGTATTAGTAAGATATAAAAAAAATTAAAAATTAATAAAAAAATAAAATAATAATAATAATAATAATAATAAATGTTGACATGTAGCTAATTTTGCTGGATAAAAGATTATATATATATATATATATATATATTATTTTTATAAAAAAAATGAATAAATTGATTAAACTCTGATTCGGAATTGCCTACAAACCTCGAGTTGCATGAGGATCGGGCCATATATAGATTGAAAGGTGAGGCAAATAACCTCTTGTCTTGTTGTTTGGAGTTGACAACTCTGGTCCTAGTGAAAGGTTTCATATGTTCCCGATGTCTCTTCCAAAATTATCCCAATATTGAGTTGTGATAGTTGGGAAAGCAAAGATCATTTACTTGCTGGAGAGAAAGAATTATTACGTCCTTTTGATGACCGAACTCTGCATCGAGCTTCCTACATATCTCGAGTGTCATGAGAAAAGTTAATGTAGTTCAAAAGGTAAAGTTGAAGTAATTTTTGATTGACTCTCAAAATTTGCCCATTGTTGAATCATCATGACACTATTTTCTTTTGTGATAATGGTAGAAAGAATTTAGTACAAATAGAGGGCTGAAAATGACATGTAAAGGGCCTTCGACTGGCGAGGCAAACATGTAATGTAAAAGACCTTTGATTGGCAGGACGATAAAATGTAAAAGCTAGAGTGTGGATATATGGTTAAAAGGTGGGTGAATATAAAACATATTGAAATACCCTCATTAGAAGGGCCCGCCTATAAAATGTACTATAATACCCATATTAGAAGGTGGGTGCCTATGAAATGTAATGAAATACCCGCATTAGAAGGTGGGTGCCTATGAGATGTATTGAAATACCCGTATTAGAAGGTGGGTGCCTATAAAATATAATAAAATACCCGTATTAGAAGGTGGGCGCCTGTGAAATGTATTGAAATACCCATATTCGAAGGTGGGTGTCTATAAAATGTAATGAAATAGCTGCATTAGAAGGTGGGCGCCTATGAAAAGTGTTGAAATACCTGCATTAGAAGGTGGATTCCTTTGAAATGTAATGAAATACCTGCATTAGAAGGTGGGTTCCTATGAAATGTAATGAAATACCCATATTAGAAGGCAGGTTCCTATGAAATATAATGAAACACCCGCATTAGAAGGTGGGTGTCTATAAAATGTAATGAAATACCTGTATTAGAAGGTGGGCGCCTATAGAATATAATGAAATACCCGCATTAGAAGGTGGGCGCCTGTGGAATGTATTGAAATGCTTGCATTAGAAGGTGGACACTTGTATTTGAAATTAAAATGCCTGTATCTAGAGGTGAAAAACATGAGTATATTTTTTTAAAAGAAATATTGAAAAGTAAAAAAAAAAAGAATCACATCTTGACTTCTGTTGGTGCCAACAATTAGTATTGTGCATAAAAATTCCACCATCTTTTCTCTGCTAACCGAGATCAACATCAAAGTAATTACTATAGTTTCAAGTGGTACCTCAAACATACCTAAGTGTTGACACGATTTGTTCATTTTCTTTCAAACAATGTTTTGAACTATATTTGTCCCTCATGTTTCAAGTGCCCTCACCACAAAGAAAGTCCTAATTTTTACATATTTGAATATTTTAATTTTAGAATATTTTGGAAAGTACGTTCACGCTCAGAAAGATATTCATGCATGCAATTGTGATACCATAGACTTGGCCTTCATGTAAATCTCCACTAATGTGAGAACATTTGAAATGAAATATTGTAGGGCTTGTTACTAGCTTGTAATGCAGGAAATAGGGAAGGGTATGATAGTAATTTGTGATAAAAGTGACTTAATTCCTTCTTGTGCATTGCACTGAATTTGTGCTTTCACTGTTTTTAGGCTTTTAGCTCTTGATCCTTATTTTTGTCCATTTCTTGCATACTTTTGGACTTCTTTTGAAGTTTCTCTTATTTGTTTGGAGTATTCTTCTTATTTTGTTGCAATTTTGCCTATTTGAACTTGTGGAAATTTTTCATCTTTTTTTTTGAAGTCATTCTTGCATTCTAAACTTTGAAGGACTTTTTCAATTTTTTATCTAACAACTTTGGACCTTGAATCTTCTTTTGTAACTTACACATCTTCAGTGCACTCAAAAAGGTCAGGACAAGAGAGAGATAGTGCATATAAGCACTCAGAAAGGATTGTAATGACCCTCAAGGTCATTTTTTTGGAATTTTTGTAAAATGACCATTTTACCCCTTGCTTTAGATGCCCCGAGTCGCTTCTGATTGTTACCAAGTGTTGATTTTTAGAAAATCTTATAAAAAGTTAAGTCTTTGGAAATTTTGAGTTTCATAAGCTTTAAGTATTAAAAAGTGGTATTTGGGGTCAATTGGAGCTGCGGGTCTCAGATTGGAATTTCGTCGATTCCAGCAGCTCCGAAATATTGAAATTGGCTTAGGAGACTTTACGAAATCAGTTTTGGAGTTGTAACGAAGTTTTGAGGCCTTGAATTGAGAAATTGAGGAATTTTAAGCCAAGGTTTGACTTTGGTCAACTTTTGGAGTTCTGGTGCTCGGAATAAAATTCCGACAACTCCGTTGGATCCAGGAGATGGTGTTTGGTCTAGAAGAAGTGTTGGTTGAATTTTTAGAGGTCCTGAGTCTATTTTGGTATTTTGAAGGCCTAAGTTGGTTTAGTTGCGACTTTTTGAGTTTTGGGTCAACGAAATCTCGAATTCGAATTCTGATGGTTCCATCAGCTCCGGAGTGACCAAATTATCCTAGTAGCATTTTGGAATGACTATCGAGGCAATCGATACGAGTTTGGGGGCCATTTGGTGCTTTTGACTTTGAAACTTAGTCTATGGTTGACATTGGTCAACATTCTTGGAAAATGCGCTTGAATGAAAATCCTGACAGCGCGGTTAGTTCCGGGATGTTGATTTTGGTCTGGAACGGCCCTTCGTTCGCTTTTCAAGGGTTACAGACTAATATCGAAGTCCATTGTAGAATATGGCTTAAAATGACTCTTGGATGTGGGACCCACTTTTTATTAAAATGATCTCGTATGGGAATTCTGAAAGCGCCATTGAGTCCGGAACATTAAATTTAGTTGGGTAGCATATTTGGTTTATTTTTATTGGACTCCGAACGAATTCTGAATACCCCATCAGATATTTTAGATTCTCCAAAATCTGAAAATCACAGCAGCACAGCAATCCCATTTTTTGGGATTTTTCTCGAACTTTAAAACCCCATAACTTCAACATTAATACACGTAATCCCACAGAAGGATTTCTTTTTATGAATTATTCTAGGGATCCAAATTGGGTGATTCAAAAGGCAATATTGTAAGGTTTTTCGTGGAGAACGCTTTGGAGAGATTGAAAACTGATTTGGAGCATTCGATTCAGGTAAAAAACGCGATTTTAATTGCAGCTGTGTCCATTTTCGGATTGAGTTTTTTTGAAGAATTTTGAGTAATTGTTTCTTGACCTATATAAACCCATATTTGGTGATTCAAAGGTCTAAATTCAAGAGAATTTTGTGAAGAATCTCGTGGTAATCTCAGAAACGCGAGGAGAAGCTTCGTTTGAGGTAAAAATGCATTTTTAGTTACTAATTTTGTCATTTTTGGAATGAACTTTTGTGGAATTTTGGAAGAGTGTATCTTGGTGAATATAACTCCGTTTTGAGTGATTTTTGAGGCTAGATTATGGGGTTTTTCGTAAGGAACGTCATGGTATAATTTGGTTTGATTGATCAATTTTCGTGTTTGAGAAATCGACGTGTAAAGAGGCTTCCTTATATTGTTTTCTTAGTTTGAAAATATGAGAATTAATTGTTTGATCGTCTTACGTAATTTCCCACTCCGAATTGTGTTATAAATATAATTTGTGAGCTTGGAGTGACGTTTAGAACCTATTTTGGGGGTCTAATCCAGAATTTCATATATGGGTCCCACAATTCCTATTTTCGACCCCGAAATTGGTCCCTCCATAAATTATGAAATTAGTGTCTAAACTACCGTATTGACGTTGTGGTTCTATTTTTGATAGCTTGGCAGCATTCTGAGGCCGTTCGAAAGGGAAAAGCTCCAGCATAGTGAATTAAAGTTTGCGTGTTTAGCCTACAGGTAGGCTACGATTTACCTTATCTTTAGATTGAGATGGAATGTGTGAAAGTATGTTGAAATAGTAGGAATTTGGGTTGGGTAGTTTGATTGTATATCTTAGGTGGTAGAAATCATGCTTTAGGCTTATTATCGGGTTTTTGAATATTTAGAAGCATGTGTATCTTGTCGTTATTTGTTAGTATTATAAGGAGAGTTGAATGAGCATGCTGTTGATACTATGGGGTATGTTGGCCTTAGTATAGGATGTAAACTTGCTTTAGATGTCCCGGTGTCATTCCTCTGGACTTAGATCCCTGTAGAATAGTGTAGCGGGTTAGTGCCTGGTAGTTTATCCTTAGTTAGACGTTACCCTTGCTCTTAAAAATATCTTCATCCATAAATTGATACAATCGTGACTTTCGTGATGCATCGGCAATATTAGATTTCATGATCGTTGAATTTGGCTCCGGTTCCAATTTTGGTGGCATATCGGTTGACTCATTTAGGAAAAGATTTTTGGTATTGTTGTATTTTAGTTGGGAAGTAGAATGTTTGGTATCATGGATAAATTATCTGTGAGCATCCGGGTATCAAGTACCGGCCTCTATTATGAATTATCGGGGAGCATCCGAGTACTCAGCCCCAGCCTCTATCGACTTGCTAGTATGACGAGCATTCGGGTACCAAGTCTCGGCCTCGATCATACCGATGTATTACTGCGAGCATCCGGGTACCCAGTCCCGGCCTCGACCGCACTTATGTATTGTGGCAAGCATTCGGGTACCCAGTCCCGGCCTTGGCCACTTTGAACATTCAGGTGAGCATCTAGGTCCCGGTCCTGGCCTCGACCCCTAAGTCACCCCTAAATCGATTGACTCTAGGAGATTTTGGGCTCGGAAATGATATAGTACTTCGGCTCCTAACATCTCAAATTCTTGGTTCCTAGCCTTGGTAGTTGTAGCTATTCTGTGTACTCGATAGGCTTATGGGAGTTCGTCCGGGTTTTTATTTAACTTGCGCGCGAGTATTCCGGCTGGGCTTATGGGGGCCCAGTTGGGTATATTAGTTGTAGTTCTGATAGGTAGTACTCTTTCCCCCTTTTATGCTTATGTTGACTCCTATTTAGGCTATTCCTCTTTTTCATATTATTTTTACCTTTTTTGCTCAGTCGACCTATGATGCCTACTGGGTACCTATTGTCTTGGTACTCATAGTACACTCTGCATCTACTTTCGTGATGCAGGACCGAGCACCAGCTATCGACATGGATAAATTGAGCCTGTTGCACTCAACTTCGGAGACTAGGGTGAGTACTTGGCGTTTTTGGATCATTTCTGTCTCCTTCAGTATGGATGACCCGTCTTTTGCCTTTTGAGACTAGCCAGTTGTTATATATATTTTTAGTCCACTTTTGGGACTTGTACTCGTATTTTATTTTGTAGCAGCTCTGTACTTGTGACTTCCAGGTTTTGGGAGGGATCTTTAGTTGTTTAAAACATGTTTTGGTATACTTTCGCTTATTCATTCTATTTACTTTTATAATTCAAGGCTCTTATTTAGTTTCTTACCTCAAATCTATTACTTGAAGTTCTGGGTTGATGGGTTGGCTTACCTACTAGAGGGTTATAGTAGGTACCATCATGACCTAAGGAATTAGGTCATGACAAGTTGGTATCAGAGCCCCAGATTCATTGGTCTCACTTGTACAGAGCTAACGTCTAGTAGAATCTCGCGGATGGGTGTAGAGACGTTCGTAACTTATCTTCGAGAGGATACATGATGTCATTAAGAACATTCTCTATGTTATGTCATTTTATGCAGTGTTGTGTCTTATTGATTTTGTAAAATCTCATTTGTTCCAGTCTTTCATAGAAATGGTTTGTACGCGCAATACCACCGGTCGTGATAATGCACCAAGGCCTGGCATTCCTAGAGGTCATCCTCGTGGGACAGGTAAGGGAGCAGCACCAGCTCCTGACTCGGAGATAAAGCCGGAGCTTGTAGAGGAGCATTAGGACGCTCCTATTTCTACTCAGCCGGAGGGACCACAACCACCAACACAGCCTCCAGCTGCACCAGTTATGACCCCATCACTACAAGCAGCGATTGTGCAGCTCCTCACAGCTATTGGGGTTGTACCACAGGCCCCGACCATAGTAGAAGGCATATCAGCACCGTGGGATTCGCCCGTTCAGCCGACACCTGAGGTTCAACTGCCTCCACCAGTTGTTGCACCCCCGCCAGCAGTTCCAGAGGGTATGATGTCATTATAGGATCAGAAGATATTAGGGGTATTTCAGAGGCTGTCGCCCCCGATATTTTCTAGAGCCACTAGCGAGGATGCCATGGGGTTCTTGACTACCAGTCAAGAGCAACTCCATTCCTTGGGTCTTGTGGAGTCCAGAGGCACCGACTTCATTTCTCACTAGTTCAGAGGGGCAGCCAGACAGTGGTGGCGCTCTTATTTATAGTCCAGACCAGCTGGGTCACCACTATTGACATGGGCCCAGTTCTTAGAGGCTTACTTGGCTCAATACATCCCTAGGAGTATTTGGGACCGACTTCGGGACCAGTTTACTCAGTTGAAACAGGGCCATATAACGATTGCAGAGTATGAGGCTAGATTTCATTAGCTTTCCCGACATGCCACTATGATTCTACCCACTAAGGAGAGCGGATATGATGTTTTGTGCGTAGATTAAGACCTTACCTGAGGTTGGGGACCGAGCACCTTATTTTTGCGGGCCGCTTTTTTATAGATATGGTGGATCATGCCCGTACAATCGAAATTATTCATCGCCAAGCCCAAGAGAGCTGCGATAAGAGAACCAGGCATCAGGGTAGCTTCAATAGGTCCCATTCTAAAGGCCATGATAGTTATGACAGGCCCCGCCAATGATTCCAGCAGGATAGGTACCAGCAGGGTCAGTCTAGCCGGCCGATTCAGGCTGCCTTACCAGTAGTTGAGGGTAGTCAGCCCCATTCGGGGGGTTCCACCGCAAGGCAGAGCTCGAGGGGATTACGTCCGCTTTCTTCTTACCGCGGATGAGTTATCATGGGTTGTTCAGCTTTAGGATGTTTCGATTGTGGCACACTGGAGCACTGGGCTAGGGAGTGTCCCAGTCAGGCTAGACCATTGGTAGTAGCCCCACCTCTACCAGGAGGTATAGATTGGGGTCACGACCATGGCGATGGTCTGTAGGGTATTTAGGGAGTTTCTCGGGGAGGCTGGTCAGGTGGTAGGGTGAATGTTCATGAGAGAGGCCGACAAGGCCACTTCTATGTTGCTCCGACGAGGGCAGAGGTTGAAGCATCAGATGATGTTATCACAGGTACTATCCTTATTTGTCAGCAGACTGCTTCAGCTTTATTTGATCCAGGTTCCACATATTTCTATGTGTCTATATATTTTACTCCACGTTTGGGTATTCCTTATGAGTCACTTGAGGTCCCATTACATGTTTTGACCCCAGTAGGGGATTCTTTAGTAGTGGATCAAGTTTGTAGATCCTGTGTGGTGACTATTCAGGGGCATGAGACTCGAGCAGATCTTATTTTACTTGATATGCTGGACTTCGATGTTATTCTGGGCATGGATTGGCTATCCCCTTATTATGTAGTTTTGGACTGTTATGCCAAGACCGTTACATTAGCCATGCCTGGTATTCTCCCGGTCTTGTGGTAGGGTATTTATAGTCACTCACCGACTGGGATTATATCTTTTATGCGGGCTTGACGGCTAGTTGCATCTGGGTGCTTAGCATACTTATCTTATGTCCGTGATGTATCTAGTGAGGCCCCTACTATTTATTCAGCTCCTGTGGTTAGGGAGTATACTGATGTCTTCCCTACTGACCTACCTGGTCTACCCCAGAGAGAGATATTGACTTTGCCATAGATTTAGAGTCGGGAACTAAGCCTATTTCTATACCACCTTATTGTATGGCCCCTGAAGAGCTCAAGAAGCTCAGCGTGCAGCTTAAGGATCTTTTAGGTAAGGGATTTATTCGCCCTAGTGTGTCGCCATGGGGTGCGCCTATCTTATTTGTTAAGAAGAAGGATGGGACTATGCAGATGTGTGTTGATTATAGGCAGCTGAACAAGGTGATGGTGAAAAACTGTTACCCCATGCCTCATATCGATGATCTATTCGATCAGCTTCAGGGTGCGATCGTGTTTTCTTAGATTGACTTGAGATCTGGCTACCATTACTTGTGGATTAGAGCAGCCGACATTCCTAAGACTACTTTTCGGACTCGCTTTGGCCATTATGAGTTTCTTATGATGTCTTTTGGTCTTAGCAATTCCCCAGCAGCTTTTATGGACCTTATGACTCGAGTATTCAGACCTTATCTTGACTCCTTTGTGATTGTATTCATCGATGACATACTGGTATATTCATGGAGTAGGAAGGAGCATGAGCAGCACTTGAGGGTTGTGCTCCAGACTTTGAGAGATTAGCAGCTTTATGCTAAATTCTCAAAATACGAGTTTTGGGTGGAGTCTGTGGCATTTCTGGGACATGTGGTGTCCAGAGAGGGTATCAGAGTGGATCCGACGAAGATTGAGGCTATTCATGGTTGGCCTAGGCCCACATCTATTATGAAGATTCAGAGTTTCATTGGATTGGCTGGGTATTATAGACGATTCATTGAGGGTTTCTCTACCATTGCAGCCCCGTTGACCCATTTGACCTACTAAGATGTTCCCTTTGTATGGTCCGAGGAGTGTGAGTCGAGCTTTAGAAAGCTTAAGGATTTGCTTACCACCCCTCCTGTTCTGACCCTACTAGTTGAGGGAGAGATCTTTTCAGTATATTGTGATGCTTCTGGTGTAGGCCTTGGGTGTGTACTGATGCAGTGTGGCTGAGTTATTGCTTATGCTTCCAGAAAGTTGAGAGTGCACGAGCGTAACTACCCCACCCATGACTTGGAACTGGCGACGGTAGTTTTCGCGCTCAAGATGTGGAGGCACTACCTATACGGAGTCCATTGTGAGATATATACAGATCACCGTAGCTTACAGCACATTATGAGTCAAAAAGATCTTAATTCTAGACAGCGGCGCTGGATTAAGCTACTAGCCAATTATGACATCTCTATTCTTTACCACCCGGGCAAGGCAAATGTAGTAGCGGATGCCTTGAGCCGGAAGACGAGAAGTATGGGTAGTTTAGCTTACTTATCTACTGTGAAGCGACCCCTAGCCTTGGACATCCAGTATTTGGCTAATCAGATGGTCAGGTTGGAAATCTCAGATTCCGAACCAATTTTGGCTTTTGTGGGAGCTCGATCATCTCTACTGGACCAGATTCGTGGCCGGCAGTTTGAGGATGGAGAATTGGTAAAGCTTCGAGAGTTAGTATTGCGAGGCGAGGGTGGCCAGGCTTCTATAGATTCGGATGGCATACTACGATTCGATGGTCGCCTTTGTGTTCCCAGAGTTGGAGATTTCATTTAGTTGATCCTTCACAAGGCCTACGATTCTAAATATTCTATCCATCCGGGCACCACAAAGATGTATCGGGATTTGAAATAACATTACTGGTGGAGTGGTATGAAGAGAGATATAGCCGAGTATGTATCCTATTATTTAAATTGCCAGCAGGTTAAGGTGGAGCATCAGAGGCCTGGTGGAGTCTTTCAGAGATTACCCATTCCCGAGTGGAAATAGGAACGAATTACCATGGACTTCGTGATAGGATTGTCTCGATCATCCAGAGGTAATGATGGTATTTGGGTCATCGTTGATCGATTGACCAAGTCAGCAATTTCTTAGCAGTACGGTCCATTTTTACTACAGATCATCTAGCTTGAATCTATATTTATGAGGTGTTCCGTTTGCATAGGGTACCGATATCCATTATATCAGATAGGGGATCTAAATTTACTTCCAGTTTCTGGAGGGCCTTTTAGAGAGAGTTGGGCACCCGAGTTGATCTTATTACGACATTTCATCTACAAACCGACAGTCAGTCAGAGTGTACTATTCAGGTTCTAGAGGATATGTTGCGATCTTGTGTATTAGAGTTCAAGGTTCATTGGGAGAAGTACTTATCTTTGGCATAGTTTGCGTACAACAACAGCTACCACTCTAGTATTCAGATGGCCCCATTTGAAGCCTTATATGGTAGGGGTTGTCGTACTCTGGTTGGTTGGTTTGAGTCTTCAAAACCTGGGCCATACAGTAATAATTTACTTTGAGATTCCATAGCCAGAGTTCAGGTTATTCAAGAGAGGTTGAGGACATCTCAAAGTAGGTACCAGAGTTATGTTGATCGCAAGCGTCGGCCCTTGCGCTTCAAGGTAAGAGATCGGGTGTTCTTACGGGTATCACCCTTGAAGGGTGTGGTGAGATTCGGCAGGCGGGGTAAGCTTAACCACAAGTATATTGGGCCATTTGAGATTCTGAGGAGAGTTAGAGAGGTTTCTTATGAGTTGGCTTTGCCACCAACATATATAGCTATACACCCTATTTTTCATGTTTCTATGCTGCGCCGTTATATTCTAGATGAGTCTTACGTGCTTCAATATGACTCTGTTGAGTTGGATGATCGCCTCACTTTTGTTGAGGAGCCAGTTGCTATTCTAGCATGAGATGTTCGCCATCTTTGTTCTAAGTCCATCCCTATGAGTAAGGTTCAGTGGCACCATCGTCTGATCGAGGAGACTACATGGGAGACCGAACAAGAGATGCGGGAGCATTTCCCCAGCTTATTTGACCCTTCAGGTATACTCTTGTCCTTACTTTCGCGGACGAAAGTTCTTTTAGTAGTAAATATTGTAATGACCCTCAAGGTTATTTTTTTGGAATTTTTGTAAAATGACCATTTTACCCCTCCCTTTAGATGCCCCGAGTCGCTTCTGATTGTTACCAAGTGTTGATTTTTAGAAAATCTTATAAAAAGTTAAGTCTTTGGAAATTTTGAGTTTCATAAGCTTTAAGTATTAAAAAGTGGTATTTGGGGTCAATCAGATATACGGGCCTCGGAATGGAATTCCATCAATTCCAGCAGCTCCGAAATGTCGAAATTGGGTTAGGAGACTTTACGGAATCAGTTTTGCAGTTGTAATGAAGTTTTGAGGCCTTGAATTGAGAAATTGAGGAATTTTAAGCCAAGGTTTGACTTTGGTCAACTTTTGGAGTTCTGGTGCTCGGAATGGAATTCTGACGACTCCGTTGGATTCAGGAGATGGTTTTTGGTCTAGAAAAAGTGTTGGTTGAATTTTTAGAGGTCCTGAGTCTGTTTTGGTATTTTGAAGGCCTAAGTTGGTTTAGTTGTGACTTTTCGAGTTTTGGGTCAACGAAATCTCGAATTCGAATTCTGATGGTTCCATCAGCTCTGGAATGACCAAATTAGTCTAGTAGCACTGTTAGAGTGACTATCGAGGCAATCGATACGAGTTTGGGGGCCATTTGGCGCTTTAGAATTTGCAACTTAGTCTATGGTTGACTTTGGTCAACATTCTTGGAAAATGCGCTCGAATAAATATTCTGACAGTGCGGTTAGTTCCGGGATGTTGATTTTGGTATGGAACGACCCTTCGTTCGCTTTTCAAGACTTCCGGACTAATATCGAAGTCCATTGTGGAATATGGCTTAAAATGACTCTTGGGTGTGGGACCCACTTTTTATTAAAATAATCTCGTATGGGAATTCCAAATGCGCCATTGACTCCGGAACATCAAATTTAGTGGGGTAGCATATTTGGTTTATTTTTATCGGATTCCGAACGAATTTTGAGTACCCCATCGGAGATTTTAGATTCAATAAAATCTGAAAATCACAGCAGCACAGCAATCCCATTTTTTAGGATTTTTCTCCAACTTTAAAACCCCATAACTTGAGGATTAGGGCTCCAAAATGGGTGATTCAAAAGGCAAAATTGTGAGGTTTTTCGTAGAGAACACTTTGGATAAATTTAAAACTGATTTAGAGCATTTGATTCAGGTAAAAATCGCGATTTTAATTGCTGCTGTGTCCATTTTCGGATTGAGTTTTTGAAGAACTTTGAGTAATTGTTTCTTGACCTATATAAACCCAATTTTGGTGATTCAAGGGTCTAAATTCAATAGAATTTTGTGAGTAATCTTGTGGTAATCTCATAAATGCGAGGAGAAACTTTTTTTGAGGTAAAAATGCATTTTTAGTTACTGATTTAGTCATTTTTGGAATGAAATTTTATGAAATTTTGGAAGAGTGTATCTTGGTCAATTTAACTCCATTTTGAGTGATTCTTGAGGCTAGATTGTGGGGTTTTTCGCAAGGAACGTCATGGTGTAAGTTGTTTTGATTGAAAAATTTTCTTTTTTGAGAAATCAACGTGTAAAGAGGCTGCCTTATATTATTTTCTTAGTTTGAAAATCTGGGAATTGATTATTTGATCGTCTTACGTAATTTACCACCCCAAATTGTGTTATAAATCTGATTTGTGAGCTTGGGGTGACGTTTAGAACCTATTTTGGTGGTCAAATCCAGAATTTCATATGTGGGTCCCACAATTCCCGTTTTCGACCCCGAAATTGGTCCATCTCTAAAAATTATAAAATTAGTGTCTAAATGACCGTATCGACGTTGTAGTTCTATTTTTGATAGGTTGAAAGCGTTTCGAGGCTGTTTGAAAGGGAAAAGCTCCAGCACAGCGAATTGAAGTTCGCATGTCTAGCCTATAGGTAGGCTACTGTTTACCTTATCTTTAGATTGAGCTGGAATGTGTGAAAGCATGTTGAAATAGTTGGAATTTGGGTTGGGTAGTTTGATTGTATATCTTAGGTGGTAGAAATCATGCTTTAGGCTTATTATCGGGTTTTCGGATATTTTGAAGCATGTGTATCTTGTCGTTATTTGTTAGTATTATAAGGAGAGTTGAATGAGCATGCTGTTGATACTGTGGGGTATATTGGCCTTAGTATAGGATGTAAACTTGCTTTAGATGTCCTGGCGTGATTTTGATGGATTTAGATTCTTGTAGAATGGTGTAACGGGATAGTGCCTGGTAGTTTGACCTTAGTTAGGTGTTACCTTTGCTCTCAAAAATATCTTCATCCATAAATTGATACAATCATGACTTTCATGATGCGTTGGCAATATTAGATTTCATGATCGTTGAATTTGACTCCGGTTCCAGTTTTAGTGGCATATCGGTTGACTCATTTGGGAAAAGATTTTTGGTACTGTTGTATTCTAGTTGGGAAGTAGAATGTTTGGCATCATGGGATAAATTATCTGTGAGCATCCGGGTATCAAGTCCCGACCTCGATTCTGAATTATCGGGGAGCATCCGGGTACTCAGCCCCAGCCTCTACCGACTTGCTAGTATGACGAGCATCCGAGTATCTAGTCTCGGCCTCAATCATACCGATGTATTATGGTGAGCATTTGGGTACCTAATCCTGGCCTCGACCACACTTATTTATTATGGCAAGCATCCGGGTACCCAGTCCCAGCCTTGGCCACTTTGAACATTCGGGTGAGCATCTGGGTCCCAGTCTCGGCCTCGACCCCTAAGTCACCCCTAGATCGATTGACTCTTGGAGATTCTGGGTTCGGAAATGATATATTACTTCGGCTCCTAACATCTCAGATTCTTGGTTCCTAGCTTGGTAGTTATAGTTATTATATGTACTCGGCAGGCTTATGGGGGTTCGTCTGGGTTTTTATTTAACTTGCGCACGAGTGTCCCGGCTTGGCTTATGGGGTCTCAGTTGGGTATAGTTAGTTGTAGTTCTCATAGGTAGTACTCTTTCCCCCTTTTATGCTTATGTTGACTCCTATTTAGGCTATTCCTCTTTTTCATATTATTTTTACCTTTTCTGCTTAGTCGGCCTATGATGCCTACTGGGTACCTGTTGTCTTGGTACTCATACTACACTCTGCATCTACTTTCGTGATGCAGGACCGAGCACCAGCTATCGACGTGGATAAATCGAGCTTGTTGCAGTGAACTTCGGAGACTAGGGTGAGTACTTGGCATTTTTGGATCATTCCTATCTTCTTCAGCATGAATGGCCCATCTTTTGCCTTTTGAGACTAGCAAGGTTTTATATATATTTTTAGTCCACTTTTGGGACTTGTACTCGTATTTTAATTTGTATCAACTCTGTACTTGTGACTTCTAGGTTCTAGGAGGGATCTTTAGTTGTTTAAAACATGTTTTGGTTTACTTCCTCTTATTCATTCTGTTTACTTTTATAATTCAATGCTCTTATTTAGTTTCTTACCTCAAACCCATTACTTGAAGTTCCGGGTTGATGGGTTGACTTACCTACTAGAGGGTTATAATAGGTGTCATCATGACCTAAGGAATTGGGTCATGACAAGGATATAGGCTAAAATGTGGTTGTCCAAACAAAAGGCTTAGGCTCAAAGTGGGGCATGCTAAGAATTAATATAATTTGATAGGCTTTGAGACAAACAGGTCAAAGAAGGCATACAATCATTTTTCAAATCAAACATTACTCATAATTTTGCCTCAATAAACATTTAGGTCAAGTTTTAGATTAACATTTCAATGTAATAAATTAATCTAAGGCTCACCACACAAATGCACATGCAACAATGAAGTTGATGTCTCTCTTGTATTAGATGTATGTAAGAGATTTTTCTCAAGTGTCACTAAGGTGCAATTAAGAGGTACTAAAAGAATCTATGGTTACTATGAAGTTGATCATCTTCATCATACCAAGTATTTCTTCCTCATGCACACTCCTAACTATGTTGGTACCAATCAAGTTTAAACTTTGATTCCCTTTTTTTGGAAAACAAATGGGATCGTACCCAAATGAGGGTTGCCTACGTATCTTGTAGAAAACAAGAATTAGGTCTGCGTAGTTCAGACAACTATAGTATAAGATGCTAAAGTATATATATATATATAACGAGTACCGAACCTAAGAAGAATTTTCTTATGTATCTCATTAAGAGGGTTACCTACGTATAGTTCATGAAAATACGGTAGCAAATATATGTGTAGAAAAAAGAAAAAGAAAAACAAATTCACCTCTAGGAATAATGTAAGATAAAAAATCAAGATATTTACCAAATATAAAAATATGTACAAAATTTATGCAAAAAATATAGACAAACTCGGAGCGATGTCTCGTATGCTGGGTGTTGGCGACATCCTTGATGAGAGAGTGTCTCCCAACTGTTTGTGAGATGATTATTGTTGTGATCTCCCAATTTCTTATGGGGCGATCATTATTTTGATCATCTCCAATTGTTGTTGGAGACGATATGTTGTGGCCTCTTAGTTGTTTGCGAGGGTATTTTTATGGTGTTGTTTCTGAGATACCTTTATGATTGTGAATTATTGTGACCATCCCCACCTGCAGGTGGGGTTGGTTCTCCTATAAAATTATGAGAAATGAGTGAAATTAGGGAAACCATAAAAAATAATATATATAAAAATATGAATGTTTGATCAAAAACTCTCCTAATTTGTCTGCCCCACTATGTATTGATGCCTCAAAAAATTCGAGGTACGATATTATCTCATGTGAAGTTAAGGGATCATTTAACCTGTAAGAATCAAATAAAAAAGTATTAGAGTCTCTCCCATAGCATAAGACTAAGAGGGATTAGAGTTTGGCCATGCGGCCAAGTGATACGTCCGATTTGGAATCGAATGATAGTGTGATTCTCCCATGAATTTCAAGGATGATGTTGTTCCTCTATTGCCGCTATCAGAAGGATTGAATGATTGAGGGAATGTTGAACTCTTGATTTTGAAAGTGAAGGTCGAAACTCCATATTTCATAACTTACGATACTCGAGAAAATAAACTTATGTCGTATGCTCTAGGATCAAAGTCAAGTGAAGGCTTGAATGTAAGGTCAATATTGACACTGATGTTAGGGAGATTTGGATTGAGAGAATTGTTGATTTTTGCTCTTAGCGGATCTTTGTAGAATGTATTTGTAACTCTTTCAAACAAAATTGCCCAAATTTTTAAATCCCGAAGAAGTTATTTTGAAACAATGAAAGACTAAACCCTTATGTATCTTGCTAGGACATGAATTAGGTCATAGCGCAGCTCAAACATGAACATACCTATGCGTATTTTGTATGACTACTATGTATTAATGATTGTGTTTAAAAGAGATGAGGCTATGGGTTAGAGTTCAGCTCTGAACTAATGTATTGCTAGAATGTAAAGAGTGTATAGGGCAATGTTAATAATTCTTGAACTAGATGGTAAAGTTAAAAAAGAATGATCCTAAAGATCAAAATAAATGTAAAAAAATGATATGACTCTGAAAGATGGTTGTACAGAGTGAAATTAATGTGAAGTATTGAAAAAAAAATTAAGCTCAACATAGGTCAACCAAAATCATTGAACAACATGAACGAGACTGAAAATAATGTGTAAAGTATATATGTGCAACTATAGAATGTGTAGTAAATATAAGATAAAATATAGAATATGTAAAAACATGTATCAAACAAAATATAACAAAAATATAGAAATTCATCCGACTCAAGTATCGATAAAGAATATTCGTACAACTGTATAAAATGCATAGTAATCTAAACACGTCGACTCTGAAATTGAGGAGTTTTGAAAAGATTCCGGCGAAGTGCAATACACTTCATCACATGTTCAGTAGGTGATAGTGTACAATCAATACTCCATAAAAATGATGTGAAAAATAAATAAAGTGTCAATATATATATAATTACGGTCTATAAATAAAGAATTAAAAATTAGCAATAATGTAAAGAATTTATGTATAAATAATGAACATAAATTTATGTACAAAATACACAATTTATAGTGTGTGAAAATAATCAAAGAATAAAAAAAAATTGACATGTAAAATATGAATAGAAATACCCCCCTCAATTGAAAAATTGAGTCTATCATGGTTAAAACCTGGATTACTCTACCAAGAAGAGTTGACAAGCTGTTATACCCTATATTTACCGAGGTTAGATAAAGTATAACATATAGACTCTAAAAAGATTAATTATTGTATAGAGTCGCCACCTAATTTATTAAGTAAAACCTATTTGATGCATGACCTATATTACTTACGTTTCAATCTACGAAAATCCAATTTAGATTCTAGGTAAGGGTTTACATTATTTCAAAGGGAAGGTGCTACGCATCTTTCGAAATCCACAAAATATGATACCTAGCTAGACTTAATTTTTCAAAAATGGAGGAGATAAAATTATTATTTGCAGGTATAATACACACATATAAGTAAATATGTACTAAAATTGTATAAAATATATGTATAAAAGAGTACGTACCAAGCAAGTATTGCATATTATCGTCAATTATGTGTATAAAAATATGAGAAAGACAATATAAATACATATAAAAAGGTAGTTTTTATACAATGTTAAAAGAATTATCATTTATTAATATGAAAAAAAGAACTCTTTTACCATATAAAAAAACCTTTTACAAATGTGTGAAAAGAAAAATATTTCTTTTATAGAAGAAAAAAATATATTCTCAAATAACATTTTTAAACTTAAAATATCAATGAGAGGATAAATTATGAAAAATATTTTAAAGAAAAAAGATTATTTAATATTGTCTAAAAATGTGAATTAACTGATTAAATATTTTAAAGGAAAAAGATTATATCTGTTGAAGAGTGGGAATCTCCACAATGAAGGCAAGACAGGTTTGTGTTAATAACATGAACATTAATTTGACATACTGGGATTAGATCCAAGCATTCAACAAAGTCTTCTATTATAATAATGATAAACATAAGCATACTTGGTTCATTAAAATTTATGCCAAGATATTCGATGGACCAATCCCAAATTGGTTTATAAGGTGGTCGACATTCCACGGACCTACGACAAAGATTTTACCATATGAATACCTAAACACGTACAAAGAATGGACGAAGGTTTCCCCTTTCCTCACAAAGTTATATCTGTCCGACCATGTATGTAATTTAGACAAAATTGACCAAATATACTTCTTTATTGAGTTCTCAATATCATGGATCCATAAATGGCTCCAGAAATGGGGTATACTCCAGATGAAAATATTCCGTGCTTATATCACGTATATTACAATAATTTTTGCGATAAATTAACCAGGAAAGATCCCAAAACAAAGCAAGCTTATGGACAAGAGCTCGTAGAAAGTGTTCTAGCAAAAATACGGGATTATACGGAGCCACTCCAAAAGAAATTAGTAGCTGATAACTCAGTTAACCACATTGCCCGAAGAATTTCAGTGCAATAGGGTGATAAGCAAGAAATGATCAATAAATATCTTGAAGAAGTTAAAAGAAATTTGCTTCAAACTCTTAATTAATATAAAAAATCTAACACTTCTATAAAGAGTGAAACAAGCGATGATACCGCTGATGCCTAGTCCGATGGACCCAAGCCCATATTATCTGAAATTTAGCACAAAAAAGTGGAAGAATTCCTCGAATCACAACACGACAAGGAAGAGTTTCTTAAAACAGTTGTTAAAGGTAACGGCAAAGCAGAATGAGGCAATCACTACTGTCACGACCCAACCTCGTAGGTCGCGATTGGGGTCCGATGTGAACCCCCGTACACATATCTATCAGCTGTGGTCAAGTCAAATTACATACATTCAATACATATAAATCAAGTGTAGTCGAATCAGACTATGAACATCATGATACGTATATGAGAACCCCCATGGGTCATAATATGTCATATATCTGTAGCCTCTTTCATTCGTATTATAACATGAAAGGGCATGCAAACCGACAAGGCTGCCATAACATAATAACATATACCATACATCATGTAGACCCAGCTGAACCAAATAGACATAAGCAACCCACATATACATGTCTGTAGACCTCTAAAAATATTAACGATAACATATAGCGGGACAGGGCCCCCGCCGTATCCTTGAATAGACAAAACAATTTTATACATCAGTGGTCAGTATCAAAAACTAAGCTCCAATATAATAGAGTTTCTTCCTGCTGAGCTGCACGGAATCCTAAGTTGATGGACTCCCAAAACCTATATCTGTTCCTACGGGCATGAAACGTAGCCCCCCAAGAAAAGGGGGTCAGTACAACATATGTACTGAGTATGTAAAACATAACATAATACAGCTGGAGGTATATCCGAAATAAAGAAGCAGGGGAACAAATTATCAAATTAGAAGCCTGTACCTGTACTCTATGAATTATAAAAGCATGCATGCTCATATCATATAATATAGCCGGCCCTTTCAAGGGTCCGGTGAATCATATCTGTAAAATCATCATGGCCCCAGTGCCATCACCACCTTATTACAACACATCATCATCATATATATATACATATCCGGCCCTCTTGTGAGGGAGCAGTGAAAATGTAGTGAATTGTGCATGATTACTATTCCTAGCCCGGGACGTGGTGAAAGAAGTGTTACAGTATACAAGAGTAGAGTAGTGAGTAACTATATGCAATTTAAATCATATCGGAGACTCGACAGAATAAGAAAGTTAAGCTTTTGCCTGAGGACCCGAGTAGTGGTGTAGTCATCTCGAGTGTCCTCTAAATACCATTATGGGTTGTCTCAATTGTAATCTCGGGGACCCTAGACATGTATTAATATAGGGCCAAATGATTTATGGACTTAAAACACTTAGTATCATATAGTCTTTAAGACTTGGAGCATGTACATTTGGTACCTCTTTAACATATAGAAGTTTCCAAGGAAATAGTTCAACTATTATAGGAGTTCGATATTCAGAAGTAAATAAGAGATGCTAAGAATGGAGTTACCCCAGAACTCATATCATGTTTAACTTACAACTAAGACATGCCAGAAGAAGAAATAGAATAAACTCTATATAGTTTGTACTTTCCTTCATGTGGTCATCATATGTATATTTCGTACCCAGCCCAGCTTGGGACTCGGTGAACAACCATGGCCTCATAACCTCATTTTCATGCCAAGTACATATCAATAGAAGGAAGAGATAGTTTTCCACACACTACTTTCTAACATGTAGAAGCCTTAATAGGCAGTACTCAATTCTTGCAAGAGTTCTAATACTAAGCAGTGGACAGGGATTATGAGGCATACTTGGAGTTCTTGGAATGGAATTATCCCCACATTTCATCCATAATCCACCTAAGGCTAAGACATGCCAACAGGAAAGAAAGATAGCTTTACGCACTATGCCAAAAACATGCCAAGAGAAAGCTTCACATACCTCTTATGAGTTACTCTTTATCTCGTTCGCCTCGTCGTACTTTGAACCTATTCAACATGAAAGTAATACGAATATCAACCACTCTTAACTTTCCAACATCTTAGGTTGCACCTTAGTATTCATGGAATCTATTTCCTTGATTGTCTCCTCGACTAGTTCTTTAATTAGTTAAGGCGTTAACGAAAATTGGGTAGCACCTCCCGTATAATGTGCCCTATCCGAATTTCCAATTTCACTCCTAATACCTACATTTAACCAAAAACAACAACCTTCAGCAGATGTTTAAGAGTTGACATCAATAATATACAACATAAACTCCAAATGACTCGCTCGGAGCTACGATATCAAAAGAGGGTTTCTAATCTTTGTTTCACAAAACCTTTAATTATACGCAATGAGGGTTGGTGTGGATTTAAAAAGAATCATCAACCCCTATTTTATAATACTTTTAGTCCTTGCAACACACCCCCACACACATGTAGTAGTACACCACAAGCACAACACTTTACTTCGACGATAATTAACCTATAGCGACTCTAATTTAGTTTGTTTCGAACGTCAAGCATTTCTATGGAATTTTCATATTTCGAGCAACCTATAGGGCGTGTAACAAACTCCATAACAACACCATAAATTCAAAAATGAAAGGAGAAACCTTACCTTACCCGAAATTGGCCAAAACTCGCCAAAAGTGCATCTCGAAACTTCTTGGTGTGCTGAATTGGGGCGGACTGTTTGTGTCCCTTTTCCGCTGCCCCAAATTGGAATTTTATGTTATCAAACATCATTATATAACCGCTTTATATCTTAAATAATTAATTCACGGAACGAAACTCGGGCCTTACCTTTCTTGGCCTCAAACCCATAGCCCCTCTAGCTTGGCCCTTTAAGTTTTTCCTTCAACTTTCTATCAAGTTTCTAAGCGTAAGGTTAAAGAAACGACTCCTTAGTCATCATAATATACATATATATACATATATACATCTCCAAGTTCTTGATAAACACCGTAGATAATTAATTCACGAAGGAAACCGTTGGAAAACTTACCTTGAACTCTTTTAAGCCATGGCTGCCTCCTTCTCTTCTCTCACATTTTTTTAATCTATTTTGGCTGAGATTTTTGGATAGAAACTGAACTTAAGAGTCATTTAACACATATATATAGACATCTTTAGAAGGTGTCATGTGGCATCCCCCTAGGTTGACATATGGCAGCCTCTTAGGGTGCCACCTCAACTTATTCGGCCAGTCACATACTGCCATATGGTAGTGGGGTCCACCCCAAGCTTCTACATCACCTACTTGACCCTAGGTAGGTGCATCACCTTCTTTTTCAAGTAGGTGCATCACCTACTTTCTTCGAGTAGGCGCGTCAGTTCCTTATTTCTCTTTCATGAGTTCGTAATCTCGTCTTACTTCAAGAGCCTATGCACTCCTTGCTACTTAAGCTCGACGTGTATTCAAGTAGATTAAGTGTGTAGGATTTCTAAGTTAGTATCTTAAGTAGGTTATTCGAGTCCTATGACTCCTTACTTGGCCTCCCACTCCTTCCGACTTCTCATAACCCTATTTCCAACCTTCCCTACTATGGGGTATCACATTCTCCCTTTCTTGGAGTTGTTTAATAGCGTTGTAGACTATCCGGATCACATAGTAACTTCTAATAAGCTTAAGAGACATTCCAAGCTCAAGAGTGTGGGGTGTAACAACTACAGACCCTTAAATGTCTGAAAAGATATCGAGCTATGAGAGGATATATCCCAAGTCCGACAAAAATACAGAAAATAATTTTCGTATCAACAATAGAAACACTATATATTTATAGTAGATATACTGTGCTAGGGACCCATATAAGGGACCCACTTTTATTCTCTATGTCTCATTAACCTTCCTATATAAAGGGCCTTTCCTTTTATTTTCTAGGAAGAAGTTTTTACACTTTCTTCTCTCCTCTCTCTCTTTCTCTCTCTTGTATATATTTTCTTTGTGATATATCATGTTTAAAGAACTAAAGTTTGAAGTTTAGAACAGCCTTCGGTGCAAGGTATTTTATTTTTCATTTTTTACTTTTAAGTTCTTATATTTCTCTATAGTCGTGACTATATCCGGCTAGAAATTCCATATTTATGCCGGATATATAAGTTATATAACATTTGCATCATAAAAAGAATCAAACTCAGTTAAAATATACGAGATTTTATCATAGTTCCATGACTTTGTTCTGAGATGGTGGTACAGTTGATTTTGGCACTACTTTGTTAGTCTAGCCTAGCAAGTAGTGGTTGTGTAAGTCCCCGTTAAAAGGATAAGAAAAAGGGCCAGTATTTCACACTGTTAGAATTGATAGTTGCTGGATTAATAAAGTATGTATCAGAATCTGACAGACCCTAGCTCGGGTAAAAAATTCCATACATCCATTAACTAAATAAAATCTTTCATATTTTGATTTTATCCTTGCTAATTACAAGTTTAAGGATATAATTTCAAGCAAGATCTGGTTGGCCGCATGGACTACCGCTTGCCTTGTAGATCCTGGTTGCAATGATATCAGAGCCTAGAAACTTTCATGGTATATATGTTATATATCTACAATATTTGGCATGGAAAAACTCAAAAAGGAGATTAAATCTCTCTGACAAAACTAGATGATTCATGATGATATAATTTCTTAATTAGAAAATAATGATAACAAGGATGATTCAGAGTCATCACTCTCCACTGATAAAGGGAAAGGTAAGGTTGATTTCTTAACCCAAGAAGAAAAAGAAATTGGTGAACCTTTTTCCAAAAAAAAATCATATTTAGGAATGTTACAGATTGTAACTTCTCATCATTGGTATATTAAATGCACCATTTTAATTAATAATAAATTTATTATCACCAACACTGTCATGATTGACAGCGGGGTAGATGTCACCTGTATTCAAGAAGGATTAATTCCTTCAAGATATTTTGAAAAAACTACCCTTGCGGTTAAGTCAGCATTTGGGCATACTTTAGATATAAAATATAAATTATCTAATAGTCATATTTGTCATAATAAAGTCTGCATTCCTCATTTTATTTTATTAGTAAAAGATCAAATGCATCCTCCAATTATACCTGAAAACCCTTTCACTAATACGATGTATCATTTTTCAAAAATAGATGCAAAAGGATATCTTGCTAGTTATAAAAATAAGGAGATATACTTTTCATTCATAACTGAACCAGTTACTAGAGATATAAATACTTTAATAAATATGAAACAAAAGCATGTTAATTCTTTCCAGCTGAAAATATACATCATGAATATTATTGAAACATTAAGACCTGCAAAAGTATAGGAAAAAAATAAATTAATTTCAGAACAGCCGGCCATTGATATTTGTGTCGATCATCCCAGTACTTTTTTGAATAGAAAAAAACATATAGTAACTCTTCCATATGAAGACAATTTTTATGAAAGTGACATCCACACTAAGTCACATCCCTGTAAAATGAATGCAGAGTTCGTGGAATTTTATAAAAAAGATATTGATAATCTTTTACAAAAGAGTTTAATAAAATTATCAAAATCACCATAGTCTTGTACTTCCTTTTATGTTAATAATACAACAGAAAAAGAATCCTAAGAGAAAAAAAATATTTTTGCTTTTATGATTAAAGAAGCAAATGAAAACAAGAATTATGAAGAAGAATTTGGAAAAGGAATTATATTTCTTTTGGAGAACTCTGATATTCAGAGGCAAGATGACCAATGGAAGGTTTTTCAAAGGTATTTGGTATGGGAATTATATTTCCCAGGAGAGTCATATAGTACTCGAACATATTACGAAATCATATTGATAAAAACTAGAAGTGCTGACTTTCAACACTTCACAACAGAAGAGAATGTTTACAACTTCTCAAGGTGATCATCAAACAAATTATATCAGTTGAAGAGTGGGGAATCTCCACAATAAATTAAAGACAAGTTTGTGTTAATAACATGAACATTAATTTGACATACTGGGATTATATCCAAGCATTCAACAAATTCTTTTATTATAATAATGATAAACATAAGCATACTTGGTTCATTAAAATTGGTGCCAAGATATTCGATAGACCAATTCCAAACTGGTTTATCAGGTGGTGGACATTCCGTAGACCTACGATAAAGATTTTACCGTATGAATACCTAAACTTATACAAAAAATGGACGAAGGTTTCCCCTTTCCTCATAGAGTTATATCTCTCCGACCATATATGTAATTTGGACAAAATTGACTAAATATACTTTTTTATTGAGTTCTCAATACCATGGATCCATAAATGGCTCTCAGAAATGAGGTATACCCTAGATAAAAAATTTCTGTGCTTATATCGCGTATATTACAATACTTTTTGGGATAAATTAACCAGAAAAGATCCCAAAACTAAGCAAGCTTATGTCCAAGAGCTCGTAGAAAGTATTCTAGCAAAAATACGAGATTATACAGAGACACCCCAAAAGAAATTAGTAGCTGATAACTCAGTTAAACACATTGCTCGAAGAATTTCAGTGCAACAGGGTGATAAGCAAGAAATGACCAATGAATATCTTGAAGAAGTTAAAAGAAATTTGCTTCAAACTCTTAATCAATATGATAAATCTGATACTTCTATGAAGAGTGAAACAGGCGATGATATCGCCGATGCCCAGTCCGATGGACCCAGGCCCATATTATCTGAAATTGAGCTCAAAAAAGTAAAAGAATTCCTCGAATCACTACATGACAAGGAAGATTTCCTTAAAATAGTTGTTAAGGGTAAAGGCAAAGCAGAATGAGGCAATCACTACGGACCCTTAAGCATCTGAAAAGATATCGAGCTAGGAGAGAATATGTCCCCAAGTCCAAAAAAATAGAGAAAATAATTTTCTTATCAACAATAGAAATACTATATATTTACAGTAGATATACTGTGCTAGGGACCCATATAAGGGACCCACTTTTATTCTCTATGTCTCATTAGCCTTCCTATATAAAGGACCTTTCTTTTTTATTTTCTAGGAAGAAGGTTTTAGACTTTCTTCTCTCCTCTGTCTCTTGTATATATTTTCTTTGTGATATATCCTGTTTGAAGAACTAAAGAATGAAGTTTAGAACAACCTTCGGTGCAAGGTATTTTATTTTTCATTTTTTACTTTTAAGTTCTTATATTTCTCTATAGTCGTGACTATATCCGGCTAGAAATTCCATATCTATGCCGGATATCTAAGTTATATAACATTTGCATAATAAAAAGAATCAAACTCAGTTAAAATATATGAGATTTTATCATAGTTCCATGACTTTGTTCTGAGATGGTGGTATAGTCGATTTCGGCACTACTTTATTAGTCTAGCCTAGCAAGCAATGGTGGTGTAAGTCCCCGTTAAAAGGATAAGAAAAAGGGGCAGTATTTCACACTGTTAGGACTGCTAGTTGCCAGATTAATAATAGTATGTATCGGAATATGATAGGCCCTTGCTCGGATAAAAATTTCCATACATCCATGAACTGAATAAAATCTTTCATATTTTTATTTTATCCTTGCTATTTTCAAGTTTAAGGATATAGCCGTGCGGACTACCGCCAGCCTTATAGATCTTATTGCGATGGTATCAGAGCCTAGGAACTTTCATGGTATATATGTTATAGATCTACAATTTTTGGCATAGATATGATTTCTTTTCATATGGATCTTTGAGAAACTACTATTAAAATTACTAGATTAGAACATGTAGATGTACCTCAAAATCTGAATTTATTAAATAAATGGACTATTCCAAAAAATGATATAAAAACTATATATGATTATGGGTGGTTTGATAAATTTTCAACTAAATAATTAATAAAAACAACTGAACAATCATTAGCTCTTAATTCTAATGAACAAACTATATGCTTATTAAATAAAAGAGATATAAAATCTTATAGATCTAAGTATAATTTTATGCATATAGGCATGATTCAAATTGCTTTTAAGCCTTTAATTCTTAAAGGGTTACCTGAAACTTTTCTAGCTGCACTAAGAGATGCTAGGAATTTAAATTTTCAACAATCATTCATGGGTTCTATTGAATCAATTGTGGCATATGGTTCAGTATACTTCAATACACAACCTAATTTTCTATTATCTTTGTCTGATGCCAATATTCTTGATGCATTAACATTACATGTTAAAACACATGGTTATAATTATGTCCAGGTTCTGAACTTTTATGTTTATCTTATAGAATTTATTTTAAATTATTATCTACTCTAAATCCTGAATGTAAATTATATGATACATCTAATTAGACTATATTAGTGGAAAATAATTTTACAAAGTCCAAAATCACCACTAGGAGACCTATTAAATGAGAAGAAATTAATTTTCCAACAACCTGGATTTTAGACTCGGTTATAGCCCCAAATCAGGTCACAAATAATTTGACTAATAGTGAGTATTCTCATATTAGTCAAAATCCTGATGAAAATATATGTATCCAATTTGCTGATAATAAAACTCCAATTTATAAATCTCATATTTATAACAGACAGTCATTTTCCAGGTATCGATCTTTACCTGAAATCCAATATATTTCTCCTATTACTCCAGATGCACCTATATATAGTCCAGCTCAAAATAGGGCTTTATCTCTACATACTCTAAGTGATACTTTGTGTGATAAAATGATCGAAAGGGTAAAAATTGATCCAATTACTAAAATTGTACAAGCTACTGATAAATTGTCTAATTTAGATCCAACTGCATCCGAAATGGATTTTGGCCCTATTGAGGGTATTGATAGAAATAAAATTTGAATCATGATGACACACCAAATATATTTTAGTCCAAGCTCCTTGGCAGATCAGCTTATTCAAAAAGAATTTCATCAAGATAAATTGAGCAAGTTTAAAACTTGATTTTTTGAGACTTATAGTCAAGATGATTTAAACAATATCTCTCAAGAATTCTATGAATCTTGTGCTTTACATAATCAAATTATGTATTTTGTTCATTGGTTTATAACCACCTATTTGCCTTTGTATGTCAAAGTTTTAGAACAAAGAACTTTTAAAGATGGAACTGGTAATGTCATTAAAGTGGTTTACCCTCCTCAAAATCCTTTTATTTTACCTAATAATGCTGGTCTCACCTTTTTAGCCTTCCAGAAATTTATTGATAATGATGTTTCTAAAATTAACATACGAGAAATTAATAATTTGATTGCTCAAAATAATTATTTAAGTCTTTATGTTAATGTTATGGGAGAACATATTAGTTCCCTTGATAATAAACTTGATGAATTAATTTTATTAGTTAAAATTATAAGTGAGAGTCAACCATCTAAAGTTGCCTACACATTTGAAAGCAAGACAGTTCTTCAGAATTCTACTCATATTCAACGTCCCATAGAAGTAAAGAATTTTAAATCTTAGTCTTTAACCGATTTAGAAGCACTTCTTGATAAGAAGCTAGAAAATTTAAATGCTAAACCTATTGGTATGATAGCCAATCTTCCAATTGAAGAAGATACTTCTAAACTAAAATTCTTCGAGCAATGTGATTAAACGAGTTATCATCTACTAATTTCTTTTAGCGTAGCTCCATATAATCTCATATATTTGCTCAAATACTTTCTACGAGCTCTTGGCCATAGGTTTTCTTGGTTTTGGGATCTTTCCTGGTTAATTTATCCCAAAAATCATTGTAATATACGCGATATAAGCATAATTTTTTTTCATTTGAGGTATACCCCATTTCTTGGAGCCATTTATGGATCCATGGTATTGAGAACTCAATAAAGAAGTACATTTGGTCAATTTTGTCCAAATTACATACATGGTCGGAGAGATATAACTCTGTGAGAAAAGGGGAAACCTTCGTCCATTCTTTGTATAAGTTTAGATATTTATACGGTAAAATCTTTGTCATAGGTCCGTGGAATGTCCACCACCTGATAAACCAGTTTGGGATTGGTCCATTGAATATCTTGGCACAAATTTTAATGAACCAAGTATGCTTATTTTTATCATTATTATAATAGAAGAGTTTGTTGAATGCTTGGATATAATTCCAGTATGTCAAATTAATATTCATGTTATTAACACAAACCTGTCTTTCATTCATTGTGGAGATTCCCCAATCTTCAATAGATATAATCTGTTTGATGATCACCTTTGAGAAGTAATAAACATTCTCTTCTGTTGTGAAGTGTTGAAAGTCAGCACTTCCAGTTTTTATCAATATGGTTTTGTAATATTTTTGAGTCTTATATGACTCTCCTGAGAAATATAATCCCCGTACCAAATACCTTTGAAAAATCTTCCATGGGTCATCTTGTCTTTGAATATCAGAGTTTTCCAAAAGAAATATAATTTCTTTTGTAGATCTTTTTTCATAATTATTGTTTTCATCTGGTTCTTTAATCATGGAAGCAAAAGTATCTTTTTACTTTTTGGATTCCAAATATATTTTTAATTGCCCATATAATGGAATGTCTTCTGGAATATCTTCCAGACTGATTGAAGGAATAACTTCCTTTGGGGTGGATAAAGATGCTTTACTGACCTTGGAGTTTATCAAATTTCTATTTCCAATTGTAAGACTGGAAAATTGCTAGATGATGATGAAGATGAGCTATATAATGACCGTTGTGAAGGAGCTGATCTTCTCCTTCCTCTAGCTAGATTATTATTATTCTGTCCTCTGATTATAGACCACGGAGGGTCCGCCATTGCTGTAAATATTAAATTATGTTAGTGGAAATCAAAGAAATCATCAAGATCAAAATAATAAAGACCATCATCATCCTCATAAGAATGGATAGAGAAGTGAAAAGGCTCCATTTCTTTTCTTATAATTTTTTCAATTATGATATCCAGAATTAGGGTCTTTAAGATGGTTATAAGTGTTTTATCATCAAAGAAGACTGCAAAATAATGCATGATTAATTGGTTAAGTATTCCCTAGGTAGGAAATCAGGTAAAAAATTATCAATTCCCTTTTTTTTTACTGAATATCAAAATCAAATGGGGTCAATTGAGCTTGCAACCTAGCAAATATTAGTTTGGAGGCATCAGGCTTAAAATCTTTGTCAAACATATATTTGATCGATTGAGCGTCTGTTTTGATCAGAAACCGTTGATTGTATAAATCATCCTGAAATTTTAAAATACATTTAACAATACATAATATTTCATGGGACACCGTTGCATATTTACGCTGGGCTTTAGTCCATTTACCTGAATAAAATCTTATAAGGTATTCACATTTATTATTGGTGTTCAATTGTTTTTATATCCAACCATAACCAATATTTGATGCATCGATTTCTATAATTTTTGGCCAACCTGGGTTAGCTAGTGTTAAATAAGGTAGCATTTTAACATGCCATTTAACAGATTTAACTAGTTCAGTTAGACTATCAGCCCAAAGAAATTTATGACTTTTTTAACCGTTCATATAAGGGGGATAAATCTCTGGATAGATTTTTATAAAAAGAAGAAATATAATTTAAGATTCCCAAAAATCTTTGAAGCATAGTTTTATCTGTTATAATTTTAGGAAATTTAGAAGCAAAGTCAATTTATCTTTTAATAGAAGTAATTTTTCCTTGACAAATATTATGACCAAGAAATCTAACATCTATTGAAATAAACTCATTTTGGGTTTAGATATAGCGAAACTATTTTGTATAATGCTATTATTGAAAATATCAAGATGCTTGATATGAGTTTCCAAAGTCTTTGAGTAGATCAAAATATCATCAATATAAACAATGCTAAAATCCAGATAAGGATTAAAGATATTATTCATAATCTTCTGAAATTCAGACGGGATATTTTTTAATCCAAAGGGCATTACATTTCATTCATATTTCCCAAAGGGAACATGAAAATCAGTTCTATAAGTATGCTCTTTAAAAATTTAAATTTGCCTATAACCTGATTTTAAATCAAATTATGAAAATATGTTGGCATCATATAATCTTGATAATAAATCTCTTTTATTTGGAATAGGATACCTAATTCATTTTAAAAATTTATTTAATGGTTTATAATTTATCACCAATCTGGGAATACCACATTCCTTTTCTGATGCATTATTAACATAAAAGAAAGTACAAGACTTTGATGATTTTGATGGTTTTATTAAATTCTTTTGTAAAAGATTACCAATCTCTTTTTTTATAAAATTCCACTAACTCCGCATTCATTTGACAAGGACGTGACTTAGTGTGGTTGTCACTCTCACAAAAATTGTCTTCATATGGAAGATATACTATATGCTTTTTTGTATTCCAAAAAGCACTAGGATGATCGGCACAAATATCAATGGTCAGCTGTTCTGAAATTAATTTAATTTTTTCCTATACTTTAGCAGGTCTTAATGTATCAAAAATATTCATACTATATATTTTAAGTTATAAAGAATTAACATGCTTTTGTTTCATATTAATTAAAGCATTTATATCTCTAGTAAGTGGTTCAGTTATGAATGAAAATGATATCTCCTTATTTTTATAACTAGCAGGAAATACTTTTGCATCTATTTTTGAAAAAAGATATATTGTATTAATGAAAGGAGTTTCAAGTATAATTAGAGGATGCATTTGATATTTTACTAATAAAAAAGAATGAGGAATGTAGACTTTATTCTGACAAATATGAGTATTAGATAATTTATACTTTATATTTAAAGTATGCCCAGATGCTTACTTAACTGCATGGGTAGTTTTTTTAAAATATCTTGAAGGAATTAATCTTTCTTGAATACAGCTTACATCTGCCCTGCTGTCAATCATTGAAGTGTTAGTGATAGTAAATTCATTATTAATTAAAATGGTGCATTTAATATACCAATGATGAGCAGTTACAATCTGTAACATTCCCAAAAATAAATTTTGTTTAGAAATAAGGTTCACCAATTTATTCTTCTTCTTGGGTTAAGACATCAACCTTACCTTTCCCTTTATCAGTGGAGAGTGATAACTATGAATCATCCTTATTATCAGTGTTTTCTAATTGAGAAATTCTATGATTATAAATCATCTAGTTTTGTCAGAGAGATTTAATCTCCTTTTTGAGTTTTTCCACTTCGATTTTTAAATCATCTAATGAAGTATCTCTTACTACAATATATGTCTTTGTATCAAGACGAGCAAGAACTTCTGTTAAAGAATAAGGTTTAGAATCAAGGTCAATCTTTGATTTAAAATATTTAGCAATTTTATTAGGCTGGGAGCTGGTTGCTGAAGCCATGTTAATAATTTTACTCCTCATATTTTCATCAGAAATTTATTTCAATAGTTGAATAACATTTTCAGAAGTAATGGTATTGACATTCAAATCTTGAAATTGAGACTCAAGTTTATAAAACTCATCAGTTTTACACAAACAGTTATTACCTGTGCAATTAATACCACAATTAGATGAAATATCATTTTCATTATCAGAAAAATCAATAAGTTCAACTTCACTTGCAGATTTTTCAAATCTAGATTCTGACTCAGAGTTATAATATAATTCTGAACCAGAAGTGTATAATAAGACATAAACTTTATCGTGAACATCTTCATCAAGTTTAAAACTCTTTAAGTTTTTGAAGTTTACAATTGGTTGGAATATGTACATATTGACCACATTCATAGCATTTAATTTTGCTAAGGTCTCTTTTAGAATAATTTTTGGTAAATCTAGTAGATTTACAGTGAGCTTTCTTTGATTCACATTGTTCTTTGCTCCGACGAGAACGGTGGTGTTTTCTATAGGGTCTATTTTTCCTAGAGTGACTAAATGTTTTAGCCCTTTTATCCATTTTATGAGAAGGGTCATCTACAATAAATTGTGTACAAAAGTCTCCTAATTGAGATTTTTCTTTGTTGCTATTAGCTTATAATTGTTGAGCTAGTTTAAGCTCATTACAGAGATTTAATCCTTCCTGAGTGCAGGTACCAATTAATTGACCATAAGTAAAAATATCATAGGGAATAGCAGAATGAGTTCCTCAAAGAGTTTTTCATACTCTTTCAGCAAATAAAGGGGGAAGTCCATCAATGAATTCTCCTAAATGTCTACAACGAAGTCCGTTTAGAAGAGTTCTAAGAGTTTCATTTTGATTGGTAAATCTACCATTAAAATGTTTTAAAATGGTTAAAACTAGTGTATAAACCGAGTCCTATCGAATATTTTCGACAGGCCTTTGAGACGTTCCTTCTTCAGAAATAACTGCCTCTGTAGTTACTTCTCTTTCTATTGAAGTAGTAATGGCGGTACGAGCATCTTCTAATAAAAAATTATCCCACCAACCTCGTAGTTGGCTTATAAATCCTGCCACAATCATTTTACAAGTGGTATGATCATCATTATGATTTGTGGATTTACAAATAGTTGTATACATCAACATTCGATGTAAAAGAATGGAGACTTGTCTATCAGTTAAGACATCAACATTCCACTCATAAATTTGATCACCACTAATGATATATTAGTCTAAATCCAGTCTCGTTCCTCAATTAAACAATCTTGAGGAGTAGAGCGTGGGTAATAGTATGTTAGCATAGAAGGTTTAGTAGCATATCTACTATTTTGACTTAGTCTATCCATTTTGATGTGATAAATTTTAGAGCGAAAAGGTTTCAGTTCAGAAGTATCTTCTTCATTTGGAAGGTTGGCTATCATACCAATAGGTTTAGCATTTAAATTTGCTAGCTTCTTATCAAGAAGTGCTTCTAAATCAGTTAAAGACTTAGATTTAAAATTCTTTACATCTATGGGACGTTGAATATGAGTAGGAGTCTGAAGAACTGTCTTGCTTTCAGACGTGTAGGAAACTTTAGATGGTTGATTTTCACTTATGGTTTTACCTAATAAGTATCATATAATTTACATCTAGGATTTAGAGTAGATAATAATTTAAAATAAATTCTATAAGATAAACATATAAGTTCAGAACCTGGGACATAATTATAACCATGTGTTTTAACATTTAATGTTAATGCATTAAGAATATTGACATCACACAAAGATAACGCTCGCAGAACATGAAAAACTAGAAAATAATGGTTGGAGTTTGAACCCCTCCATTCAGATCTGAAATAAAATAAAATATACGTGAAAATACAACAAAACATAACAACAAGAACATCAAAATCATAAAACAGAGTGAAATAACATTTATGTCTAGTTAGATTTGAGAGCAAAAGCTCAAATCTTACCAAAAGAATGAAGTGTGTTTGGCTGGAAAAGAAGAGAATTTTGGGGGCTTTGATGGTTGTTGTTTTTTTGGGGGGAAATGTGAGGGAGAGGAATAACGTAGTGAAAAAATTGGTGTTATTTACAGTGAGGGTGAGGAAGAGAGTGGAGAAGAAGAATAAATATTATTAGTGTGTTTTTTAGGAAGAATTAGTTATGAGAGAGAAAGAGTTTGAAAATAGTTTTATAGATGTAAGAAATTGTAGTGTATAGGTGTTGGACTTTTGTTGTAGTTGTTGATGAGTGTTCTTTAGGAAGAATAAGAGAGGAGAGAGACAGAGAGATTGAAAATGGTTATATAGGTGTAGAAAATTATAGTGTATAAGTGTTGGACTTTTGTTATAGTTGTTGATAAGTATGTCTTTTTTAGGAAGAATAAGAAAGGAGAGAGAGAGAAAGAGAGAGAGAGTTTGAAAACGGTGATTTGTGTGGTAAATTTTGTGTGATTAGTGGGGTAGGTAAAATTATGTGGAAAATTTGTGTGATAGTGGGTAGGTATAATTGTGGAAAATTTGTGTGTTTAGTTGGGTAGGTATAATTGTGAAAAATTTAATATTTATTTTTATTTTAATGTATTCCTTGACTGTGCTAAAAATACTAAAATGAATATGAACAAATATAACAGATGACGTGTAAAAATATAAATTAATGAACTGTTATAAAAATAGCTATAATTGAACCTAAATAAAAAGAAACTGATAAAAATATTAATCTAAGGATAATTATAGATAAAATTGATTTAAAATTATAAAAATACACTTATTAACTATTTAACAAATAAAATACTTAAAAGTATGAACTTTAAAAATAACAAGCCAAAATTTGGAGTCAACTGTTTGGACTTTTTATATCTACGAATTATGCTAAAAGTATAATTAATGTAAAAATAATATATATCGATATATAACACAAAATATAAAAAAATAAAAAAAGTAATCGATATTTTGGAAGATATACTATGTTGTAAAGAATAAATTACAGTGCTATGTTGTGTACGTTTGTTGATGACTGTAAAAATAGTGTGATTATTAAAATTTATAATGACAATAAATGGATAAGAATCCTATTATTTATGAAACTAAGAAAAGTACATCCATAAATTATTTAAAGGTAAAAGATGATAATAATTCATGAAAATTCTAAAATAAGGATACTTATTAAGAATTCAAAAAAAACTGAAAAATGTGTAAAAATAATAATTTGTATTCTTTAATGATCAAAAAGTTTGAAGACGTTAATTTTGAGGATAGAGAGCCAAAATTGGGTGTCAACAATGACTAATATAAATCCATATTTATAACACATCATAAGAATAGCTCATCTAGCATCATCATAGTAAAAGCATATGATTAGCTCATTTATCATATAACTCATGCAATGTGGTGTAGGCCTTGCATCAATATATGTCATTGATCATAAATATCTTTAGGGACTTAACTTTCCCTATCTTTAACTTTGCTTGAAACATCACAGAAGCATCATTCATAAACTTCTTTGCATAAAGAATCTTTAATTTATAGCATAAAACATTAATAGAACATAACTTGGAAATTCATACTTGAAATCATGCTATATGATGTGAATTATGCATGATTAGACTAATAACATTGAAATATATCATAATTGAGAACACCCAATGAAATTCATGAAATTAGGGATTTTAATTGAAGAATTCATAAGAGAAATTGAGAAAAAAGTCTTTGGGATTCCATGGGTGAAAGGTCCCCTTGGATGAAGTCCCACATACCTTGACCTTGATGAGACCTAAATTGAAGAGAATGAAATCTTGACCTTGAAGAGCCCTTTTGAATTGCTTGAGAAATAAGAAGACCTTGGAGAAAAAACTTGGGATAGAAGGTTTTGCGATTTGGGAATCATGGAGAGAATGAAGGTTAGAAGACTTTATGGTAGTTAATAGGTAGGAATCTAGTACTAAAAACTGTCCACATTCATTAATGAAATATAGGAAAAGACTAAAATAACTCTCATTTAAACTGAAAATTGGGACTACACGGAGGACTCATCACAGTCCATGAACTTCACTGTGGCCCATCGTGGTGTCCGTGGAGTTAGACTTGAACTTGTTATAAAAAAGGTCTTTAAATAGGGGTGCCATTATGGGATACACCATGGCCCGTTAAGGTTACCACAGTCCGTGGTGATCATTCGTGGTGATTGACTTGGTCTTGAATCTTGGGGTTGCAGGGAAAATTTTTAGGACTTCCTCCATGGAGACCTTCACGGTCCGTGGAGGTCACTACAGTTTGTTAATATGGATCGTGAAAAGGATCTTGGCAGGACGCCTACAGAGGTGTCACCACGAGAGCCATAACAGTCCGTGGTCTACACCATAGCCCATCATTATCCCTCATGTCCTCACCTCTGAAACCCAAATGAATGGGCATGGACCACGATGGCCCTTCACGGCACGTGGTAATCTTCAAGGCCCGTAGTGGGTCTTGTGAAGGCCACCTGGTGCCAAAAGATGAGTTTTACTGCGATTCATATTTTTTTCCTCATTTTTGAACTTTCCGAATTCTGGGGTCTTACAAGTAGAGAGGTAGTTCCTTCTATGAACCCAAATATGGCTATGGCGGCAACAAGAGATTGTGATTTTATGAGGATAAATCCTCTAGAGTTTCATGGGTCACAGGTGGATGAGGATGCACAAGAGTTCAATGTGGGCATTTGCAAGATAGTGGATATCATAAAGTTAATCTGGTAGAGAAGGCAGAGTTAGATGCTTACAAATTGAAGGGAGTTTCATGGATTGAGTTAGATCAACCGAAAGGTGAGAGGCCTAGAGATGCTGTACCCGTTACTTGGAAAGTGTTCAAAGAAGGGTTTCTTGAACGTTGCTTTCCTTTTGAGTTGAGGGAGGCCAAGATTTAAGAGTTTATCAACCTTAAGAAAGGAATATGAGTGTGAGGGATATTCCCTCAAGTTCACACAAATGTCAAAGCATGATCTTTTCATGGTTTTTGACTCTAGAGCTTGTATGAGCAAGTTATTTTGGGTTTTTCAGATTTGTTGCCCAAATAATGCAAGACCACCCTGTTGATGAAGTAAATGTATATCTGAAGGATCATGACTCTTGCCAAGAAAATTGAGGAGGATAAGTTGAGGGGTTAGGTTAGGGAGTCTAAGAGGTCAAAGACCAATGGTGGTGACTTTTTGCACTCTAGGTTTGGAAATAGTGGACGTCCTCAATTTTGCCAAAGGTACTCCAGTCAAAATTCTTCAAACTCTATGGTTCCAAAGTTCAACAAGGATAGGGTTTCTAACCCTAAGCATCAAGGATGAGTTTCGAGTGGTCAACCTATCCCCGCATTTAAGAAGAGTAGGAAGAAGCAAATCAAAAAAATGTTTGGTAGGTCCAAGTGCTTGCTTTGGATGTGTTAAGATTGATCACCAAGTGAAGTATTGTCCTTCGAGTGATACTAGAGGTGGATGTGGTCGACCACATACTTAGACTCAGACTACTACAGGTCGACAGGCTCAGCATGGTGCTACCTCAGGTTTAGGTGGCGGTCAGCGCCAATATAGATTTTATACTTTACAGACCCAATAGGATTATGAGGGGTCCCCAAATATGTTACTGGTATGTTACGAGTCTTTCACTATGATGTTTATGCCTTTCTTAATTCGGGAGTAAATTTTTCTTTTGTTACCCCTTATATTTCTATGAAATTCGATGTTAGTCCCGTAGTCTTCTTAGATTCTTTTACAGTCTATACTCTCTTTGGTGAGTCAATTTTGGCTAAGAAGGTCTATAAAAATCATCTAGTCTCATTTTTTCATAAGGTTACCTCATGTAATCTTGTAGAGCTTGATATGACTAATTTTGATGTTATCCTTGGTATGGATTCACTTCATGCATGGTATGCTTCTACTGATTGTCGAACCTGACTGGTTAAATTTCAGTTTCCTAATGAGCCAATCCTAGAGTAAAAGGGTAGTAACTCCGTGTTTAAGGGTCAATTCATCTTGAGCCTTAATGCTCGAAAAATGATTTCCAATGGTTGCATCTACCATTTCCTAAGAGTTAGGAATACAAATTCCAAATCCCTTACTCTTTAGTCAGTCTCCATTCTTAATGAGTTTCCAGATGTGTTTCTCGATGATCTACTTGTTATTCCTCCGAAAAGGGAAATTGACTTTGGCATAAACCTTCTTCCTAATACCCAACCTATCTCTATCTCTCCTTATCATATGGATTTGGTGGAACATAAGGAATTAAAGGATCACTTGAAGGATTTTTTGGATAAGGGTTTCATTAGATCAAGTATCTCTTCATGGGGTGCTCTGGTCCTGTTTGTTCGAAAGAAGGATGACTCTCTTTGTATGTGCATTAACTACTAGCAATTGAACAAGGTCACGATTAAGAATAAGTATCCCATCCTAAGGATCAATGACTTGTTTGATCAACTTCATGGTGCAAGCTATTTCTCAAAAATTAATCTCCGATTGGGTTATTATCAAATTCTAGTAAGGGAATGTGTCATTCCGAAGTTGACTTTTAGAACTCAGTATGGGCATTTTGAATTATTTGTTATTTCTTTTGGACTAACAAATGCTCCCATAAATTTTATGTACTTGATGAAGAGGGTATTCATACAATACTTGGACATGTTCATGATTATGTTCATTGATGATATTTTGGTCTATTTTAGGAGTGAGGATGAACATGTGTACTATTTGAAGATTATCTTGCAAGTGATTAAGGATCGTCAATTATTTCCTAAATTTAGAAAGTGTGAGTTTTAGTTGAGCTCGTTGGCATTGCTTGTCCATATTGTGTCTCGTGAATGTATCATGGTTGATCCTAAGAAAATCGAGGTGGTTATGAATTGGCCTATACCTCTATCTCTTTCAGATATTCGAATTTTCTTGGGTTTGGTCGGCTATTATAGAAGGTTTTTGGAAGGATTTTCGTTGATTGCTTTGTCTTTGACCAAGTTGACTCACAGATGCTATAGTGACCCATGTCCTTACTTTGATAAGATCCTACTCCGAAGGACTCTATGACGACTAATACCTCTTATTTCATAAACCATTTGGCATTACTTGATAAATGCCTATGATTCTTGAGACTCTAGTTGATACAACCCCTAATGACACTTAGAGGGCACTTGGGATAAGTACCATTCTGAACCTCAAAGGATAGTACAATATGATCGTTTAATTTAGTCACAGATGATAATAGGATGATTATGACATTGAGTCCCATAAAGGGCCGGGTGCGGTATATGATGATTATGACACCGAGTCCCATAAAGGGCCGAGTATGGTATATGATGATTATGACACCGAGTCCTAAAAAGGGCTGGTACGGTATATGATGATATGATGACACCGAGTCCCATAAAGGGCCGAGTATGGTATATGATAATGTGATGACATAGAGTCCCATAAAGGGCCAGGTATGGTATATGTATGCAATGATATAATATGATGATGAGGATCAGACCAAACGTTCCTCGGCATTATTATATGATATGTGGATCGGACCAAACGTTCCTCGGCATTACTATATGATATGTGGATTGGACCGAATGTTCCTCAGCATTACTATATGATACATGGATCAGAATGAAAGTTCCTCGGCATTTTTATATGATATGCAGATCGGCCCGTACGTTCCTCGGTATGTACTTACTATATACATGGATCGAGCTGTACGTTCCACAACACTAATAATATATATGTGATTATGATGAAAGAATGATGTAGATGGTACACCGAGTCCCCTAACGGGCCGAGCACAGTACGTGATAGTAATATGTATGACTTTCTTTAATATGATGCGAGTACGGTAAATGGTTAAATGTTATACTTGCCCTCTGCATCCCTACGCCAACTGTAATTTCCTTATGATGTCTATGCTTTACATATACAGTACATATGTCGTACTGACCCCTCTTTCTCGGGGGAGGGGGGATGTATTAATGCCCGCAGGTACAGATACACACCTTGGGAATTCATCAGCGAAGAAGTTCCACTCAACAGTTCAGAAGCGCTCCATTGCGCCAGAGCCTAGTTTTGGTATTAACCCTTGATGTATTTATTTATTTGTTTACTGGTATAGAGGGGGACCTGTACCGCCTAATGTTATTGTTCTTACTCTTAGAGGTATATGGACATGTATGTGGGTTGTATATGCATGTATGTACAGTGGTGCCTATGATAAGCCTCGCCGACTTATATGTTATCTTGCCTTTTGATGTGCTATAACTTAAATAGGGGACAAATTTACTTACAGATTGTAGGGATATACACGAGTGCCCAGTTCGAGCACCCATTATGGCCTACGGAGGGTCGTGATAGTATCTCTTAATCATATCTGCTCCAGCTTCCCATGTAGCACTTTCAATTTGTTGATTCCTCCAAAGGACTTTAACAGATCCAACTTCTTTGTTCCTCAATCTCTTAACTTGCCGGTCCAAAATTTCAACCAGAACTTCTTCATAGGTAAAGTTTTCTTCAACATTCACTACTCTCAAAGGAACAATGGAACTGGGATCACCTACACATTTTCTCAACATAGACACATGGAACAACGGATGAACCATGGCTATTCTAATGGAAACTCCAACTCATATGCAACTTTGCCAACACGTCTAACAATTCTATAAGGCCCTATATACCTAGGGCCCCTGTCTTACCAAACTGAACCACACCCTTCATTGGTGAAACCTTCAGATACACCCAATCGTCCACATTAAACTCAAGATCCCTTCTTTTAGTGTCGGAATAGGACTTTTGACGACTTTGAGCCTTCTTCAACCTTTCTTTAATGATCTTCACCTTCTCTAAAGAATCAAGTACCAAATTGGGGCCCAACAAGGTCATCTCACCTACTTCGAACCAACTAACTGGGCATCTACATTATCTCCCATAAAAAGCCTCAAACGGCGCTATCTCAATACTTAAGTTGTTACTATTATTATAGGAAAACTCGATGAGCGGTAGATGTCATCCCAATTTCCTTGAAATTCCAACACACAAGCCGTTAACATATCCTCTAGTGTTTGAATCGTCCTGTCAACTTACCCATCCATTTGAGGATGGAATACGATGCTTAATTTTACCTTAGTATCGAGGCCCTTTTGAAACAATCTCCAAAAGAAAGAAGTGAATTGGTTACTAAGATCCAAAATAATGGATAACGGCACACCATGCAACCTCACCAACTCCCGAATATACAACTTGGCATAATCTTTGGCACTATAGAAAGTCTTAACTGGTAGGAAGTGAGCCGACTTAGTCATTCTATCAACAATTTCCCAAATCGAATCATGACTCTTCCGGGTATGAGGCAAACCCACTATAAAATCCATATTCACACCTTCCCACTTCAAAGTAGGGATTTCGATGTCTTGGGTTAGGCCACTCGACTTTTGATGTTTGGCCTTCACTTGTTGGCAATTCAGATATTCAGACACGAACCTTTCTATGTCCTTCTTCATTCTACCCCACCAATTGAACTCTTTTAAGTCTCGGTACATTTTTATCGAACCGGGATGAATGGAGTATGTAGAATTATGAGTCTCCATCAAGATCAAAATCCTTAGGCCATCAACATCCGAAACACATAGCTGACCTTGGTAGTATAGCACCCCATAATCCCCTTGGTAAAAGACCTCTATCTTTTTTTCCTTTACCAACTTCTTTAACTCGATAAATGTCGGGTCAAGATTTTGATTTTATTTAACCTCCACCACCAATTAGGATTCAGACCTATTTGAACAACCATACCATCATCATCAGTACCACATAAATTTACCCCTAATCTAGCCAACCGGTGAACATCTTTCAGCAACTCCATCTTCCCTTCATCCACATGGGCCACACTCCCCATAGACACTATACTAAGTACATCGACAACCACATTGGTTTTACCTGGATGATAGTGTACGCTCATGTCATAGTCCTTAGGAGTTGTAGCCACCTCCTTTGCCTTAGATTAAGGTCCTTTTGGGTGAATACATATTGAAGACTTTTATGATCGGTATACACATCCACATGCACCTCATATAATTAATGCCTCCAAATCTTTAGAGAAAAAACAATGGATGCCAATTCAAGGTTATGGGTATGGTAGTTGCGCTCATGCACCTTTAATTTTTCAGAAGTATAGGCTATGACCTTTCCATTTTAGATTAAGACACAACCTAAACCAATCTTTGAAGCATCACAATTAACTACAAACCCTTCTAATCCTTTTGGGAGAGTCAAAATAGGAGTGGAGGTAAGTCAATCTCTCAAGGTCTGGAAACTCTTCTCACACTCATCTGTCCATATGAATTTGGGTTTCTTTGGGTCAATTTTGTCATAGGAGATGAGATAGAAGAAATCCCTTAGATAAACTTCTATAGTACCCTGCTAGACCCAAGAAGCTCATTATGTCTGAAGGATACAACGGTCTAGGCTAATTCTTAACTGCCTCCATTTTCACTTGATCCCATCACCAGAAACTACGTGACCAAGAAATTCCACCTTCTTCAACCAAAATTCACACTTACTAAATTTTGCAAACAATTGCCTATCCCTCAAAGTTTGAAGCACAACTCTTAAGTGAATTTTATGTTCTTACTTACCCTGAGAGTAAATCAAAATATCATCAATGAAGACCACCACAAAAGTATCAATGTAAGGTTTGAACATCCTATTCATCAAGTCCATGAATGCCGCTGGTGCATTCCTATACTAAAAACTCATCACCATAAACTTAAAGTGACCATACCTTGTTTGGAAAGCCGTTTTGGGAATGTCTCACTCTCTCACCCATAGTTTGGAAAGCCGTTTTGGGAAAGCCCTTTGCAATTAATCAAACAATTCATCTATTCTAGGGAGTGGGTACTTGTTCTTAACGGTCATCTTATTTAATTACTGGTAATCTTTTCATATTCAAAGCGACTTTCCTTCTTTCTCACAAATAACATGGAAGAACCTTATGGCGAAATACTTTGTATTATGAACCCCTTTTCTAACAAGTCTTTTAATTTTTCCTTCAACTCTTTCAATTCTGCTGGGGCCATTCAGTAAGAAGGAATAAAGATAGGTTGGGTATCCGGGAGGACATCGATACCAAAATCAACTTCCCTTTTGCGAGGGACACCAGGAAGGTCATCGGAAAAGACATCAGGGAACTTATTGAATATAGAAATCATTTTGAAGTCGACATCCCTAACTCTCACAATATGGTAAATATAACCCGTAAAATTCATTTTGGGCAGTAAGATAAGAAATGAACTTATCCTTCACAACATCATAACCCTTTCATTTAATAATGGTATCATTTGGAAATTAGAACTTGACTCAATGAGTCGTACAATATATGGAAGCATAATATACATATAACCAATCGATCCCAAGAATGACATCGAAATCTACAGTATCAAGCTCAATGAGATCACAAGGAGTAACTTTATGCAAGATAGATACGGGACAACCCCTATAGACCTTTCTAGCAATAATCGACTCGCCAACGGAGGTAGACACCAAATAGGGCTCTAATAACATTTTAGGTGATAAGTTAAAACTATTATAAAAGAATAGTGTAACAAACAATAAATTTTCAACCGAATCTAATAGTACATACATATCAAAAGCAAATACCTTTAACATATCGGTAATGGCATTGGGTGCGTCCTCAACTTCTCGTCTCCCATGTAAGGTGTAAAAGAGGTTGGCGCATTGGACACCTTTTTGGGCTTGTTGACTATGAGCAATTTGGCCTTGAGGCCTACCACCACCATCTCTACAATCCCCATCATCATAGCCTAGCTTGCCACACTTAAAGCATGCATTGGAGCCGGCTAAGCATTCCCCTTTGTGAGTCCTTCCACACTTCTCGCAAGCGGGGAAAGTTTGAGCACTAATATTCTCTCTTGGAACAATTGGGTTAGCACTCTTGTCCTTGTTGAACCTTGGAGGAGGAGTATTGGTTGAACTTTTTCCCACAAACCGTTGTCCACCTTGTCCTTTGCCATTGCTACCATAACCGGACCTTTGAGGGTTAAACCCTCCACCATCCTCTCTAGAATTTTTGAACCCCCTTGATCTATCTCTCAGCTTCTCTTCTTCAATTTGTTCTGAGTAAGTCATTAACCAAGAGATGTCCATCTCCTTGACCAAAATGGCCATTTTGCACTCCTTGGACACCAATCTTGACATCGGAAATAAACTTGCTCATCCTAGATCTTGGGTCGGAGACCATGAAGGGAGCATACTTTGACAACTTAGTGAATTTGAGAGCATACTCCCTCACACTCATACTCCCTTGATGGAGGTTGATGAACTCTTGTATTTTGGCCTCCCTTTTCTCTAATGGGAAGAAACGGTCTAGGAAGGCACCTTTGAACTCTTCCCATCCTATCGTCCACATTTCTTCATCCCTCTCAAAAACCCATTGTTCGTATCAAACTTCAGCTACACCTTTGAGTTGATAGGCTACTAGCTCGGCCTTCTCATGCGATGGCAAACCCATGATAGCCACAATCTGGTACACCTCATCAATGAACTCTATAGGGTCCTTATCTAGTTTAGAACCATCGAACTTGGGCAATTTCATCCTTTGGAAATCCTAAATCCTAGAGGATGGATTTTTGCATTTAGTGAGGAGGAACACCTTGATGGCCTTGGTTGGCTATGACTTGAGTCAACAATAGAATGATATTGTGAAACTCAGCATGGGTTACCCCTTCCTCATGATGTGGGGCATTGAGAACTGAAGGAGCTTGTTCCTCATCGTCAACCCTTGCTCTTGGAGGTTCTTTTCCACGAGTCATTATCTAGATAACACAAAATAGGTCATTAGTTAAAGGGAAACTTAGGGCACCTTAAGGCACGACAGAATTTAAGAGAAGTGAAAACTTTCCTAAACGTCCCGTAGTCTCCTATTCATAGTTATTGCATGCTACACAACCATGAACAAGCTCCTATTCGACGTAGTATGTTGGACTCCGAGGACCATTCAAAACCTCAGGCTTTGATAACAAGTTTTTCACGACCCAAGCCTAGGGCCTAGATGTAACATAGCGAATAAGGAACCCGAAAGTACCTCAAACAAGCCTCTTAGCATTCTTTTAGCCTTTTATAGGTAATGAAAATAAATAATCAAGCAGAAATTATAATAGTAAATCTTCAACTTACATATGTCCAATAATACCTATAACTTTTAGATTTAATGGGGCTAAGACAAGTTCCTAGCTCACCCTCAATTATAGTAGAAAGAAATGCCATAGTAAGTGTCTAAAGATCTCAACATATCATAAGTTAGAAAGATAAAAGAGTATTATTCCCGGAACATGGGAACTCACAAAAATTAGTCGTCAAACAAAATCTTAACTAGCCATGTGAAGGAGAATGAGGAGGAGCACTGGTTCCTACATAGTGATATCATGTAGGCAAAATAGTATACATTAGTATTTTGAATGTACTAAGTATGTAAGCATGCATGAACATTTAGAAAACATTAAAATATTTATGTAATATAAAATATAATATAATACATGCATAATTAATCATATAGATATCCTTTAAAATATTTATTTTATGGGAATATGACCATAACCGACATTTAATACAATGCGAGCTATTACATGGAATCCAACATAACCCCCTACATTGGCCGGGGAGACTACATTCTGGGTAGAACTTCGTCAACTTTATTTATTTCTTTAACGTTAACTTTAAGAGCTTTCATGGATCCATTAGCCTAAGCCTACAAAAGCTCCTATGTTGGCACATAGTTAATGAGACAAGGGGTTACTACTAGGATTCCCTTATCGAATCCCACCTCAATACCCCATTCGGTTCTAAGTCAATCCCACAGAATAATTTAATACTTCAAAATAGTCATAGTATATAGCTTGAGAATTCAAAACATCACATTCGGCAGAATATCTCATTAAAATCTTTGGTAATTCAAATATGCAAGAATTTTCCTCATTGCACAAAGAATCCATCATTCATATCATTTCATCATCCTTTCATTTCATAAGACTTCCTTTTAATCATAGATATTGCTTTCATAAAATTCATTTCGAGTCAAAGTTTCCAAGTCAAACATTATTGAAAACATAGTAAAACTAGGTGAGTTCAAATCATTTCAACTTTCAAACATGAATGTAAATGAAATTATACATAAATACTTTGAAATCCATCAATGAAAAATCATATTTTAAATAACTCACCATGAATTTTAAGAACCTTTAAAAAGCTAAATAGAGAAAATAAATGCAAACCATCAATTCATACATAAGAAATTATTTTGCATCAAAATACATCAATAATCATTAGTTTAACCATGATTCATGCTATTAAGTAGAAATAAGAATTACCCATAAAAAAATCTTACTTGAAATCAAGAGATTTAGTTGAAAGAGTTTTGGACTACATAGGTGGAAGAACTCATGGATGAACACCCACACACCGTAGAGTAAAGTTTAAAGAAAATAAATATAATATATCATATAATCAAAATACTTTAGGCATGAGAGTCGAAGGAATACTTCCATTGAAGCCTTACATATCTGGAATCCGAAGCATTACTTAGAATCGAAGGACTTAATGAACACTTTTGAATCCTAACCTTTTCTCCTCGCCAGAGCATTTTGTGTACTACATGGAGTATATGAATCCCTGGAATAGTATTTCTACATTACTATGAACTAAAACTATATTTATAGAATGAGTAAATGAGTGTATAGAGATAAGAAAATGATAAAATAAGATGGGTATTTATAGGTGTGAAGGAGGAACCTAATAATAATTAAAATAATTATAAAGAAAAATCTAAACATTTAATGGAAGATTGTGATATAAAATGGAGGACTATTGATGTCATGGGTGATGTCAAAGGGATCTAGATCTTTTCATGGTTGGTGAGATGAACCTTTTTTTAAAGGAATACCTTTTTTTGGAGCTGCGTTTTAAAAATATAACTTCCTCATTAGGATTTAGTGTCTTCATATGAATTGTTGCTCTAGAAGTCTACTTTCATGTCATTCAAAAATCAACTAATTTGGAGAATCCTACAGTGAGATATGATTTTTATTCTACAAATACTCCATTTCATCACAACACCATGTCTTGCAACAATTAATTTCTTTTACCTACTTAACCTCCAAAACATAAAATATGGTATTCATAAAAGTTGTAGGTAATGATATTTGGATTATTTAGAAATTTGAATGATATAATGTATACCATCCTATTAAAAGGTATGTCCAAAATACAGAAGCAATATCATTTTTATCGCGAATTGGAACATCATATACAACGTTTTTAGGGGGTGTTACAACCACCGTCCAGGCGAGAATTTTTAGCACTGGCTAACTGTCCCACCTTGTTTTCTAAATTTAGAGTAGTGATTTGATATTGGAGAACATCTGTATCTAGCTTAGCTTGGTCAGTCATGAGTTTCTTAAGCATGTCTTCCATACTCATATTTCCTGCACTACCTGATTGTTGGATAATTTGTCCTTGTTGATTATGTTGTCCTCCTCCATGCTGTCTTTATTGAACTTGGTCTTGGTGTTGATTCTATTGGTTTACCTCCCAAGAGATGTTTGGATGGTTCCTCCAACTTGTGTTATAAGTGTTGCCATAATTTTGATGACCTCCACCCCTCTGTGTGTTCCTTACAAAATTCACCGATTTTGGATTTTCACCACAGTATTCATGTATGTGCGCTGTGCTGCCACATATTTTGCACCACAATTGTTGCTACTGAACCACATTTACTGAAGCCTGTTGCTGCCCCAATGCTAAGTTGTTTACGTGTGTAGACATCATACTTTGCATTGCTATTATTTATACTGTCAAAGCTTTCACAACATCAAATTCAAGCATACCTACCTATTTTTGGATGAAAAGTTTCCTCCATTCCAATCTAAATTTCCTTGAGATATGCGGTTCAAAAATGTGTAGAGCTCGTCATATGTTTTCTCCAATATTTGTCAACCTGAACCTGAATCAAGAAGAATTTTGGGTCCCAACCCTTCAATGAAGGTATAGACCAACACCTCGTTAGCTTGGTGATGATAAGGAAAACCAATGAGTAGAGATTTGAACCTGTCCTAGGTTTGGTACAAATGTTCGCCAGACTTTTGTTTAAAGCTCAAGATTTCGTCTCTTAGCTTTGCTGTCTTCCCCAAAGGAAAGAACCTGATTAAGAATTTTCTAGCCAAATCATTCCATGTAGTAATGGAATTGGATGGTTCCAACTTCAACCACCTCCTAGATTCCCTAATAAGGAAAATGGAGATAAAGTTAGCCTCACATAATCAAGACACACCCCAATTGGCGTGTAAGTGCCACTGATCTCAAGAAAGTTCTGGATGTGGACTTGGGGATCTTTATGGGGAAATCCAGTAAATTGCCCGTTTATGTGCAACAGTTGCACCATGTTCTCCTTCAACTCAAATCTGCATCCAGCTAGCAGTTTCTGAATGCTAGAAGTTACATTCGCTGCGAGTGTCATAACTGGCATTTTTGCAGGCACCTCTATAGGCACTTCGTTATTATCACCCATATTGACTTATGGAACTAGATATAAAGCATCTACTCTCCTCCTCTATTGATGTAAAAATCTTTTGGGCTTAGCTAGCGTCTCTACAGTGTTCCCACTTATTTCTGGTATGCCTTTTTAAATCCACATATAAGCAATCATAGCTAAGATCAAGTTGTTAACACCAACACAAACAACTAAGAAACATTGAAAATAAACAATTGCCAAATGTAAAGACCTTAAAAACTGCACCAAAAACTTGTTGCTACCAAAGCACATACAAGTGCACGCGGTCTCACAAGTAATACAGTGGCTCTTTTTAGAAATGGGTTGTCGAACCCAAATAGCTATAATAAGGCTTTTGTACGATTTTCAATTAACTAAATTATTTATGTATGTTTTAATGAGTTGATTTCAATTATATCTACCACTAAATTATTAAAAGATAAAATTAAGGAATGACTCAAAAGTTTTAGCAACTTGGAATTAAATTAATAAAGAATTTCAGAGTTGTAGCACTTGTAAATTTCATGTCTAAAATACTTTACTTCAGTATTTAATAGGTCTTTCAATTACTGATTTATAGGGTTGATTTTACAATTATGGTCTCTCGGCCTCTAATTGTCGATCTACATTGATAACCTAACTACATCGCTGAGCGGAGATAGGCATGAACCAACACAAATGCTTTAATCCTATCATCCTATCTAGCAACCAAGCATGGTATATAGGTATGTGTCATCGGCATCCAATACATGAATTATCCTAGGCAATTCTAGAACAAACATGTTCCTTATAGTCTAATGTTCTATCTTCTTTCTATCTCTCAATTCTAGGTAGATAGCTAATTTATTCTAATGTTGATCAGTCATTAAATAGTAGAAATGAGAATATACGAGCAATTATATGAAAGACACCATTTCCAACCAAAGCAAATTACATAAAACCTTCATCTTGTGGCTACAACCCTAGAACAAAGGATTTTAGCCATTCATAATGTTGAACAAAATCCAAGACATAATTAATGGCATGAAAGATTCACTTACAAATGAAAAAGAAGAAGAAATAAAACCCTAGGAAAGTTCTTCTTTCGTCTTCCTTCGTCAAAACGTAAAATAAAAACTGAATGTTTTAAAATAAAATACAAGTAAGCTATTTATGGGCTTAAAAAATGTGAAGTTTCAACCCCAGTACTAAATTCCGTAATGCGGAGATGTTTCGGCCCAGTGTAATTTTGTATTTCCTTTATCAGGCAAAATTCTAGGTGTTGGAATTAAATCCTTGAAGCCAAATGCGCGATGCAGACACACTACCGTACAATGTATTTTTTTCACCTTTGTCCCCAACTTCATCTTCAAGCTCCACTTTCACTCCTATCATCTTTAAAGGGTCAATTCATCCTCATTATACTTTGAAAGTTTCTAATTATGTTGGTTATCTATAATCACACACAAGTATTCTTTAAATAAACTAAACTATTGGAATTCTCTCTCAAACACTACTGTGAACATGGTTTATTTTGTCTATTGGATGCATAAATACACCCAAGATCATTTCCCTAGAAAACTTAGCTTTTTGGCACCTGATGATGACCAAGAAGGCCACCACAGGCTGTACTGCTCACCACCATCTATGGTGAGCTATCTTGGAAAGGCCATGGATTTGGGGGAGGCTCAAGAAAGTGACTACGGCCCGTACTACCTACGACGGACCTTGGTGCCTTCCGTGGTGGCAAACCCACCCAAGTCTAACCCACCTTTGAGTGCCTAGATGAAATCCTCTTGGTAAAAGGTTCTCTCAAGAGTCTTCATCTTTCTCAAAAATTCAAAAAGGAATTCACGTGAAGTCACTAATCAAGAGAGAAATTAGGGCTTCCTAGATCAAAGGTATGTGGGAATTCATCCTTGGGCCCTTTTGACCCATGGAATTGCAAAGATTTCTTCTCAAATTTCTTATGGATTCTTATTCTAAAAGCCCTAATTTCATAATTTGCATTGGGACTTATTAATTATGATATTTTCAATGCTATTAGACTAATTATGCATAGTTTACATTAGATTTCACGATTTCAAGATGAATTTCAAAGACATATGTTATATGCTAGTTTCAAGTATGATTTATGAGTTATAATCATGATTTTCAAGTTAAGTTTAATGTGAAGTTTTATGAATGATATTCAAAGATTCTTTTTAAATAAGAAGTTATGAATCATGTTCATTCATGCTATAAGCAAAGAATTTATGGTGCAATAAGGATAATTCTTGCATAATTATGTTAAAGAAGTTAAAGGTTGTGATGGTATTTCCTCACATATTTATGATGAAGTTGATAAATGAGCTATTATTATGTTATTTTATAAAGTTATATTGATATCTATTATTAACTTTCCTAATTATTTCAATGACTATGTTTTTATGAAAGTTCGGTTGGGATAAAGACTTAGCACCGAGAGGACTTTAAGGTTGAGTTCAGTTTAGTATGCCATTGTAGCTACCCAAGGAAATCCTAGGAGAAAACTTTAGTACCAAACCATATTTCCCATGTAGGCTCAAAGATGCCAATATGGCTAAACTAGTGGATCCACATATAGCACAGTTAAAGAGAGAGTACCATCAAAGAATTCTACCTTGGAAAGGTAGCCTTCCCTTTTCTATGTGGGGTTCATCAGATTCCATGTAATAGTTTGCATGGTCTTATATGTCAGTTAATGGTCCTATCCCACATCAGTTAAATAAAATCTATGAATTTCTTATGATAAAGATGTTTTTATGAATTGACCAATAAGTTATGATGTTTTAATGTTTTCATGCTTTTACTCATGTTTTAAGATATTGGTCTTGCATTCCATGATTCATATTGATTATGTCCTATGTTTATTGTTTCATGCATACTTATCACATACTTATTTCATTCCATTTTCTAACACATACTTGTTTTCCAACATTGTATCATAATCTAGGGTCCGAAAATCTCGCCCATCCTCCCCGTTCATGGCTAGAGCTATTACATTTGTACTGTTGGTGATTCCTCACCAGTTTGAGGGCACGAAACTTATTCTACTTTTCCAGTTGATTACTTCATTACTCTTCTATTGTCATGGGTGATCTAGGAGCTTGCCTTACACCCCCATCAAGTTAGTAGAGGCATGCTAGATTTAAGAGTCTATGTTGTCATACGTTCCTCATTTTGAGACTTACCCCTTTTTATTGAGACTATGCTTCTGGGTATTTGATTTAGCTTTGTCTACCTTATGTATGATCATGTAATATATGTGAAGAGGCTTAGTTGGGGTCCCTTGAGATTCTAATCGCTTAGTCACACCTAGAGTCTAGTCTAGGTTGTGACAAGTATGAAGAGGGACATAGTGGAGTTTATGGCCAAATTTCCTAATTGTCAACAAGTGAAGGTTAAGCATCAAAAACCAGGAGATTTGATGGAAAATATTGAGATTCCTACTTGGAAGTGGGAGGAATTAAAAATGGATTTTGTTACTGGCTTACCTCGTACTCATTGCCAACATGATTCGATTTCGGTTGTTATAGACCGAATGAATAAGGTGGCACATTTTTTGCCTGTTAAGACTTCTTACTCCAACAACGATTATGTAAGTCTCTATATTCGGGAATTAATTAAGTGGTCCATTGTCTATTATTTCAAATTGAGGTACTCAATTTACTTCCCAATTTTAGAGGTCTTTACAAAAAGGTCTTAGTACAAAAGTCAAGCTAAGTATTGGTTTTTCACCCTCAAACCGATGGTCAAGCCGAGAGAAAAATTTAAAATTTGGAAGACATGTTGAGTGCATGTGTTATTAATTTCAAAGGAAATTGGGATGAGCATCTACAATTGATTCAGTTTGCCTAAAACAATAGCTACCATTCTTCTATCCAAATGGCTCATTTTTAGGCTTTGTATGGTAGAAAATGTTAGTCTCCAATTGGGTGGTTTGCAGTTGGTGTGGTTCCTTTGATAGGACCTAAATTTGTGTTTGAAGACTTGGAAAAAATTAGACTCATTAGAGAAAGGTTGAAGACCGCCCAAAGTCGACAAAAGTCCTATGCCGATGTGAAGAGAAGGGAACTTGAGTTTGAATTTAATGATTGGGTTTACTTGAAAATTTCACCTATGAAGTGTGTGATGCATTTTGGCATGAAAAGGTAGCTTAGTCCCCGGTATGTTGGTACTTATGAAATAGTGAGATGTGTTGGTAAGGTAGCCTATAAGTTGGATTTGCCTTGGGAGTTGGAATAGATGAATCCGGTTTTTTATGTATCTTTGTTGAAGAAGTGCATTGGTGATCCTAACTCTATTTTTCCTTTGGACAGTGTGGGTGTAAAGGAGAGTTTATCTTATGGGGAGATTACCTTTAAGATTCTAGACTAGCAAGTAAGAAAATTAAGGAATAAAGAGGTTGAGTCTGTTAAAATGCTATGGAGGAGTAAAGAGATAGAAGGTTCTACATGGGAGGATGATGCCGACATGATGATACGTTATCCTTATCTCTTTCCTTCAATTTTAGCACAATGTACTTAGTTTTATCATGATCTACTCCTATGAATTTCTAGGTTTCGGCTTTCCCATGTCTTTTTATATGCATGCATGATCATAAAGTTGATTTTAAGCTATGTTTTATGTTAATTTTGAAAATCTTATGGTTTATTTAATTTTGAAGTGTCATTGCATTCATGTTAGGTTGATAGTCCTTTTTGCATGTCCTTTCTATGCTATTGAATCCCATTAGAGGAAAAATATTTCCAAGGGGGAGATATTGTAATGTTGTAGAAATTTCTAAGTTTGGAGAGAGTTGTAAGGCATTGGGCAAGGCAGAGTTTCGCCAAACAAAATCGGTAACTTGTCAGGACCCAAGCCTAGTGCCTACACGTGACATGACGAATGAGACACCCTAAGATACCTCATCCAAGCCTCTTAGCATTCACATAACTTTTCATAGGTAATGGCATTCGATAACAACAAGGAGAAAGGGAGGGGATAATGGAACTAAGTGATTCAACATAGAGTAGAAATCAAAACTTGACTTATGCATCATACATTTATGTCCAAGAATACCGCTACTAGAAGACTTCGCGGGGGCTAAGATTGGTCCCTATATCACCCTCATAGATTATAGAAAAAGTACTTAAATAAATTTAAACATCTACACAAATCATGAACTAGAAAGGTAAAAATGGGTATTGTTCCCAAATCATGGGAACTGACAAACGTACTAGTAGCCTTTAACGACGAACTAGCCATGGGGAGGAGAATGTGGAGTAACACAGGTCCCTACATGGTAATATCATGTAGGGAAGGAGTGTGCAATAGTACTTTGAATGTACTAAGTATGTGAGCATGCAATATAATTAAAGACGTTAAGATATTTATAAGCACAGTACACTAGTGAATGCATGCATGAGATCATATTACCGACATTTAAGATCATGTTTTCTATCACATGGAATCCAACATAACCCCATACATTGTCACGAGGAGATTACTTGCCGGGTAGAACTCCATCAACTTTAATCATTTCTTTAACTTTAAGGGCTATTTGTGGACCCATTAGCCTAAATAGCCCACAATGGCTCATATGTTAGCATATAGTTAATGCAACACGAGACTTTACTTAAGAAACCCATAGGTAAAGTCCTCATCTACATCTACATTCGGTGCTAGGTCAATCCCACATAATAACATTTAGATATCATAATTACACAACCATTCATATAATTTTATACATGAAATTATCATTCGATAAAATAGCTCATTAAAACCTTTTATTTGATTCAAATATGTGAAAATTGTCATTTTCACATAGATTCCATTCTTTGTCTAAGAATTCCTTTGATCATCATTCAATCACTCTTTCATTTCATAAGACTCCCTTAAAATATAAACATTTGCTCTTATAAAACCTTCATTTGGTGTCAAAGCTTTCAATTAGACTTCATTTAAACATAATGAAACTAGGTGCGTTCATTTCATTCAATCTTCAAATACATTTAAAACAATGAAAGCATGTATGAGAGTGATTGAAATGCATCAATTAAAACATCTTTAAATAACCCACCACATACACTTTAAAACTAGTTTCATGACTTCGTATAAGGAACTTGAAAAATCATGTATTTCATGAAATTGAGAGTCAATATATATCAATGTAGGTAAATAAGCTTCAAATAAACCATAATCTATGAATTTGGAACCATCATATAAAAACCCATAAGATTTCATCATTTAAAGTGGAAATATTAAGATGAGAAATCACTTCGGCACAATGGGTGGAAGAACCCATGAATGAGACCCACATACCTTGGGGAATGAAACCTAAATGAAAAGAATGAAAAGAAATGGAGGCTTGATCTTCTTGGAGTGAAACCCTAGAACCTTTCTTAAAGATGAAGGAGAGTTTGGGAGCACTTGGGAGGTTAGGGTTTGAGTTCTTAGGATGAGAGTGAGAGTGAATGATTGTAGAAAGACTTAGGGTCATTCAAATAGGTGGATTTTTCCTTCAAAACGACCTCACTTTGAGTTAAAATGCAGGAAAAGAACAACATGTCCCTTTTAAAAATCTGACTGGACAGGCTTCATAGGGACCCTTCATGCTCTGTGGTGCTCACAATGGCACATGGTGGTGCCCCATGGTGATTGACTTGGGGGGAATGTTTTGGGGGTCAACAAGGCAGGTCTTTGAACTCTCTCCACGGAGACCTTCCATGGAGAACATCACAGTCCGTGAACTATGGTCGTGGTATAGGTCTTGTAGGAGGCCTATAGGGGTCACAATGGAGGGCTTCACAGCCTATGATTCTCACCAAATTGCGTGGTCCCTCATCGAGGTCCCTTTCCTGCAGGTTTGAGCTTCTGAATCACCACCATGAAAAATTTCTAAGTTCTTCTTTACTTGAAAGGGTAATCTAGAAATAAATGAGTCACATTTGTTTTCATAATTAATTGATTTATATGCTTAAAGATCACATCTTTAACATTTTTGAAATGGTGGTCCACCATGAGGTGTGGTGCATACCATGGTCCAACATGGCCTTCCATGGTCAACACCTTGTGCTAGTTTTCTGCATTTTCATTCTTTGTTCCTCATTTTAGTACTTTCTAAATTTTAAGGTCTTACAATATATCTCCCTTGGGAACATTCATCCTTGAATGAGAATCATTAGCATATAAAAGGACATGGCACGAGGACTAGAAATCCAACATGAATATAATTACACTTGAAGTGCATAAACATAAGATCTTTGAAGTTCAACTTCATGAACATGGATGCATATGAAGACTTAGGAAAACTGAAACATATAAGTTTTAAACTTTTAAGCATGAGTACTTTGCACCTTAGGATTGAGTAGAATGGAACAGATATGGGAAACATTTCATCATATCCACTTCCGCATCCCGTGTAGCACTTTCAACTTGTTTATTCTGCCAAAGGACTTTAATGAATGCAACTTCTTTTTTCCTTAATCTCTTAATGTGCCGGTCTATAATTTCAACCAAAACTTCTTCATAGGTCAAGTTTTCTTCAGCATAAAACTACTTTTAGAGGTACAATGGAATTTGGATCACCCACATATTTTCTCAACATTGACACATGAAACACCGGGTTAACCATAGTTATCTCTAAAGGAAAATCTAACTCAAAGCCACCTTGCCCCCACGGTTTAAGATTTTGTAGGGACCTACATACCTAGCGCTCAATTTCCCTTTCTTTCCGAACCAAATTACACCCTTCATGGGTGAAATCTTTAAATATATCCAATCATCCACATTAAATTCGAGATCCCTCCTTCGAGTATCAGAATAGGACTTTTGATGACTTTGAACCATCTTCAAACTTTCTCTAATAACTCTCACCTTCTTCATAACATCGAGCACCAAATTGGGACCCAATAAGGTCATATCACCTACTTCGAACAAACTAACTGAAGACCTACATTGCCGTCCATACAAAGCCTCAATCAACTTCATCTTCACACTTGAGTGGTAGCTATTATTATAAGAAAATTCGATGAGTGGTAGGTGATCATCCAAACTCCCTTTGAAATCTAACACACAAGCCCTTAACATATCCTCTACTGTTTGAATTGTCCTTTTGGCTTGCCTATCAGTTTGAGGATAGAATGCGGTGCTTAACTTTACTTTAGTACCAAGATCCTTTTGAAATAATTTTAGAAAGAGAGAAGTGAATTGGGTCTCACAATCCAAAAAAATTGACAACAACACATCATGCAACCTCACTAACTCCTAAATATACAACTTAGCATAACCATCAGCACTATAAGAACTCTTGACTGGTAGAAAGTGAGCCGACTTAGTCATTGTATCAACAATTACCCCTATCGAATCATGACATTTCCGAGTATGAGGTAAATCTACTACAAAATCAATATTTACAACTTCCTACTTCTAATTAGGTATTTTAATATCTTGTGCTAGGCCACCTGGCCTTTGAAGTTCATCCTTCACTTGATGGAAGTTTGGACACTCAGATATGAACCTTGCTATATTCTTTTTAATTCCACCCCACTAATAAAGCTCCTTTAAGTCTTGATACATTTTTGTCAAACCGGAATAAATAGATTATGAAGAATTATGAGCCTCCTTCAAAATTAAACCCCTTAGGCCATCCACATCCGGAACACATAATCGACATTGGTAGTATAGTACCCCATCTCCACCTTATGAAGAGACCTCTACGTTCTTTTCCTTCACCAACTTCTTTAACTCATCAAATGTTGAGTTAATGTCTTATTTTGACTTAACATCCACCACCAAAGAGGATTCTGACCCATCATGAACAACCATACAACCATCCTCGGCACCACTCAACTTCACCCCTAACCTATCCAAATGATGAACCTTCTTTACAAGCTCTCTCTTCCCTTTATCAAAAGTGGCCACTCTCTCCATTGACACTCTACTAAGTGCATTGGAAACCACGTTGTCTTTACTCGGATGATAATGCACACTCATGTAATAGTCCTTGAGGAGTTATAACCACCTTTTTTTCCTTAGGTTGAATCCTTTTGGGTGAACACATATTGGAGACTTTTATGGTCGGTGAACACATCTACATGTACCCCATAGACGTAATGCTGCCAAATCTTTAAAGTAAAAATAGTGGCCGCTAACTCAAGATCATGGATAGGGTAGTTAAATTTATACACCTTTAATTGCTTTGAAGCATAGGCTATGACATTACCTTTTTGCATCAAGACACAACCCAAACCAGTCTTTGAAGCATCTAAATAGACCACAAACCCTTCTAATCCTTCTAGTAGAGTCAAAATAGGAGTGAAAGTAAGTCAATCTTTCAAAGTTTGGAAACTCTTTTCACACTCAATTGTCCATATGAATTTCACTTTCTTTTGGGTCAATTTCTTCATAGGATATGAGATATAAGAAAACCCTACAACGAACCTTCTATAATACCCAGCTAAACCCAAAAAGCTCCTAATGTCTGAAGGGGAAAATGGTCTAGGATAATTATTGACCTCCTTTATTTTCTTTGGACCTATCTTTATCGCATCAACGGATACTATGTGAATAAAATCCACCTCTTTCAACTAAAATTCACACTTACTAAATTTTGCAAACAATTGCCTATTTTCAATGTTTGAAGAACAGCTCTCAAGTGATTCTTATGTTCTTCCTCATCTTGAGAGTAAATCAGTATGTCGTCAATGAAGACCACAAAAAAGTATTGAGGTAGGGTTTGAACAACCTATTAATTAAGTCCATGAACACCGCTGATGCATTCGTCAACCCAAAATACATCACTACAAACTCAAAGTGACCATACCTTATTCAGAATGCCGTCTTGGGAATGTCACACTTCCTCACTCTTAGTTGGTGATAGCTGGATCGAAGATTGGAAAAATGAATTTCTCCTTGCAATTGATCAAACAAATTATCTATTCTAGAGATTGGGTAATTTTTCTTGATGGTCACATTATTCAATTGCCAGTAGTCTATGCATATTCAAAGAGACCCATACTTCTTTCTTACAAAAAAGATGGGAGCACCTAGGGTGAAATGCTTTGCCTTATGAACCATTTTTCTAGCAAGTCCTTTAGTTATTCCTTCAACTCGTTTAATTCCACCAGGTCCATTTTGTAAGGAGGAATGGAGATAGGTTGGGTATCGGGGAGGATATTGATACCAAAATCAACTTTCCTTTTAGGAGGGATACCAAAAAGGTCATCAGGAAAGACATCAGAAAACTCATTAGCTATGGAACCAACTCAATGGAAGGAATTTTAGAAACGACATCCTTAACCCTTACAATGTGGCAAATGCAACCCTTATCAATCAACTTTTGGGCCTTAAGATGAGAAATAAAGTTACCCTTCACTACCGAATCATGACCTTTCCATTCAAGAATAGACTCATTTGCGAATTAAAACTTGACTTGATGAGTCCAACAATCTATGGAAGCATAAGACGCATATAATCAACCCATCCCAAGTATCACATCAAAATCTAAAATAGCATGTTCAATGAGATTACAAGGAACAACTTTATGTAAGATATATATGGGACAACTAGACTTTTCTAGTAATAACCCACTCACTAATAGGGTTAGACACCAAATAAGGTTCTATTAAAATTTCAGGTAACACATCAAACCTATCAGCTAAGAATAGGGTAACAAATGACAAATTTGCACCCGGATCTAACAATGCATACACATCAAAAGCAAAGATGTAACAATAATGGGTACTTCCTCAACCTCTTATTTTCCATATATAACATAAAAGTGGTTGGTGCGTTGGCCACCTACTTGAGCTTGTTGACCATCATCCATTTGGCCTACCACCACCACTACCTTTACAATACCGAGCATGATGACCCAGTTTACCATACTTGAAGCATGCATTGGAGCTGGCTAAGCATTCCCCTTTGTAAGTCCTTCCATATTTCTTGTAAGTGGGGAAAGCTTACATACTGACATTCTCTCTTGGGACCACTGGGTTAGCACCTTTTTCTTTGTTGAACCTTGGAGGAGTAGTATTGGTGGAACCTTGTCCCACAAATGGTTTCCCACCTTCGCTCTTTGTACTTCCACCATAGAAGAACCTTTGAGGATTGAACCCTCCACCATCTACTCTAGCCTTCTTGAACTCACTTGACCTGTCCCTCAACTTCTCTTTTTCAATTTGCTCTACATATTTCATGAGTCGGGATATTTCCATCTCTTTGACCAATATGACAGTTTTGCATTCTTTGGACACAAAGTTAGAGACACAGGAAAATGAACTTGCTTATCCTTGCCTTAGATTCGGACACCATGAAAGGAGAATACTTGGACAATTTAGTGAATTTGAGGGCATACTCCCTCTAACTTATACTCTCTTGATGAAGGTTGATGAACTCCTGGATCTTGGCCTCCCTTAGCTCCAATGGAAAAAAGTGGTCTAGGAAGGCACCTTTGAACTCTTCCCATTCTATCGGCCGCATATCTTCACCCCTCTCAATGACCCATTGCTCATACCAAACTCTTGCTACACCTTTGAGTTGATAGGACACTAGGTTGTCCTTTTCATTTAGAGGCACACCCATAATATCCATAATCCGGTAAACCTCTTCAATGAACTCCATAGGGTCCTCATCTACTTTAGAACCATCAAACTCAAGTAGATTCATCCTTTTGAAATCCTGAGTCCTAGTAACCAGATTTTGCATTTGAGGAGAAGGAAGAACGCCTTGATTTCCTTGGTTTGCTATGGCTAAAGCCAACAATATGATGATATTGCAAAATTCCACGTGGGTTACCCCTTTTTCATTATGTGGAGCATCAGAGACCACAAGAGCTTGATCCTCATCATCAACCCTAGATCTTGGAGGTTCTCTTCCTCGAGGCATTCTCTAGAGAACACAAAATGAGTTGTTAGTTAGAGGAATTCCTAGGGCACTCTAGAGCATGACATGAATTTGAAATAAGTGAAAACTTTCCAAAACATCCCATAGTCTCCTATTCATAATTGTGGAACACTTTATAACCCTGAATAAGACCTTATTTGACATGGTATGTTGGACTACGAGAACTGTTTCAAAACTTTAAGCTCTGATACCAAGTTTTCTCATAACTCAAGTCTAGGGCCTAGACATGACACATTGAATGACACACCCAAAGGTACCTCACCCAAGCCTCTTAGCATTCACATAGCTTTTCGTAGGTAATGACATTCAATAACAACAAGCAAAAATGAAAGGTATAATGGGACTAAGAGATTTAACATAAAATAGAAATAAAAGTTGACTTAAGCAACATACATTTATGTCCAAACATTCCTCTACTAAAATACTTGGCAGAGGCTAAGACATGTCCCTAGCTCACCCTCATAGCTAATAGAATAAGTACTTAAAGAAATTTAAACATTTATATAGATTATGAAATACAAATGTAAAAAAAGCTATTGTTCCCGAATCATTGGAACTCACCAAAGTAGTAGTAGCCTTCAACGATCAAACAAGCCATGGGGAGGAGAATATGGAGTAATGCAAGTACCTACATGGTGATATCATGTAGGTAAAAAGTATGCATTAGTACTTTGAATGTACTAAGTATGTGAGCATGCAATATAATAAAAGATGTTGAGATATTTATAAGCATAGTACATGAGTGAATGCATGCGTGAGAAATTATATATATAATATTAAAATATTTATTTTGTGGAAAGATGACCATAACCGATATTTAAAACCATACGAGCTATTACATGAAATCCAATATAACCCCTACATTGAAATAGGAAGACTACTTGTGGGTAGAACTCTGTCAACTTTAATCATTTCTTTAACTTTATCTTTAAGGGCTATTTGTGGATCCACTAGCCTAAATAGACTACAAGAGCTCATATGTTGGCGCATAGTTAATGCAATATGAGACTTTACTTTAGGACCCCTTAGGTCGAGTTCTCATCTACATGCTACATTCGGTGTTAGGTCAATCCCACGGAATAACATTTAGATATCATAATAACATAAGCACTCATATAACTTTATACAACAAATCATCCTTCGGTAGAATAGCTCATTAAAACCTTTCAATTGATTCAAATATGTGAGAATTGTCCTTTCACATAGAATCTATTCTTTGTCTAAGAAGCCCTTTCACCATCATTCAATCATTCTTTCATATCATAAGAATCCCTTTAAACATGAACATTTGCTTTCATAAAACCTTTATTTGGAGTCAAAGCTTTCAATTCAACTTTATTTCAACACAATGAAACTAGATGGGTTCATTTCATTCAACCTTCAAGTATATTTAAAAGAATGCAAGAATGCATGATAGTGATCAAAATGCATCAATTCAAACATCGTAAAACAACCCACAACATACACTTTAAATCTACTTTCATGCCTTCATATAAGGAACTTAAAAAATCATCCATTTCATGAAATTGAGAGTCAATATATATCAATGTAGGTAAATAAGCTTCAAATAAACCATAATATATGAATTTGGCAGCATCATATAAAAACCTATAAGATTTCATCATTTAAAATGGAAATATTGAGAATAGAAATCACTTGGGATCCATGGGTGGAAGAACCCTTAATGTAAATCTTGAAAAGAAATGGAGGCTTGATCTTCTTGTAGTGAAACCCTAGAACCTTTCTTGAAAATGAAGGAGACTTTGAGAGAACTTAAGAGGTTAGGGTTTGAGTTCTTAGGATGAGAGTGAGAGCGACCGAGTGTAGAAACACATAGGGTCTTTTAGATGGGTGGATTTTGCCTTCAAAATGACCTCACTTTGATTTAAAATGTAATAAAAAGACCAAAATATCCCTTTTAAAAATCTAGCTGAATTGTCTTAACGGGGACCCTTCACGGTCTGTGGTGCTCACCATGGCTTATGGTGGTTCCCCGTGGTGATTGACTTTTGGGCGATGTTTTGGAGGTCTGTAGGGTAGGTATCTGAACTTTTTCCATGGAGACCTTCATGTTCCGTACAGAATATCACGATCCATGAACTGTGGATGTGATGCAGGTCCTGCAGAAGGCCTGTAGAGTGACCACCGTGGATGAGTTCTACATTTTCATTCTTTGTTCCTTGTTTTAGGAATTTCCAAAATTTTGAGGTCTTACACTACTCACTGAAATGGTATAAGCTCACCCAAAAATTTAGAGATTTTGGCTCATGAGAAGAGAGTTTGGAAAGAAAGGGTGAATCTTGGTGACTAACCAAACTGGATCGATGAACAAAGGAGTCTCACAGAAAAGTTATGAGGATTTGGTTCAGAATCAAAGCCAAGCTGACTAGAATGAAGTAAATGAAAATTCGCTGATAAAGTCGATAAGATCTGATGATATCTCCAAAATATTCAGATATTTTTCCCAAAACTCATTAAATTTGGCAAAGAGGATGAGAGATCGGTAACTCAGTAATCAGAACAATGAGCATAATCAAACTCGCTAATCAGACCCCGTCAGTTAATTTATCAAGGTTATTTTATTCCTCTAGGTCAACTAATCCCTAAACTATGTCGTTTTGGACCAATTCCTAAGACCTATAACCACACAAACCCTTCAAATTCTCCGTATTCCCTTCAAGCTATTAGAATAAAAATCTTATCTCTACATTATTATCTTAAGCTCAAGGAAGAAAATTTAGGGTTTCAAGGATCTTCAAGGATTCAAGTTTCTCAATCTCAATTGAATTTAGGGATTTGATTATCAAGGTATGTGGAAATTCATCAATGGATTCCATTCATCTAATGGGTACCAAAAGATCAATTCTCCAAATTCTACTTCACCCAATTCATCAGGGTTTCTTGTCAATTCTTCAAAGGTCCTCTTTATTTGATTTCAATTAATGTCATTCTTCTCTATTATGCATGATTTTACTATAATCCATAATTTTCAATGAATTTCAAATGGACCCATGCATTATATTATGATTTCTAATTATGAACTATAAATTTTTAATATGATTTTGATGAAGGAATATTGCATGGTTTATGGAAGTATATGAATTACATTTCAAGTATATTTTCAAGAAAGTATCAACGAATTATGAATGGTTTTCTCACAATATGAACAAATAATGATTTAGATGCATAGAAATGTAAGTGTGTATATGTTGATGTTATGATCATGATTTTCAAGGAGCTATTTGTTTGATGTATTTTATGATGTGGATTGGTATTGATTATTGCCTTTCCTAATGTTATGATATATGATCTTATGTAAGAACCGCGTAAGTTGAAAGGTCAAAATAAAGGAAGGATTTCAGAAAAATAGACTTCCCTCAAGTCTATGAGCCCTCCTATAGGTGCTTTTATGAGTCATAGAAGTGACTCATAGAGAGGGCCTTGAGGAGAAGGAATAGACTAAGGGTCAGAGAGACTCTATGAGTTGAGTTGATGAATCGTTCTTCCTTCAATGACTCGTAGAGATGAGTCATACAAACAGCTCAGAGACTCAGTCCTCAAGGTGTCTCAGAGCCTGGAGGATGAGTTCCTTCTACTAGTCATGGAAAAGTTTATGACCCATAGAGAAACTTTAGAGACTCAGTCCTCAGGGCTTTCTTAGACTTTTTAGGACGAGTCCTTTTGACGAGTCGTAGGGATGTCTATGATTCGTAAGGACAAGTCATGGGGATAATACCAAAAAGTTTTAAAAGAGGCATTTTGATCTTTTTCTTCATTTTTTATCAGTAAAGTGAGGTTATTTTTGGGACTGAATCTAACCTATATAAAGACCCTAAGCATTCCCAAGCCCCTCATTCCTCACATTAACTCCCCTACATAAAATCCTTTCCTCTCAAGGTTTCTCATAAGGGTTTCATCTTCCAAGATAGGGTTTCATTCCCAAGGTCTTCAAGTCTCAATTTTCAAGGTTAATTTAGGAATTTATCCACAAGATATGTGGTTCTCTATTCATGGGTTCTTCCACCCATGGAGCCCAAGTATTTTCAAACTTAGTAGCTCAATTTCAAATGGTGAATTTTACCAGTTTCATTTTATGATTCCAAATATATAGATTATTGAGTATTTAAAGTTTATTTATATATCTTAATTTATATTGGCTCTTAATTACATGGAATTGATGATTTATCAAGGGTCCTTATTTGAAGGCATGGAAAGGCTTTAAAGTGAATTGGTGGGTTGTTTCAAGTATGTTTTAATTGGTTCATTCTATTATGCTCATGTATGCTAGTATTTATTTTAATGATTTGAAATTTGAATTGAATAGAACCCACCTAGTTTTATGATGTTTTCAACGAAGTTTGACTTGAATGTTTTTGACACCAAATGAATGTTTATTAAAGTAAGTTTTATGATCCAAGGGAAGTCTTATAAAATGAAATAACAATGAAATAATTATGAATGATGGATTCCACTTGTGAAAGGCCAATTCTAACTTGTGTGAATCAGTGAAAGGCTTTTAATGAGCTATTCTATTAAATGATGTTTTGATTATCTAAAACTATGTAAATGATTATTTTCTTATGTTATATGAACTATTTTGAAGGATTTGACTTAGCACCGAATGAGGCTTGAGGTGGGGTTCGATAAGTGAATCCTAGTAGCAACCTCTAGTTTCTTAAATAATGTGCCAACATAGAAGCCCTTTTAGGCTAGGCTAGTGGATTCACAAATAGCCCTAAATTTTAAAGAAATGAATGAAGGTTGATGGAGTTCCACCCAACAATTAGTCCTCCCGTACTAACAGTGGGGGTTATATTGGATTCCATGTAGTAGCTCGCATGGTCTTAGATCTCAGTAATAGTTATCTTCCCACAAAAAAATGAATGTTTCAAATTTTATTTATGTTGATTGCTCATGCATGCATCTACTTATGTACTATATCTTACAATACTTTAACATTTCATTGAGTTGCATGCCTACATACTTAGTACATTCAAAGTATAAATACATACTCTTTTGCCTACGTGATATCATCATGTAGAGACCGACATTGCTTAACATTCACCTCTATGTGGCTAGTTGGACTCGTTGAAGGCTACTATTTTGGTGAGTTCCCATGTTTTGGAAACAACATTCCTTCCTTTTTCTAGCTTATGTTATACAAAGACTTTTGGATACCGTTCATGGAACTTATTTTCCACATAGATTGAGGGTGATCTAGGGACATATCTTAGGCCCTGCCAAGCCTATAAATAGAGGTATCTTCGGACACAAATGTATGATGATTTAAGATTTATAACGACTTTTATTCTATGATGTTCTCCTTTAGTCCTCTATTCCCCTTTTCTTCCGCTTGTTATTGATTGTCATTACCTATGAAAAAATAAATAGATGTGAAGAGGCTTAGGTGAGGTACCTCCGGGTTCCTCATTCACCGTGTCTCACCTAGGCCCTAGGCTTGAATTGTGACATCTTATGTATTTCATTGGGATTAACTTAGCACTGAGATAACTTTGTGGTGGGAACTTGGTAAGAGAGTTCGGAGTAGCAACCCTCAGTTCAAATATAGCTCATGTTTATGTTATATGGAGTCTACCTTGGTAATAGCCTCTTTCTTCTCAGTATGGGAGTTACATCAGATTCCATATTATAGCTCACATGGTCTTAAATATCGATTAAGGTTAATATCTCACAAATTAGGTATGTTTTAATACAAGCTCTTCCTTATGTATTTTCACTTGATTCTTTGACCATATCATATGATTTCATGTTTTAAATAATGCTGGTCATGCATCTCATGTTCACACCTATCATGTTGTCATATTCACATTTATGCGTGTTCTCAGATACTTAGTACTTTCTATGTACTAACACATACTTCATTCCTACATTGTATCATAATATAGGGTCCAACGATTATCCTACGCATCCTACATCTGGCTTTTTGGAGTTTCACTATCATCCACTTTTTGGTGAGTCCTCAGGATCTAAGGACATGACATTTTAGATTTTTTTTATATTTTCATATGACTTTTACTCCTTTTATTGGTGAGCTAGGGCATGTCCTATGCCTCATCTATGTTAGTAGAGGCATGTTAGATTGATAAGTCTAAGTTTTCCTAATCATTCAGGGATTTTTTTTATGTTCTCCCTAATATTCAAGACTTTAATGTTGAGACTTATATTCCATCTTATATTTTAAATGGGGCCTTTACACACCTTTTATACGTGATATATGGTAAGAGGCTTGGTTGGAGTCCCTCTAGGATTCTAATTGTCGTATTGCATCTACAACCTATCTCAGGTCATGACAATGGCAAGTTCATTTCTTACCCTTCTAAGCAACTTAAGGTCATGAGAAGATATACCAACTCATGATCTTAGGATGGTGGCGGTGGTTTTTGCTTTAAAGATTTGGAGACCTTATCTTTATGGTGTTCATGTGGATGTATTCACTGATCATAAGAGTTTGTAATATGTCTTTAACCAAAAGAATATGAATATTCACCAAAGTAGATCGCTCAAATTGATGAAGGAAAATGATATAAGTATGTTTTCCATCAACATAAAGCTAATATTTTGGAGGATGCGCTTAGTAGATTGTCCCTGGTACTATTTCTCATGTTAGAATGAGAAAAAAAGAGTTAAATCATGATGCCATAGCCTTGCCCGTTAGGGAGTTTGTTTTGTGGATTAAGAAGATGGTGGAGTTATTGTTCAAAATGGTTTACAATCTTCTCTTATGAGTTATGTGAAGGCCAAAAAAGTAAAGATCTAGTTTTTGTTGATTTAAAGGAAGCGGTTCTCAAAAAGACCATTGAGTATTTCTTCCAAGGGAAAACGGTGTGCTTCAACATAAGAATCAATTGTGTGTTCCATATATTGATGGTTTGAGGAAGTGGATTATAGTAGAAGCATGTAGTTCTCGGTATACTATTTACCTAGGATCCACTAAGATCTACTGGGATTTGTGGAAAGTCTATTGGGGGAATGACATAAATAAGGATATGACAGAGTTTGTGGCAAAGTGCCCAAATTGTCAACAAGTTAAGGTTGAGAATCAGAAATGAGGTGGTATGGCCCATAACATTGATATGCCTGCTTGGATGATGAAAGATTTGAATCTGGACTTCATCACAGGTTTACCTCGTATGCATTGACAATTGGTTTCTATTTGATGATTATAGATCAAATGACTAAGTCGAAATATTTTCTTAGGGTTAGGACATCTTATTTAGCCGAGATCTATGTTAGGATTTAGGTTCAAGAGATGGTGAGATTACATGGTATTCTATTATCCATCATTTATGATGGAGGTACTCAGTTCACATCTCACTTTTGGAAATTATTTCAGAAAGGTCTTGGTACTCAAGTAAAGCTTAGTACAACTTTTCAACCACATATCGATGGCTAGGCCGAGAGGACTATTTAGACTTTGGAGAATATGTTGAGATTTTGTGAGATTGAATTTAAAGGTAATTAAAATGATGATTTATCTTGGATTGAGTTTGCTTATAATAATAGTTATCACTCGAGTATTTAGACGTGAGAAGAAAAGAGCTCCAATGCAAAGTAGATGATTGGGTTTATTTTAAAATCTAACCTATGAAGGGTGTGATGAGGGTTGTTAATAAAAGGAAGCTTAGTCCCCTCTATGTTGTCCCATGCCATATTTTGAGGCATTTTGGCAAGGTGGCTTATGAGTTGGATTTGCTCGTAGAATTGGAATCAACTTATGTGGTGTTCCATGTTTCCTTGTTGAAGAAGTGTATTGTTCATCCTACCTCAGTTTTGCCATTCGACGATGTTGGCATTGAGAAAAACCTCTCTTATCAAAAATTTCTCATTGAGATTCTTGATTTCCAAGTCCAGAAGATGAGAAATAAAAAATTCACTTAGCAAAAGTCCATTGGAGAAATTAGTTTTTTAAGGGTGCTACTTGGGAGGTCGAAGCCAATATGATGTCTCTATATCCTCATCTGTTTTCCTCCACTTCAGTTCCACCTTGAGGTATTAGTTCCTCATATTTGCTCTTATAGATTCATGAGTTTCAGCTATTATCATGTTTCCATATGCATGCATGTTCATCAAATCAATTTTTAATTCATGTTTTATCTTGGGGTTGATTACTCCTTGGTATTATGCATTTTTATGTGAATTGCACTCATTTGGGTTGTAAGATATCTTTTCCTACTCTATTCATGCTAGTTTGAGTTCCATTTGAGGATGAATATTCTCAAGGGAGAGATATTGTAACTCCTCAAAAGTTGGAAAGATGAGTTGGAAAGAAAATTACAGAAATATTGCTAGTGAAAGTTTATACAAGGCTATGTACGAATCATACAAGGTTCTACTGTATGTATAAGGCTGTCATAGATGAGCCTTGGAAATAGGAAATTTCCTAAGTTTGGACCACAAAATTTCTTAAAGATCATAAAAATATCCATGGATCGTAGACCCATCCATGGATCAATCTTCAAAGGTTGGGATTATGTCTTTCACGAATCATGGTTTGATCTATGGACCGTGGATGGGTTCATAGATCACACACAAGGTTTCAGGGAAATTTGAGAGTTGTACGAGAGGGTACACAGACCATAAAAATGGTTAGGACCCGTGGAGAGTGGTCGTAGACTTGACTTCAGAGACTTAGATTTCAATATACCATAAATGGCATTTGTGGAATCTTCTCGTCAATTATTTTTCCAGGGTTAATTGGGTATTTTCCTATCCTTTTGATACCTATACTATGTTGTTTTAAGCCTATTCCTAAGACCTATAATTGATTTTATTCTTCAAATTAATCTCATTCCCTCTCATTCACTCAAAATCCTAAAAGCTCTCAAAATCTTCTTCTCCAAGGATTCTCTAAAGGTGAATAAAAGCTCTTCAAGCTTCAAGTCCCCTTTTCTAATTCCAAAGTTAGGAATCATCAAGGTACGAGGAAAATTCATCAATGGATCCCTTTTCATCCATTGATACCCAAAGAGACCTCGATTCTCTAATTTTGTTCTTGGCCAAATTTTTTGGGTTTCTATGATTATGGGTTCAATTGTTTACTACTTTATTCATTCACATTGATCATATTATTCATGATTTGATCATAATTACATGATTTTAATGATTTTCAAATGAACCTATGCTATATGAATATGTTGATTTTGAAATCAAGCTTTGAAGATTATGCATGCATTCCGAGTTGAAGAAACTATCTTTTAAGGATGCTTTAGAACAAAGTGTCATTTTGATTTTATGAAAACTAGGTTGCTTCTGATTGAAGTATTCCCACTATGAAAGATTATTACGATTTAGAAACTTTCGATTGAAGTAAAATTTTACTATGAAAAGATTATCATGATTTAGATATTTCGATAAAGTGTATCTTATGCTTTGACTATTTTATAAATCATGATATTTTGAAAGGAACTATTCTTATGATATGAGTCTTATGAATCATTTGGTATTACCCGATTCTAACCTTTTCAAAGACTATCAATATATTATGTATTTTTGTTGAGAGTATTATTTGGCACCGAGTTAGACTAGTGGCAATTACCCAGGTTCCAAAACTATGAGCCCCCATAGGATGTCCCTATTAGATAATACTATCTAGTGGATCCACCTAAGCTTATGATCATGGTCCTTCCCTTGGAAAGTAGGAAACTCTCTTTTTAGTTTGGGAGCAGTTCATTGAACTCCATGTTATAGCGCACATTATTTATGTCATTTGACAGTATCTCTCACTTATGTTATGACTATGTTCTTTTACATCTTTTGCATTGACCATGTTTTATATTTTAAATGATGTTTTCAACAAGATAATATCATGTTTTATCTTTGTCATTCCATTATCACGTTTTCATATCTATCATGTATTATACATGTTATTTCTTGTATGCTTTCCATACTCTGTACATTCAAAATACGAACACATACATCTCTTATTCCTATATTATTTTATAATATTAGTTCTGATGTTCCTCCATTAAGCTATGGCTAATGGATTGATCAGCTTTTCTTAGAGTTTGGTAAGTCTTCATGGTTTTCGTTTAGTCATTTTAGTTTTCAGACAATTTTGTGAGCTACAACTTCGTCCTAGTCATGCCTATGATTAGTAGAGGCTTATTGTCAAACATAGTATGATTTTTCTTTAAAAAGTCTTTGTACTTTGATTTGGTATCATATGAGATTATCATTTACGATTATATTCCATTTTTTATTTATTTTATCATATTAATTATCTTCGGGTCATGCTTATGTTCGGAGCAAACAAGTTCAACGATTTTCTATATTCTATTTATTTCTCTTTTTTGGAGGGAGGGGGGAGGGGGTAGTCAAATAAAATGAAATCTTAATATTTATGAAAAACAAAGCACGAGCATCCGAATAATCATCGATTTGAATAGTCATCTCTTTGAAATAGAGTAAAACGCCCATCGTCCTAAAGTAGTCACCGTGAAGCTTTTGGGAAGAGGGGACTTAGTAGGGCTCGAACCTACAATATCACCTATATGAGCGGTACATTTCAACCAATTAAACTATAAGTGATTTTCGGATCTTTTGTTTGCTCCGTAAGGTAGTCAAAGCCAGTCAGCTTTTCATTAAATAGGCATAATAGTCTTCAACTGCAGAAAAGTAGTGTGGAGAACTGTCAAGTGGCTTTTTTGGAGTCTTTTGAGATTCTATTTGCCATATCACGTGTATGGTATAGTTTCGTTCATGATATTTTGTAATGTATTGGCTTGTTCTTGGTCTAGAACAAGAACAAAACAACATAATCAATGAACAATGGCCTAATAATATCCAGATTATTCTCAATCCTAAACCTAGGCCAATTTCATTATCATTCTACCCAAACTAGGGCGTTCTCCATTAATTGAAATATAAAACACTACCCTAAGAGTACCACCTAAGATTCTAAGGCTTAAGAATCAAATTACATGTTAGCGGAGTAATTAACTTACCTTTCTAAAAGAAATTGATTGTGAACATGAAGAAAATAACCCTAGGTATCCTTTTATTTTCCCAAGAACAAAGTTGCAGATTAATGAGAGGTTTTGGGACTATTCCTATCTTAATTTGTAGCTGGCCTGCTATAGTATCCACTAGCCCGCTATAGCATCCTCGCCATAGTGAATTCCACTCCTATAGTAACTTTCATAGAGACAGAAAATTGAAATTTCTCCCCAAGATCCCATTCTGCAACACACTGTCGAACCTTCATGTTCTAAAATAACACTTTAATGCAAAAATTACTTCCGAAAATTCCTATGTACTCCTTAATGTCTTAGCTAATAGAAAATTCAAACTAAATTAGACATTTGTGAAACCCCATATTTTTTTCTTCTTGCATAACATACGTAGCGTGGCGTGGTTATATAAGGTGTATATGACTTGGTATGGTACATCAAGATAATGATACTGCAAATGCGTTGTAATATCAAAAAACTAAAATTCTAGGTCAAAGGAATCCCTTAAACAAAGGTTCGTGGTTAAGGAAATGGTTCGGGTAGCACCCCACCCGTTCGGAAGGTTTAAAATAACTTGCACCTTTGGAATAATTCCAAGAGTGTCTAATATGCTAATAATATTTTATATAAGGTATTATAATAGAACAATGGTCATATGTTAAGTTTTAGAGTCAAGCAAGTTGCAAAATAAAGGTCGGCAAAAGTTATCTCAAGTATCTCTTATAATTATTTTTAAACTTTGGGTCAAATGTCTCAGATCATTTCTCCAAATATATAAAGATTTATGGGGTCCACTACCTACCAAATCAAAGGCCTATAAGTCTAATTTGCAACCAAAAAAATTATACGTCAATCTAATATAGGATTAAATAGTTATGACTGTTTTATCACAGACTGTTTAGACTGAAACTGGGTCATGAACTGGGTTGGGTCAACAATGTGGTTAAGTCTCCCTTTAGAAGTTTTAAAGTATCAAAACATTTTATTTTCATCCCAAAATAGTAAGCAAGCTGATGATAAGGGTTCTATGGTGTTCTTGGGTGATCTAGGTGAATTTTAACGATTTCTACCGTTAAATTTTGTCCCCGTGCCTAGAATCACTATCTCTACGCGTGGAAATCATTTCCCCCTTCTAATAGTTGCATTTGGAGCTATTTTGTAAGATAGGAATTTTTAGTTTCTGGTGTTTTTTAAAGATTTACAGTTGTTTTGCTAAGATAATCATGTCGGGACTTTTATGATCGGTTTTACGAAGTTCTACGAACGTTTTTCCAAGTTATAATCCTATGGATAATATGCCAATTAAAGCTCAATTATGAAATGTTTATAGGTGCGTATAATTTGTATATATATAGTATTTGCAAATCTTAGGATGTAAGGAACAACTTTGATGAAGGAACTATGGGAATTTGGACGTTTGTTGAAAAGTTATGTTAATGTTAAGCTTCGTCCTTCCTTTAAGAACGGATTATGAAGAATTCCTAAAATGCGAAATGTGATATTTGACTATTCTATTTTTAGAAAGTCCTTCTGTAAAAGGCATTGGGATCGCCGCTAAAGTATTTTCATGATTCTATTTGGTTGATACTCCACTCTGTCGGCTTTCTTGACTATACGTCCATATGTGTGAACTCTTATTCGTCTTTAGGTGATATAACTTAAGAATATTAGGAAAGACATTTAATATTGGCAATCAGTCCTTCTTCATCATAAAAGTGTATTTTAAAAACTTTAAAGTAATACATCGATTTCCCAAAATCTCAAATATAATTTCTATGTTTAAACTACTAAAACACTTATTTTTTTTTAAATACTTTATTTTACTAATTATCAAGGAATTAGGTATAAGAACTAAATGAAGTATCTTAAGCTCCTTATGCACATTTTCAAGGTTAAGTTATTTTTGTAAAAAATCAAGTTAAGTATTCAAGTTTATTTGAAAAACATATGAAGTTCCATGAGGCTTTTATATGCTATACGAAAGTAATTAAGTAATTATGAGAATAAGAGTACTAATAGCCCAAGATTCGCTAAGTTATTGTTATGGCCTAATATGTGAATTCAAAGTTCATATCATACATGGTAAGTTATGCGTGGACTTCAAGCTAAAATCAAAGGTAAGGGGCCTATTTGCCCCGATGATTATATATATTGTACTGATGGCCACAGGTTGGCAATATGATGCCGGTTACCAACCGAAAAGACCACTATTGCTAGAATTTTGTTGGATATGTCATGCATTTACATCAATATATAGATGTATTAACAACATGAAATTATACGAGCATATCAGGCATATTTGATTACTATAAGGTAAAATGTCAGTCGTGGAGGCTATCAGACTTTCAGTTACAAATGGTAATTCTATTACCCATTTTATCTCCACTATTTATGATTCTACTCTCTGCCTTACATACCAGTAAATTTTATTCATCTGATGTCCTATTGCCTAAGGGACACTGCATTTTTGTTTTGTGTGTGCAAGTCCAAGTAGGGATTCTGATCGATCCCTCCGCTAGAATTTGGGATTCAGCTGTGAATTGGTAAGCTCCACCTCTTTCTGTAGCTTTCAAAGGATGGCAAATTTTGTTGTAAAGTTTGGGTATAGTCGAGGCCTTGTCCCGATAGTAATTATGACACTCTTAGAGGCTATTGTGGACACAGTATTCTGAGTTTCCTTTTTGCAACTTTCAGTCTCTAGCCTATAGGTTTGGCATGTATAAATATATGTGTATGCACGTATAACTTCAATTGCATCCTCGTCGTCTATCTAGTAATTTATCATCTTGGATTATATATCTTTGATTATATGATTTGCTTTTATTTAGGTCATGATCTTAATGGTCCAGGCTTAGTATTTCAGATGTTGTGTTGCCCGATCTTTTGGGCCTCTAGTTTAGTTAGCTAGTATGTTCTGTGGCTAACTCAACTAATTACTATATCGAGTGCCATTTCCACCGGCCCTATTTTGGGGTATGACAACATTATCCCAAATTCATTCTCATAATTCCCAATACCGTACCTTACTCATATACCATCTGAGACTGGCCTAACCTGAAATTTAAAGCTACTATACAAAAGTTTTCTACCCCAAAAATCTTTTCACCATTGGCTTTTCCATAAAGATAGGAGGGGTCATTATTATAGATACCAATTTACCCATCACTCATTCCAGAGTGATCAAACAAGAAAACTAGGATAAATAAGAAAGATTGTAGTACCTGAATCCTCTAATAAGTGAGTTTTTTTGTTCGGCATGTCCATCTTGGTTTCCCAAATAGCTTCCTTCACCGAATGATTCTTCCATTGAACCGTTACTGATCCTATCTCCTTATTTCTAAATTTTCAGACATCCTGATCAAGAATTGTAACCAATTCCTCTTTGTACTAAAGAGACTTGTCGAGGAATATCGAGTCTCACTTGGTAATATAATCTCCACCCCCATGGTACCTTTTCAACAAAGACACATGAAAAACTTCTTGAACCCCAAACAAGTTAGTCGGTAAGGCTAACTTGTTAGGCACTAGCCCACACTATCAATAACCATAAATGGACCAATGTAACGAGGGATGAGCTTAACAATTTTACCAAACCTCATGACTTCTTTAATAGGCGACACCTTCAATAGAACTTGTTCACCAACCTGAAATGTCATGTCCCTTTCTTTGCGATCTGCATACTCTTTTTGTCTAACCTGAAATGTCATGTCCCTTACTTTGCGATCTATATACTCTTTTTGTCTACTTTAGGCTGCCAATAGATTGTTTTGGATATACATCACCTTTTTCTTAGATTCCCTTACCTAGTAAACTCCCAAAGGTTTGTCATCCCTAGCTTAAAATCCTGATACATATTGGTTACAACTAAATGAATAGAATATCACAAACAATGGGATTCTGCCAATACATTCTTTGTTAAATAATCAATTTGAGAAAAACAAATCCTTCATTTAATATTGAGCACACCATGTACAATGAGAGTGGCATCCTGAGCCTCCCTAGACACCACCTTAATTCTGAGCTTTTTAAACTTCTCATGTTCAAACTGCTTACCGTTGATTTCATTTATAATAATGGGCTTAATTCAATACTGGCTAACACCCCACCCTTATTTGAGATTCCCAAAATCATGAACTTAGACTCCAAATCTTGAATATCTATAGACAATGGTCTCTTAGACACCCTAGAGTAAGCCATACTGCCCATGTTAACTACCTTCTGATGTAATGCATCTTCCACTACATTGCCCTTACCCTGATGGTACTGAATGGTCACATCATAGTTTTTGAGCAACTCCATTCATCTTCGTAGCATCTGATTTAGGCCCTTCTTAGTTAACAAATGATGTAAGCTACAATGATCAATGAACACCTTACACTTAACCCAATAAGGATAATATCGCCAGATCATAAGGGCAAACACTGCTGCTGCAAACTCTAAATCATGGTTGGGTAGTTACTCTCATCAATTTTGAATAGCATGGAAGCATAGGTATTGCATTCCTGTCCTGCTTCAACACAACACCCAAGGCAGAATGTGAATCATCATAATAAACAATCAAATTACCTTTCACCAGTAATATAAGGATAGGCATTCTGGTCAAAAGGGTCTTAAGCTTTTTGAAGATTTATTCACACAGATCAGACCATATGAATGGTACCTATTTTTGAATAACCTTGTCAGGTGGGTAGAAATCGAAGCGAGGTTCTTAATAAATCTGCGGTAGTAACTAGCAAGACCCCTAAAACTCCTAATATTTACCACAGAGCTAGGCCAGATCCAATTCTTAACTGCCTCAATCTTTTGGGGATCTACAATCACCCATTCTTACGAAACCACATGCCCTAGAAGAGACCGAAGACAACAAAAATTCATACTTGGAAAATTTAGCATAAATTTTTGTTTCTGCAAGATACCAGAATATTATCAAGGTGATCTTCATGCTCCTCTTTAATCTTGGAGTAGATCAAGATATCATCTATAAATACGATCACCAAGGAATCCAAGAATGATTTAAACATACCATTCATAAAGCTCATAGAAGTTGTTTATGCATTAGTCAACCAAAACGACATTACCATGAACTCATAATGACAATACTGAGTCTTGAAGGCTATTTTAGGTATATATTAGAGCTTAATCTTTCACTGATAGTACCGTGACCTCAAGTTAATCTTAGAGAAAATAAAAGCACCATGCAAAAAGTCAAAAAGATCATCTATGCGAGGCAAAGGATATTTCTTCCGGATGGTAACCTTATTCGACTGTATATAATCTATGACAATCCTCATGCTACTACCATTTTTCTTTACAAACAATACCAGAGCACCCAAAGGACAAGCATTGGGATGAATCAAACCCTTGTCATGAAGTTCTTAAAGTTGAGTCTTAAGTCGGAGCCATGCTATAAGGAGGAATAGAACTTGGGTGAGTGCTCGACTCCAAATCAATACAAAATTCAATATCTCTATTAGGAGACATGGAAGACAAATCCATTAGGAATACTTCATGAAACTAAGAAGCTACAGGGATTAACTAAAGAAAAAGGGATTCTGCACTAACATCTCAGAGATGAGCCAAATAGGCCAAACATCCCCTTCCTACTAGCCTTCTAGCCCAAATGAAGAATGTGATATTTTCTAGCTTAGACTTGTACATATCTTCTAACTATAATCTATCCTTACTTGAGATTTTTATAGTCATTGTCTTAGTGTTAAAATTTAGCACAATGGAGTAAGGGGACAACCAAGTTATTTCCAAAATCACATCAAAATCTGCGAAATCCAATATGACTAAACCTACAAAAGTTTGAAAACCCACAAACATAACAGAACGCAAACAATACACATAGGTAACAACTATAAGCTCTCCAACCGAGGTGGAAACAAAGATAGGGGCATAAAGAATATCATGTTTCATTTTAAGACTCAAAGCTAAGTTAGAATATATGTAGGAATAAATAGACCCTGGATCAAACAAAATAGTAGCCATGTGATCATAAATAAGAATAGTATAGTTATCACTGTATCAGACGCCTCAACCTCAAATCTAACCTTAAAAGTGTAACAATAAGCTCTATCATCATTATAGGATACCCCTTTGCCTGGATGAACTACTCCTCTCCCTATATTACCATTTTCTTGACCTCCATGACCTCCTTCTTCACCCACTATATGGATATGATCTACCATTATTACCTCTACCCATAGGTACAAAAATCTTTACCTATTGCTGCAACTAGCTAAGCATTTGCTTGTGAGGGCATTACCTATGGATGTTTCCCTTCCTACAGCAATTAAAATACCTAATATCAAATGATGGCCTGCTTGATGACAAATAGGAAATTCTTTGACCATCTGGTGTTAGAGTCTATTGTTGGACCCATGAATAAGAACTCGTACAAGCAGCCAAAGATGACTAAATTAGACGGGCTAAATACACCCGTTGACCAGAACTTTTGGAGTGGAAAATACTATAATTTCCCATAATTTTTTATCTTTAGCCAATGCCTTGGCCTTCCCAACCTGTTGAATTCCTTTACTTTTTAAAACATAGTCTATTACCTTATTGAATCTCTTTGTAACACTCTAAGATATCCTTGTTTAGAACCCTTAGCAAATCTACAGAAGAAGTTAAGGAGAATATATTATATAGTGACCACAAGTGGGGTCCTACGACCAGTAGGAAGTCCTACGAGTGGTAGGTAGGACTCATAAGTCCCCTCAGAACTTAGAGAAAACTTAGTTAGGAAGGCACCTTTTTGCAAGCCCACAGAATGATCTGTAAGAGGGTTTATGGCCAGTAGGGTGAACTCAAAGACCCGGTGTCACATTCCATCTACCAAACTATGACCTAAGCCCTACAATCCATCCCTATGACCCGCTCTAATGTAAAAGATCCACATAGGGGTCCATAGATCCCAAGTCCCAAACCTCTCCATCTCATTCTATGGGTTGTTTCCAAGTCATATCATAGGTCTACAACCCATAGAAAGGGTAAGTGACCTATTTTGACAAAATCAAGTGAAGTCTAATTTTGGACCCCAGTTCCTACGAGAGGGCCCCTATGGCCCTTACAAGCTTCATAGACAGTAGGAAAGGCCCTTATGTGGCCAAGATAGTTTTCAATGAAGGACATCTAATCTTTTCCTAACTTTCCCAAGTCAAAACCTTGATATTTTGGGACTAATTTAGTTCCTTTATCAGTATCCTACATGAATTTTCTCTCATTAACACTTAGAATATTTGATATTAAGTATGTAAGACACCGAAAGTTGGATAGTCGAACAAAAGAGTATTCAACAGAAACTTGGACAGTTCCACATTTTATGAGTTAGTTTACGACTCGTAAAGACTCTTACGAGTTATAGAGATGATTCGTGGTTGAGAGGAATGAGGCTAGAAAATGGATAAGTCAAGCGTGTGGGTCTATGAGTCATTTGAAAAATCGTGAAAGTGTCTACGACTCTTAGAAGGGTGTCGTTGTTGCAAGTATGAGATCCTGCAACTATCCAATCTCATAACCTACCTTAGGACTCAACAGGACGAGTCATAGTGGTTGAAGACTCATAAAGATGAGTCATATGCAAACTTTAGAGTCTCTTTTTTCAGGTATATCTCAGACCCTGCTGGATGGGTCATTTTTATGACTCATCAAACCTTGTATGAATCATAGGGATCCATTCGTAGGTCAAAAATCCATATGTAATGAAGGGTATATGGGTATTTTCCAAAGTTTGGTTCAATGAACCTAGACACTTTATGGCCAAGTACAAACCCTATAATTACCCAAAGATACTTTCATGCCAAGGCAAGACTACCAAAATGTCTCTCAAGTTTCTCCCACAATTTCTAGCAAGGGTTTCAAGATCAACAAGATTCCTCCTCGAATTCTAATTTATTTCCATCAAGATATGTGAGGAATCATCTATGGGACCTTCCATCCATGGAGTTCTAAGGTTCTTCTGAATTTATTCTTTTGATTTCCAACTCAAAAAATCTAATTTCAATGAATATGCATTGGGTTTTCTTACACATGATGAATTCTATGATATATGATTAAATTACTTATCTAATTGATGTTACTTTCATGAATTACGTATGGTCTAATATAAGTAGTATGATTCTACATGATTTTAAATCCAATATTCGTGGTTTTCAATCAGATTGACTATGTATACAAGTGTTACCCTAATTTCTAGTATAAATTATGACCATGGGTTTTAATTATGTTCAATTTATGAATTTTGTGCAAGTATGAAAGAGGTAACTTAGGATCCTTAATTGGTGACCTAGGAACCAAATGACATGAAATATGCAAGTATGATTTGTAATGTTGAAAGGCTTTTTCTCACATTTCAATTATGATATGAAATGTGATATTCTATGAGTTTTTGAACCTATGAACAAGTTATGATATATGTTAAAGTATGATTATTATGTTATGTATTCCATGGAATTTGAATTAGCACCGAATGACGCTTGAGGTGGGGGCTCGACCTACAGGGTCCTTATATAGAGTCTCTAGTCTCATAAGTACGTGACACCATAGGATTCGTCTTTATGTCATAGCTAGGGGATCCACATGTAACACATGTTCATGACCCACCTAGCGGGGTAGAGTCTACCGTGGCAAGTAGATTCCCCTTTCTTCTGTTGTATGGGGAGACATTGGCATTCCATGTTATAGATTGCATTGTCTTATTATTGGTTATCGTTCTATCACACATATGTATACCCTTTTAATGTTCTTTTGTTTTCTCAATTGTGACTCTTAATGCTTTAATAATTATGTTTTTTTCATGACTTTACTTATCCTCTTTTATTATGTATGTTATTTGATCATTGCGTCCCTATGATTTATATAGAATGGCATGCCCACATACTTAGTAATTCCAACGCACTAACACAAATTTGTTGCCTAAATTGACTCATAATGTAGGGGTGTAGGATCACATTCCTTCCACACGTGGCTAGTTGAGTCCTTACAAAATAAAGTTTTGGTGAGTCCTCATCTATCGAGGGCAAGTTATGAGTTTTTTCCAACTTAATGAATTTTGTTATATTCATGTTGAGGGTGAGATAGAGACATGTCTTAGCCTCTTCCCTTCTTGATTAGTAGAGGTATTTGTTGGACAAACTATGTAGAATTTTATCTACCCGACCTAGGGCCTAGTCATAACACGGCGATTGAAACCCCGAAGGGCTCCAACCAATCCTCTTTACATATCACAAGTATGAATAAGGTAAAGTAATTGCGAAAATAACATAAGAAAAGTCTGAAACATGATCATAATAGAAGAGTAAACTTGACTATATTCTCTCCATATCATTGGTCTAACAATGCTTCTACTACATAAGATGGGTGGGGGCTAAGACATATCCCTAGCTCACCCTCAATAGGAATGAATCAAGTCTTTAGAAAAGAAACAACTCATAACTAGTCCTCGATAGATGAGGACTCACCAACACTCTACCGATAATGGAAGCTCAATTATCGACGTAGGGGAATATGATCCTCAACCCCTACATTATGAGACAATGTAGGAAACAATATGTGTTAGTATGTATGAATGTACTAAGTATGTGGTCAATATATGTAATATCAAAGATAGGATGCATTGATAAAATAACTTATATGATGAAAGAAGATAAGTAAAGTCACAAGTAGTACCATAATGATGAAAGTATTTAAAAGACATATTTGAAATCATGAAAGAACATAGGAGACATAAATATGTGGGATACAACAATAACCGATAGTAAGACCATGCGAGCTATAAAATAGAATCATGATGTCTTCCCATACACCTAAATAAAGGGAAATGTACTTGCCAAGTTAGACTCCACCCCACAAGGTGGTCATGTACATACGCTATATATGGATCCACTAGCTAGGCCATAAAGGAAATCCTACAGTGGCACGTAGTTATGAAACAAGAGATTGTATATAAGGACGACGTAGCTCGAGATCCCACCTCAAGTTACCATTCAGTGCTAAGTCAAATCCCACAGAGCACATACCATAGTAATCATACTTAAAATATATCATAAACATGTTCATAAACTTCATAACTCATAGAATAGCTCACTTTCATATCATACTTGCAATGCGAGTATAAGCCTTTCAACATCACATTATCATTCTTGTATTATTCTTTTCATTAGTTTCCTAGGTCACCACATAGGACCCTAATCACCTTTCTTCATAACTTACATATAATGCATATCTTGAACACATTTGGAATTCATGATCATCATACATACTTCAAGTTTTGCACTTCTACACATCTTGGAGCATAGTAAAACTCATATACATAATCAACTAAGCAAAAATCAAGAGGATAATTTGAAATCCTTGAGCTTCATATCTTAATTCATGTAAATAATCACTTACAATAGCTTCATGTATGGGCATTCATAATTCAACTTAAAATTATTCAAGTATTGTAGAAACATACTTATAAAGATTAAAAACATAATTGAAAACACTGAATGCAATTTATCAAACTAGGGTTAGAAACTCAATTGAAATTAATGAGATTTTGTGTAGAAACCTTGGGACTCCATAGGTGAAAGGAACCCATGGATGAATCCTTACATACGTTGAATGAATTTGAACTTGGAATTGAGAAACGAGAATGTTCTAGAAGAAACCCTAGCCAAACTTGATGAACAAGATGAACTCTTTGAAAGAACATTGAGAAAGAAGTCTTAAAGTTTTTGAGGAGTTACTGAGTAAAAGAATAGACTTAGGTGTCTTTAGGACAATTACGTAATGAATCTAGTCCCCAAAAATGTCCACACATTAATGAAAGAATAGGGAAATGACTGAATTATCCTTCATTTAACTGGAAATGGGACTCACCATAGAGGAGCCATCAAGATCCCTGATCATCACCACGACCCATAGTGGAGTCCTTGATGATTGACATGGATCTTTAAATTTGGGATTGCAGGGGAAGAGTTTCAAGACTTCCTCTATGGAGACCTTTACTATGCATCGGGGTCATCATGGTTCGTGTACCATGGATGCGGTGTAGGACTTGCAGGAGATCTTGCAGTATTACTTAAAATGAGACCCACCTTTGTCCATGAAATGTTATATGGCCTATGGGGGTAAGGCGTGGTCTTGTCCTTTGGAAATATTTTATGGGTTTCATGGGAGGGGTTACCACGGAGGGCACTATGTTCCGTGGTGCTCACCACAGACCGTGGTCCCTTGTAGTGGTAACTTCCTTGTAGGACTGAGTTTTAGAACCACCACCATAGTGGCTCATCATGAGGAGTAGTTATAACCATGGCCTGTGATGGCCTTTGTGTTCATCACCGAGTGCCAAAATCTGCATTTTTATTAGTTTTCTTATTTTGTTCCTTGTTTTCTGACTTTCCAACTTCTGGGGTCTTACAATATCTTCTCCTTGGAAACATTCGTCCTTTAATGGGACTCAAACTGGTTTGAATTAAATTAAAAAAGGAACGTAACAGCCCAATATAAATGCAAAATATCTCAATAATGCATAATACATTAAATCTTTAATCACAAGATAAGAAATGACCTTAAAACGCATTTCATGAACATGAATGCATATAAAACTATGAGAACTAATGAAACACGTGATTTTGGGAAATTTGGATCATGAAGTATCTAAACACCTCAACTAGTCATGAAAGGAAAGAGATGAGGATATCAGGACATCATATTATCTTTGTGTTCCCACATAGTCAACCTTTTGATTCCTCCATAACACTTTAACTGAAGCTATTTATTTGTTTCTCAACTTTCTAACTTGCTAGTCTAAGATCTCAATCGGAACCTCTTCATATGAAAGACTCTCTATAACCGCAATGCTATGCAAAGGCACAATGGAACTAGGATCACCAAAAAGGTTCCTCTATAATGAAACATGGAGCACAGGATGAAATGATGCAAAATCTGAGGGCAAATCCAACTCATAAGCTACCTTACCAATCCACCATAAAATCTGATATAGGCCAACATAGAGGGGAATTACCTTCCCTTTCTTACCAATATGCATTACACCCTTCATGAGTGAAATTTTCAAGTAAACCCAATTATTAACTTCAAATTAAAGTTCCATTCTTCTCACATTAGGACTTTTGTCAACTTTGGGCTGTCTTCAATCTTTCTCTAATGCGTCTTACTTTCTTTCTCGCCTCAAATACCAACTCGAGTCCTATAAAAGAAACTTTACCAACCTTAAACTAATAGATAGAGGATGTACACTACCTACCATACAATGCTTCAAATAGAACCATTTTAATGCTTGAGTGATAACTATTATTATAAGCAAACTCTATTAATGAAAACTGATCATCCCAATTTCCTTTTAAGTCAATAATATATTCTCTCAAAATATCTTTTGATGTCTTATTGGTGCGCTTAGCCTGACCATCCGTTTGTGGATAAAAAGTTATACCAAGTTTCACTTGGGTACCAAGACCCTTTTGGAATAATCTCCAAAACTGATATGTAAACTAGGTACCTCGATCTGAAATGATAGATAATGGAACACCATGAAGCTTAAATAACTCTTGAATATTCAATATAGTATATTCCTTGACTGAATATGAAGTCTTAACTAGAAGGAAATGTGCTGACTTAGTCATTTGGTCAACAATCACCCAAATAGAGTCATATTGCCTATGAGTACGAGGCAAACCTATAACAAAGTACATATTCAAGGCTTTCAACTTAAAGTAGGAATCTCAATGTCTTAACCCAAAACTTCCAATTTTTGATGCTCAATATTAACTTATTAACAATTAGGTCCCTTAGCCATGAATTCCGTAATATCCCTTTGCATGCCATTCCACCAATATACTTCTCTCAAATTTTGATATATCTTTATGGAACCGGGATGAATAGAATATCCTGAACTATGGGCCTTAGAAAATATCATGTCTTTCAAGCCATCCACATTCGAAACACAGAATCTACCTAGATATCTCAAGACCCATCTCCACTTTTGGAGAAAGCCTCAATGCCTTTTTTGACAACCGATTTCTTCAATTCAACATAAGCAGGATCACTATCTTTCTTTGCTTTTACATCCGCCATAAGAGATGATTTAGAATCATTTTACACAATGAAACAACCATCTTTGGAATCAACCAATTTAACACCCATACGAGATAATCGATGCACATCCCGAACTATCTCTCTCATAGCATCCTCAATATGAGCAACATTGTTTATAGACAATCTACTAAGAGTCTCGGTAACTATATTTGCCTTTCCTAGATGGTATAGCACACACATGTCATAATCCTTCAATAACTCAGGCCATCTTTTTTGGTTAAGGTTCAAGTCCTTTTGAATGAACACATATTGCAAACTCTTGTGATTGGTGAAAAAATCTACATGGACACCATAAAGATAGTATCTCCACAACTTCACATTAAATACCATCGCCACTAACTCCAAGTCATGAGTTGGGTAATTCTTCTCATGTGCCTTGAGTTTCCTTAAAGCATAATCTATCAGTTTAACATTTTGCATTAGCACACAACCAAGAGAAACTCGTGAAGCATCTAAAAACACAACAAATCCATCAGAACCTTTCGATAAAGTTAACACCGAAGTGGAGTTAAGCTTATTCTTTAACTCTTAGAAGTTTTTCTCATATACCCCAGACCATTGGAATTTCATATTTTTTTGAGTGAAAGTAGTCAAAGATGATGAAATGGAAGAGAAACCTTCCACGAACCGTCCATAATAACCAGCTAAGCCCAAGAAACTTCGAATATCATAAGGAGTCAATGATGTAGGCGAATTCTTAACTGCCTCGGTCTTTTTTGGATCAACCATTAGTCCTTCTATGGAAAAAATGTGACCAAGGAAGGCAACTGAACTTAAACAAAACTCATGTTTGCTAAAATTTTCTTATAACTGATGGTCCTTAAGAATTTTCAACAAATCCTCAAGTGATCGGTATGCTCTTCCTCACTTTAAAAATAGATCAAAATATCATCAATAAATATGTTCACGAAATATTCAAGTTTGACTAAACATCCTGTTCATTAAATCCATGAAGGCTGTAGGGGAATTTGTTAGTCCAACAAACATAAGAAAGAATTCAAAGTGACCATGCTGAGTTGAAAAAGCCATATTTGGAATGTCACATTCCCTTACTCGGAGTTGATGATAATCTGATCAGAGATTAATTTATGGAAAGTAGCTTGCCCCTACAATTGGTTAAACAAATTATCTATCCTCGGAATTAGATACTTGTTCTTCACCATGACCTTATTCAATTAAAGATAATCTATAGATATTTAGAGTGACCCATATTTCTTCCTAAATAATAACACGGGGAGCACCCCAAGGTGAAATACTTTCCCTTATTAAAACCTTATCCAAAAAATCCTTCAATTTCACTTTCAACTCCATAAGTTCCACCGGATACATAGGGAATAAAAATACGTTGAGTATCAAGAAGGAGATCTGTGCCAAAGTCAATTTCCCTTTTGGGAGGAACACTGGCAATTCTTGAGAAAATACATTGGGAATCTCATTAACTATAGGGACTGAGTCAAGAGTAGGAGTTACGTAATCAACATCCCTAACTCGAACTAGGTGATTGATAGACCCTTTGGAAATCATTTTCTGGGCTTTAAGATATGGGATTAATCAATATTTAACTACCAAATCATTACCTTTCCATTCAAGAGTAGGCTCATTAGAAAATTGAAACATGACTTTACGAGTTCTACAATCAATGGATACATAAAAGGCATATAACCAATCCATACAAATAATAATATAAAAATCGGTCATGTCTAGCTCAACAAGATCACAATGGATAACGTTATACAAGACTGACACGGGACAATTTCTATAAACTCTCTTGGATAATACTGAATCACCAATGGGCGTATAAATCGAAAAGGGTTTTATCAACACTTCGGGGCACACATCAAACCTCATAGAAAGGTTAGGAGTAATGAAGGATAAGTTGGCACCTAGATCAATCAATGCATAGACATCAAAGTTAAAGATGCGTAACATACCTATGACCACATTGGGATCTTATCCATATCTTGCCTAGCATGAAGATCACATAATTAGTTGTTGCATTGGCTACCCTTGTTGTGATCTTGGAACCTTGTTGCACTTGGCCTCCTTGCGCTATTTGGCCTTGGGGATTACCTTCTTTATCTTTATTGGAAATATGAGGGTATTTGGATTGCCCATGACCCATCTTGCCACATCCATAGAAAGCACCCATTGCCATTATACATCTACCTCCACGATTCTTCCCACACTTTGCACACTTGGGAAATGAAGGGCTACTAGCATTCAAAACTCCTCCATGAACCTTAGGATATCGTACCCTATACCTATCAAACTTTTTTCCCTAACTTTGACCTTGTTGAGAACGATAATTTCCACTATAGGTCCTAGCATTAGAGAACCCACATTCATACTGAGCCCTCTTAGAATCCCTCATTCTCATCTCTTTGAGTTTCTCCCCATCAATTTTCCCAGCAAGGGTCATCAGATGAGATATGTCTATTTCCTTAAAAAGCATAATTGTATGACATTCCTTTGCAACAAAGTCGGACATCCCCAATATAAATTGGCTCATGCGGGCATGTGGATAAACAACCAATGAAGGAATATACTTGGATAGCTTAGTGAACTTAAGGTCATAGTCCCTCATACCCATGTTGCCTTGTCGAATATTGATGAACTCCAACACCTTGGTTTTTCTTAAATCAAAAGAGAAAAAATAATCAAGAAAAGCAAGTTTAAAGGCTTCCCAATCAATAGGTCCTTCATCCACCCTCTTTATCTTCCACTGAGTATACCAAATTTGAGAAACACCCTTGAGTTAGTAGGCCTCCAACTCTGCTTGTTCTTCCAAAGTCACTCTCATAATACACATATTCTTATAAACCTCTTCAATGAACTCTTGAAGATCTTTATCAACCTTTGAATCATGAAATTTAGGAGGGTTCATTCTTGCAAAGTCGCTTACCTTAGATGCCGGAGTAGGAGAATTAGGAGGACCGCAACCTCTTGGTTGGCCACAAGTTGGGCTAGCATAGTAATAGTTTTCCGAAACTCTGCATTAGTAACTTGGTATGATAGGGGACCATTGTCTTGAAGGACTAAAGAAACTTAGTACTAATTAGCATTGACCTTGCTTTGCATAGGTGCTTTTCTTGGAGGTATTTCTGAAAATTGCGAAGGACAATTGTTAGGGAATAAAATTCTTAGATATACTCTATTGCATGACATAAATCATAAAAGAAGTGAGAATTTTCCTAAAACACCTTATAGCCTCCTATTCATAGATGTGGTGCGCTTCACTACTATGAATAAGACTCTACTTGATGCGGCATATTGGACTCCCTAGGACATCTTAAACCTTGCACTGTGATACCAAGTTTGTACGACCTGACCTAGGGCCTAGTTGTAACATAGTAATCAAAATCCCAAAGGGCTCCAATCAAGCCTCTTGACATATCACAAAGATGCATAAGGTAAATTAAGTGAGGAAATTACATGAGTCTAAAACATGATAAAAAAAAGAAGAGTAAACTATGTAGCCTTCAATGAATCAACCTGCCACATATAGAACAATGTTGGTCCCTACATTGTGATATCATGTAGGCAAAAGAGTATGTGTTAGTACTTTGAATGTACTAAGTATGTTGGCATGTATGAATATTTAAGAAATATTAGAACATTTATGTAGGATAAGACATAGTGCAATGCTCACATAATCCATTATGTAAATAACATTAGAAGCAATTATTTTGTAGGAAGATGATCATAAATGATATTTAAGACCATGCAAGCTCTTACATATAATTCAACATAACCCCTTACATTGGCACAGAGAGAATAATTGCCAAGTAGAACACCGTCAAACTTCATTCATTTCTTTAAATTTAACTTTAAGGGCTATTTGTGGATCCACTAGCCTAAGCTATAAAGGCTCCTATGTTGGTGCATAGTTACTGAGAAAAAGCATTGCTACTAGGATTCCCTTACAGAATCCCACATCAATGCCCCATCCAGTGCTAAGTCAATCCCACAAAATAGTTAATATAATAAAAACATAATCACTTACATAGCTTTAAGTCATCAAAACATCATTCGGTAGAATAGCTCATTAAAATCTTTCATTTAATCCATACAAGTTAGAATTGTCCTTTCACAAGCAGAATACATCATTTCCTAATCATTTCATCATTCTTTTATTTTATTAGGCTCCCTTTAATCATAAACATTTTCTTTGATAAACTTTTATTTTTGAGTCAAATATTTTATTTTAATTTCATTGAGAACATAAAAGAACTAGGTGGGTTCTATTCATTTCAACATTCAAATCATTGACATCAATGCTAGCATGAATGAGAGTAATGTAATGCATAAATTAAAACATGTTTAAACAACCTATCAATACATGTTAGAACTAATTTTACATACCTTCATATAAGGACCTTGATAAATGATTCATTTCATGAAAATAAGAGCCAATATAAGTTGAGATAGATACATAAACTTCAAATGTTGAAGATTCTACACATTTGGAATTATAATATGAAAACCCATAAAATTCATCACTTGAATATTGAGTTGCTAAGTTTAGGAAAAAACCATTTACACTCCAAGGATGGAAGAACCCATGAATCATACCCATATACCTTGGGGAATAAAACTCTAATGCAAGCTTGGAAATAATGGAGACCTGATCTTCTTTGAGGATACCCTAGAACCAAACTTGAGGATGGAAGAGACCTTGAGAGGTTAGGTTTTTTTTGAGGGATTTAATATGAGGAATGAGGGCTTTGGAAGGTTTAGGGTCTTTTAGATAGGTGAATTCAGTAGTCAAAACGACCTCACTATGTGTTAAAAAAGGAAAAGACCAAAATACCCCTTTTAAATCTAGCCATATTGGGCCTCACGGAGCACCCATCATGGTCTGCGGTTCTTACCACAGCCTATGGTGGTGTCTCGTGTTAAATGAAATAGAGGAAAGATTTTGGAGTTTGTTAGAAAAGTCTCCGAACTTCCTCCACAAATACCTTCATGGTTCGTGGAGGGCATCACAACCCGTGAACCTTGGTGGTGGTGCAGGACCTGCAGGAGTGACAACCACGAAACACACTACAGTCAATAAAGAGCTCCACTGCCCGTGGTGGTCCCTCGTCGTACTTGCCTTAGAAAGTAATCTAGACCTGTAGGGGAGGGGTCACCATAGAGGGCTTGATGGCCTGTGGTGCTCAACATGATCCGCGGTCCTTTCTCATGGTCTCTTACCTATAGGGTTGGGTTTTGGAATCTCTGCCATGGTGACTCACCACAAGGCATAGTTTGGACCACAGCCCATGATGGCATTTCTTAGTCATCACCTAGTGCCAGTTTTCTGGATTACTCTGCACTTTCATTATTTGTTCCTTGTTTTAGGACTTTTCAAATTTTTAGGGTCTTATATAAAGTCATAAAAAGAACCATAATGATCAAAGCATTTAAAAGACATATGTAAAATCATGAAAGAACATAAGAGAATATACTTATGTGGGATAGAACCATAACCTACAAAAATACCATGCAAGCTATAACATGGAATCTTGAAGTCTCCCCCTATATTGGAAGAAAGGAGAATCTACTTTCCAAGGTATAATCTACACTGCTAGGCAGGTCATGTACTACGCTATATGTGGATCCACTAGCTAGGCCATAAAGACAATCCTATGGTGGCACGTAGTTATGAGACACGAGACTTTATATAAGGACCATGTAGGTTGATCCCATATCTCAAGTCATAATTCGGTGCTAAGTACAGTCCCATATAACATATAACATAGTAATCATACTTAGCATAGATCATAAACTTTTTCATAAATGTCATAACTCATGGAATAGCTCATTTTTATATCATCTTTGCAATGTGAGTATAAGTATTTCAACATCACAATATCTTGATTGCATAATTCTTGTCATTAGGTACCTAGGTCACCACATAGGGCCCTAAGTCACCTTTTTCATAACTTGCATAGAATTCATATCTTCAACATACTTGTAGTTCATGGTCATAATACATATTTGAATTTAGAGTAAAACTCATATACATAATCAATTGAGTGAAAATCATAAGGATACTTTTAAATCCTTAAGCTTCATAATCATAATTTATGTAAATCATCACTTAAAATAGCTTCATGCATGGGCATTAATAATTCAACTTAAAATCCTTCAATAAATGGATAAATATTCTTATAATGATCATTTATAATGATTAAAAACATAGTTGAAACAGCCCAATGCAATTCATCAAACTAGGGTTACAAACCCAATTAAAATTAATGAGATTTTGAGTATAAACCTTGGGACTCTATGGGTGAAAGGAATCCATGGATAAATCCCTACATACCTTGAATGAATTTAAACTTGGAAATAAGAAATGAGACTTTTTCTTGAAGAAATACCAGCCAAATTCGATGAAGAAGATGAACTCTTTGAAAGAACCTTGAGAGAGAAGTCTTAAAGGTTTTGGGAGTTAATGAGGGAAAAGAATAGTCCTAGGAGTATTTAGGAAAATTACATAATAAATCTAGTCCCAGAAAAAATCAAATTACATTAATGAAAAAATAAGGAAATGACGGCATTATCCTTCACTTAACTTGAACTAGGTATCACCACAGAGGATCCATCATGGTCTGTGATCATTACCACAACCTATGGTGGTGTCCGTGATAATTTACTTGGATCTTGAAATCTGGGATTGCAGTGGATGAGTTTCAGGACTTTCTCTACGAAGACCTTCGCGATCCGTGGAGGTCATCACGATCTGTGAACCATGGACATGGTGCAGGACCTGCCGGAAGGCCTTCAGGGGTTCTCACTAAGATACCCACCACGATTCGTGAAAGACTATATGGCCCCTGGTGGTGAGGCTTTGTTCTAGCCTTTGGCAATATTCTGAGGGTTTCATGGGAGGAGTTACCACGGAGGGAACTACGGTCCGTGGTCAATTGTTATAGTGACTCCCTTGCAGGACTGAGTTTTAGATATGCCACCATGGTTGCTTAGCACAAGGCGTGGGGAAGAACACTGCCTATGATGGCCTTCGTGGTCATCACATGGTGCCAAAATCTGCATTTTCCTTAGTTTTCATACTTTTTTCCTCATTTTTCAACATTCTAACTTTTGGGGTCTTAAAAGAATCTATGTTGTCATATTGATATATGTTTATGATTCACGTTTCTAAGACTCTTTATTATAGTATTTTGTCTTTACTTTAACTTATGCATGCTCACGATATGTTAAGAGCCTTGGTTAAAGGCCCTTTGGGGTTTTGATTGCTGTGTCACGTCTATGCCTAGTGTGGGTCATGTAAAAGAATTAGAGAGGAGAAAATCTAGGGTTCAAGAGACTTCTTCAAGTTTGTTGAGTTTCACAGAGAATTTGATTCTTCTAAGTATATAAGTCTATTAATAGAATTGGATTGATTTCATCTGCGTACCCTACATCTAAATTACATTGTAAGATAGTTCATGTTAAATTTTAGCCGTAGTTCAATTTAATATAGAATGAGTTAATTTTTCCCTTTGCATTTAATTATTTTGAGATTGTAATTGATCCTATATATACCAAATTGTTAAATGGATTTTTCATGTTCATATTCACACTAACCATTAGTCCGTTGATGTTCATTGATTCATTAGTCATTGTTGAGTTAACGTATTGACATATTTTCATGCATACTGAGAAAAGTGTTTGACTTCATTTTTTTAGATGAGTTCTTGAAGTTATATATTATTGATCTTATACCTATTTTGTTGAGTCTAAATGAGTATAAAATGGTGTTTTCAAGAGGAGAGGTTGACCAGAAATGAGTAGTCTTAAAGCTTTTTTGATTGAGAGAATGAGCATAAAGAGTTGAGAAGAGTTTGTGTCTTTCTATGTACATTCTAATGAGACTAGATGAGATGATTTTGAGTATTTTACACACTTTATGTAATTGACCATAATGAATTATGTTTTGGATGTAGTATTGAGCACCAATTTAAGTAAGAGTTCAGATAACTCAAGCACCATAAATTATGTAGTCAGCGTATGATAGGATCATGCCTTTGATTTGGGCGATTTCTCATATGTCCCAAAAGAGGTCTTTTTATATGGATGTAGTGATGTGACGCCCCTTACCCAGGTAAGGTATTGGATGGCTATGGAAATGATAGTTCTTAGATGTATCATCACTAGATCATAAGTGATGGTTGTCGGTTAGAGTAACTCTCTAAAAAGTAAATATAACTTCTATACTTAGTTACATTTATCTGTTATTAATATTTGAAGAATTGTATAATTCTTATATTTTCATGCTTTATTGTGTTAAGTTATTTTAGTACTTATTCCACTGAGTATCCTTTGAGCATATTTCTATTCATCCATTACTTATATTCCATGTACTGACAGCACTTAACACTGCATTTTTGCATGATGCAGATAGATGTGTTTGAGATCCTCATTAGGTGCATAGTTGAAGATCAAATTCCTTCCAGCTTTTCATGAGAACTTATTGCATTTGGAGGAATGCTTTATTTCAGGCATTTTTTTAATTTTGTAGCCTTTTGTAGTAGTCGTGGTATTGTCTTGGCACATTCTTAGTAGTCATATAGAGGCTTCATAGATAGAGTAGATGGTGTGTTAAACTGATTCTTTAGTCTATTTTAAAATTATAATTTTGTTATTGAGTTTATGAAATTGGTTGAATTATCTAATTTCTTCTTGATGATGATGTTTTGAAATTCCTAGATGAGTTACTCATTTCATGAGTTGAGTCTTCCACTGGTTGAGTTAGTCAAACCAAGGGTTCTCTTGGGACCAACAATAGTTTCCAAGTGCCAGCCACATTTAAGTTGTAGGCTCGGGGTTTGACAAACTTTGTATCAGAGAATAGAGTTCAAGAATCCTAGGGTGTAGATAAAGTCGAGTATGGTAGATTCCTTCTTATCGAAGTGAAGTGTACCACATCTATAATGGTAAGGCTACATGACCTTAGGAATTGTCTAACTTTTTTTGTACTCAACGTTCTTGTGATAGAGTTTCTATAAAAAAATCCAATTATTATGTTTCACATTTTTAGATTATGCCTTCAAAATACACTTTTAGTTAGAGAAACATCACCGACAATGATATCCCACCGACTATTATGCCTCAGCCATCTGGAATGTAGACAAGGAATAGAGCCTGTGTAGCAGAGGCAGTAAATGATCCCATGACTCAAGATGTTCCATAGACTGCTCAGCCTACCCTTACTTCTAAGGTGGAGTATAGAGGAGATATCACCATGCTCACTCAGTTGATGGCTGCCTAGTTTGGTCACCAAAGTATTCCTATCCCTAGCTCTTGTATTCAAGAGCCATATGATTCTACCAAAGTTAGAGACTTCTTTTAGAATGAACCAACTAGTCTTCACAAGGTCCAAGGTTCAGGAGGCTCCTCAAAATTTTATTTATGAGATGTGAAAGATCTTGAAAGCTTTGCATGCTACTGAGGTTGATGGAGTTGAGCTTGTTTCCTATCATCTCAAGGATGTTGCAAATGTCTGGTATAATTAGTGGGAGGGGAGCTGTGCTGAGGATCCTGAGCCTACTATTTGGGATTCTTTCTTTGAAAAATGAGGGAAGCAAAGGTTGAAGAGTTTATGAGCCTAAAACAAGAAGGTTTGATTGTAAAGGAGTACAACCTTAAGTTCATTCAAATGTCCAGGTATGCTCCAGAGATGGTTCCTGGAATGAGGTCCAAAATAAGAAGTGTATCTCTAGTTTGGGAAAGGATGTCAAGAAGGAGTTCAAGACCATCTTGCTGATATTAGACATGGGTATTTCTATGTTTATGGTCTATGAACAATAGATTAAGGACGACAAGAAAAAGGATAGAGAGGGGCAATGACCAAGAATGCCAAGTCAGTAAGATATGAGCCTAATAATCAGAAACAAGGTAATGGCAACCGGCCTTTCTTTCAGAAGAGGCCGTCTGGATATGCACCATTTTCAGCAAGTATATCTATGCCTAGCACTCGGAATGATCAAAGGTCGTAGAGTAATCAGAATTTTAGAGTTTAGGGTTCCATGTCCCAAGGAAATATGGCCCAAGGTCCTATGCAGAAGTCGCGTGGTCATGTGGGTTATTTCCATAAGTAAATTCCATCTAGGAGAGTGTTGTAGGAGCACGAATGTTTTCAATGAGTGTGGTCAAGTGGGTTTCTTCCATAGAGAATGTCTGTGGGGAGACAGGGTGATGGGGGCAATAAGGACCAATCTTCTATTGCATCACCTCCACATCTAGTTGTTCAAAGAGGTTCTACTTCAGGGATAATGGAAGTTCAAACCATCTATAAGCTATTAGTAGTCATAAAGATCAGGTGAACTTTCCAGATGTTGTCACAAGTATGCTTAAAGTCCCTTTCTTTCATGTTTATGCTTTATTTGATCCTAGAGCTACTTTTTCCTTTGTGACTCTCTATGTTACCATTAAGTTTGGGATCCGTATAGAGCGTCTTCTTGAGATATTCAGTGTCTCAACTCCTGTTAGTTAGTCCATTCTTGCTAAGACAGTCTATAGGGATTGTAAAGTTCCTATCTAACCCCGAGATAGCATAGATGATTTAGTAGAATTAGATATATTCAATTTTAATGTTATTCTAGGCATGGAATGCTTTTTCCTTGTTATACCACGGTTGATTGCATGAATTGAATTATTAAATTCCAATTTCGTAATGAGTTTTGTATAGAATGGAAGTGTAGACAAAAAGTGCCTAAGGGTCGATTTATATTTTACTTTAAGGTGGGGTAGTTAGTCTCCAAGGGGTGTATCTACAACATGGATCGAGTTAGAGATGCCAGTGTTGAGATACCATCTCTTCAAACAGTTCTAGTTGTTAATGAGTTTCCTAAGGTTTTTAACTGATGATTTACTTAGAGTCCCTCCCAATAGGGAGACAGACTTTGGGATAGATATTTTACCAGATACGCAACCTATTTTTATCCTTCAAAATAGAATGATTCTAGCTAAGTTAAAAAAGCAGAAAGAGCATTTAAAAGACCTTGTTGATAAGAGATTCATTAGGCCGAGTGTCTCACCTTGGGGCACTCCTATCCTATTCATGCAAAAATAAGATAGTTCTCATAGTATGTGTATTAACTACCATCACTTGAACAAGGTCACCATTAAGAATAAGTACCCTCTTCCTAGAATCGATGATTTTTTCTACCAATTTTAGGGTTCCACTTATATACCTTAGATCAGACTATCATAATTAGATGGTGAGGGAAAGTGACATCCCAAAGATAACTTTCAGAACCTATTATTATCACTTCGAGTTTCTTGTCATGTCTTTCGATTTAACTAATTCCCCTACAACATTTATGAAACTCATGAATCAAGTGATTAATTAGTATCTCGACATATTTTTCATCGTGTTCATCGACTATAGAGTGATATACTCTTGCAATAAAGAAGAGCATGCCAGCCATTATAGAATTATTCTTTAGACTCTCAAGGATAGGGAGTTGTATGCTAAATTTTCTAAGTGTGAAATGTTTCTTGAATATGTGGTGTTGTTTGGCCACATTATATCTTGTGAAGGTATCTAAGTTGATTCACACAAGATTGAGGCAGTTAAGAATTTGCCCAGACCCACATCCTCGACTGATATAAGGAGTTTCTTGGGTTTTGCCGATTATGACAAAAGATTTATAGAGGCATTTTCATCCATATTATATCCTTTGACTAAGCTAACTCTAAGGAAAACTAAGTTCCAATGGTCCGACGCTTGTGACAAAAGTTTCCAAGAGTTGAAAATCGAATTGACTACTGCCTTGGTGTTGTCCTCACCCGAGGGAACAACTGGTTTTGTTATTTTTGTGATGCATCCTGATTTCTATTGGGGTGTGTGTTGATGTACAAAAGTAAAGTTATAGCATACGCCTCTAGAGAACTTAAGAACTATGAGAAAAACTATCTGACTCAAGACCTCGAGTTGGCAGCAGCGATATACGCTCTCAAGATCTGATATCATTTTCTCTATGAGGTGCATGTAGATATGTTTATTAATCACAAGAGTGACCAGTGTGTCTTCAATTAGAAATATCTAAACGTGAGGCAGAGGAGATGACTGGAGTTGCTCAAGGACTATGACATGAGTGTTTTCTACCACCCAGGTTGTCACACCCCAAGCTAGACTCTGGTAGTGAAATGACGATCGAGATACTAAAGGATTCCAACCAATCCTCTTAGCATACATTGCATTCATAAGGTCAAGTAAAACATAATAAAACAAGAAGAATAACAATCTCATTCATAGATGTGTAAGAATAAAAGGAAACTCAAGTCATATGTCCAAAACGGACTACATCACACTATGTCTAAACATGCCTCTATAAATAGATGAGAACTTAGGACAAACTTCTAAGTCACCCTAACATAAGATAATCAAAAGTGGAAATCATGCAAGAAGTTCTCATCCTCGATGAATGAGGACTCACCAAACAACTCTAGATATAGCAAGCGTGATCATTTGTCCTTCCATTATGAGACAATGTAGGAAAAAATATGTGTTAGTACATAGAAGGTACTATGAAAGATATGCATGAATAAGAATAAACCATAAGAAATATGGGCATAGGATGCATGACCAATATAATGAAAACCACAGATAAGACTTAAAGCATTTGAAATCATGTTGAACTTATGGTTAATGCATCATAAACATCATAGAAAAAATTTCATCAGTTCATATAACTTGAGTGGGATAAGACCTTTAACCAACATCTAAGACCATGCGAGCTATAACATGGAATCCGATGTAACTCCTACATCAAGAAGAGAGAGGAAAGTTTCCAAGGTAGACTCCATGAGATCATCTTTAATATTAAGATCTCTATATGGATCCACTAGCTAGGCTATAAAGGCAACCAATGGGGGAAACATAGTTTGGGACTTTAGGTTGCAACTAGGATTCCATTGGATAACAAAACATTGGTTACCAGACCAATCCCAACGTAGAAGTCCTCGATTCTTAGTCAATATCCCAATGGAATTCATTAAAAGATCTTCAATAACATCATGAAAATAATCATAAGAGTAGCTCATTAACATAGTTGATTCATAAGAATCCATAAACTTGGTGAGAATTGTCCTTATCACCCTTTAATCATGATTGTGTGAGAATTGTCCCTATCACACCACAATAAACTTCTTGAACATCATCGAAATATTATTATAACTTTCATTAGTCATTCATAAGTCTGAACCTCTTTCATAAAAATCTTTCTATGAAAATCATTAAAATTCATCATCATAATTCATGGAAATCATAATTGAATAAAGCTTTATGCATGGGAACTAGTAAAACAACTTGAATTCATGCAATCAAGATAGAATCATTCTTATAATAATCATTGAATCCAAATAAAAACCTAATTGAAAAGGTCCAATGCAATATCATCAATCTAGGGTTAAAAGTGATTGAAATTCAAGAAATATTTGAGGAAACCATTGAGACTCCATGGGTGAAAGCAATCCATGGGTGAAATATGACATACCTTGATGAATCTAAATCAAAAATTGAATAAGATACTTGTGTTCTTGAAATCCTAACTTGAATTGTAGGAGAAGACCCATGAGAGAATAACCCTTCAATGCCTTAGAGAAATTTATTGAATGAATAAGGATAGGGGATTTTGAAGGGTTGGGGTATTTATAGGTTCTGAACTTTCCCCTAAAAGGTTCTAGATTCATTGAACCAAAATTGGGAAAAGACAATATTACCTTTCATTAATTGAACTCAAAAGGCCCTACGAATGGACTTCTATAACTCATCATTACTTCTACGAGTTGTAGAAATGAATTGTCCTACTGACTATGAGAAATCTACAAACCTGAGTCTTTTAATCATTCATTCTTACTATTCGTCAACATATTTATAGGTCGTAGGACCTATTCCTCTTATTGACCCTGAGAAACCTGCAAAATTGAGTCTTGGTTCTTTTTTTATGGGTCAACTTTATGAGTCATCGAAGGTGCTATGAGTCATCAACATGACTCATAGAACCTCCTTCATACTTGGCTAACCTTCCTTCCTTAGTTCCAACCAAATTAGCTACTCCTACGACTTGTAGGAATGCCTACAACTCATAGGTCAAGTCGTAGAGTTGAGGACAATTTCCTTGATATCTCCCTCATTTAAAGTTTTTTAACTTCCGGAGTCTTACAATATCTCTCCCTTAGAAACATTCATCCTCGAATGATATTCAACGTACATGAAAGAACAAGAAAAGAGGACAAACAACCCAATCATGAATGCAATGACACATCAAAGTGCACAGAACATGAGATTTTCAAACTTAGTATAAAACTTAACTTTTAAAATCAACTTCATGGACATGCATATATATGAAAGACATAGAAAAAATGATACATAGAAATTTTGGCATCTTAGATAAGAGAAGCCTAATACCTTAAGCTTGAGTGGAAGGAACGAGGTATGAATATTGCTTCATCATGGCCGCTTCCACTTCCCATGTAGCACTCTCTACTAGTTGATTTCTCCATAATACATTAATGGATGCAACCTCTTTGTTTCTTAACCTCTTCACTTTCCTGTCTAGAATTTGCACTAGAACCTCCTCATAAGTTAAGTTCTCTTCAACACTCACATTTTCCAATGACATAATAGAATTTGGATGACCCACAAACTTCCTCAATGTTGACACATGAAACACTGAATTAACCATTGCCAACTCAAATTGCAAGTCTAAATCATATGCCACCTTGACAATACTCTTCAATATATTATAGGGTCAAACATACCTAGGACTCAATTTCCCCTTCTTACCAAAATACATTACACCCTTCATCGGCGAAACCTTCAAATAGCCCCAATCATCCACATCAAATTCAAGTTCTCTTTTTCTAATATGCAAAAAGGACTTTTGGTGACTTTGAACCGTCTTCAACCTATACCTTATGAGCCTCACATTCTCGATAGCATCTAACACTAAATCAGGTACTATCAATGTCATATCACCCACTTCAGATCATCGCACTTGGAACATACATCTTCTCTCATAAAATCTTTAAATCAAGCTATTTGGATTCTAGAGTGATAACTATTATTGTAGGAACTCAATCAATGGTATATGGTCAACCAAACTTCCTTTGAAATCAATGATATATTCCCTCAACCTATCCTCCAAAGTTTGATTCATTCTTTCGGCTTAGCCATCAGTGTGAGGGTGGAAGGCAGTACTTAACTTAAATTTCGTACCAAGATCATTTTGAAATGACTTCCCAAAAATATAAGGTGAATTTAGTACCTCGATGTGATATAATATACACAGGGACACCATGAAGTCTTACCAACTCACAAATATATAATTTAGCATAATTTTTGGCACTATAAGAACTCTTAACTGGTAGAAAATATGCCAACTTAGTCATTCTATCCACAACAACCCATATAGAATCATGTTGTCTCTTAGTACGAGGCAAACTCATTACAAAGTCCATATTCATATCTTCCCATTTCAAAAATGCGAATATCAATGTCTAGAGTTAATCCTCCTTATTTTTAGTGCTCGACCTTCATTTGTTGACAATTAGGACACCTTGCCACATAATATACTATGTTATTCTTTATGTCATTCCACCAATATACTTCCCTCAAATCACGAAACATCTAGGTGGATCTCGGATGAATTGAATATCGAGAACTATTGGCCTCTTCCAATATCAATTCCCTTAGACTATCAACTTTGGGTACACAGAACCAACCTTGATAACAAATCACACCATCTCACCCTTGGTTTAAGCCTCAATGGCTTTTTTGGCAACCGACTTCTTCAATTCAACCAACATTTGATCATTACCTTGCTTAACTTTAATTTCCGCTACCAGAAATGATTCAAAAAGGTTTTGAACAAGAACACCCCCATTAAAATGGAAAAAAAGTACATACTTAACCAATTATTTCTTACCCTCTTCAACATGGGCAACACTATTCATGGACAATCGTCTAAGTGCATCGGCAACCATAATGTAGTCGTTTAATAATTCTAGTCAACTCCTTTTTTTCAAGGTTCAAGTCCTTTTGCTTAAACACATATTGCAAGCTCTTATGATTGATAAATATATCCATGTTATACCCCATACCTTTATGCTACGTAACGTCTTCTTAAACTTCTTGAAAGTTGTCCTGTGACCCAAATTATCTATAACATGATTAAATAACTCTAAGGAAGGGAGGACGTGATGCCCCGTAAGAGTGAAGGTTGGAAAAAGGTCTATAAGGATTTGAAACAAGTTTGAGGCCAAAATAACAAGTCATAGGACTCGACTTCCCTACGTAAGCTACAAACTTGGACGACTTACATAACTGAGCCACTGGTGTATATGTTGACCTTACGTAGCAAGGATTACATAGGCTCCTAAAGTAAGATGAGATTACGAACCCACGGGATAGGCGGAAGGAGGCGTAGCACCTACCAGGAAGCAAGCAGGTGATGCACCTACTTTGACTAAGTAGGTGATGCACCTACTTTGACTAAGTAGGTGACGCACCTACTTAGACCAAGTAGGTGACACACCTACGTGGCAGCATGTGATTGGTTGCATGAGGTGACATGGATGCCTAAGGTTGTGACACGTGTCACCCTTAGAGGATGACATGTGTCACATTACAAAAGGGATATATATACAAGTAATGACTAATCCATTACATATTCATCCATATTCACTTGGAAAACTTGAGAGAAAAATATGAGGGAGCAAGAAAGGAGACCTACGGGTTTGCTTCAAAAAGGTAAGTTCCCCGATTTCTTTATGTCAATTAATTATTTAAGGTATCCTAAGGTGATATGACGGTGTTCAACAACATAAAATATATCGTTAGGGAAGAGCGGAGGTTTTTGTTCTTGTTAATAGACCCGTTTTTGAATGATACAGTTGTTAGTATAATGAGTATAACACCTTGTGTAAGGCTTAGTTTCAAGTGATTCAAGATGTTTTTGAAAGATATTTCATAGTTATATAACTTTCATTTAGACTCTAAAACCCATTTTTTCTTTTCTCTACTCGAAAAAGGGTGGTGAAGCATAGGGGAGCTACTGCCCAGATTTCGTTTTAGAAATTCTACAAGGACTGCTGTTGGTATTTTGGGCATAATTCGAAATTGTATGCGACCCTAAGACTCATGTATATAACTTTCACTGAGGAAACAAATCTCGTTTACCTCAATTACCCCTTCGAAACTAACCAACAATACAAGACAGTAGGCTGTCCAGAATTCACGTTTTGATAATTTTGGCAAGTTTGATGAGTTTAGGTTAAGGTAATGGTTTTCCTTCCAATTTGAAGTTTATGGTGTGGTTATGAAGTGTATTAGACGTTGTGTACGTGTCTGGAAATAGGTAAATTCCATAAATATGCTTGACATTCGAAACAAACCTAATTGGAGTTGGTATAGTTACATTGTAGTCGAAGCAAGGTGTTGTGCTTGTGGTGTGTGTATGAAGGTGTGTGGTGATGTGTTGCAGGGCCTAAAAGTGTTCTAAAATAGGTGGGGAAGCTGCTGGTTAAAGCCACACGACCCTCCATTTCATACGGTTAAAGGTTTTATGAACTAGAAACTAAAAACTCTATTTTGGTATCGTAGCTTTGAGCGAGTCGCTAGGAGTTTGTATTATGTAATGTTGAAGTGAATTTATTGTATATATGCTGCAGGTTGTTGTTTTTGGTTGGCTATATTGCTTAGGGATGTAATTGGAAATTCGGATAGGGCATGTTATAAAGGAGGTGCTTCCCGATTTCCGTTAACGCCTTAACTAGTTAAGGAACTAGTCGAGAAGGCGAGCGAGGAAATGAATGTTGTGAATACTCGTAGGTAATATAAGATGCTGGAAAAATCTAAGGTGGTTGATATTCGTATTGATTCCATGTTAAATAGGTTTGGAGGACGATGATGAGAACGTGATTAAAAGAAGTACGTAAAAGGTATGTAAAGCTATTCCTTCTTTTGGCATGTTTTGGTAAAAGTATGTAAAGCCTATCTATTCTTTCTTTTGGGCATGTCCTAGATCTATGTGACAAGTGATATGTGTATGAAGCTTGGTGTAACTCTATTCATGAGCTCTGAACATGATTCATGATTAATAATTCGTGTTCACCGTTGAATGTTAAGACTCTTAAAGTAGTTAAGCTTCCATTCCCCAAGTCTTTTATATGCTGAGAAGTAGTGTATGTAAAGTTATTCTTCCTCTCTTTTGGCATGACTTAGATTTAAGTATTATGTATATAAATTTTGAAGTTATTCCAATCGTAAAACTATGAGGGTGAGTGATGCATGTAAAGCTTTTCTTTTCCTGCCTTTAGAAAGACTAGACTAAAGGTACCATAGGATATGGATTTGGATATATCCCCATTTATAGATTCTGGATGTAACTCATGACTTGTACCCACTTTTTAATGATAAAGGCCTTGAAGTAGTTGAACTACGACCCTTGAGCCTCCTATAGGTTGAATAGGGTTGGGATGTGTAAGCTCCTATACCTAGGGGCTCTTGAACATGCTTTATGATGATATCTAAGGGAAGTTTGATATGTTACAGAGTTTTGTGTGCACGTATATACACTATGATATATATGGATTGGGTCGAACGTACCTCGACATATTTTGCTATGTAAGCATCGGGTTGTACGTTCCACGACAAGTTATGTATTATATGGATCGGGCCATCGTACCTTAGAATTATTATGCATTATACGGATCGGGCCATCGTACCTCGGCATCATCATGTAATATATGGATCGGGCCATCGTACCTTGACATTATCATGTGACATATGGATTGGGCCGTTGTTCCTTGGCATGTGCTTGCTGTATACATGGATTGGGTTGTACGTTCTATAGTGCTAATAATATGCATACACCTATCATGATAGATGATGTGTTTGTAACACCGAGTCCCTGAGCGGGCCGGATACGGTACGTAATAATGGTATACATGACTTTATTTTATGAGATGCAGGTACAGTACCCTATTAAATGCTATACTTGGTTTCCTGCATCCCTGTTTCAGTTGTTATCTTAGTTATGTTCGCTTATATACTCAGTACATGTATCGTACTGACCCTCCTTTCTTTGGGGGAATGCGTTCATGCCCGTAGGTACATATGTTTATTTTAGAGATCCGCTAGCTTAGGATTTCCGCTAAACTAAGGTTGAAGTGCTCAACTATTTCGGAGCCTAGTTTTTGGGTACTGGTCCTGCGATGTATATATTTGTTTATACAGGGGTACGGCAGGGGCCCTGTCTCGCCATATATTGTCATTCCTATTCTTAGAGGTCTATAGACATATATATATGGGTTATTTAGGAGTTTATTTCGGTTATGCCTATGCGATATGTTGTAAAAGCTATTATGTGGTGGTAGCCTTGTCAGCTGGTTTTTCCTTTCATGACATGATGCAAATGAAAGAGGCTACACGTGTATGAATATTTTATCACCCACTGGGTTCATGTGTTTTGTTCCTATATCAGTGTGTTGTGCACCACATCCATAGACAGGAGGCTACAGGATATTTAGGATGTCACTTTCTTTTATATCTATGATCGTGCGAAAGAGCTGAGTCATAGGGAATGAAATTCCTCATACTAACTTGTGATTTTAGTAGAAGGAAATCATCGATAGAAGAAGGTGACTGACGATATTGGAAGTTACAAAGCACGCAGATAAGCAAAGTACGAAAGATATATGTCAGGTAAGGTATTGAGGTACAATTGGAATGTAAAGTTAAATTTGGAAGGAAAAGTAGCCAGGAAAGTTAACAGGTGCAGTTTGAGTGGGCATATGAGGTAAGTCCATTTTCATACTATTAATATTGGGCGCCCTGTGTGGCTATGATATGATATGATCTGAATATATACATGCGTGCCCTGTGAGTCACTGTTGGCATTTCTTACGTGAAGGTGTTGAGATAGGGAGAAATACAAAGGAAACTCTGCCCAAATTTTCCTAGAAATAAGAAAAGAATGAGATATAGGGTTGTAGTATGTCTTGAAAGATTGTGCCCACAATAATGATGAGATTTGATTAAACTATGAGTTTGGTTGACCTCGAGAAATGAGGTAATTGCTGAATTAATGGCAATAAAAACTAGGAGATCGACACTAGTATGGTAAAATGAAGTTGGAAAAGACTTATAATCGGAAAAAAAAAGATGGTTTAGAGAAACTGATAGATAGAATGATATTAAGGCACAGACTGAATGGATGCACGGGGATAAACTATGATGACCTGTAGTTGAAAGAAGTAACAATATGGGTAACACAAGAGTACTAGGGAAAGAGGAAATGAAACACAAGTATCCATACCTATTTTCTACGTCTACAGGTAATCCTAACCTTTGGAACTCTGATATTAATTGCTCAATGAAAGTATATGTTAGGGCAACGGGATAGAGGACCTCTCCATATAAGCGATATAAGGTCTGGAGGAAGGTTTTGGTTTACATTCTAGGACAAATGTTCTAAAGGGGGGAAGGATGTTATAACCCGTACCTTTATGTTTTGGAACGTCTTCTTAAGCTTCTTGAAAGTTGTCCCGTGACCCAGATTATCTATAACATGATTAAATAACTCTAAGGAACGGAGGACGTGATGCCCCGTAAGAGTGAAGTTTGGAAACAGGTCTATAAGGATTTGAAACAAGTTAGAGGCCAAAATAATAAGTTGTAGGACTCGACTTACCTACGTAAACTACAAACTTGGAATACTTACATAACTAAGCCACTGGAGTACATGTTGAGCTTACGTAGCAAGGAATACATAGGCTCCTAAAGTAAGATGAGATTACGAACCCACGGGAGAGGCGGAAGGAGGCGTAGCACCTACTTGGAAGCAAGCAGGTGCATCACCTACTTTGACTAAGTAGGTGATGCACCTACTTGAACCAAGTAGGTGACGCACCTACTTGAGGTGGGTCCCACATCGCCACGTGGCAGCATGTGATTGGTTACATGAGGTGACATGGCTGCCTAAGGTTGTGACATGTGTCGCCCTTAGAGGATGACATGTGTCATCTTCCAAAAGGGATATATATACAAGTAATGACTAATCCATTACATATTCAGCCATATTCACTTGGAAAACTTGAGAGAAAAACGTGAGGGAGCAAGAAAGGAGACCTACGGGTTTGCTTCAAAAAGGTAAGTTCCCCGATTTCTTTATGTCAATTAATTCTTTAAGGTATCCTACGGTGATATGACGGTGTTTAACAACATAAAATTTATCGTTAGGAAAAAGCGGAGGTTTTTGTTCTTGTTAATAGACCCGTTTTTGAATGATACAGTTGTTAGTATAGCGAGTATAACTCCTTGTGTAAGGCTTGGTTTCAAGTGATTCAAGATGTTTTGGAAAGATATTTCATAGGGGTATAACTTTAATTTAGCCTCTAAAACCCAGTTTTGCTTTTCTCTACTCGAAAAAGGGTGGTGAAGCATGGGGGAGCTGCTGCCCAGATATCGTTTTAGAAATTCTACAAGGACTGCTGTTGGTATTTTGGGCATATCATTTTGTACAAGATTTCTGTAGGGGTAATTCGAAATTGTATGAGACCCTAAGACTCATGTATATAACTTTCACTGAGGAAACAAATCTTGTTTACCTCAATTACCCCTTCGAAACTAACCAATAATACAAGACAGTAGGCTGTCCAGAATTCACGTTTTGATAATTTTGGCGAGTTTGATGAGTTTAGGTTAAGGTAAGGGTTTTCCTTCCAATTTGAAGTTTATGGTGTGGTTATGAAGTGTATTATACGTTGTGTAAGTGTCTGGAAATAGGTAAATTCCATAAATATGCTTGACATTCGAAACAAACCAAATTGGAGTTGATATAGTTAAATTGTAGTCGAAGCAAGGTGTTATGCTTGTGGTGTGTGTATGCAGGTGTGTGGTGATGTGTTGCAGGGACCAAAAGTGTTCTAAAATAGGTGGGGAAGCTGCTGGTTAAAGCCACACAACCCTCCGCTTCGTACGGTTAAAGGTTTTATGAACTAGAAACTAAAATCCTTATTTTGGTATCGTAGCTTTGAGCGAGTAACTTGGAGTTTGTATTATGTAATGTTGAAGTGAATTTCTTGTATATATGCTGCAGGTTGTTGTTTTTGGTTGTCTATATTCCTTAGGGATGTAATTGTAAATTCGGATAGGGCATGTTATAGGGGAGGTGCTTCCCGATTTACGTTAACGCCTTAACTAGTTAAGAAACTAGTCGAGAAGGCGAGCGAGGAAATGAATGTTGTGAATACTCGTAGGTAATATAAGATGCTGGAAAAATCTAAGGTGGTTGATATTCGTATTGATTCCATGTTAAATAGGTTTAGAGGACGACGATGAGAACGTGATTAAAAGAAGTACGTAAAAGGTATGTAAAGCTATTCCTTCTTTTGGCATATTTTGGTAAAAGTATGTAAAGCCTATATGTTCTTTCTTTTGGGCATGTCCTAGATCTATGTGACAAGTGATATGTGTATGAAGCTTGGTGTAACTCTATTCATGAGCTTTGAACATGATTCATGATTCATGATTCATAATTCGTGTTCACCGTTGAATGTTAAGACTCTTAAAGTAGTTAAGCTTCCATTCCTCAAGTCTTCTATATGCTGAAAAGTAGTGTATGTAAAGTTATTCTTCCTCTCTTTTGGCATGACTTAGATGTAATTATTATGTATATGAAGTTTGAAGTTATTCCATTATTAAAACTCTGATGGTGAGTGATGCATGTAAAGCTTTTCTTTTCCTGCCTTTAGAAAGACTAGACTAAAGGTACCATAGGATATGGATTTGGATATATCCCCATTTATAGATTCTGGATGTAACTCATGACTTGTACCCACTTTTTAATGATAAAGGCCTTGAAGTAGTTGAACTACGACCCTTGAGCCTCCTATAGGTTGAATAGGGTTGGGATCTGTAAGCTCCTATACCTAGGGGCTCTTGAACATGCTTTATGATGATATCTAAGGGAAGTTTGATATGTTACAGAGTTTTGTGTGCACGTATATACACTATGATATATATGGATTAGGTCGAACGTACCTCGACATATTTTTCTATGTAAGCATCGGGTTGTACGTTCCACGACAGGTTATGTATTATACGGATCGGGCCATCGTACCTTAGAATTATTATGCATTATACGGATCGGGCCATCGTACCTCGGCATCATCATGTAATATATGGATCGGGCCATCGTACCTTGACATTATCATGTGACATATGGATTGGGCCATTGTTCCTTGGCATCTGCTTGCTGTATACATGGATTAGGCTGTACGTCCTACAGTGCTAATAATATTCATACGCCTATCATGATAGATGATGTGTTTATAACAATAAGTCCCCGAGCGAGCCGAATACGGTACGTGATAATGGTATACATGACTTCATTTTATGAGATGCAGGTACAGTACCCTATTAAATGCTATACTTGGTTTCCTGTATCCCTATTTCAGTTGTTATCTCAGTTATGTATGCTTATATACTCAGTAAATATATCGTACTGACCCCCCTTTCTTTGGGGGGCTGCGCTCATGCCCACAGGTACAGATATTCATTTCGGATAGGGCATGTTATAGGGGAGATGCTGGTTGTAGCCACATGACCCTCCGCTTTTGCAATTAAAGAATTCGCGAAAGAAAGATTAAAAACTCTAGTTTTGGTATCTTAGTTTCGAGTGAATTGTTGGGGGTTTATACTGAGTAATTTTGGTCATAATATGTATATGTATGGTCTGCTGGTTGCATTGTTGGTTGTCTGCAGGTGCTAAGGACATGGTTGGGAATTCGGATAGGGCACATTATAGGGGAGGTGCTGCCTGATTTTCGTTAACATCTTAACTAGTTAAGGAACTAGTCGAGAAGGCGAGCGAAGGGATGAATGTTATGAATACTCGTGGGTAGTCTAAGTTGCTGAAAAGTCCAAAGTTGTTAATACTTCCATTACTTCCATGTTAAATAGGTTTCGAGAACAACGATGTGGACGTGATTAAGAGAAGTCCATATAAGGTATGTGAAGCTTTCCTTTGGCGCGTTTTTGGAATAGATATGTAGAGCTATTCTTATTTTCTTTTGGCATGTCTTAGATATAGGCTATAAATTATATGTATATGATATTTGGGATTCAATCCATTCATAAAGACCTGAGTATGAGTCGAGACTCTCATTTACTTCAGGATATTAGAACTTCTGCAATAGCTGAGTTATTGCCTTTTAGTCTTCTATGTAATGAAAATTAGTACATGTAAGGCCCATTTCTCCTTTCCTTTGGAATGGCTTGATTTTAAGTGAATTGGTATATGATATAGGTTTAGAGGTAATTCCATTTACGAGCTCTGAGTGTAACTCATGACTTGTAATCACTCCTGAACATTAAGAGTCTGAAAGTAGTCAAACTACTATTCTCGATCCTTCTATATAATGAATAGTAAGTGGAGGTACCAGCTCCTCTCTTTTTAAAGGCTCTAAAATGGTAAATGTGTCTGATTGCATAAGTTTTGTCTTTGACTAGATAACTGTGTCTCTGATTGCATAACTGTGTCTCTTATTGCATAATCGTGTCTTTGATTGCATAAACCATGTTCCTGATTGCATAAGCTAGGTGGCATTGTCTTGATGCATATCTGTGATTCCTGAGGCCCCAATTGATGTAACTCCTAATGACATCTAAAGGGAACTTCAGATAAATACCTTCCTAGTCTTCAGGTGACGATTCACTTGAGTGTTTCATTGAGTCTCAGAGGGTGACTTAGTTGCATATAGTTTCTCATTACTCTACTCGTGTATGCTGTAACCCTTCTTTCTTCGTGTCCCACAATGGGCCTGATATTATGTCGGGCGCAGCTTTACTACTTCTTTCATCGCGTCCTAGGCCGGATGTGTATAGTTCCACGCATGAGGAGACGATGTTGTACGTGAGGTGTGATATATGTTATATGTTATGACGATACGATTATTCACCGAGTCCCAGGCCGGCTGCAATATGATAGTATATGTGGCAAAATAAGGGAGGCACCACCGAGTCCCTCCTTAGATGGCCGGGTATATATGTATATTATGATGGTACGCTATAGACGTACACCACTCCATTCACCGAGTTCCTCACTAAAGGGCCGGATACTTTATGTAGGCATGCATATAAGATTAGTGTGATACATTGTGACCCTGAGTCCCGTAGTGAATCGGGTATAATATGATAACATACATGATAAGATGATACCGTATACGATGATATGATACCGTATAGGATGATATGATGAAATGAAATGCATTATGATACGATGATATGTGATTATGAAGAAGTGAATATAACACCGAGTTCACTAGAGGGCCGGGCACAACATATGATGATGTGTATGATTTACGTGTCCAAAGGTGCAGGTACAGTAATTCGTTAAGTTGTTATACTTGTCCCCTGCATCCCTATTTCAGTTATGGTCTCAGTTACGATGTGTTATGCTTTACATACTCAGTACATATATCGTACTGACCCCCTTTTCTCGGGGGGTTATGTTTCATGCCCGCAGGTACAGATGTTTATTCTGGAGATCCATCAGCGTAGGTGTTCCTCTCAGCTGTGTCGGAAGTGCTTCACTGTTCTGGAGCCTAAATTTTGATGCTGGTCACTTAATGTATATATTTGTACATTCAAGGGTACGGCGGGGGCCCTGTCCCGCCATATGTTACTGTTGCTATTCCTAGAGGTCTGTAGACATATGAATGTGGGTTGTTTATAAGTTTGTTTTGACGGTGCCTATATGGCATGTTGTAAATATTTTTTTATGTTGTGGCAACCTCATCGGCGCGTGCCCTTTCATGATACAATACGAATGAAAGAGGCTACACGTACATGAAAAAGTTTTAAACTATTGAAGTTTTTGTGTATAGTATCACATCACACACAGTTCAACTTAAGTGTAGCTGATAAACATACATAAGAGGGTCCAGGTCGGACCCCAATCGCGGCCTACAAGGTTGGGTCATGATAGAAGTGGTATCAGAGCAGTTCGTCCTTGGAATTTCTATAGACCTTGTCTAGTAGAGTCTTTTTTATCGGTGTGTTGTGCACCACATCTATAGACAGGAGGCTGCAGGACATTTAGGATGTTACTTTCTTTCATATCTAAGATCATGCAATAGAGCCGAGCCATAGGAAATGAAATTCCTCATACTAACCTGCAATTTTACCAGGAAGACAACGCTGGTAGAAGAAAGTAACTGACAATATTGGATGTTACGAAGCACGCAGGTAAACGAAGTCCCGAAAGACCTATGTCAGGTAAGGTGTTGCAATACAATTGATATATAAAGTTGGAAAATAAAAGGAAAATTATACAGGAAAATGCAACAGGCACAGTTCCAGGGGACATACGAGGTAAGTCCATTTTCATACTGCTAATTGTGGGCACCCTGTGCGGCTGCAATATGAGATGATATGACTATATATGTGTTCCCTATGTGGCTGAGATGTTACACAATATGAATATATATGTGTGTGCCCTATGAGGCATTGTTGGTATTTTCTGCGTGCAGGTGTTGAGATAGTAAGAAATATAGAGGAAACTCTGCCCAAATTTTCGTAGAAATAAAAAGAGAATGAGATACAGGGCTGTAGTATGTCTTGAAAGGTTGTGCTCACAACAATGATGATATTTAACTAAACGAGTATGGTTGACCTTGAGAAATAAGTTAATTGCTGAATTAATGGCAATAGAAACTAGGAGGTCGATACTAGAATAGTAGAACGAAGTTAGAAAGGACCTATAAGCCAAAGAAGATGACCGAGAGAGGACGGATAGATCGGGATAAAATGATATAGTAAGGCATCGCCTGAATTAATACATAGGGATAAACTATGACAAGTTATGGTTGAAGAATGTAACAGTATGACTAAGACAAGACTACGAGGGATAAAGAATTGTGACGGCTATGAAGTGTTAAGAAGACAACTACGAATTCAAAGTATAATATGATGAAAAAGTAATAAGATAAGGCCCCTACTACAACGAAGTCAATATGGTTTTAAGAAGGATTAGAGGAGATCCTGAAGCACATGACAAAGATAAAAGCTCAGAAGGCATAATGAGGTTAAGATATGTGACTTCACCTTGATGTTTAGTGAGATCCTGCAAGGAGAGGGTATGTCGATTTGCAGAACAACTGCTGCATTACGAGGTTATTAGAAGAATAAGTTGTATTCACGTGAGTAAAGTTAGTATAATGATGAAGCTTGAAACACGAGTTATTAAAGTCTAAGTACACTCGAGTGGGGAATTGGCACCAATTATAAGCCCTCACTAATTACTAGTTGGGATGAATGGAATGTGGCTTTGAGTGCACTGCTACATTACGGATACTACTCGAGTATCAATCGTTAGAGGAGATTCGATTCAAGATATTCCAAATAATAAAGCACCCTACGGTTGTGCAAGGGTTTCCTAGAAAGGCAACCTAACGTGGGGATGATTTAACAGAAGATGTAGATATGGTGCAGCCCGTTAAATATGTTGGAATAGAATCATTCACGTGTAAATAGCTGAAGATATATGGAGAATGACATAGGTATACCCTAAAAGGGGGGAAGTGGACAAATGAAGTACAAGCGTAAAACAAAATCAACTGATGCTATCGCATGTAAATGGGGACGCTTACACTTCAAACGAGACCCCCTACGGGATGGACGCAATCATACCCGTACTAATACACCGGATTCTGTCAAAACTCCGAAGTTAAGCGTGCTTGGATGAGAGTAGCACTAAGATGGGTGACCCCCTGGGAAGTGAAAAAGGGAATGACACAAGAATGGAAAAAAGAGATTGTTAATGCGTGTTAGTGCAATGATATATACAGAACAGAGTAAGCCAAGAGCAGAAAAGATTATGACTGAAATGCAGCGCACTTCGTAAAAATGGCATAAGAATAGTTGTGCCACTTATGAACATTGGCATACTAAGAGCAAGGTCAAAGGATTACTCGTTAAAAGGAAGTCAGTAATAGCAATATGATGACCATATTTAGAATCTATTCAGGAAAAGTGTAAGATAGATCGAGGCAGAACTATTAAGATATAATCGATATTAAGGACAAGAGCCATAGAGGAGCCCTGACCTCGACTGAAGGAGGTAAGCCACTTGTATAGAGTCACTAAAGCATTTTTTTGAATAGCTCTACGTACCTACACACATTTGTGTAAGAATTACATTATAATGTGTGGTAATAAAACTAGAAAGAAGATCTTAGTAAAAGAGCAAGATAGCATACCTAAGGTATTACAAGTTGGATTAAGAGGAGTTGTATAATAGCTTAAAGGAAATGGAGTCTCAGAGGCTTGATAGCCTGTTATGCAGGAGGGGAGTCCCGACTTGGAAATGGAAGGCGATTAATGTAGGTTATAGTGCAGGCTGATCTCGCTCGCTATGGAAGTATAAGTTCATATGGGTTATAGTAGATAAGCTGACGCAATTAACCCACATTCTTCTAATTAGGAAGATAAATTTAGCTAAGGGCTATACGAGATGACATAGCAAGGAAACAATAAGGTTTCACAGGGTTCCCACATCTATTATCTCGTATGGGGAAGTTCAATTTATAGCTAACCGCTGGAAATCATTCCGGAAGGGATTGAGGAACACAGATGAATCTTAATACGACATTTCGCCCTTCGATTAAGGGACATGCCCGGATGTGATCCACTAAATTAGTGATAAAGTAAAGATTGTTTCGGGATAAGATATCGATTAGAAGCCTATAGTCGGCAAGAAAGGGATACATTGATCCTTCTCAAGATATTTGTAGAATAGATAAAGCAGCCTATGAGTGGGACCTACCGTCTGATTTGAAATAATACATTCAGTTTTCACAGATTAATGCTCCGCAAGAATGTAAACGACGCTCCCAGAATATTTCCCGTGAAGGAGGTCCTCGTAACAGGGAGTTATCTTACAAGGGGTAACCCATTTCCACCTGGGATCAGCAGATTAAACGGGTTGCAAACTAAGGACGTAGCTTCCGTCAAAGTACTATGGCAGAATAAGAATTGTGAATACATAACCTGGGAGGTTGAAGAGGACATGAAACACAGGTGTCCGTACCTATTCCCGACATCTACAGGTAACCCCGACTCCTAAATACTTGTATATTAAAGATATGGATAGACAAGTATGTGATATCATAAAAGAAAGGAACCTCTCTATAATCTATATATAGTCTTAAGGGTAGTTATAGTTAACATTCGGGGACGAATGTTCTAAAGGTGGGAAGGATGTTACACCCCACATCTTTGAACTCGGAAGGTTCCTTAAGTTACTTAGAAGCTAGTATGTGAGCTACTTAAGTTACGACCCTATTGAACAACTCTAAGAAGGGAGAATGTGACACCCCATGGTAGGGAAGGTTGGAAATAGGGTCAAGAGGAGTCGGAAGGAGTTGGAGACCAAGTAACGGGTCGTAGGACTCGACTTATCTACGTAAACTACTAAGTTAGAAGTCTCACATACGTGAGTTACTTGTTTACATACCAAGCTTACATAGCAAGGGTTTCATAGGCTCTTAAAGTGATACGAGATTACGAAGGAGATTACGAACCCACGAGGAGGAAAAAAAAAATTCGCGAGGCAGCCAATGGGAGGGTGACACGTAGCAACACCTAAGCAAGCAGGTGACTCACCTGCTTGGGGTCAAGTAGGTGACCCACCTTCTTGGGGTGGCCCCCACTGCCACGTGGCAGCTCCACATGGAATGCATGGATACTGTGGCCCAATAGGGGATGGACCGTGTCCCCCTTAGGGGATGACACGTGTCCCCCCTTGGAACCACCTATATAAGTTGATATGTATCCTAATGACTTCAGTTCATTCACAAATTTCCAGCAGCAACGTGAGAAAACAAACTCTAGGGCTAAGGAGAAAATTGCGACGGCTTGGGAGAAAAATAAGCCAAAAAACGGACAGCAAGCTGCCATGACGATTCAGCACGTTAAAAAACATTCCGAGGCGCGATTTCGGCGAGTTCTAGCCAATTTCGGGAAAGGTAAGTTCTTCCCCTCTAATTTGAAGTTTATGAGGTTAAATTAGGATGTATTACACACCTTAGTAGCTGCTGGGAGTTGCGGAAAAGGTTTGAAAAGATCGGCGTTCGAAATAAACGATTTTGGAATCGCTATAGTTAAGTTGTTGTCGAAATAAGGTGTTGTACGCGTAGGGGATGATGCTGGTTATGTTGTGGAGTGTTCCAGGGTCTAAAATTTCTCTAAATGAGGTGGGGGAGATGCTGGTTGTAGCCACATGACCCTCCGCTTTTGCAATTAAAGAATTCGCGAAAGAAAGATTAAAAACTCTAGTTTTGGTATCTTAGTTTCGAGTGAATTGTTGGGGGTTTATATTGAGTAATTTTTTCGTAATATGTATATGTATGGTCTGCTGGTTGCATTGGTGGTTGGCTGAAGGTGCTAAGGACATGGTTGGAAATTCGGATAGGGCACATTATAGGGGAGGTGCTACCCGATTTCCGTTAACATCTTAACTAGTTAAGGAACTAGTCGAGAAGGCGAGCGAAGGGATGAATGTTATGAATACTCGTGGGTAGTCTAAGTTGCTGAAAAGTCCAAGGTTGTTAATACTTACATTACTTCCATGTTAAATAGATTTCGAGGACAACGATGTGGACGTGATTAAGAGAAGTTCATACAAGGTATGTGAAGCTTTCCTTTGGCGCGTTTTTGGAATAGATATGTAGAGCTATTCTTCTTTTATTTTGGCATGTCTTAGATATAGGCTATAAATTATATGTATATGATATTTGGGATTGAATCCATTCGTAAAGCCCTGACTATTAGTCGAGACTCTCATTTACTTTTGGATATTAGAACTTCTGCCATAGCTGAGTTATTGCCTTTAAGTCTTCTATGTAATGAAAATTAGTACATGTAAGGCCCATTTCTCCTTTCCTTTGGAATGGCTTGATTTTAAATGAAATTGTATATGATATAGGTTTAGAGGTAATTCCATTTACGAGCTCTGAGTGTAACTCGTGACTTGTAATCACTCCTGAACATTAAGAGTCTGAAAGTAGTCAAACTACTATTCTCGAGCCTTCTATATAATGAATAGTAAGTGGAGGTACCAGCTCCTCTCTTTTTAAAGGCTCTAAAATGGCAGATGCGTCTGATTGCATAAGTTGAGTCTTTGACTAGATAACTTTGTCTCTGATTGCATAATTGTGTCTCTGATTGCATAATCGTGTCTTTGATTGCATAAACCATGTTTGTGATTGCATAAGCTAGGTGGCATTGTCTTGATGCATGTCTGTGATTCCTGAGGCCCCAATTGATGTAACTCCTAATGACATCTAAAGGGAACTGCGAATAAGTACCTTCCTAGTCTTCAGGTGATGATTCACTTGAGTGTTTCATTGAGTCTCAGAGGGTGACTTAGTTGCATATAGTTTCTCATTACTCTACTCGTGCATGCTGTAACCCTTCTTTCTTCGTGTCCCACGATGGGCCGGATATTATGTCGGGCGCAGCTTTACTACTTTTTTCACTGCGTCCTGGGTTGGATGTGTATAGTTCCACGCACGAGGAGACGATGTTGTATGTGAGGTGTGATATATGTTATATGTTATGTCGATACGATTATTCACCGAGTCCCAGGCCGGCTGCAATATGATAGTATATGTGGCGAAGGGAGGCACCACCAAGTCCCTCCTTAGAGGGCTGGGTATATATGTATATTATGATGGTATGCTATAAACGTACACCACTCTATTCACCGAGTTTTTCACTAAAGGGCCGGATACTTTATGTACGCATGCATATAAGATTAGAGTGATACATTGTGACCCCGAGTCCCGTAGTGAACCGGGTATAATATGATAACATACATGATAAGATGATACCGTATACGATGATATAATACCGTATACGATGATATGATGAAATGAAATGCATTATGATACGATGATATGTGATTATGAAGAAGTGATTATAACACCGAGTTCACTAGAGGGCCGGGCACAGCATATGATGATGTGTATGATTTACGTGTCCTAAGGTGCAGGTACAGTAATTCGTTAAGTTGTTATACTTGTCCCCTGCATCCCTATTTCAGTTATGGTATCAGTTACGATGTGTTATGCTTTACATACTCAGTACATATATCGTACTGACCCCCTTTTCTCGGGGGGCTGCATTTTATACCCGCAGGTACAAATATTTATTCTGGAGATCCATCAGAGTAGGAGTTCCACTCAGCTGTGTTGGAAGTGCTTCACTGTTCTGGAGCCTAAATTTTGATGCTGGTCACTTAATGTATATATTTGTACATTCAGGGGTACGACGGGGGCCCTGTCCCGCCATATGTTACTGTTGCTATTCCTAGAGGTCTGTAGACATATGAATGTGGGTTGTTTATAAGTTTGTTTCGACGGTGCCTATATGGCATGTTGTAAATATTTCTTTAGGTTGTGGCAGCCTCATCGGCGCGTGCCCTTTCATGATACAATACGAATGAAAGAGGCTACAGGTACATGAAAAAGTTTTAAACTATTGAAGTGTAGCTGATAAACACACATAACAGGGTTCAACTTAAGTGTAGCTGATAAACACAGATAACAGGGTCCAGGTCGGACCCCAATCACGGCTTACGGGGTTGGGTTGTGACAGTTTCGAAGCCTGGTTTTTAGGTACTGGTCCTGCAATATATGTATTTATTTATACAGGGGTACGGAGGGGGCCCTGTCCCACCATATATTGTCATTCCTATTCTTAGAGGTCTGTAGACATATCTATGCGGGTTATTTAGGAGTTTATTTCGGTTATGCCTATGGGATAAGTTGTAAAAGATATTATGTGGTGGCATCTTTATCGGCTGGCTTTTCCTTTCATGACATGATGCAAATGAAATAGGCTACACGTGTATGAATATTTTATCACCCACTTGGTTCATGTGTTTGGTTCCTATATCCAGGAGGCTATTTGAACATGAAAAAGTTTTAACCCATTAAGGTTTTTGTGAGCAGTATCACATTATACATAGTCAAATTTGAATATAGTCGACAGATAGGTACACGAGGGTCTAGGTCGGACCCCAGTTACGGCCCACGGGGTTGGTTCGTGACAATCCACGTGGATACCATAAAGCTAGTATCTCCAAATCTTCAAAGCAAACACAACCGTCGCTAGTTCTAATTCATGAGTTGGATAGTTGTCTTTCATGTACCTCATGTTGCCTAGAAGCATAGACTGTAACCTTACCATGTTGCATCAAAACACAACCAAATCCAATCCTTGAGGCATCACAATACATAACAAAACCATTGGATCCTCTAGTAAAGTTAGAATAGGAGTGGTAGTAAGACAATCCTTCAACTCTTGGAAACTCTTCTCAGAAGCTTCTGTTCTTTGAAACTTCACTTTATTTTGGGTCAACTTAGTCAAGGTGACGAAAGCGATGAAAACCCTTCCACAAATCTTCTATAGTATCCATCTAGGCCCAAGAATCTTTTAATATCCGAAGGAGACAATGATCTAGCCCAATTCTTTACCGCATCCATTTTCTTGGGATCAACCTTAATCCCATCACCGGACACCACATGGCTGAGAAACACAACTTCCCTTAGCCAAAACTCGCACTTATTAAACTTGGAAAATAACTGCTTGTCCCTTAATGTTTGCAAAACAATATTCAAGTGATTGATATGCTTTTTCTATCCCGAGAGTAAATGAAAATATCATCAATAAATACAATCACGAATCTCCAAGTATTTCTTGAGCACCCTATTCATCAAGTCCATTAATGTCGTAAGGGCATTGGTTAGCCCAAAAGACTAGAAATTCAAAATGACCATACATTTTTCGAAATGCCTTCTTTAGAATATCAAACTCCCTCACCCTTAGTTGGTGATAACTGGAACAAAGATCAATCTTAGAGATTTAACTAGCTTCTGGCTATTGGTCAAATAAATCATCTATCCTTGGAATTGGATACTTATTCTTGATGGTTACTTTATTCTATTGTCGGTAGTCAATGCACATACGATGTGAACCATCTTTTTTTTAACAAATAAAATGGGAGCACACCATGGGGATATACTAGGTCTAATAAAACCCTTATCCAACAAATCTTTTAATTGACCCTTTAAATCTTTTAGTTCTGCAAGAGACATTTTGTGAGGAGGAATATAAATAGGTTGGGTGTCGGGAAGAAGGTCTATGCCAAAATCAATTTTTTAGGAGAATCACCGGGTACATCATTGGAAAACACATCCAAAAACTCATTAATAATAGGGACCAAATCTATACTAGGAGCTTCAGAATTAGTATAACTAACCCTGATAAGATGGTAGATGCATCCGTTGGAAATAATTTTCCATACTTAAACAGTACAAAATGAATTGAACCTTACACACATAATTAATACTATTCCATTCTATGATTTGGAAATTGAAACTTAACCACATAGGTTATACAATCAATTGAAGCATAGCATGCATATTTCCAATCCATACCAAGGACAACATCAAAATCTATCATATCAAGTTCAACTAGATCACATGAAGTAACTTTAAGAAAAACCGAAATAGGGAGGCCCTATGAATGGATCTTCCATGGGTCGTCGAAATGACTCGTCCTGCTTAGTCTGAGAACTTTTAAAACCGAAGTCTCTAAATCATCCCTATGACTCATTTTTATGATTCTTCAACATATTTATGGATCGTATCACCCATTCCCTAAGAAACCTAGAAAATTGAGCCTCTAATCTTTTCTTATTAGTCAATTTTACAAGTCGTCAAAAGGGATACAAGTCATAAACTTGACTCAAAGACTATACCACAAACTTGGAAAACCTTTCTTCCTCAGTACCAACCCTAAGAGCCACTCCTATGACTCATAGTAATGCCTACAACACATAGGTCATGTCGTAGACTTGAAGACAATCCAATTTCCTTGATATATTCCCTGTTTCAACTTTTCAACTTTTATGGTCTTACATTGGTAAAGCTAATATTGTTGTTGATTCTCTTCCCAGATTATCCATTGGGAGAACTACTGATATGAAGGAAGGAAGGAAGGAGTTTGCTCAAGATGTGCATAGAATTACATGTTGGGAGTTCTTCTAGTGGATTCGAGTGGGGGAGGTGTCATTATTTAGAATAGGGATGAATTATATCTAGTAGTGGAGGTGAAGGAGATTCATGACCAAGTCCCCATGCTACTTTAATTATAGAAATATGTGCATCAGTAGAAGGTGATAGCTTTTGCACAAAGGGAGATGGTGTGTTGAGGTATCAAAGTAGATTGTGTGTTTTGAACATTGATGGACTTAGAGACAAAACCATGATAGAGGCCCATAGCTCCAGATATTACATCCATCCCGGTTCTACCAAAATGTACCATCACTTGAGAGAAGTCTATTGGTGGAGTGGCATAAGGAGAGACATTACAGATTTTGTTTCTAAGTGTTCAAATAGTCAATAACTCAAAGTTGATAATCAAAGGTGTTGTGGTGTAGCACAGAATATAGAACTTCTAAAGTGGAAATCGGAGATGATCAGCATGGATTTTATTATAGGCTTATCATGATCTCGCAGGCAGCATGATTTGATTTGGTTAATTATGAATAGAATGACCAAATCAACGCATTTCTTGCTAGTCAAAACTATTAATTCAGCAAAGAACTATGCCAGATTGTTTATTCGTAAGATTCTCAGACTTCAAGGAGTTCCTTTGTCCATCATCTCAAATAGGGGAGCTCAATTTACTGTCCAATTTTGGAAATATTAGTACCGCATTTTATCATTAGACATATGGTCTGGCGGAGCATATGATTCAGACCTTGGAGAACATGTTGATAGCTTAGGTCATTGATTTCGAAGGTAATAGGGATGACCACTTTCATCTTATTCAGTTTACTTATAACAACATTTTCCACCTAAGTATTCAGATGGCTACTTTTAAATCTCTTTGTGGGAGGAGATGTAAATCGTCAATTAATTAGTTTGGGGTTGGTGAGGCTTAGTTTATAAGGCCAGAATTGTTACATCCCGTACTTTGGAACCTTAGAAGGCTTCTTAAGCTTCTCAAGTTTCTGGGAAGGCTCTTAAGTTTCTTAAAAGTCGTTATGTGAGTCGGATAGTTAATAATGCGATCAAATAACTCCAAGGAAAGGAGAACGAAATGCTTCATAATAAGGAAGATTGGAAATAAGGTTATAAAAATTTGAAAGGAGTTGGAGGCCGAGAAATGAGTCGTAGCACTCGATTGACTCGCGTAATCTACCAACTTGGAGGTCTTACGTACTTAAGCTACTCGAGTGCGTGTTGAGACTAAGTCGTAAGGAATACATAGGCTCTTAAAGTGCGACGAAATTACGAACCCACGAAAGAGAAATAAGGAAACGACGTAGCGAAAGCGAAGCAAGCAGGTGACAAGCAAGCAGGTGAAACACATAGGTGGGTCCCACGCTGCCACATGGCGGATTTGGGTTGGATGCATAGATGAGGTGGCACCCTAGGTGGCTTCCACGTGTCACCCCTAGGGGATGCCACGCGTAACCTCCAAAAGTTGGATATATATGCTGAAATTACGACTAAGGAAGTCATTTTTCAGCATCTACACTTAAGGAAAATTGGAGAAAACTTGAGGGAGAGAAGAGAGAGCTACGGCAGCAACCAAATAAGGTAAGCCCTCCGTTTTTGATTCGGGAATTAATTATTCAAGGTATACTGCGATTAAATAACGGTGTTTGACCATATAAAAATTTTCATTGGGGCAACGAGGAGGTTTTTGTTCTTGTTAAGAAACCCGTTTTTGAATAGGACTGCTGTTAGTAATACGAGTATAACTCCTTTTGTAAGGCTTAGTTTTGGGTGATTCAAGATGTTTTGGAAAGATATTTCATAGGGATACAACTTTCATGTAGATGCTACAATCCATTTTTGCTTTTCTCTACTCCAAAAATGGTGGTGAAGCTTGGGGGAGTTGCTGTCCAGATTGTGCTTTGGAAATCCTACACGGACAGCTGTGAGTATTTTGGGCATATATTTTCGTACAAAATTGCTGTAGGGGTAATTCAAAATTGTTTGAGACCTTGATACACATGTATATAACTTTCATTGAGGTCACAAATCTTTTTTCCCTCAATTACCCCTCCAAAACTAAGCGACAATATAAGACAGTGGGCTGCCCAGATTTCGCGTTTTGATAAGTTTTGGCGGGTTTGACCAGTTTAACGTAAGGTAAGGCCTTTCCTTTTAAATTGGAGTTTATGGTGTTGTTATATAGGGTATTTTACGTTGTTTAAGTGGCTGGAAATGTGAAAATATGATAAATATGCTGGACGTCCGAAATAAACTAAATTGGAGTCGCTACAAGTGAATTGTCGTCGAAATAAAGTGTCGTTCTTGTGAGTTGTTGCCGCAGGGGTGTAATATGTTGTTGCAGGGCCTAAATATGTTCTAATTTGGGTTAGGGTGCTTCTGGTTGAATCCACATGACCCCTTGTGGCGTATAATTAAAGGCGTTACAAAATAAAGTCTAGACGCCCTATTGTGATACCGTATTTTTGAATAAGTCGTTCGGAGTTTATATTGTAAATTGTTGGTATGAATTGTTGCAGGTTGTTGTTGTTGGTTGGATGTAGGTCTTAGGGGCCTAATTGGAAATTCGGATAGGGCACATTATAGGGGAGGTGCTTCGCAATTTTCGTCGACGCCTTAGCGAATAACAGAAATAGTCGAGGAAACGACTATGGAAATATACTCCATTAATACTAAGGTGTAACCTAAGATGCTGGAAAGTTAAGAAGGGTTGATACTCATATTGCTTTTATGTTACGTAGGTTTAAAGGACGACGAAACGAACGGGATAAAAAGTAACCCGTAACAGGTATGTAAAGTTATTCCTTCTTTTGGCATGTTTTGGTATAAGTATGTAAAGCTAACGTTTCTTTCTTTTGGCATGTTTTGGCATACGTATGTAAGGCTTATACTTTCTTTTAGCATTTCTCTGACATAAGTATATAAAGCTAATATTCCTTTTCGGCATGGATTTTAAGAAACAAGTATATAACTTTCATATGATTTTAAAGAAGTTCCTATTCGTAAAGCCGCTAGAATGGCCAACTTCTCGACTTCCAAAAGATATTTGGTTATGCCTTGATATGTGTATATGATTCCCAAAAGTTCGATTTTGATGTAACCCATAGTAACTTTCAAAAGGTACTTGATATGACCCTTTTCTGGATTTTGAGTGATAGTTTATTTTGAGTATTCCATCGAGTCTCAAATATGATTTAAATTGCATTTGGTTTCTCACTACTCCACTCGTGGATGCCTCAATACTTCTTTCACAGAGCCCGAGCCAGGTTTTGTTATCGTGCATACTTTTTACATTATTCATCGTGCCCCGACGTGAGAGGGCAGGTACGACCTGTACATGGGTTTGATTTGTGGAGTTATGATGTGCTATGTACACCTATGATATGATATGATCTAATATGACCATCTGATATGATATGATCTGTTATGGAGATATTCCCTACTCTGGAGTTATGATGTGCTGTGGCGCCAGTGACGGGGCGGCGATCACATTTTGTATTTGTTCACCGAGTCCCATAATGGGACCGGATATGGCATATGGTTCTCTGCATACATTATTTGTAGTTATGAAAAGCATTTTTGTATTCTGGATAGTTTGCTCAATTTTGCACCTTCTGTTTTGGTAATGGCTTTACTAGTTACAGTCCATGCTTTATATACTCAGTACATATATCGTACTGACCCCCCATTCTCTGGGGGGCTGCGTTTCATGCCCGCAGGTACATATGTTCATTTTGGAAGTCCGCTTGCTTAGGGTTTCCACTCAGCGATGTTGGGAGCGCTCCTCTATTCTGGAGCCTAACTTTTGATGCTGGTCATTTGATATGTATATATTTATTTGTCCAGGGTTACGGCGGGGGTCCTGTCCCGCCATATGTTGCTGTTACCATTCTTAGAGGTCTGTAGACATATGTGTATGTGGGTTATTTGTAAGTTTGTTTCAGTTGTGCTCACCCGACGTATTGCAAATGTTTTCGTGGTATGGCAGCCTCGTCGGCTCGCATGCCCTTTCCTATCATGATACTGGTGAATGAGGCTACAGGTTTATGAAAAAAAGGTTTTTGACCCATTGGGGTTTGTGTATGGTATCACATCACACACGGTTCAACTTAAAGGTAACTGATATATACGCATAAGGGGGTCCAGGTCGGACCCCAGTAGCGGCCCACGGGGTTGGGTCTTGACAGAAGTGGTATCAAAGCAGTTCGTCCTTGGAGTGTCTATAGACTGTGTCTAGTAGAGTATTGTTTATCGGTTTGTTGTGCACCACATCTATAGACAAGAGGCTACAGGACATTTAAGATGTTACCTTTCTTTCATATCTACGATTGTACGATAGAGCCAAGTCATAGGGAATGAAATTCCTCACACTAACTTGTGATTTCAGCAGAAGGACAACATCAATATAAGAAGGTTACTGACGATATTGGAAGTTACATAGCACGCAAGTAAGCAAGGCACGAATGATAGATGCCAGGTAAGGTATTGAATTACTGTTGACATGTAAAGTTGAAAATTGAAAGGAAAAGTGGACGGAAAGTCTAAACAGGTGCAGTTCGAGTTGGACATACGAGGTAAGTCCATCAGTTATACTATTATTGATATTGGGCGCCCTGTGAGGCTGTGATATGGCGTGATATGATACGTATATATGTATCTTTATGCGTATTGCCCCTGTGAGGCATTGTTGGCATTTTCTGCGTGCAGGTGTTGAGATAGTAAGAAATATAGAGGAAACTCTGCCCAAATTTTCCTTGAAATAAAACGAAAATGATTTAGAAAAGACTGGTAGTTCTGGATAGAATGACATATTAAGGATAAGACTAAATAAGAAGGGTAAGTAACCCATAGTAAGAATCGTGAAGAAGGTTAAGAAGTATTATACTATGGGGTAGAATGCGAACAGGATATGATGTGAATATAATGAGGATAGTTATGAAAATAAGTAAAGCCTTGTGAGAAGTGGCTTCGAATAAATTGCTACGTGACTCGAGTACCCATAATTAGACTAGATTAGCACCTCATTATTGTGTTAAGTTGTCGTACCTAGGCAACCAAAGGTATGGAAGATATAAAGGAAGGCATAGATATGGTGCAGTATACCGAATGTGTTGGAAACGAATCATACGTATTGGAAAATTGGAAATAAGGGCATAAGGTAGAACACAACAGATAGTGACATGGTACACCCTAAAGGGGGGAAATGGCTTCAAGTGAGATCCCATACTGGCACGAGTTAATAAGATCTAAAGGCCAGCAATAAACAGATAAAAGCCATGATACCGGAGATAGTGCGGAGAATTAATAATAAGGACTTGAATAGTATGACATCAAAGAATAGGTGCATACAAAGGGGATGAATACAATAAGAGAATTACGATGAGAGCTTAAACATATTGTAAGGAATAGCCAGGCTATACTCGACTGAAGGTAAGACGTTGGTAACAAAGTTACTGACTACTAATATTGTGGTGTACAAGCAGCAAAACAAGGAAAGGATGAGACATCTCTCCTATACTGGAATATGAGGAAACTCAAGGGTAAGAAGAGGAAGGAAGTAAAAAACGATACAGGTTTACGTACAGACTAGTATGGTGATGCTAAAGCATCTTTCGGGCTATTTTAAGCTCCTACACATGTTCGTGTAAAGGGTGCAATATGATGTGTGGTAAAGGAACTAGAAAGAAGAAATGGAAAAGAAATATCACCTGTTTCCTATGCCTACAGGTAATCTACCTTCCTAAATAGACCATATGAGTTAATACAAGGCCTATGAATGGCAACCAGTACAGAAGAATCCTGAAGCACTCGTAAGACCTTATGAGGCTAGTTAACATTTGGGGACGAATGTTCTAAAGGGGGGAATGATGTTACATCCCATACTTTGGAACCTTAGAAGGCTTCTTAAGCTTCTCAAGTTTCTGGGAAGGCTCTTAAGTTTCTTAAAAGTTGTTATGTGAGTCGGATAGTTAATAATGCTATCAAATAACTCCAAGGAAAGGAGAATGAAATGCTTCATAATAAGGAAGATTGGAAATAAGGTTATAAAAATTTGAAAGGAGTTGGAGGCCGAGAAATGAGTCGTAGAACTCGATTGACTTGCGTAATCTACAAACTTGGAGGTCTTACGTACTTAAGCTACTCGAGTGCGTGTTGAGACTAAGTCGTAAGGAATACATAGGCTCTTAAAGTGCGACGAAATTATGAACCCACGAAAGAGAAATAAGGAAACGACGTAGCGAAAGCGAAGCAAGCAGCTGACAAGCAAGTAGGTGACACACTTAGGTGGGTCCCACGCTGCCACATGGCGGATTTGGGTTGGATGCATAAATGAGGTGGCACCCTAGGTGGATTCCACGTGTCACCCCTAGGGTATGCCACGTGTAACCTCCAAAAGTTGGATATATATGCTGAAATTATGACTAAGGAAGTCATTTTTCAGCATCTACACTTAAGGAAAATTGGAGAAAACTTGAGGGAGAGAAGAGAGAGCTACGGCAGCAGCCAAATAAGGTAAGCCCTCCGTTTTTGATTCGGGAATTAATTATTCAAGGTATACCGCGATTAAATAACGGTGTTTGAACATATAAAAATTTATCATTGGGGCAACGAGGAGGTTTTTGTTCTTGTTAAAAAACCCGTTTTTGAATAGGACTGCTGTTAGTAATACGTGTATAACTCCTTTTGTAAGGCTTAGTTTCGGGTGATTCAAGATGTTTTGGAAAGATATTTCATAGGGATACAACTTTCATGTAGACGCTACAACCCAGTGTTGCATTTCTCTACTCCAAAAATGGTGGTGAAGCTTGGGGGAGTTGCTGTCTAGATTGTGCTTTGGAAATCCTACACGGACAGCTGTGAGTATTTTGGGCATATATTTTCGTACAAAATTGCTGTAGGGGTAATTCAAAATTGTTTGAGACCTTGATACACATGTATATAACTTTAATTGAGGTCACAAATCTTTTTTCCCTCAATTACCCCTCCAAAACTAAGCGACAATATAAGACAGTGGGCTGCCCAGATTTCGCGTTTTGATATGTTTTGGCGGGTAAGGTAAGGCCTTTCCTTTTAAATTGGAGTTTATGGTGTTGTTATATAGGGTATTTTACGTTGTGTAATTGGCTGGAAATGTGAAAATATGATAAATATGCTGGACGTCCGAAATAAACTAAATTGGAGTCGCTACAAGTGAATTGTCGTCGAAATAAAGTGTCGTTCTTGTGAGTTGTTGCCGCAGGGGTGTAATATGTTGTTGAAGGGCCTAAATATGTTCTAATGTGGGTTAGGGTGCTTCTGGTTGAATCCACATGACCCCTTGTGGCGTATAATTAAAGGCGTTACAAAATAAAGTCTAGACGCCCTATTGTGATACCGTATTTTTGAATAAGTCATTTGGAGTTTATGTTGTATATTGTTGGTATGAATTGCTGCAGGTTGTTGTTGTTGGTTGGCTGAAGGTATTAGGGACCTAATTGGAAATTCGGATAGGGCACATTATAGGGGAGGTGCTGTCCAATTTTCGTCGACGCCTTAGCGAATAACAGAAATAGTCGAGGAAACGACTAAGGAAATATACCCCATTAATACTAAGGTGTAACCTAAGATGCTGGAAGGTTAAGAAGGGTTGATACTCATATTGCTTTTATGTTACTTAGGTTTAAAGGACGACGAGACGAACAGGATAAAAAGTAACCCATAACAGGTATGTAAAGTTATTCCTTCTTTTGGCATATTTTGGTATAAGTATGTAAAGCTAACGTTTCTTTCTTTTGGCATGTTTTGGCATACGTATGTAAGGATTATACTTTCTTTTAGCATTTCTCTGACATAAGTATATAAAGATAATATTCCTTTTCGGCATGGATTTTAAGAAACAAGTATATAACTTTCATATGATTTTAAAGAAATTCCTATTCGTAAAGCCTCTAGAATGGCCAACTTCTCAACTTCCAAAAGATATTTTGTTATGCCTTGATATGTGTATATGATTCCCAAAAGTTTGATTTTGATGTAACCCATAGTAACTTTCAAAAGGTACTTGATATGACCCTTGTCTGGATTTTGAGTGATAGTTTATTTTGAGTATTCCATCAAGTCTCAAATATGATTTAAATTGCATTTGGTTTCTCACTACTCCATTCGTGGATGCCTCAATACTTCTTTCACCGAGCCTGGGCCAGGTTTTGTTATCGTGCATACTTTTTACATTATTCGCCGTGCCCCAACGTGAGGGGGTAGGTACGACCTATACATGGGTTTGATTTGTGGAGTTATGATGTGCCATGTACACCTATGATATGATATGGTCTAATATGACCATCTGATATGATATGATCCGTTACGGAGATATTCCCTACTCTGGAGTTATGATGTGCTGTGGCGCTAGTGACGGGGCGGCGACCACATTCTGTATTTGTTCACCGAGTCCCATAATGGGACCGGATATGGCATATGGTTCTCTGCATACATTATCTGTGGTTATGAAAAGAATTTTTGTATTCTGGATAGTTTGCTCATTTTTGCACCTTCTGTTTTGGTAATGGCTTTACTAGTTACAGTCTATGCTTTATATACTCAGTACATATATCGTACTGACCCCCCGTTCTCTGGGGGGCTGCGTTTCATGCCCGCAGGTACATATGTTCATTTTGGAAGTCCGCTTGCTTAGGGTTTCCACTCAGCGATGTTGGGAGCGCTCCACTATTCCGGAGCATAACTTTTGATGCTGGTCATTTGATATGTATATATTTATTTGTCCAGGGGTACGGCGGGGGCCCTGTCCCGCCATATGTTGTTGTTACCATTCTTAGAGGTCTGTAGACATATGTGTATGTGGGTTATTTGTAAGTTTGGTTCAGTTGTGCTCACCCGACGTATTGTAAATGTTTTCGTGGTATGGCAGCCTCGTCGGCTCGCATGCCCTTTCCTATCATGATACAGGTGAATGAGGCTACAGGTTTATGAAAAAAAAGTTTTTGACCCATTGGGGTTTGTGTATGGTATCACATCACACACGGTTCAACTTAAGGGTAACTAATATATACGCATAAAGGGGTCCAGGTCGGACCCCAGTCGCGGCCCATGGGGTTGGGTCGTGACAAGAATTGGTTCATCGGTCCATGAAAAGGGTCAAAATAATTCAAGAGAGTTTGAAAATCACATAAAGTTGTCAAAAGTCCTATATTGAAGTTAGGCGAAGAGACATAAGGGTGCTAAAGTGATGAACACTCAACAATGTCTCATAATTAAGAGCCTAGATGGTCTTTTTCAAAACAATACCCAACGGATTTGGTCGGGGTCGAACCTTAAGAACTGGTATATGGGACTCTTAATCAAGTGATTGAACAATCCAAACAAGCTAGCAATTATAGTTCCCAAGAAATAATAATATATAAAATTATGGGTTTTAGCTGTCAACTATAAATTATCACTAATAAGTATTGCAAATAGGGATTTAATAATAATGTTGTATAATAGGATTGGAAACGACAAAAGGTGTATACATAACGATTGCATTTTAACTCGAATATTCTAAGATTAACCCTAACAAAATAGATTAGTACATGAATAGCATTTGGTCTAGGCAATATTTTGATATTCTCCCAAACTATAAAGTTTATGTCCATTGATTTTTTCGAAAAACCACTACCCTTTTAAACAAAAAAGCAAACATTGCTTGAGTAGATAGACTATCCCTAGCTCACATCAATAAATGAGAAATTACTCAGATTATCCCATCCCTTAGTTAAATCATCCATAGAATTATTTCAACAAGTCCTCTCTTTTGAGTCTTACCCAACTCTATTTTGTTTTCCCAAGCCAAAATGAGTTAAAGAGATTAATCAATGCTTAAACCTCTGATTTTAAGTTACAACTTCAAGAAAATAATAGATCTATATAATACAATCAATTTTAGGAAAGATTAATCAAACTGCATTTGGGGTTTTACACCCCTATCAATCACACACACTCCTATCTATAAATTTAGCTACTCATACAACAAGAAATACATACAATACCCATAAAGAAAATCTGAATCCAAGACTTGGAGTATACAATATTGAAGATTTATTTCTTTTTCTAAGTTAAGAGTTCTCGAGTATGAAGATGAAGGTTCTATTTCTCACTCTAGAAACTTATCTCTACACTTGGATAAAGTCGGATTATTACAATAATGAGAATGGAAAATAATTGCACATATCCCTATTTTGGTCCTTGGAATCTTCCAAAGGAAGCACTAATTTCCATAAATGCAGTTTTGGTCATCAGCTTCCACATCGAGAATTGTGTTAGACTAAAAACCACCAATTCACCATTGTGAGATGCCTGTTGCTACTTCACTTCAACCTTCACTGCTTGCAGCAGATTTTGTGCTAGGATCGGCAAAACGCCAATCGTCTATTGTGTGACACCAATTGTAACGTAGACACCAATTTAGTTTGCTCCAATTCAGCTAGTGAGATGTCTGTCAGCTTCGTTGAGATGCCAGTTCCTTCGTCGGCGCACTTTAATGGTTTTTTGCTCCAAATCCTTTTAACTTTCATTTTCTAAGGAATGCCTTAACATAAGAGAACCAAGTCAAAAAACCACTTCGATCAACATTAAAACATGATAATAATTCAAGAATTTGAGTCTAATGAGTTGGTAAAATACCAACTCATCAAATCACCAAACTTGAATTATTATTGATCCTCAAGAAAAACACTCACTAAGCATAAGATTCAAGCTAATTTGCACCCAAGATAAGATTTTCACAATCACATACTTGACTTAACAAATGAACACAAATAAAAGAATTAAATAAAATAACTCTAAGAAATGCACCACTCACCATTGGTTCCACCATTACTAGTTCGACAAAGGTTTAAACAAAAATCTTTTAAAGCATCATTTTGGGACAGTCTATTCACCAAGCACAAGTTCAAAACATCTCAAATCATTGGCATCAACCTTCTTAGTTTGCCTAATTATTCATGCGAGCCTATCACATTAATGCAACTCAATTAAAATCAAGCCATCAGTATACATATGAAGCATTGTAAGACTCTGGAAGTTGAATAGTCAAAACAAAGGGAAAAAGTTTGGAAAATGGATTGGGACAGAGTCTATGACTCAACCTACGAGTCATAGAAACTTCTACGAGTTGTAGGAGAGACTCGTAGAGTTGGTGCTGATGGTTGGAAGTATGGTTAAGTCAGGAGGTGAGTCTACGAGTTAGTTGATAACTCATAGAGGTAATGACGACTTGTAAAACCAAGTTGTTGATGCAGGGTTTGAGTTTCTGCACATAACTTTAGAAATCTTACCTCATACACGTCAGAACACAAGAAACGAACATTCTTCTAAGTTAATCTAGTCAAAGGTTCTACTATCAAAGAAAACCCCTCCATAAATCATCTCTAGTAGCCTACTAAATTGACAAAAGTTCCAACCTCAGTAAGAAAAGTGGGCCTATCCTAATCACATTTATGGATATCTTCACCTGATCTACCATAATCCCATCCTTGGACACCACGTGCCCCATGAATGTCATAGAATCAAGCCAAAATTCACACTTAGTGAATTTGGCATATAACCATTGGTCTCAAAAGGTCTTGATTACAATTCTCAAATGCTGCTCACACACGCAAAATAGACTAAGATGATGTCGGTGAACACTATCATAAAAGAGTCCAAATAAGGCCTGACACATAGTTCATAAAATCCATAAATGATTTTAGGGCATCAGTCAATCCAAAAGACATGATGAAGAACTCATAATGGCCGTATTGAGTCCTAAAGGCAGTCATAAGGAGGTGTTCCACCCTAATCCTCAATTGGTGGTAGCCCAATCTCAAGTCCATCTTAAAAAACACCGCTACTCCCTAAAGCTTGTCAAATAAGTCATCAATCTGCGGCATAGGATACATGTTCTTGATGGTCACCTTGTTCAACTATATATAGTTAATGCACATACACAAGTTACTATCTTTCTTCATGAATTAGACAGGAACACCCCAATGAGACACACGTCTCACTGGTTCTAATAAACCCCTAACTTAGAAGGTCCTGGAGATGCTCTTTAAGCTCTCTCAACTTAGCTGGAGCCGTCTAATAAGGTGGAATAAAAATAGGTTGCATACACGACTCCACATCAATGCAAAAAACAATATTACGATTAGGAGGAAGACCAAATTGGTCAATAGGAAACACATCAGGATACTCTCTAATTACCAAAATTGACTCAAGAGATAGAATGTTCGCCTAGTATCATGAGCATAAGCAATATATACAAGACATCCCTTTCCTACTAATCACCATGCCCTCAGAAAAGAGATCACACCCCTAGGCATATGACTAATACTACCCATCCAGATAATTAGAGGAATGCCCGACATGCATAACGTAACAGTGTTGGAGAATTAATCCAAGACCGCATGATGTGAATATAACTAATCCATGCCTAGAATAAAGTTAAAGTCTACCATTTCCAATATAATCAAGTCTTCCCTAGTGTCATACCCTAAGATAGTCACCACATAGGACCAATACACTCGATCCACTACTAAAGAATCACCTACGGGGGTAGCTACATTCATACGCACAGGAAAAGGCTTACAAAATACATCTTTGGCTTCCCCAACAAAGCATGCATATGACATCCAACTCGACCACCTGAACTGCTTGAGTGAGGACCACCTCGAGCATTCTGAAGACCACCCATACTGCTCGGATGACCACCCATAGTCGATTGAACCAGATCCCTGGGGTCTAAACCTAGTGACCCTAATGACCCTATTGTCTATAAGGTCAATCCCTACGGCAATCTGTTGCAAAGTGGCCAAACTCGACGCACTTATAAAATCCCTACTAGAACTGACTTACTTAGACAACTCGGCTTAACATAACTAACTGCCTTAACCTGAATGACCAGAGTATGTACCTTGAGAAGTCTAGACCAGAGCCGAATTTATCTGACCACTAGCACATATAATAATGCCACTATCTGTAAGCTGAAGAGCTGCCTGAATTGGTTTTGTAAACTAAAACTAGTGTGGGTAACCTCTACCCAAAACCCCCCTATAACAAGACTAATACCCGCTGAAGCCACCTTCTAGTATCCAAATTGCTCTTTTTGAAGCCTTGAATGGGAGAACGTCTAGGTCCCCGGTGGGATAGTTTGAAGCATGTGAAATGGCATTGATTGGTCCCGATTTAGTGATGGATTATATGTAGAAGGTATGACTTATAAGGGAGAGGTTGAAGATGACTCAAAGTCTTCAAAATTCCTATTCATATGTTTGGAAAAAAGAGCTTGAATTTGAGGTGGATGAATGGATTTATTTGAAGGTATGTCCCATGAACGGTGTAATACATTTTGGTAAAATCAAAAAATTGAGTCCTACGTATGTTGGACCTTATGAAATATTAAGATGTGTCGGCAAGGTGGCTTATGAGTTAGATTTACCATTTGAGTTTGCTATGGTTCATCTGGTGTTTCATGTATGAATGTTGAGAAAGGTTGTGGGTGATTCAAATTCTATTGTTCCATTGGAAGATGTGAGTGTTGAAGATAACTTGACTTATGAGGAAGTTTTGGTGGAAATTTTAGGCCGGCAAGTGAAGGGATTAAGGAACAAAGAGGTTACGTCCTTCAAGGTTTTGTGGAGAAATTAATAAGTAGATAGTGCTATGTGGGAAGCGGAGGCGGATATGATGTAATGATAACCGTATCTTTTTCCCTCTACTCAAGACTAAGCTAGTAAATTATTCTTATTCAAAGCAATTAAACTCCTACGTATTTAGTTCTTCCAATGTCATTCTATGCATACATGTTCATAAAGATTGGCTTTAAGTCATGTTTTATGTTAAGTTGAAAATGTCATGGTCTATGTATTTTTAAGGTGTCATTATATTCATATTGGGTTGCTAGTCCTCTTTCCGTGACCTTTGTATGCTAGTTGAATCTTATTCAAGGACGAATGTTCCCAAGGGGGATTTTGTAAGACCCTGGAAGTTCGAAAGTTGGAACCACATATAATTTCTCGTAATGTTACTAACCTAGACACATTGATGGAAACATTCAGAACCTATAACTACCCAACCCTTCAAATTCCCATCCTATTCTAATTCATTCCCAAAATTTCCCTAAGACAAATTCAATCAATTCTCTCAAAGTTCTCTCATACACTCAAGATAGGGTTTCAAGAGCAATCTATTTCTTTCTCCATTTCTATGTTGATTTCACCAAGGTATGTAGGGATTTATCCATAGGTTCCTTTCACCCATAGAGTTCCATGTTTTTCTCAAAAGTTCTCTTCAATTTTAATTATTTTCTAACCCTAATTTTGATGAATTGCATTGGGGTTTTTCATTTACGTTTTTAATTTTTATTAACGATCATTATAATAATGATTATACATTACTTTCTTGATTTCAAGTTGAATTATAAATGCACAAGCATGAAGCTATTTTCAATGGTTATTTACATAAACTATGATTATGAGGTTTAATAATTTCAAAGAAAGCTCTTATGAATAGGTTGACATGCATGATTGAATGATGAAAGTTACAATGATGATAAACTATGATCCAAGAAATTTAGCTTTGATTTTTAAAAAATTTTAAGCACGCTCTCCTTTCAACATTACGAGCAAACTCCAATAGTTTTTAACACTAAATTTCAAGCCAAAAATAAAACCATTTCCTCCGTCTTCAAGCTATGAAGAACATCAAGAACAAACCCCAATTTAAATCTTCACTAAATCACCCCAAATTTGAAGAGTAGTTCCCCTCGACATTGAGAACAAACTCATATCCTTAAAACCTACATAAACAAGACCTACTTGAAATTTCTTCAAAGTTTCAAAGCTCCAAGCTCCTTTAACTGAGAATTCTTATTATAAACACCAAATCACTGGAAATTTTAAATATATTCTCAACAAACACTAGGGGGGCATGAATCTAGTTTCATAAACAACAGCAATAAAAACACGAATCAAAATATATATATTTTTTGAAAATGTGGGGAAATTTTCATTTTTTTCTTGCAAACCAAGACTAGCTTTGTAGTAACAAATATATCGCGTGCTCTAATATAAAATGGTACAAGATCGAAATGCAGAAAATGAAAGAAACCCTAAAATCTTACAAGGAAGTAAAATATAGAGGATAGACACAAGCAAGAAACTAATTGGCAACAATATATATATTAAAGGTAAAGCCTCCAATTAAGAATTCAAACAAGCACTTAATCTATAAAGACACCCTCGAGAGGAATGGTCCTCAAGCAAGAAATCCCATCAACATTTCCTAACAACTATGGCCTTAACCTTAAACTCTATTAAGAGTTACTCCCAATTCATGAGAATTCTTCATAGCAAAATAGTGTAAGTTCAATGGAGCTATTCTCAACTATTTATAGACTAAGCTAGCTATTACATAAATTCCCTTAATTAAATAATGGTCTTATTAAGCGTGAGGGCTTGTACTTAAGGAATAACCACTTTACACACATTTCCCTTCATCTTTCTTCCTTTTACTTCCATTTTAGTATGTTCTTGAGCTTCAAGTCTACATTCCTAAACCCTTCCAAGCTTATAAAGTACCGACTTGATGAAAAGATCTTGAACTACTTATCTTTTCTTTATGTGCATGCATCAGAAGGTGTATGGAGCTCGGGTTTATGGTGATTCCTTCTGGAATTGAAGGTTTTGATCTGGATTTAATGTAGAATCAATTTTGGGTTCATTGTTCTCACTTTCGAACCCTTAAGCCTCCTTAATTTCTTTAGTTTTAGCTTAATTTTGGTGTTCTTGAGCTACAATACTCCTTAGGCTATTTTAGCTTTGATTAAGCTAAGATTGTGCCCATTTTTGGAGATCAAGTTCCTTGAGCTAGAGTTGACCTAGTGATGGAGTCAATTTCATGATTCCATGTCCGGGTCCCCCATAGTTATTTTGACCAAATTTTGGGCTTGAGTTCTTTTTTGGAAATATTCTTATTATATTACTCGTGTTAATGTGTAGTTTGTGATGTTGATAGTAGCATGGTATACTATCGATGTGAAAAAGAGCTGAGCAACTTGTAGACAGTCTGAGTTTGCAATTTTAATTCTAAGTAGGCTACGATCTACTTTAGATTGTGCTTCATGAGTTATTATTTAGTATAATTATCATGTGGGATAGGGATGTATATGATGAGTTTAGTATTAGTTATTTATTCCTATCCTATAGGAGCCTCAGGCTAGTACTGTGTTACAAAATCCATAGCTTAGGCTGGAAATTCCTTACTTATGGTTTTGTTTGGTGTTGTTAGCATCTTTCGATTTGATGTTTGAGACTTTAGACTAGTTTTGTGAGCTAAAAGTCTTAGAATGATTTTTTTAATGATGCTTTAGTTAATATAGTGACTCTTTGTTAAAATTGCTATTATTGGGTAACCTCCACTAGTGCGTAGACTATGGGTTTTCTTTAGTATTATTGAAATTCACCCTAAATATGCTCGTAGCTTGATGTTGATCTCTTTCTCATATTAGGCTTTAGAATCTTAGTTTCTTATTCTAGTCGCATGTTGGCATTAGCTGACTTATTGTTCATTTCAGTAGTAACTTTAGGTAAAGGTTGACATCTCTGAGTTACTCTTTTCATTGTTTTATTATAAATAATTTCCGTTGTTTTTTTGTGCAGTGGTGATCTATTATGATGTTCTTATTTAGTACGTTGTAATATTATTGTGCCCAAGCTTGAAGGCAACCATTGTGAAGCGCAGGTTCTTCCTAGTAAACACTATGACCAAGAATGGTCCAATTTAGTTCAACAACTTCATAAATTAAGTCTGGTGGGTTCTAAGACATCTTAAAGGATTCATAAGAAAATTGTCAAATACTATTGACAGTTTCTCTTAAGAAGTATGTCAACCCGTCTATCATTAGGAATCATCAAGTACACAAACTAGCAATTTAAGCACTAATCAAGAACTCTGATTCGCAATTTCATTCTCACCATAAGATAAAAATTACTCAAATCATGTCACAAAGACCGGTAATGCTACTCAATCACAAATTTTTGCTCAACTATTAAAGATTCACATAGTGAAAAATTTTCCCTGAGGAATGGCATCATTCATTCTATCGTAGAATGATTTCATACACTACGTAAACATAATGGATAATTCATACTTCACCCAAAAACTCAGATTTTAGTAAACTATGATAAATTTCTCATGCTAAACATCATACCCAAAGAAATTAACTTCATATCTAGAAATTTTAAGCACCAAAACCCTTTTCAAACACAAAAAATTTAATATCTAACACGTGGGTGTTGGAGAAAAACTCATCTAAAGCCTAAAATCCTAAAGAAGCCTGTATGAACTTCTTTTCTTAGACCAGTGGCGCGGCCAACAGCTGCCAGACTTGTACGTATCAAAAGCGATGCTCCAGAACTCAATTGTTTAGATATAATAAGGCTAGAGTTCAAAGATAGGGGCTTGCTGATATGTCTTTTCCTAAAAAAAGTAGATGTGGAATCTCTTTGAAAGGTAACTTGAATTAGAAGTCGGATTGTGAACCACTGTCACTTGTTAGGCCTTCCAATATAATGGATTTTTTTAGGAGTGAAAGCCACTTGGCTCAAACAAGGAGGTGACTTTGAAATTTCTACCACATTGTTGCATTATCAAGACTTAAATCACAAAAATAGAGTACATACCAGATTTGAAAGATGAGAGGAAGAAGAATAAGAGCTTCAATATAGGTTTTTTTCAACCTTGAACTAAAGAACTTCTTCAAAGAAGATTTTTAGATTTTTTGAGGATGGTTTATTGATTGGGGGATAGAGAAGGGTTTATATAGAAAGAATAAAGTGTAAGAGTGGTTTGGGAGTAGTAGAGTTAAAGGGTTTAATAGATGGATAAATGAGGGTATGGAGGTTAAGGGAAATATAAAACAAAAGTAGTGAAGGGTTTTAGTATTTTTGAGTTTTGGGAAGAGGTGGTCAAAATTTATATTTTAGTTCTCCAAGAATAATAATTAAAATTCTTCATACTTACATCCTTGCGCGAGTATTGGTGAGACACCACTCGCAACCAGAAAGACGCCAATCACAATGCAAAAATCACTTTAATTGTGCAGTGCACTGACTTGCACCTGCGCTTCAACTGGAGTTGTACAATGTTTAGCTTGTGGTTGTATGGACAAGTGCAGATCTCTAAATTTCTTCCCGGTTATCTACTGGGAACTTGCATTTAACTTGCGATGTACCATGACTTACTGGCGTTATGCCTATTTGACACCGATGGCCAAAATGCTGATTTTTTACCTTTTATACTTAGCATGCCTTTGCACTCCAAAAAAACACAAAAAAAAACAAAAAGTAAAGTACAAAGAAATAAAAAAATTGAGCATCCCGTCTGACGGGAAGAGCTCACTCTCCCAAAAAGTGCTTGATTTAACATTATGACACGATGCAAGTATCTCGAAATTACCCAACATCAGGCGGTATTTCTTCGTCTCATGGATCTTCTACCAGCTCATCAATTGATTCCTTCATGAACACCACTATACACTTATCAAGAGATTTCATTGGTGTTCCCACTTTGAACTTAATAGATTCTTCACAAACTTTAAATTGGAGATTTCCAAGATACACATTAAGTAGCGCTCTTTTTGTAGTAAGGAATGGTTGGTCCAAGATAATAGGCATCTCTATCTGTATTTCACAATATAACACCACAGTCTACAGGAAAAATAAACTTGTCTACTCTGACTAGCACATCAAATAGTATACCAATTGGTCTAGTGATAGGGTAATGTTCCATCAATAGGCTCATCGGAGTAGGTTTGGGATTCCTAAGACCAACTTCTTGAAAATTAGAAGGGCATCAAATTGATGATTTCCCCTGAATCACATAAAGATTTATCAAATTTGTGCATCTCAATAATGGGCGGATATGTGAAAGCTCTTGAATATTTCTTTTTAGTGGACAATGTACTGGACATTACCACATTGCATGGCTAAGACACTTCAACCAATTCCATACTAACCATTTTTTTTGTAGAAGCTTTTTCATAAACATTGAATACGCCGTAATTTACAATAAGGTGTCAATCAAAGGAATGTTCAGGGAGAACTTGCTCAAATGATCTACAATTTATTGAAAGTGCTCATCTTCTTTCTTCTGTATTTAAATTTGAGGATAAGTATGGGGAAACTTAAGTTCATCACCCTTAGGAATTTATCCTCTATTTCTCCCTCATCACCAATTACCATTTTAGGAGGATCAAACCTCTGATTTTCACCAACATTGTCTTTTTCCTCTTTGGATACATCCTCATCAATCAAAATGCGAAAGGGTGCACTAGGATTTACCCTATCATCCATATTCTTACTAGAAATCTTTATTGGTAAAACCTTGACCTCTTCAAGCACCTTGGCACTCCTTATGACTATTGCCATACAATGGCCATCAATTTTGGGTTTGGGAGAGTGTCACTTGGGAGTGTGCCCTTGGTCGTTGGATTTATTTGAGCCTACAAATGATTTATTTGACTTTCTAAGTGCTTGATTGAAGAATAGTGGGAGCTAACGATTTGAATCATATTGGATACATTTTGGTTGATCTCCTTAACCCCATTGTCTTTAGACTCGGCCCTCTTAAGGATAAGATTAAGCATCTCTTCAACTTTAGAACCAACTAGGTCAGTCAAACTTTCTTGGTCATGGGAAGGATCAGATATTTAGGGAGGTACATATGAATTTGAAAGCCGGTAGTTGTACCTATCATCTCCTATAACTGTATCTTGCTCATATTATTTTCAGTTGCGTTCTTTTAATTTACCATCTCTTAATTGACCATCTCTCCAACCTTGATTCTCCTACTGAGGAAGTCAAGGAACTTGGTTGGTCAATTGGTAACCCAAGTGAGAACCTATCCATTATTTTGCCAAATACCTAAAATCTTCATCGAATGATGCATAGGCTCTTTCTTATTCAAGCAAAGATGAATTATGTGCCCCAATATAATTCACGTTCTTTATACTGGTACCTAACATATGTTTAGCTAGGAGATCGATACTCGTCATCATCATTGTCACTTTTTCATCGCGCTCATCCTCTTTCCTTCTTATTTTAGTTGTTAGTGTTGATGTAGGTACCGATCCACTACCGATCCACCACTGGACTTTATCTTATCTAGACTATACCATATCATATTAATCTTAGAAATTTGGTTAACAAAAGTGGATGCTTTAAAATAAGTGAGATTCATGAACGAACCTCCTACCAAGTTATTCACCTTATTTAATTCACCTCATCCAATGAGCTGTAGAAATTGTACGTAAAACTTGGTCGGACTATCCATGGTTTAGACATTCTGCCACATTTTTCTGAACCTAAGCCATACCTCGCGTATAGCTTCTCCTGGAATTTGATCAAAGTTCTGTATCTGGTCCCTCAATCTAAACATTCGTAAGGGTGGAAAAACTCATCCCAAGTTGTAATTGACCGTTTGGCAAATCCCCAACCCATGTTGTAGCTTCTCTAAAGAGAGAGGAAGGGCATAATCTAAGTCAAAAAGACACTTCGCCGATAATTCTTATTTTGTAAGGAAGACAAACATCAACAAAATTCGTTAAGTCTCAATTTGCATTATCAATCTCTTTGCCTCCGAATAGACTTTTCATCTGTAAAAGATGAAATATAGGCCCGATAATTTGAAACACGACATTACTTACCTTGGAAGGAAAGAGAATTTCCTCAGAGGCAAATTTATTTGCAAAGCACACATCACCGACGCTTTTTTCATCACCTACTTGGTCAATCTTTTCCTATTTTTGGCAAGCAACAACACAAAATACAACTTAACAAGAACACAAATCTCGCTAAACTTTAAATATATAATTCAATTAAAGATAATCGTTAACCACTCCACGAACAACAATATCTTTATTGACTAACGCTTAACTACCCTCCCATATTAGAAAGGTAAGTGTTCATTTGCAATACATCCAATGAATGAGGTCGGGCTCGAACCACAATGATTGACAGATAGGATTGTCTTAAATTAAATTCATAATTTAAACAAATTAGCAATTTTAGTTCTCAACAAGCATGAAAATATACAAAAGTTGGGGGTTTAGCTAACAACTATTATTGATAATATTAAGTAATAAAATAACTATTCAACACAAGATTATACTACAAAGTTTGGAAATGACTAGGAGTGTTTGCACAACAATTGGGGTTTAAAGTCGAATAGGCAAAGATTGATCGCAACAAAATCAATTGATATATGGATAACTTTTGGTATAGACTACATTTTGCTATTCTCCTAAAATATCAATCGCTTTTTCCATGATCCGAATCCGGGTCATGATGGTGCCTACTATAACCCCGAGTAGGTAAGCCAAATCTCAGTCAAACGGAAGTCAAATCTCAATCTAATTGATAATTAATAACATAAGAAAGCTGAAATAGAAAGAATATAACAAAAAAATAGTCGGGCCAGGGTATACATATATAAATACTATACAAAATATACAAAAGGCCCGATAGTGACCAAACCAAATAAGGAACTGACACTAGACCAAACCCTCAGACCTAGTGTCACCTATACAGGAGTACTAAGTACAAAAGCTAACAATGTGTAAATATATAATGCAGAGCTGACTACCCAAAAGTACAAGTGTCAGTTAGTACACCTAAGGATGATTAAACGTGCCCTGGGGTGGCTCAAACAAGGAGCTTCATCAAAAAGATGCAATAGTGCAGCATGAGTACCAAAACACTAGGTACTCAACAGGTATCACAGGACGACCGAGCTCAGAAAGAATAAATATATAACAAGCAGTATGATGATACTAATAATAATAAGAGAGGAGCATAAACTACAAATACGAGAAAAAAGAGTACGGGAATAATCATATGGTAATTACATCAATAATCGCAACTGGTAAAATATCGAGAGAATGCACAATTGTAACTTGTAGTTAAGGCTCAATATCCTCCAAAAGTATCATGAAATGCTCGGAATAACCTTCGAGCTCATTAATTAATGGGGCGCCCGGTATCATACCTCGAGCCTATCACTATAAAACTAATAACTCAGAATATGTATCAACTAGCCGCCAAGAATCAACACCTTGAGCTTATCAATGAAATAAAGAGTAGACCAAAGTCAATAAAAAGGACGCCCAAAATCATACATCGAGCTCATCAACTATGAATTTCCATAAATAAGATTTCATCGATTCTCCTTAAATCTCTCTAATTTATTCTTCAACCAAAAGTCCTATTATCATCTTTTACTCTTCCTTTTAAACAGGGCTTTTAACAATGATGAGGTACATAAGAAAAATAGTATGTCAAAAATCATATGACACTCGCCTGAGACTTTCGATGTACTGAAAGCACGGCCTCGGGCCCAAAAATTTATTATCATAAGCAACAGAGCCATAAGCATAAGCCAAAAATCATAACAAGTGACCCATCAAAACCATACAAGTCAACCAAGTGGCACCCTAAGTTCAAATCACGTAGGAGTAAGTTCTATGGACCTAAACGATGTAAACAACTCAAGATATCAGCTAGACTAAGGATCCAACAACTAAACCCCAACTAGTCACTAACGATGATCATCGACTCCAAATTTATCAATAGGATATCAACACTTAAATCGCCACCCTAATCATCTGTTACTACTCAAAATATACCAATCCTATCAAAGCCAAGTCTAACTAGAGTAAGCCATGACCTACCTCGAAGAGGGAACCGAACCCGAACCGCTAAACTTTAGTCTTTCTTTTCTGGGCTGCCTCCAAATGATGCCACTCTATCAAATTATCAAAGATCACATCCAAAAAAGTCCAACGATACCTATATTACTATAATATAAATGAGACCGAAATTGGGTCAAAATACAACATTGGGACCCACGCACGAAGTTAAAAAACTAACACCATCATAAGGTCCCAATTAACTAAAAGAACTTGTGCCCCAAAAATAGGCACATTCCGAGCTTCGGAAGATCTCAAACCATCCCACCAATTACAAGACCTAGAATAGCCAAAATGTGCAAGGAAAAGTGTGATTTACCTCAAAGGAAACCTTTGCTCCTAATGTCAGACGTACCAATGAATTTCGCTTGAAAAGCCACGCAAAATGGCTTTTTAAATCACCGAAATCGCCCAAATATAAAGAGAAACATAAGTCTTGAAAGTTAGGGCTCAAATTTGAAAAAGAAACCAAAAATATATTTGTGAAGTCGCTTAAGTGAACCCCCGATGTTCTCTTAAGAAACCACCTCAAAGAGGCGGCTATCACTTTAGCGAGGCAGGTCATTTCAGTGAAACTGAGCTCTAGGGTGCTTGTCTCTTTAGAGAGATCCTGGCTGCTTTAATGGCACTCGTTTTAGCGACCAAGAGTCACTTTTAGGGACTACACCAGATGCCTGCTAGTGCAGAAAAGGCTTGACAAGCCAAATTCTCCGATAGGGTGTTTTAGATTTGTTCAAAACATTGTGCGTACAAATGAGATATGCTATCCCACTAAATTTAGCGTTCTGGACTCAACGACGCATTTGAAATTCCTATATGAGGTATCTTTACATAAAAGTGGGTCTCACACCCAAATACCAATTTCCACAATGGGTCTTGAGATTAGATCAGAAGCCTCGGGAAGCGATGAAGGGTCATTTTAGATAGAAATCGATATTCTGGAATTAACTATGTGATTAGGATTTTAATCTGAGCACGATTTCCAAGGATATTGATCAAATTCAACCATGGGCTAATTGTAAAAGTCAAATTTACCAAATGTCTCCAAACCCCTACCTGGTGCCTTGATACTTGAGCTGACCATTCTACTAGCCCTATTTGACCGTCTTGGTGCTTATGGAACCGTCGAAATTCCATTCTGAGGTAGTTTACCATAACATATGACCAAAGTTATCCTTTCAAGTTATAAAGGTTTCAAAACAGGGAAACAATCCTAAAACCATTTTGAGCACCTCGACAATCGAACACAAGGTCATTTCAAACCAAACTTACCGTTCTGGAGTTAACTGCACTAACATAAATTTTATGCGAGCACATTTGCTAAAATTATTAACTGAAGTCAAACTTGGCCCAAATTTCAATGTTAAAATGTCTAATCGCACAAACTCAAAACTAAGGCTCCAAATCCAAAACCATCCACCCATCTAGACAAAAATGACCCTTTCGTAGCTGATGAAACTGACAGAATCGTCATCCAACATCAAAATCTCCGAAGGTTGACTAAAGTCAACTCTTTCAAATCTTAAGCTTCAAGAATGGCCAAACCTTCTAAAACTCAACCAAAACCTTTTGGAAAGCATGCTGCCCACCCCAACATCATATAAGAGCTATAAAGAAACTAAGAGGAGGGGTAAAATGGTAAAAATATCCAAAAGGACGTAAATGAACTTGGATGTCATTACAACATCTACAACTAAAATGATTTTCTTCCTCAAAAGTTAAGGAAGAAAGGTACATTGTGGCTCAAAAATATTACGATATCGGGTCTGCATGTCCTACTCGATCTCTCATGTAGCCTCTTTGACCGGACAATGCCTCCACTAGACTTTTACTGGTGGAATCTCCTTAGACCTCAACATCCTAACCTACCTATCCAAAATAGCCACAGCATGGAAACATGTATCACATGGTGAACACCTAAAAGCGATGGGGGAAAGGCCAACTAATAAGCTATCTTCCCTTCTGTTATCAAGATCTTATAAGGGCCAATAAAACTGGGGTGAAACTTAACCCTCCTCCTGAATCTCATCACACCCTTCATAGGCGACACTCGTAGGAATACACGGTCCCAACTATAAACTCCGAAGGTCACACCTTTCGATCAGCATAACTCTTCTTTTCTTTCTCTTGAATTTTCTCTCTTTGTCTTCAATTTTCTAGAGAAGTATGGAACTTGATGAGTCATAGGACACACATATATAGGCTACTTTAGGGGGTGACACATGTCAAACCCTAAGTGGTGACACATGTCAAGAATAAGGTGGTGATACATGTCAAGCACTAAGTGGTGACATATGTCAAACCCTCATTGGGCCAACACATCCATTCCTTCAACCATAGGATGCCACATGGAATATGGGCGCTACCCCCTTGCTCCATCTGCTGCCACATGGTACTCTCTCATTCTACCACCTATCACCTTTTTTCCCCCTCGTGGGTTTGTAATTTCATCATCTTTTACGAATTTATATAATCCTTGCTACGTAAGTTTGGTACGTACTCAAGTAGCTTAAGTATGTACAATTTCCAAGTTGGTAGCTTACGTATGTAACACATCCAAGGTAATAGCTTACACAAGTAAGTCGGGTCCTACAACTCACTACTTGGTCTCCAATTCCTTCCGGATTTCTATAACTTTATTTCCAATCTTCCCTGCCATGGGTTATCACATTCTCCTTTCTTTAGAGTTGTTTGATAGCGTTATAGCCCATCTGACTCACATGGTAACTTCTAAGAAGCTTTCAAGAACTTAGGAATCTTTCAAGAAACTTAAGAAGCTTTTAGAAGCTTTAAGAAACTTTAGGAAACCTTAAGAAACTTAAGAGGCTTACGATCCTTCCATGAAACTTAAGAAGCTTAAGAAGATTAGGAGTCTTTCACGAAACCTAAAAACCTCTCAAGATACAAAAGTCTTTTAAGGTAAAAAAGTACGGGGTGTAACATCCTTCTCCACTCTAAAACATTCGTCCTCGAATGTGAACCAAAACCTTCCTCAGGATCTTATACCGACTATATGGGGATTTTCTCTGTCCCATTGCCATAATATATACTTTCATCAAGCAATCAATATCAGAGTTCCAAAGGTTATAATTACTTGTAGACATAGGGAATAGGTACGGATACTTGTGTTTCCTTTCCTCTTTCACTTTCTACAGGGTCACCCATCCTAGTACTACTCTCGCTCAAGCATGCTTAACTTCGGAGTTCTGATGGAATCCAGTGTGTTAGTGCTAGTATGATCGCATCCATACCTTAAGGTCTCCACCAATGGTTCCTCACACGGTCTCATATATCGTGATTTCTATCTATTTATTGCTGGCCTTAAGATCCATCCATCCTTTATGGGATCTCGTTTGAAGTTTAAGCATTCCCATTTACATATGATAGCGTCAGTTGATTTTCTCTTACACTTGTATTTCTATTGTCCACTTTCCCCTTTTAGGGTGTACCCATGTCATCCTCTGTTTATTTTCAATTATTCACACACAAATGATTTTGTTCCAACCCTTTAACTTACTGCACCATGTCTACACCTTCTATTAGATCATCTATACTTTAGGTTGCCCCTGTAAGAAACCTTAGTACAATCATGGGGTGCTTAGAATTTTCGATAAATAGTACACACTCTAGTCCAAGTACTGGTACTCGAGTCATATAACTAATGTAGTAGTTTAGCCGAAGCCATATTTTATTCATCCCAATCAGTACGTTACTAGTGCTTATAATCGTGTCCGATTCTCCATTCGGGGACACTTATACTCTGATGACACGTGTTTTACGTTTTGTTATCACCTCCTTTTTTTCCAAAGGATACCACTCATTCCTTTAATAATTTCACAATGCCTCAGTTGTTTTGCAATTTTCCATTCCCTATCCTCGAGGGATCCTACTATTTCCAAAGTGGAGGTACATATACACAATACCCCTTTCTGCTTCATGAGCTTTCATCCTTATCGTGTACCCGATGCTAGCTCTTTATCATACTCACAATCACATTCCTTAGTTACTTCTTTACTAGGCTCTATGTACTTCCATGATGATCCTCATTATATTTACACTATATTCTTCTCATGGTCAATCCCGGAGGGTAATATTTCTTAACCTTTATAAACAACTCTTATTCTGGGTTAATTCCACCTGGTGCAGCAAGCGTACTTAACCCCTTATCCTTCCTAGTCATTCTTATTCTTAATACATTGCAGGCTATCTTAAGACATTCATATTCATCACCATTTTACTCACCATATCAGTATTGACCTTCTAATTACCACACATACTGCAATTAACTTATTTTCCAAAGTTCGTTGTACTCCTAGTTTAATCAGATCTCATTATTACCGTGGATACACTCTTTCAAGATATACTACAACCTTATATCTCATTCTCTTTCTATTTCAAAACAAAAAATTAGCAGAATTTCTTCTATATTCCTTACTATCCCAAACCTGCACTCAGGAAATACCAACAATGCCTCATAGAGCCAACGTATATATATATATACATCCATATAATATCCTATCATAGCCATAACGCCTCACATGGACAACATACATATATTCATATCATAGACACACAAGGCGCCCAATATCAAGCACAATATAAAATGATGGACTTACCTCGTATGTCCAATTCGAACTGCACCCGTTACACTTTCCTGTCTACTTTTCTCTTCAATTTTCAAATTTACATTTCAATCATATTTCAATCTTCTTACCTTATTCAGCATGCCTCTTTCACATTCTTACTTACCTGTATACTATGTAGCTTCAAATATCATCCATCACTTTCTCCTGTTGATGTTGTTCTTCAACTGAAACCAAAGGTTAGTAAAAATAAGAATTTCATTTCCTATGACTGGGATCTATTGCATGATCTAAGACAAGAAAAAAAGATTACATCCTAAATGTCTTGTAGCCTCCTATTTATAGATGTGGTGCACCACACACCAATAAACTGGACTCCACTGGACATGGTCTGTAAATATTCTGAGGACCAAACCACTTTGATACCACTTTTGTTATGACCCAACTCCATAGGCCATGACTGGTGCCCGATTTGGCCACCCATATATACCCTTAGCCCCACTGAGTATGTTAGCAGAATAAACAAATATAGAAATCAAAAGAGATCGCTAGTGAGCGCACAAAAATAGATGTAACACACGAAGGTCGTAAGTCCATCACTGAACACAAGCCAAAAACACTTATATAGAACTCACAATACAAGTCTATAGACCTCTACAGAATGATAAGCTAGTCATATGATAGGACAGGGCCCCGTCGTACCCTTAACTAACATGTACAAATGTACAACAGAAGAGTTAGTACCAAAATAGGGTTGCGGACAAAAGAGCACTACCAACCAATAGGGTAGATGTCATAAGCGAGCGGATCAGCAAACCGAGCGTTTATACCTGCGGGCATGTAATGCAGCTCCCAAAGAAAGAGGGTCAGTACGGAAAATATACCGAATATGTAAAGCAAAGACTGTAATAAATAAAGTCATCACCAGAACAGAATGTGTAAAACAAAGGCGAAATATCCGAAAATATCAAAATGCTTTTTACAACCCTTGATAATGCAAGTGGAAAAACATATGCCTTATTCGGCCCTGTTATGGGACTCGATGAACAAAATATGGTTGCCACCCCGTCAATGGTGCCACAGCACAACATACATCATAAGTAGGGAAAATCTCCATAACAAATCATATCATATCTGATGGCCATATCATATCATATCATATTATATCATCAACATACGTGTACATGGCACATCATAACTCCACAAACCCATGTACAGGGCATATCTGCCCCCTCACGTTGGGGCACGGCGGACAATGCAGAAAGGTACGCACGATAACAAACTTGGCCTGGGCTCAATGAAAGAAGCATTGAGGCATCCACGAGTGGAGTAGTGAGAAACTAGATGTAATTTAAATTATATTTGAGACTCAATGGGGTCCTTAAAATGAGCTATTATTCAAAAATCAAGACAAGAGTCGTATCAAGTACCTCTTGAATATCACTATGAGTTATATCCAAATAGAACTTTTGGAATTATATTCACGTATCTAGGCACGATAAAATATCCTTTGGAAAATCAAGAAGTTGGCCATCCTAGAGTCTCTACGAATAGGAACTTCCTTAGAATCATATAAAATTCATATACTTGTTTCATAAAAACTATGCCAAAAAGGAAGATTATCTTTATATACTTATGTCAAAACATGCCAAGAGAAAGAATAAGCTTTACATACTTTTGCTAAAGACATGCCAAAAGAAGGAACGGTTAGCTTTGCATACCTCTTACGGATTACTCCTAATACGTTCGCCTCATCGTCTCTTGAACCTATTTAACATGAAAGTAATACTATCATTAATGACCTTTCACTTTCCAATTCCATCTCCACAACCAAGTCTCCATAGAGGTCATTTTCTTATCCATTTTCCTCGACTAGTTCAATACTAGTTCCTAAGTTACCAAAAATCGGGCAGTATCTCCCCTATAACTTCAACATCCCCGATATTTCAACTTTTCCACCATGTCAACAACCATACCAACAACAACAACCAGCAGCATATATACAAGTAAATCACTTCAACATTACTCAATACAACTCCAAACCACTAGCTCAAAACTATGATATCAAAATAGAGTTTTTATATCTTTATTTCGCAAAATCTTTAACCATCCCAAATGGAGGGTCGTGTGTCTCAAACCAGAAGCACACACATCCTTTTTAAAACACTTTAAATCCCTGCAACACACCACCAAACCAGCTGCAAATGCAGCACCACAATCACAACAAACTACTAGACTTCGATTTAGGTATAATGACTTCAATTTAGTTTGTATCTAGCGTCAAGCGTCCTTATGAAATTTTCCAATTCCAACCTCATTAAAGAAATTTAATATCCATCATAACAGCATCATAAACTCCAGTTCAAATGATAAAACTTTACCTTACTCGAAACTCGCCAAAACTTGCTGGAACTCACCTCGGAATTTCCTTTAGCGCAGCTGAAACTTTGGGTCTATTTGTTAACTCTTTGGGGCTTCTCCAAACCATAAATTTACATTAAAAATACCTTCATAAAATTATGGTATACCTTAGATAATTAATACGTAGAGAGAAATCGGAAACTTTCCTCTTTTCCTCTTCCCAAAACCGTAGGTCTCTCTCTTTCTCTCTTAAGGTTTCTCCTCTCTTCTTTTCTTTATCTTGAATTTTCTCTCTTTGTCTTGACTTTTCTAGAGAAGTATAGAACTTGATGAGTCATAGAAAACATATATATAGGCTACTTTTAGGGGTGACACATGTCAACCCCTAAATGGTGACACATGTCAAGCATTAAGTGGTGACACATGTCAAGCCCTCATTGGGCCAACACATCCCTTCCTCCAACCATAGGCTTCCTTGTGGCATATGAGACCCACCCTCTTGGTTCAAATTCTTCCATATGGCACTCTCTCACGCTGCCATGTGGCACTCTCTCATGCTGCCACCTATCACCTTCTTTTCCTCCTCGTGGATTCGTAATCTCATCTTCTTTTACAAATCTATGTAATCCTTGCTACGTAAGCTTGGTACGTACTCAAGTAACTTAAGTATGTAAAATTTCCAAGTTGGTAGCTTACGTATTTAACACATCCAAGGTAATAGCTTACACAAGTAAGTCGGGTCCTACGACTCCCTACTTGTCCTCCAATTCCTTCCGGATTCCTATAACCTTATTTCCAATCTTCCCTGTCATGGGGTATCACATTCTCCTTTCTTTAGAGTTGTTTCATAGCGTTATAGCCTATCCGGCTCCCATGGTAACTTCTAAGAAGCTTTCAAGAAACTTTAGAAGCTTTTAGAAGCTTTAAGAAACTTTAGGAAACCTTAAGAAACTTAAGAGGCTTACGATCCTTCCATGAAACTTAAGAAGCTTAAGAATATTTCACGAAACTCAAAAACCTCTCAAGATACAAAAGTACGGGGTGTAACACCCTTTTTATCATAGAAATTGCTTTCATAAACATTCATTTGGAGTCAAAGCTTTTAAGTCAAACTTTATTGAAAACATAGTAAAATTATGTGGGTTCAAATCACTTCAACTCGCAAACATATATGTAAATGAATATGCATAAATACTTTGAAATCCATTAATTAAAAATCATGTTTTAAACAATCCATCATGAATTTCAATAACTTTTAAAGAGATAAATAGAGAAATTACTTGCAAACCATCAATTCATCCATATGAAATCATTTTGCTTCAAAATAGACCAATAATCATTAGTTTAACAATGATTCATGCTATTAAGTAGAAATAAGAATTGCCCATAAGAATATATTACTTGAAATCAAGAGATTTAGTAGAAAGAGTTTTGGACTACATGGGTGGAAGAACCCATGGATAAACACCCACATAACTTAGAGTAAGCTTAAAGAAAATAAATATAATTTATTATATAATCAAAATACTTTAGGCATGAGAGTGGAAGAAATACTCTCATTGAGTCCTTTCATATGCTAACATAATATAGGTAATTAAACTACAAATACTTAATAATCTATTCATTTGGAATCATTATACGAAAACCCATAAAGTTTCATACTTGAATTAAATAAAAGACTTTGATAATTCATTTGGGCTTCATGGATGAAAGGATCAATGAATCAATACCCACATACCTTAGAGTAAATCTTACAAAAAATAAACCTAATTTATCATATAATCAAAATAATTTAGGCATGAGAGTGGAATGCATAGTCTCATTAAAACCCTACAAACCTGGAATCTGAAGTGTTACTCAGAATCGAATGACTTAATAAACACTCTTGAATCCTAGCATTTTCTCTTAGTCGGAGAGTTTTGTGTACTACCCAGAGTATATGAATCACCAGAATAGTATTTTAACACTACTAAGAGCTAAAACTATATTTTGAGAATGAGTAAAGAAGTGTATAGAGAGAAGAATTGCTTGAGAAAGCTTGATGAACAAATGATGAAATAAGGTTGGTATTTATAGGTGTGAAGGAGGGACCTACCAATAATTAAAATAATTATAAAGAAAAATGTAAAAATTAAATGAAAGATTTTGATGTCATGGGTGATGTCAAATGGATCTAGATCTTTTCATGGTTGGTGATATAAATCTTCTTTTAATGGAATACCCTTTTTCAGAGCTGCATTTGAATAAGATAACTTCCTCATTAGGATTTGGTGTCCCATATGAATTTTTTCTTTAGAAGTCCACTTTCATGTCATTTAAGAATCAACCGATTTGGAGCATCCTATAGTGAGATATGATTTTTCTTCTACAAACACTCCATTTTGTCACAACATCATGTCTTCCAACAATTGATTTATTTGACCTATTTAACTTCTGAAACCTAAAATATAGTCTTCAAAAAAGTTGTAGGTAATGATGTTAAGGTTATTAAACTTTTAAATCACCTAATTTGGACCAACCTATAAAAAGTTATATTGGAAATACAGAAGCAATATTATTTTCATCGAGAATTAGAACATCAGATACAATGTTTTTAGGGGGTGTTACAGTAATTCAGTATAGAGGCCTGGACTGAGTACCCGAATGCTCACCGATAAGTCAACCCATGGGGCCGAATATTCTCCTTTCCGACTACACAACAGTAAAACTGAGGATCTCCTCCCAAATGTGCCAACTAATATGCCACCAAAATATGAACCGGAGCTAAAACCAAGCGATCACGAAATCTGGTACTGTCGATGCATCTCATGGTCATTATAATAAGGAGTTATGGTTGAGGGTGTTCTTAAGAGCAAAGTTATCGCCTAGCTAAGGCCAAACTACCAGGCATTACCGGGGTAACTAAAGCAGGTTTACCACCTATACTAAGGACAACATACACCACAATATCCACAGTATGCTCATTTAACTCTCCTAACAATACTAACAAATAATACCAAGATACACACCCTTCCAGATACCCGAAAAACCCAATAAAAGCCTAAAGTATGATTTCTAACACCTAAGATAAACAATTAAGCTACCCAATCTAAATTCAAACTTTTTCGGCATGCTTTTATATAGTCCAGCTCAATCTAAAGAAAGGAAAGTCATAACCTACGTATAGGCTGAACAACCGAGCTCCAAATCACAGGGACAGAGCCTTTCCCTTTCGGGCGGTCCCGGAACACTACCACGCTATCAAAAAAGAATAACAATATTGATATGGTTGTTTAGACACTAATTTTATAATTTTTAAAGGCGGGCCCATTTTGGAGTCTAAAATGGAGACTATGGGACCCGTATTTGTAATTCAAGAATTGACCCCAAAAATAGGTTCTAAAAAGTACCCAAAACTCAATGATCAAATTACAGCGCAAAATAGGGTGGAAAAACAATGCAAGACAATCATGCAATGATTTCCTAAATTCATGTTAAAGAGGTGATCATGGCATCCCCTTTATGTAGCTAATTCTCACAAACGACGCCCCTACAACCCAAACCAAACACACCACGATCTTTCTTATAAAAAGACCTACTGTTTAGACTAAAAAATCACTAAAAGTGGAGTCAAAATGGCCAAGATACAATTCCATTCTAAAATTGCCAAAATTAGTAGCAAAAATTGAAACCTTACCTCACACTAAGCTTTCTCTCACGTTTTCGATTCTCCATAAGATTCCTCACAAAAAAATCTTGAATTTAGACCCTTAAATCACAAAATTTGGTCTTGAATTAAAGGAGAAACAGAGGTTGGAACTTTGAAAAAAAGTCTGAAAATCATCCTTGGTCTTTTATTAAAACATAAAAGACCAGGGCTTGGCCATCGCGAATGTGGCTATAGTGGTCCGCGGACACTGAGGCCAAGAAACTTGACCTTCACCAATGCGTCTAGCGGCCCGCGATTGCGGAGGCTAAATACTCAATCCAACGAATGCGTCCAAGGTTTTGCAATTGCGGAGATCAAAATCACAGAATTCTCCGAATGTGGCCTAGGGCCCGCAATTGTGGAGAGAAATCCTCCTTGCACCAGATATCAGCTAAAAAGCTGATATTTCACCAAGTTCAAATACTCCAATAGGGTAATCGAAATTCATTTGGAACCTCATGCACGCAAATGAGATATGCTACCCTACTAAATTTGATGTTCCAGACTCAATTGGGCAATCAAAATTTCCATATGAGGTCATTACGACTAAAAGTGGGTCCCACTCCCAAGATCGATTTTGAGACAAAATCCATAATGACCTTGGAATTAAAAAAAAAGTCTCGGGAAGAAAACAAAGGGTCATTCTAGAACAAACTCGATATTACAAAACTAACTGCGCTATCAGAATTTTTATCCGAGTGCATTTTCCAGAAAAGTTGACCAACGTAAACTATAGGCCAAATTTCAAAAGCAAAAAATCAAATGGATTCAAACTCGTACTTATTGCCTCGGTACTCATACCGACCATGTTAATAGTCTAATTTGGCCATTCTAGAGCTAATGGAACTATCAGAATTCTATTTTGAGGTCTTTTTCCTGAAGTTCTGACAGAAGCCAACTTTTTCAGTTGTAAAAGCTCTAAAACAAGGAAATGGGTCTAAAACCCAAGTGAATGTACAGGTGGCCATACTACCGGTACTAGCAGGTTATAAATGACCTAGGTTCTCTATAAGAATGTTCATGAAAGATGAAACGGAAGTAGTATTAGGAAAATGACCTGGAGGTTCATTACAAAAATTATCATAACTATTGACTCAGATCTTATATTAATGAGCAGTCAACTGTGTTGGAATGTAGTCTCAAAGGCCATTAATTTGGTGGGTATTAAGAAATGTGAATTTTCATATTATAAGAGATATTCTTGTTGGAAGTTAACCCAAGTAAAATCTTGTAGAGACACTTAATTGATAATTAAGTTTTCAACTGAACTTTGTGCTAGATGATTATTATGACCACAATTCACATCAAAACATCTTCCTACAATAAAGAATTAACATTGTCATATATGCACAATAAAGAATCACCTGATACGGGCCTATATGTATAAGAATAATGGTTTGGGTCTTATCTTAGATATTTTTTGTCTGCTATAATATTTCCTTCTTGGAACCATTCATCCTAAAATGATGGTAAAGCAAGAATGAAAGACAAATGGAGTTACACTCACTATTTGTCTGTATTCTAAATTTGACCACTAACATAGATGGAACTGGTACATACTAAGAGTTTGGAACTAAACTAGAGCATTCATGGCATGAACATTCACATAAGACTACAAGGTGACAAATCATGACATGGAGTTCCAAAAATTGTTCAAGGAAAAACTACTATCTCTAACGTTCTCATCAAAATTTATCATAAAATTATAAGAAAAGAATTATGGGAATAATTTGTGTTAGACATTTGAGTATGAAGTACTAATAGGGTTTGGGTATCTTAGTAAGTTGACATGGGTTCATAAAGCATTAAGTATATAGATTTGAACATAATTCACTCTCTATCTGAAACTATTTGACACGAAACATAATTCTTGGGAACGAAGTAAGAATAGAACTACAATTCCTTATGCTCCTCCATGTTAATACTATGCTTTCTTAGTTCAACTTATATCTTCCACTGGGGTACATATTACTTCTCCTACCAAGTTGTTAGTCTAACTACATGTTCTTATCCTGTTCAAGCCTAACTCAGAGTCACAAGGGGCTATACTTTAGATGATCATATACTGATCTAAACCTCATAAATCATGCTCTATACGTCCATAGGGATTTTCATCCCAATAATACTATTTCTATCTCATTCAATACATCTCTAGTTCTAATCAAGAATATCTTAGGGCATTATACATTCACGCAAATGTATTCAACTCCATATTCAAGCCTATCACTAAGAATTCCTCATTTCCTATCATCTCTACCTGTAAAATATCATGAATTACTACAATGATACACATCAATTATTCTCATCTAGCTACTATATATAATCAAGCCTCCTCTTGATCTTTCTCCGCACTTAAAACCTCACTTGATAAAACATATGTGACTTCACCATACGAGACCTCTACCATCTCATCTAAATCAATAATCAATGGTTATCAACATCTTTACCAAAACTAAAAAAGAATCACTAGAAGGGCTTAGAACATGCATCACATAGTGTAATTTTAGTAGCCATCAAGGGTATATCATGAATTCATAGGACTAGGCATACTCTGAAACATAAGTGCATATAATTAGTTGTATATCATAAGACTGACCTTCATAACTTTGTGGAGTAAGATTGAAGTTGTTGAGCTGAAATCTTTGCTTCTTGTTCTAGTTACTGAGCATTGACAGAAATTTGTATGAAGTGCATTAGCATGTGTCATGGGCATAGCACTGATGTACAATATATAAGTAGGGTGTCATAACTATTTAAATCTGAGCAATTTGGTGGAGTTAGAATGAACAAGTATCTTATCATAACTCTTTTTGAACACGCCACTATCTTGTTCTCATGATTTGACATTGAAAAGTCTCTTAATTATTATTTTGAGCATGAGTTTGAGAAATCTCTTACATATTAATATGAGAATGCGTTTGAGCAATTCATTAATTATTATCTTGAGTATGAGTATTTTAAGTATAAATGAGTTGAGCATTATTATATTAAAACACCTCTTTTGAGATTGAGTTGAGAAGTTAAATTATATTTTTATTTTAAATGCATTCATTGAGTTTAGATTATACCTATTTTAAATATAGGAGATGAGTTGAGTTTTGAGCTAAAGTCCAAATAAGACTAAATGAGTTAATTGAGTATTTATTGCTTATTTGGGTAAGAGTAGACGAAATGCAAACTTCATATACTACGTAGCAATTGTACGATAGAGACTATGCCTATCTAAGTCCCAGAAGGATGGATTTTTATTGATTTGGGATCCAGTAAGGATGAACATCCCTCACCCTTGCAAGGTATTGGACGATTGAGGCAACGGCATTTCTTAAGCATTGTGTCATCACTAGCTCATAAGTGATGGTTGTCGGTTAGAAAAATTCCCCAAGATAAAAATATTATACTTTTATATATTACGTTGCATCTCTTACTATATATTATTTAACGCATTTCATTATTTTACTTCATGCTTTACTGAGCTGGGTCATTTTAGAGTGAGTCCCTTGTGTTGATTTGTATGAGGTTGAGTATTGTTCACTGTGTTCCTCTCAAACTATTTTACATACTTCTACATTTCATATATTGACACCATTTGGTCTACATCATTTTACGATGAAGATACAACTGTTAGACATCATCAACAGGCGCTCCATTGAAGATCTATTTCCTTTCTCTGTTAGTGGCGAGACCTTCTTGGTTTCGAAGGAATCATATTTATTTCAGTTATTACCATTGAGTAGTTTCTTTTGAGGTATCCATTGGTCTGTCTCGACATCTTCTTGATAGTTGATAGAGGCTTCATAGATATCATCAGAGTTTAGTAGATGGTTATTTCCAAATAACCAAAGTTTATTTTTAAATCATAATTTTGTTATTGAGATATGAGAATCGAGATGGATTTTAATATTATTTATTTAAATTATTCTTTTATTTATTTGTTGAGCTGTTAGCCCACTTCGAATGCCGGCCACACCGAGGGTACCCACTCGGGTCATAACAAACTTGGTACCATACCTTAGGTTTAAGAGTTCTAGGGAGTCTATAAAGCCATGTCTAGTAGAGTCTTATGTATAGGTAAGTCGTGGACTATACTTATAATCAGGAGGCTATAAGACATTAGGAAATTATCTCGCTTCTTTAATATTGTGAGTTCATGTGATAGAGTTTAAATCTATAAAAGTTTCCTTCTAATTCGTGTGTTACATATTATAGATAATACTTTATTAACGTACCACTAGCTAGAGGAATGCCACCAGCACTTAGGTTCCATAATCTGAGATGCCCCCACCTTTTAGAGTGAGAACTAGGGGTTAGGCTACTCGTTCTATGGAGTAGACCAAAAAGCCTACTGTTCATCCCAGTTCTACTTTAGAGAAGGATTTCAGAGGAGTTATTTCTGTGCTCACTCAGTTGGTGGTTGCCCAGAGAATTAACCAGAGTTCACCGACTCCTAGCTCTAGCTCTCATGATCTATAAAATTTTGTGAGGATTCAAGATTTCTTGAAGATGAAGCCACTAGTCTTCACGGGTTCTAAGGATAAGGTTGACACCCATAACTTCATTGATGAGATGTGAAATTTTTTGAAAGAAATGCATACTACTGAAATTAAGGAAGTTGATTTGGTTTTGTACCACCTCAAGGATGTGGAAAATATTTTGTACAACCAAGGAGAGGAAGGTTGAGGTGAGGATACTGAGCCTGCTATTTGGGATGCGTTTGAGATTACTTTCTTTGCTCATTTATTTCCTAAAGAATTGATAGAAACAAAGGTGGAAAATTTTGTGAACTTGAGATTAGAGGGAATGACAGTGAAAGAGTATGTCCTTAAGTTCGTCCAGATATACATATATGCTCTAGATATGATCCTAAATATAGGATCTAAGATGAAGATATTTGTCTTCGGCCTGGGAAAACACATAAAGAAAGAGTGCAAGGCGTCACTATTCATAGCTAACATGAATATTTCTAGACTTATGGTGTATGCTCAATAGGTTAAGGATGAAAAGAAAAAATACAGAGAAGATCACTTGAGAAAGAGAGCCAAGTCAGCGGGGCTTGAGAATTAGCAGAAATAAAGTAAGGGCAACTAGTCCTTTCAGAAGAGGTCTTCTAACTATACTGTATCATCAGCGAGTACACCTGCACCTAGCTACATGTATAATAAAAACTCCTAGAGTCACAAAAATTTCAGAACTCAAGGTTTCCAATCCCAAGGAAGTGTGGCTCAATGTCCGAAAGGGAAGCCGCCCTACAGCAAGTGTGGTAGACTCTATTTTGGAGAGTGTAGAGAGGGCAACAAGGGTTTCTATAATTTTGGTAAGGAGGTTCATTTCCAGTTAGATTACCTGATGTTGGGTTATAGAGTCTAATCTTCTTGCAGCACCTCTAGGCCGAGGTAATATAGGGGTACTATATCAGGTATATGCAGAGGTTCATACCATCTATATACTATGGCTAGTCGGTAGGAGCAAGAGAACTTGCCGGATGTTGTTACAGGTATGCTTCGAGTCTTTTCTTTTGATGTCTATTCCTTGCTTAATTCGGGTGCCAGCTTAACTTTTGTGACCCCATATGTGGCTAATAAGTTTGAGTTCCTTCCTGAGCGTCTTCTTGAGCCTTTCAGTATTTCTACTCTTGTTGGTGAGTCTATTCCAGCTGAGAGGGTCTATAGAGATTGTATTGTGTTCATCTATCATAGAGATACCATGGTTGACTTAGTTTAGTTAGACATACTTGATTTTGATGTTATTTGTGGCATGGATTGGATTTATGCATGTTATGCCTCAGTTGATTATAGAACTCGACTTGTCAAGTTTCAATTTTTGAAAGAACCTTTCATAGAGTGGAAAGGTAGTCCAGCATTGCCTAAGGGTAACTTCATAGCATAGCTTAGGGCTAGAAAGTTAATCTCAAAGGGTTGCATCTATCATATAGTTTTAGTTAGAGATGATAGTGAAGTCTTCATTCATTGTGTCTGTCCATATTATTAATGAGTTTCTTGAAGTCTTTCCTGAGGATATCCCTGGAGTCCCTCTTGATAGGGAGATCGACTCTGGGATTGATGCCCTTCCTGATACACAACTGTAACACCCCTCAAAATGCCCACAAATGCCTTGGGAATAGGCCGCTTAAGTAATGCATTATCATTAACCTTTTTGGAAAATACGAGTTCTGAATATCGATCAGGGGGTCAAAACCTGTATGCAAATGGTCTTGGTTGATATTTAGGACCCGTATATCAGAAGAAAGATTTTTGAAAAAATTCACGAAATAGTAGGATCCGCGACAGGTCCGTGTGGGAGCATTTTCTTGCCGAGTTGAGTTTTTTTAAGGGCATTTTAGACCTTTTCCAAATTATTAGTCAATGAACCTAGATGTTTTAGGGCCTAATCCGACTTTATAAATTCACCTAAACCACTAATTCTATTCATTCTTCTACAATTCATCTATTAGATATTTCTCTCTCTACAAAAAGGCTCTCAAGGGTTTCCATTGAAGAATTTAAGTAATCTACTCAATTTCTCCATCAAACTCTCAAGTTCTTCCGATTATTTGGTGTTATCACTTAAGGTATGTGGGTATTGATTCACGGATTCTTTCATCCATGAATCCTAATAAATTTGTCAAGTTTTTTATCAAATTAAAGTTTGGTATTTTATGGATCTTATGATCTCTATTATATTGTATGAATTATGATTCAAAGTATGATCATGGGTCTATTTTTTATATAAATTGATAGTTATTGCATTGAATTTAAGAGTTTTTCATGAATTCTGCTATTTTGATCTCTAGAGTTCATGATGAAAAATTAGGAGTATTTTCAATTATACTTCCTAATCATATTATCTATATGAATTATGTGTGGGTTGGAAGAAAGTTTATTATCTTGCATGTTTTCAAGTCAATTTAATGATTTTTAAGTCAATTGATCATGCATTCATGCCCTACCCTAATTTCAAGTATAGGTTATGATTATGAATTTTTAAGTATGAATTATGATTATGTATTTCAACTATGATCATGGACTACAAGTATGTTTTGAATGAAGATTTTCATGCAAAATATGGAAAGGGTGACTTAGGGTCCAATGTGGTAAGGCCTAATGATATAAACTATGTACGTATGATTTGTAATGTGGAATGACAATACCCGCATTGCACTTATGTTATGAAAATAAGCTACTCTATAATTTCAAACCTATGATCATGACTATGATATATGTCAATTATGATTTCTATGCTATATATATTTTGTGGGATTTGACTTAGCACCGAGGGTACTTGAGGTGGGGGCCCTACCAAAAACCCTAGTAGCAACCTTATATCTCTTGAACTATGTGCCACCGTAGGAATAAAGGGATTAGAGGTGAATACCAGAATCTCTAAGAGGTAAGTACCCGAAATATTAAGGCTTGAAGGTGAGTACCTGAGTTTAAGAACTAGGGGTGAGTACCAGGTTCACACAACCGCTTAGTGGATCCACTTAGGCATGTGGGATTCTTCCTTGCCAAGTAGTCTTCCCCTTTCCTCCGATGTAGGGGTAACATTGGGATTCCATGTTATAGATCGCATGGTCTTATTATCGGTTATGTTTCCTATCCCACATATGTATGATCCCTTAAGTATGTTATGATTTTCAATTTATGCTTTTAAATGCTTTGGTCAGTATGATTTTTCGCATGACTTTACTTATTCTATCTTATCATGTGTTTTTCTTGACCATTGCATTCCATGATTTACGTTGCATGTCACGCACTCATACATAGTACATGCTAATGTACTAATGCATACTTTTTTCCTACATTGTCTTATAATGTAGGGGTTGAGGTTGAAGATTATACTCATCTACATGGCTAGTGAAGCTTTTCATTCTGGCCGTGTTTGTGGAGAGTCCTTATTTATCGGGGACTAGTTATCTAGTTGGTTATTGTTTCAAAGATATTTCCTATGTTTCATATTGAGGTTGAGCTAGGGACATGTCTTAGCCCCTGTTCATGTTCATGAGTACAGGCATCTAGTTGGATAAATGTTTCGAGTCTATGTTGTCATGTGACATTCTTAAATTTCTATTCATAGTTTAGACTCTCTTATGATGTTTTTGCTTTTATTTTACCTTATGTATGCTTATAATATGTAAAAAAGGCTTGGTTGGAGCCCATTCGAGGTTTGTATGCTGTCTTACGACTAGGCCCTAGGTCAGGTCATGATAAATTTAGTATTAAAGACCAAGATTTTTCAAGTGTACTAGGGTGTCCAACATATCGCGTCAAGTGGAGTCTTATTCATGGGTGTGAAGCGCGCCACACTTATGAGTAGAAGGCTATGAGGCATTTTAGGAAATCTCACTTCTTCCTTGATCCATGTCATTCTATAAAGTTTACCGTAAAACTTCTTTTCCCTACAAGTCTTTCTCTGCGATTTTTCAAAAAGATGGCTCCAAGAAGACCACCGTCGCCAAGAGGAGACAATGCTAATGAAGCCCAAGCTTCCTCGGCTCCTCAAGAAAATGGTCCTTTACTGGAACAAGTGACTAATGTGGAGTTCCAAACCACTATTACTACGCTAGCCCAAGTAGTGACCAACCAAGGGGTTGAGACTCCTCCTAAAGTTCCTACTCTGACTTCAAAGTAAGGGACTTTGCATGAATGAATCCTCCAGAGTTTTATGGCTCAAAGGTTGATGAGGATCCTCAAGAGTTCGTTGATGAGGTCTATAAGATAGTGAACATTATGGGAGTGACTTCAAAAGAAAAAGCGAAGTTGGTGGCCTACCAACTCAAGGGTGTCACTCAAGTGTGGTACAACCAATAGAAGCCCGAAAGAGTGAATGAGGGTCCTATAGATTGGGAAAGTTTTAAGGGTGAATTTCTTGATCGTTTCTTTCCCTTAGAGTTGAGGGAGGAGAAGGTGATGGAAATTATCAACTTGAATCAAGGGTGTATGAGTGTGAGGGAGTATGCCCTCAATCTCATAAAGTTGTCCAAGTATGCTCCAACTTTGGTGTTCGACCCTCGAGCCTAAATGAGTAAGTTTATATCAAGGGTTTCACATTTGGTTGCTCAAAAATATAAGGCAACTATTTTAATAAAGGAAATAGATATCTCTAAACTAATGACTCATGCCGAGCAAATTGAAGAGGAAAAGGTTAAGGAGGTTCCGAGGATGACTAAGAAGGCTCAGATTGAGAATGGATCATCTTTTGATAATACTTCAGTGCCTAAGTATCACTAGGATAGGGTGCCTAACCCTAGATATCAAGGTGAAAATTATAGTGGTCAAGCTTTTCTCGCATGCCAAATGTGTGGAAGGTACCATTTGGGAGATTGTCTAGCCTGTTTGGGTGTATGTTTTTTTTATGGTGCGAAGGATCACAAGTTGAGGCATTGTCCAAGGGTTGCTAAGAATGATAAGGATAGTCGTCGGAGATCTCATCCCTACCCCTATGTGGGTCACCAAACTTAGCATGGATCTTTATCCGGTAAGTGTGAATTCCCTTTTTGAAATTGTAACGATTGGTATGGATTTGTATCTTATGATTCTATAGATTGTAGAACTCATTGAGTCAAGTTTTAATTCCCAAAGAAGTCTATTCTATAATGGAAAGGTCATGATTTTAGACCGACAAGTGAAGAGGTTAAGAAATAAAGACGTATCCGTCAAAGTGTTATGAAGGAATCAATAAGTAAAGAGTGCTACGTGGGAAGCAGAATCAGACATGATGAAGAGTCATCTGTATCTCTTTTTTTTCACTCGAGCCTAAAGGTAATAAGTTTTTCATGATCAAATCGATTAAACTCCTATATTTCAGTTCCATATGTCATTCATATGCATGCATGATTAATCAAAATGATTTTTCTCAAAGACTATGTTTTATGTTAAGTATGAAGTTTACATGTTCTATGCATTTTTCAAACTGTCCTCATGTCTATGTTGGGTTGCTAGTCCTTTTTCCATGACCTTCCTGTATTAGTTGGATATCATTCGAGGACGAATGTTCCTAATGGGGAGATATTGTAACACCTCTCAAAATGATCACAAATGCCTTAAGAATACCTTGGGAATAGACCGCTTAAGTAATGCATTATCCTTAATTTTTTAAAAAAATTCAAGTTCGGAATATCAATCAAGAGGTCAAAAACTGCAGGAAAATGGTCTCGATGGATTTTTGGACCCATATATTAGAAGATACATTTTCAAAAAAATTCACGAAATAGTAGGATCCCGCGTCGCGTACCTGGGAGAGTTTTTGGGCCAAGTCGAGTTTTTTTTAATGGCGTTTTAGACCTTTTCCAAATTATTAGTCAATGAACCTAGACTTTTTTAGGGCCTAATCCGACTCTATAAATTCACCTAAATCACTAATTCTATTCATCCTTCTATAATTTATCTATCAAATATTTCTCTCTCTAAAGGCTCTCAAGGGTTTCCATTGAAGAATTCAAGTAATCTACTCAATTTCTCCATCAAACTTTCAAGTTCTTCCAATTATTTGGTGTTCTCACTTAAGGTATGTGGGTATTGATTAATGGATTCTTTCATCCATGAAGACCAATAAATTTGTCAAGGTTTTCTATCAAATTAAATTTTGGTATTTTATGGATCTTATGATCTCTATTCCTATTGCATGAATTATGATTCAAAGTATGATCATGAGTCTATTTTTGATATAAATTAATGGTTATTGCATTGAATTGAAGAGTTTTTCATGAATTCTCCTGTTTTGATCTCTAGAGTTCATGATGAAAAATTAGGAGTATTTTCAATTATACTTCCTAATGATATTATCTATATGAATTATGTGTGGGCTGGAAGAAAGTTTATTATCTTGCATGTTTTCAAGTCAATTTAATGATTTTTAAGTCAATTGATCATGCATTCATGCCCTACCCTAATTTCAAGTATAATCTATGATCATGAATTTCCAAGTATGAATTATGATTATGTATTTCAACTATGATCATGGACTACAAGTATGTTTTGAATGACGATTATCATGTAAAATATTGAAAGGGTGACTTAGGGACCAATGTGGTGCCTTAAGGCCTAATGATATAAACTATGTATGTATGATTTGTAATGTGGAAGGAAAATACTAGCATTGCTCTTATGTTAGAAAATGAGCTACTCTATGATTTCAAACCTATGATCATGACTATGATATATGTCAATTATGATTTCTATGCTATATATATATTCCGTGGGATTTGACTTAGCACCGAGGGGACTTTAGGTAGGGGTCCTACTAAAATCCCTAGTAGCAATCTCATGTCTCTTGAACTCGTGCCAAAGTAGGAACAAAGGGATTAGAGGCGAATACCAAAATCTCTAAGAGGTGAGTACCCAAAATATCAAGGTTTGGAGATGAGTACACGAGTCTATGAACTAGGGGTGAGTACCCATTTCTCATGACCGCTTAGCGGATCCATTTAGGCATGTAGGAGTCTACCTTGGTAAGTAGTCTCCCCCTTTCCTTCGATAAAGGGGTAACATTGGGATTCCATGTTATAGCTTGCATGGTCTAATTGTTGGTTATGGTTCCTATCCCACATATGTATGACCTCTTAAGTATGTTATGATTTTCAATTTATTCTTTTAAATGCTTTGGTCAATATGATTTTTCACATAACTTTACTTATTCCATCTTATCATGTGTTTTACTTGACTATTGCATTCCATGATTTACGTTGCATGTCACGCCCTTATACATAGTACATTCCAACGTATTAATGCATACTTTTTGCCTACATTATCTCCTAATATAGGGATTGAGGTTGAAGATTATACTAATCTACGTGGGTAGTTAATCTTTTCTTTCCGGCCGTGTTTGTGGTGAGTTCATTTATCGGGGACTAGTCATCGATTTGGTTATTGTTTCAAAGACTTTTCCTATGTTTCATATTGAGGATGAGCTAGGTACATGTCTTAGCCCCCGCCCATGTTCATGAGTAGAGGCATCTAGTCTTACAAATATTTCGAGTCTATGTTGTCATATGACTTTTTTAAATTTCTATTCATAGTTTAGACTGTCTTATGCTGTTTTTTGCTTTTATTTTACCTTGTGTATGCTTACGATATGTACAAGAGGCTTGGTTGGAGCCCTTTGGTGTTTCGATCACCGTGTTACAACTATGCCCTAGGTCGGGTCGTGAAAATAACCTATCTCTAATCCACCATGTAGTATGGCTCTCGCTGAGTTGAAAGAATTGAAAGATAAGTTTAAAGATATCTTAGATAAGGGATTCATTTGGTCGAGTTTCTCACCTTGGGGATATCCTATCCTATTATTGCAGAAGAAAGATAGATCATTGAGAATGTGCATTGAGTATCATCAGTTGAACAAGGTCACCATAAAAATAAGTATCCTCTTCCTAAGATATATGATTTGTTTGACCAACTTCAGAATACCACTTTTTTCTCAAGGACAGACCTCAGATCAGGCTATCATCAGTTAAAAGTGATGGAGTGTGACATTTCAAAGACCTCTTTCCTGACCCGATAAGGTCATTTCGATTTTATTATTATGTCTTTTAGTTTGACTAACACTCCTGCAACATTTATGGACTTGACGAATTAAGTGTTAGAACAATATTTGGACATGTTTTGGATTGTGTTCATCGACGACATATTGATGTACTCTAGAAATGAGGAAAAGCATGCCAATCATCTCAAAAATGTTCTTCAGACGCACAAAGATAAAGAGTTGTATGCTAAGTTTTCAAAGTGTGAATTTTGTATTTCTTCAATGGAATTTTTTGTCCATGTTGTATCTGGTGAGGTATATGAGTTGATTCATAAAAGATTGAGGTAGTAATGAACTGTTTCGAACCTACATCCCAACCTAATATAAGAAGTTTCTTGGGCTTAGCTGGTTATTACCAAAGGTTTGTCAAGGGGTTTTCTTCTATATCATCTATATTGACTAAAATGAATCAGAAGAAGGCTAAGTTCCAAAGGTTAGATGCATGTGGAAAAAAAATTAAGAGCTGAAAATGAGGTTAACTGCTGCTCCAGATTTGTCCCTACTCGAGGGAACAAATAGGTTTGTTATCTATTCTAATGCGTCCAAAGATAGATTTGGTTGTGTATTGATGCATAAGGGTAAGGTTATTGTAAGACCCTGAAAGTTGGGAACACCGAAAACTAAGAACAAAAGATGAAATTTAAGAAATATCAACTTTTTGGCACCGGGTGATGACCACGAAGGCCATCATAGGACCTATTGAGCATAGTGGTCTGTGGGGTGCCACCATGGTAGAGTTCCACAATAGGAACTATGAGGTGTGGTGAGCACCACGAGTCATGGTTCCCTCAGTGGTAACCCCTCCCTTGAGACCCTCAGAATCTATTCCAAGGCTAGGACCACAATCACACAACCACGAGATGTATTTCCCTTCACGCACCATGGTGGGTTCCATGGTGATCACTCCTATAGACTCTCATGTCAGGTCCTTCACCATGACCCCCACCACTGGTCGTGGTGACCTTCACACACTGTTATGGTCTTAGTGAAGGGGGCCTTGTAGATTTCCTTTTTAGCCAATTTGAAGGCACTGGCCACGGACACGACCACGAGTTGTGGTAAAGTTCACAGACTTTGGTAGGTCCAGCGTTAACCCTAGTTTCCACTTTTAATGAGGGGTATTTTGGTCATTCCCTATACTTTCAGTAATAGATATGGATGGTTTTAGACACTAAATTCCTACTTATTAATTACCCTAAAGTACTCTAACCCTCTCATTCACAAACAAAACTCCTAAAATCCAAAACCCTCTCTCCCAAGTTTACTATCAAGGGCTTCTTCTTCCTCAAGCAATTCAAAGGATTCTTTCAAGGTCAAGCTTTAATTCTCTTCAATTTAGGGCTAATCAAGGTCAAGATATATTGGACTTCATTCATGAGCACCTTTCTCCCATGGAATCCTAAAGTTCTCTTCTCAAATCTCTTATGATTTCTTCAAATTAAAGCCCTAATTTGATGTTTTTCATTAGATGTTCTTAATTAAGATATATTTTGAAATGCTAGTAGCCTAATTATGCATAATTCACATTATATTTCATGATTTCAAGTTAAATTTCAAAGACCCATGCTATATGCTAGTGTCAAGTATGATTTATGAGATATGATCATGATTTTCAATGTTCTTTCAATACAAGATTTATGAATGAGTTTTAAGATGCTTTATACAAGGAAGTTTATGAATGTCTTATGAAAGGTTATGAACAATATTTTTATGAAATTTCAAGCAATAATTAATAAAAAGGTGAGTTAAGATGCTAGAAAGTGACTCAAGACTCTAATGAAAGGATGACTGAAGATCCTTATTGAGGAAGGTGACTTAAGACCCTAAATATTTTATGTTGAAGTCATCCACCCACATCACATGAAACATGATAATGAACTATTCCTATAAACAAGTTTATGAATTATTATTATGAAAATATTATGATTATTACAAGCATGATATATGATTATGAAAAATTATGTATTATATGGAATTCTGTACTTAGCACCGAGCAGACATCAAGGTGGGGGCATGATCTAAGCCCTAGTAGTAACCTCCAGTCTCTTAAAATACGTTGCCACCATAGATTTGCCAATATGGCCTAGTTAGTGGATTCACATAACACATGATGATATTAATTGGATGGAGCCTACCTTGGCAAGTAGCCTCTCTCTTCTCGATGTTGGGTATCATCGGATTCCATGTAATAGTGTCATGACCCAACCCCGTAGGCCATGACGGGTGCCCAAACTGGGCACTCGCGTATATCCCTGCTATTTGTAAGTAAATCTATCCCTTGTTTAAGTTATAGCACATCAACAGACAGGATAACATATAAACCGGTGAGGCTTATCATAGGCACTATGGTAAATATATACATATACAACCCATACACAATCAACATACATGTCCACAGACCTCTAAGAGTAAGAACAGTAATATAAGGCGGGACAGAGCGCCCGTCGTACCCGTGAATAAATAAATATATACATTGAGGGTTAATACCCAAACTAGGCTCTGACACAATGGAACTCTTCTAGACTGCTGAGTGTAAATCCTACGTTGACGGATCCCTAAGGAGTGTATTTGTACCTACGGGTATGAACGCAGCCCCCCCCCCCGAAAAAAGGGGGATCAGTACGACATATGTACTGAGTATGTAAAGCATAGACATCATAAGGAAATTACAGTTGGTGTAGGGATGCAGGGGGAAAGTATAACATTTAACCATTTACTATACTCGCTCGTATAAAACAAAGTCAGACATATTACCATCATGACTGTGCCCAGCCCGTTAGGGGACTCAGTGTACCATCTACATCATTCTGTCATCATAAGCACATATATATTATTAGCGTTATGGAATGTATAGCCCGATCCATGTATATAGTAAGTATATGCCGAGGAACGTACGACCTGATCTGCACATCGTATAATAATACTGAAGAATGATGGCCCAATCTACCTATCATATAGTAATATCGAGGAATGTTCGGTCTACTCCTCCTTACTGTATGGCTCCGGCGGAACTTAAGGAGTTGAAAAAGCAATTGAAAAATTTGTTGGATAAGGGTTTTATAAGTCCAAGTATTTCACCATGGGGAGCTCCTATATTGTTTGATAGGAAGAATGACGAGTCAATCCGAATATGTATAGACTATTGGTAATTGAATAAGGTCGCCATTAAGAAAAAAATATCCAATTTCAAGGATAGATGACTTGTTTGATCAATTAAAAAGATTAAATTACTTTATTAGCGTTATATATCCATTCCTGTTATCATCAATTAACACTAAGAGAGTGTGATATTCCTAAAATGACATTTCGAACAAGGTATGGTCTTTTTGAATTTATAGTACTGTTATTTTTATTGACTAATGCTCCCGCTATATTTGTGGCAATAGCTCACAACCAAGTATTCATAGAAATTATTTCCTTATCCACTTCCCTGGACTAGTTTATTACTAGTTCCGAGGTTGCCGAAAATCGGGCAGCATCTCCCCTGTAACTTGCCCTATCCCAATCCTAACCTTAGTAGCCGGAAATCGGGCAGCATCTTCTCTATCGATATAGTAGAGTAATACATAACTTACTTCAATTTTATCCTTGGTATGGATTGGATTCATGCCTATTATGCCTTTATTGATTGTAGAACCCGAGTGGTTAAGTTTTAATTTTTGAATGAACCAATTATAGAGTGGAATAGTAGCACTTCAATATTTAAGAGTTAGTTTATCTTGTGCCTTAAATCTAGAAATATTATTTCTAAAGGTTTTATCTATCATGTAGTACAATTAAGGATGCCAATTCTGAAACCCCAACTCTGAGTGAGATCATATTGTGAATGAATTTTTGGAAGTCTTTCCCAATACTCACCCTAGTGTTCCTCCGGAAAGTGAAATCTACTTTTGAATTGACCATCTTCTAGATATCCAGCCTATCTCCATTCTTCCTTATAGAATGGCTTTGGTAGAACTTAAGGAGTTGAAATATCAATTAAAGGACCTTTTGGATAAAAGTTTCATTAGACTGTGTATCTCTCCATGAGGTGACCTTGTTCTCATTGTTCAGAAGAAATATATTTCTATTCGTATGTGCATTGATTATCAATAGTTGAACAATATCATAATCATGAATAAGTATCCTATCCCAAGGATTGATGAGTTATTCAATTAGCTTCAGGGTGCTAGTTTGTTTTTGAAGATTGATCTTCGATCGAGCTATCATCATCTTAGAGTGAGAGAATGTTACATTATGAAGACGACCTTCAGAATTCAGTATGGTGACTATGAATTTTTGGTTATGTCTTTTGGACTAACAAATGCTCGTGCAACTTTAATATATTTAATGAACAAGGTGTTCAAGAAATATTTAGATATGTCTTTCATTGTGTGTTATCGATGATATTTTGATTTGTTTTCTGCATGAGGATGATCATGTCGATTATTTAAGGATTGTCTTGTAAGTTCTCAAGGATCATCATTTGTTTTCTATGTTTTACAAGTGTGAGTTTTGGTTGAGATCACTCTCATTCCTTTGCCATATTATTTCTGATGATGGTATTAGATTTGATCCAAAGAATTCTAAGACAGTTTCTTGTGTTTAACGGGTTACTATAGACAATGTGTTGAAGGATTTTCCTCTATTTATTCACTTTTGACTACCTTGATTCAGAAGAAGGTGAAATTTTAATGGTCAGAATTTTATGACAAAAGTTTCCAAAAGTTGAAGAACTGACTCACTTCTGCCCAGTTTTTACTTTATCGAAATGATTCGATAGTTTTGTTATGTATTGTGATGCCTTAAGAATTGGTCTTTGTTATGTTTTAATAAAATTTGTAAGGTGATATACTATACTTCTAGGAAACTTAAGGTTCGTGAAATGAATTGCCCAACTTATGATTTAGAGTTTGCTACGATAACTTTTACTTTAAAGATACGAAGACAGAATCTTTATAGTGTTCATGTGGATGTGTTCACCGAACATTAGAGGTTGCAATATCTATTTAGGCAATAAATTTTAATCTTAACCAAAGAAGGTGGCTTGAATTGTTAAAAATATGACATGAAGATTGTTTAATATTCGAGAAAGGCAAATATGGTTGTCAATGCTCTTAGTAGATTCTCCTTGAATAGTGTTTCTCACATTAAGGAAGATAAAGGGTGTTGGTTTGTGTTGTTCATAGACTAGCTTTTTTGGTAGTTCTTTTAGTTGTTTACGAAGATTGCGGTATTATTTTGCTAAATGTCTCAGAATTATCTCTTATGTCGGATGTGAAGGTAAAAGTAGATAGTTATCCAGGGGGAGATGGTGTGCTTCATTATTAAGGTTGTTTATGTGTTTCGAATCTTGATGGTTTAAGGAAACATATATTATCAGAAGCTCATAGTTCTCAATATTATATTCACCCAGGATCTACTAAGATGTATAGTAATTTGATGGAAGTGTATTGGTGTAATTGCATAAAGCAGGATATTGTAGAATTTATGGAGTGTCTGAATTGCCAACAAGTGAAGGTTGAGTATAAAAAACCTAGAGATTGGCTAAAGACATTAGCATTCTGACTTGGAAGTGAGATGATTAGAATATGTAATTTATTATGGATTTACCTCTTACTCATCGTCAGCATGGTTAAATTTGGGTTATTGTAGACTGAATGACTAAGTTGTCGCATTTTCTTCCCACTAAATGACTTATTCAGCCAAAGATTTTGCTATACTCTACATTTGAGAGTTGTTTAAGTTGCATAGTTTTCCATTTTCCATCATCTCTGATAGAGGTACTTAGTTTACTTTTTGGTTTTGGAGATTATTTTGGAAGGGTCTTGGTACTCAAGTTAAGTTTAGTACCACTTTTCACCCCAGAATGATTTGCAAGACTAGTGGACTATTCAAACTTTTGAATATATATTGAGATCTTGTGTGATTGAATTCAAGGTTAGTTGGGATGATCATTTGCCTTTGATTGAGTTTGCTTATAACAAATAGTTATCGCTCGAGTATTCCAATGGCTCTTTTTGAGGCTATTATTGTAGGAGGTGTATGTCTCCTATTGGTTGATTGGAAGTTGGCAATGTTTCTTTTGTGAGAAAAAGGAAGTTGGAGTTTGAAATAGTGATTGGGTTTAGGTGAAAAATATTATCTATGTAGGGCTTGATGCAATTTGGTAAGAAAGGTAAGCTTAGTACCCATTATGTAAGCCCATATCTGAATTTGAAGTATTTTGATAAGGTGGCCTATGAGTTTAATTTGCCTTCAAAGTTGGTGTTGGTGCATCTGATGTCTCATGTTTCCTTGTTGAAGAAGTGTATTGGTGATCTTATTTCAATCGTGCCATGGAAATTATTGGTGTGAAAGAAAGTCTCTCTAATGATACTTTAAGGATTATGTCATGTTTTAGCTTGGTCACTGTATTATCATATTTTATGTCATTTATTATATACTTTCCATACTCAGTATATTGCATAGTACTAGCGCATACATCTCTTGTGCCTATACTATTTTATAATATAGGTTTTGACGTTCCTCTATCCGTTCATGGATAGTGGATTGATCATCGTTATTTAGCTTTTGGTGAGTCCTCATGGTTTGAGGGCATGACCATCCTATAATGTCTTTTATTTAATATCTTTCAATTTCATACTTGCTTAGTGAGCTAGGGGCTTCTCCTAGCCACACTTATGATATTAGAGGCTTATTTTCATACATTAGCATTTCCATTTATGAGTTGTAATCTTTTTGGCATCAAAGATGTTCTTTTGAGACATATGATCTATTTTTTTATTCTTAGTATTATTCTTATGTCAAGTTTCATGTTTAGGGTATTTCGGAATCCTATTCGTCATGTCACACCTAGGGTGTAGTTTAGATCATGACATTTTAAAGAAGATGGATCTTGAGAATCCGAAGCCCCCTCCAATGAGGTTACTAATGGAGGATTGGTTTATCATGTAGCCAGTGGGTATACTATTTGACATTCTAGTCAAAGTAGATAAATTAATTCTTTCCCCTAAGTTTGTGGTGTTAGATTAAGACGTGGATAATGAGGTACCTATTATTCTAGGCCGAACATTCCTTGCCACAAGCAGAACACTAATTGATGTTGATATTGTAAAGATCAAGTTTAGAGTTGGGGAATATGCAGTGAAAATTAGTGTTGGCACTCCACAAAGTCACCTAATAATAGTAGTATGGTGTCCATCAATGAATTTGTGGAACAGTTGGTGGATGATCCGTGGGAAGAAGAAGTTTCACCTTATATAGGTTGATCTTGAGGTACTTACATCATGTCGCGAAGTTAAATTAAGCATGTTTTTTGAGGCAACCCAAGTTCTCTAAATTATTTGTCCTTCACTTTTTGTTTTAGTTGGTTTGTTTCAGGGATGTGACAAGATGTCAATTGAAAAGGATGAGAATATTGATCATCGTATCCATCTACAATAGATAGGAAAAATGCTAACTAGAAATTTTACAGAGCCAGTCAAACAAAAGTTCCCAATACTCAACTGGAAAAAATATTTAGGGTCCAGCACTTTATTGATGAACCACCGATCAATAATTATACAACACATTAAAGCATTGGTGTACAATAGCTCACCGGCATATTTGTTGTGGTGTTCATTAATGATATCTTGATTTATTCGCAAAATGAGGAAGATAATATGAGTCAGTAAGGATTGTGTTGCAAACATTGAGACAAAGGCAATTGTTTGAAAAATTTAATAAATGTGAGTGTTGGCTAAGGGAAATTGCATTTCTTGGCGATGTGGTGTCTAGTGATGGGATTAAAGTAGATCCAAAGAAAATGGAAGTTGTTAAGAATTGGCCTAGACCATTATCTCTTTCGAATATTAGAAGTTTCTTGGGTCTAGCTGGCTACTATAGAAGGTTAGTTGAAGGGTTTTCGTCTATTGCTTTGCCTTTGACTAAGTTGACCCAAAATAAGGTGAAATTCCAATGGTTGGATGAATATGAAAGGAGTTTTCAAATATTGAAGGATTGTTTTATGTCAGAATCTATTTTGGTATTACGCGAAGGATCAGATGGGTTTTTTGTTTGTTATGATACCTTACGTATTGGTTTGGGTTGTATTTTGATGCAACATAATAAGGTAATAGCCTATACTTCTAGGAAACTTAAGGTACATGATTGAAACTATCTAATCCATGATCTAGAACTAGCGACGGTTGTATTTGCTTTGAAACTATGGTGTCACTACCTTTGAGATGTTATTTAATGGTGTTGGTTGGTCATGTTAATGGAGTAAGTCGATAGATAAATATTAGTTGAAATTAATAAATGATGAGTGTTTTTATAAAATATAAAAGTATGTGGTAATTCTAAATTTTTAAAAATTTCCAAATATTAGAACTTGGTCCAAATACTCACTCCGTCCAACAATACTTATCCACTATTGGTTTTGCACAATTCTTAAGAAACTATAAATAGAAGGGTAATTTTATTATTAAATAGGTTCAAAATACGACGAAGCAAACGTGGTTAAGAGTAATCCGTAAGAGGTATGTGAAGCTACCTTCTTTCTCTTGACATGTTATTGGCATAAGTATGTAAAGCTAACCTTCTTCTCTCTTGATATGTATTTGACTTAAGTTGTGATGTTATGATGAAATGTTTATGGTACCGAGTCCCTTGATGGGCCAAGTAGGATATATGTTACTATCTAAGGATTGGGCCGTACGTTCCACGGCACATATGTGTATCACAACTATATGAGAGGAAGTAGAGAGTATGTAAAGCTTATCTTTTCTTTTCTCTTGGCATGTCTTAGTCATAAGCTGTTGGTATATGTACTATGGGTATAATTCCATTCATAGAACTCCGAGTATGGTTCGCAAATCTTATTCACTTCTTGATGTTGGAACTTCTATGATAGTTGACTTATTGTCTTGTAAGTCTTCCATATGAAAAACGGTAGTACACGTGAATCCTATCCCCTCCTTCTCTTGAAATGGCTTAATGTAAGTGTAGAGGTATACTATATGAGTTAGAAGTAATTCCATTTCTAGGTTCCGGGTGTAACACATCGCTTGTACTCACTTCTGAATGTTAAAGGTCCTAAAGTAGTTGAACTACTACCCTCGAACCTTTCATATGTTGGGTAGTAACTAGATATGCAAGCTCATATTTCTAAGGTCTCTAGGGCGATAAATGTCTCTAATTGCGTAAGCTGTGTAGCATTATCTTGATGAAAGTCTGTGATGCCTTAGGCTCTACTTAATATGATCCCCAATGACCCTCAGAGGGTACTCAAGACAATTACTACTCGTATTTTATGCTTTACATACTCAATACACATATCGTACTGACCCCCGGGGTTGCATTTCATGCCCTTAGGTACAGATACACACTTTGGGGATCCCCTAGCATAGAATTCCCACTCAACAGTTCAAAGATGCTGCATTGTGCTGCAGCTTAGATTTTGGTACTAAACCTTGATGTATATATTTATTTGTTCACGGGTACGGCGGGGTTTCTGTCCCACCTTACATTACTGTTCTTACTCTTAGAGGTCTGTGGATATATATGTGGGTTGTTTATATACGTGTGTACAGTTGTTCCTATATGTCTTATGCTTTGGGTCATTCCCTTTATTGTGGAAGCTTTATCGGCTCGCACATATGTTCATTATGGAATGACCCTATATGTTACGATAGCCTTATCAGCTTATACGTTGTATTGCATTATGTTGTCTGTTGGTACGTTATAAATCAAACAAGAGGCAGATTTACTTATAGTTAGTAGGGTTACACGTGAGTGTCCATTTCGGGCACCTGTCATGGCCTGCGGGGTTGGGTCGTGATAGAAGTGGTATCAAAGTGGTCCTTCCTTGGAATGTCCACAGATCGTGTCTCGTAGTGTCTTTTTTATCGGTGTGTTTTGCACCACATCTATAAATAGGAGGCTACAGGATACTTAGAATGTTACTTTCTTTCATATCTAAGATCGTGCGATAGAGATGAGTCATAGGGAATGAAATTCCTCATATTAACTTGTGATTTAAGCAGAAGGACAACATAGATAGAAGAAAGTGACCGATTATATTAGGAGTTATGGAGCACACATATAAGTAAAGGCATGAGAGATATATGACAGGTAAGGTATTAAAATATGATAGACATGTAAAGTTGAAGATTGAAAGAAAAAGTAGACAGGGCAGTGTAACAGGTGTAGTTCGAGTGGGCATATGATGTAAGTCCATTTTTATATTATTGGTTATGGGCGGCATGTGTGGCTGCGATGTGATATGACCTGAATATATATGTTGGCCCTGTGAGGCACTATTGGTATTTCCTGCATGCATGTTTTGTGAGATGGTAAGAAATATAGAGGAAACTCTGGGAAAATTTTCCTAAAAATGAAAAGAGAATGAGACATGGGGTTGTAGTGTGCCTTGAAAGGTCATGTCCACCGTAAAGATAAGATTTTACTAAACTAAAAGTATGGATGACCTCGAGGGAAGAGTTAATTGCTGACTTGACGACAATAGTAACTAGGAGGTCAATGCTGGTATGGTAGAAAGGGACTTAGAAAACAATTGTGATACTAAGAGATGCTTTAGAGAAGACTAGTAGATATTGATAGACAAATATATAAAGGCACCGAATGAATTGATAAACAGGGAGAAATTGTGATGAGTTATATCTAAAGGAGTAATAGTGTGATTGAGACAAGAGTACAAGGGAAAGAGAATTGTGACGAATATAAAATATGAATAAAACAACTCGTGAGATATTAAGAATATTGTGAAAGATAGAAAGCCTATACTTGACTAAAGGTTAAAATGTTGGTAACAGGGTTATTGGCTACTGATATTGTGACATATAAGTAGAACAAGGGAGAGTATAAGAGATCTTTCCTATGGTAGAATATAAGAGAACTTAAGAGTAAGTAAAGAAAGCGAAACAAGTATGAGATATTACAATAGAAAGAAATTTCCCTATAATCTGTATAAGATATTTAGGAAGGGTTTTAGTTCATATTCGAGGTCGAATGTTCTAAAGGGGGGAAGGATGTTATACCCCATACTTTTATACCTTAGAAGGTTCCTAAGTTACGTAAGCTTCTTAAGCTTCTTAAGTTTCTTGAAAGGCTCTAAAATTTCTTGAAAGGTTCTTAAGCTTCTTGGAATTCACCATGTGAGCTGGATAATCTATAACGTCATCAAATAATTATAAGGAAGGGAGAATGACATACCCTATAATAGAGAAGATTGGAAATAGGGTCGTGATAATTCGAAAGAAGTTGAAGACCAAGTAATGAGTCGTAGGAATCGACTTACTTACTTAAGCTACCAATTGGGAAATCTTACATACTTAAGCTACTTGAGTACATACCAAGCTTACGTAGCAAGGATTACATAGGTTCGTAAAGTAAGATGAGATTATGAACCCACGAGAGAGAAAAGAAGGTGACACATGGCAACATGGGAGAGTACCATGTGGCAGCAGCTGGAGGTTCAATGTGGCAGCAGCTGGAGCAAGGGGTGGTCCCCCACATGCCATGTGGCAGCTCATGGTTGGAGGAGGTGGTGTGTTGTCCCAATGAGGGCTTGTCAAGTGTCACCACTTAGGGGTTGACATGTGTCACCCCTAAAGTAGCCTATATATATATGTTTTATTACTTCTATGGTCATGTTTATCCAAAAGAAGTCATTCTTATCCAAGGAAATTTCTAGAAAAAAAAAGAGAAGAAAAACCTTAGGTTAGAGAGAAAGAGAGCTACGGATTTTTGAAGAAAAAAAAGGTAAGTTCTCTGATTTTATTCCATCAATTAATTATCTAGGGTATACCACGAGGGTATGAAGGTGTTTTTAATTTAAATTTATGGTTTGGAGCAGTGCCAAGAGGATAACAAACATCCACGAAGTTTCAGCCGCGCTAGGAGAACTTCCAAAGTGAGTTTTGGCGAGTTAGGGAAATGTAAGAATTTCCCTTTCAAATTAGAGTTTGTGATGTTTTTTATGAGGTATATTACATGTCTTAAATGAGACTGTAAGTGTATAAATTGTAAAAGGATGCTTGACATTAGAAACAAACTAAATTGAAGTCGCTATTGTTAAATCGAAGTCGAGTAGGGTGTTGTGATTGTCGTGCTGCGGGTTGGAGGTGTTTGATTGCATGTTGCAGGGATGGAAAGTTTTCTAAAAGGTGTGTGGGTAATTATGGTTTTATCCACACGACCCTCCATTTCATCATGTTAAAGGTTTTACGAAATAGAGATTAACAACCTTATTTTGGTATTGTGGTTTTGGGCGAGTTTTGTAGAATTGTTATTTCATCGTATTGGACTGATTTGATTGTATATAGCTGCTTCTTATTGTTTTTAATATGGATGCTAAGGTTAGAATTGGGATAGGTCAAGTTACAGGGGAGTTGCTTCCCAATTTTTGGCAACGTCGGAACTAGTAATAAACTAGTCGAGGGAAGTGGATAAGGAAATGATTTCTATGGATGCTTGGTTGTGGAGTTTGAAAATGGAAAGGAAAAGTGTATTAACCCCAGTATTTCTTTCATGTTAAATAGTTTCAAAAGACAACGAGGCGAACGTGGTTAAGAGTAATCCGTAAGAGGTATGTGAAGCCACCTTCTTTTTCTTGACATGTTTTTGGCATAAGTATGTAAAGCTACCCTTCTTCTCTCTTGATATGTCTTTGACATCAGTTATGATGTTATGATGAAATATTTATGGTACCGAGTCTCTTGATGGGCCAAGTAGGATATATGTTACTATCTAAGGATCGGGCCGAATGTTCCACGGCACATATGTGTATCACAATTATATAAGGGGAAATAGAGAGTATGTAAAGCTTATCTATTCTTTTCTCTTGGCATGTCTTAGTCATAAGTGGTTGGTTTATGTACTATGGGGATAATTCCATTCATAGAACCCCGAGTATGGTTTATAAATCATATTCACTTCTTGATGTTAGAACTCCTTTGATAGTTGAGTTATTGTCTTGTAAGTCTTGTACATGACGAAAGGTAGTACACATGAAGCCTATCCCTTCCTTCTCTTGAAGTGGCATAATGTAAGTGAAGAAGTATACAATATGAGTTAGAGATAATTCCATTTCTAGGTTTCGGGTGTAACTCATGTCTTATACTCACTTCTGAATGTTAAAGGTGCTAAAGCAGTTGAACTACTACCCTCGAGCCTTCCATATGTTGGGTAGTAACTAGATACGCAAGATCGTATTCCTAAGGGCTCTAGGGCGATGAATGTCTCTGATTGCATAAGTTGTGTAGCATTATCTCGATGCACGTCTATGATGCCTGAGGCTCTATTTAATATGATCCCTAATGAACCTCAGAGGGTACTCAAGACAATTACTACCCGGATCTTCAAGTGACGGTTCACTTGGCTATTTTATGGAGTCTCAAATAATGATTTAGCTTGCATATGGTTACTTACTGCTCTGGTCATGCATATGGTTAATATATCTTCCACCGAGTCCCTTACAAGAGGGCTGGGTATGACCGAGTCTCATAAAGGGTTGGGTATGATATAAGATGATATAACTATTCACCGAGTCCCATAAAGGGCTGGGTATGCCCGAGTCCCATAAAGGGCCAGGTATGACTGAGTCCCATAAAGGGTCGGGTATGATATATGTATACGATAGTAAGATGATATGATTATTGACCGGGTCCCATAAAGGTTCAGGTATGGTATATATACGTATATGATGACATATTGATACATTTGTAACACCGAGTCATACAACAGGCCGGGTACAGAATATGAAAATAAGAGACATAACGTCGTTTTACAAGATCCAACTATAGTGATTATTAATGGTGAAATTTGTTCCCTGCATCCCTATGTCAACTGTGCACTCCTGTGGTATTTTATACTTTACATACTCAGTACACATATCGTACTGACCCCCTATTTTTGGGGGGGCTGTATTTCATGCCCATAGGTACAGATACACACTTTGGGGATCCGCCAGCGTAGAAGTCCAACTCAGCAGTTCAGAGGCGCTCCATTGTGCTGGAGTCTAGATTTTGGTACTAACCCTTGATGTATATATTTATTTGTTCACGGGTACGGCGGGGGCCTTTCCTACCTTATGTTACTGTTCTTACTCTTAGAGGTATGTGGACATGTATGTGGGTTGTATATGTACGTGTGTGCAGTTGTGCCTATATGTCTTATGTTTTGGGTCATTCCTTTTGTTGTGGCAGCCTTTTCGGCTCGAGCATGTGTTCATTATAGAACGACCCTACATGTTATGATAGCCTCATCAGCTTATACATTGTGTTGCCTTATATTGTGTGTTGGTACATTATAACTCAAACAAGTGGCAGGTTTACTTATAGTTAGCAAGGGTACATGTGAGTGTCTAGTTCGGGCACCCATCACGGCCCGCGGGGTTGGGTTGTGACAAAAATATAACTCATAAGCCAACTTACCAATCTACCTATAAAGCTGATATAGTCCAACATAGCAGGGACTTAGCTTTCCTTTCTTACCAAAATGCATTATTCCCTTCATGGGTGAAATTTTCAAGTAAAACCAATCAATAACCTCAAGTTCGATCTCTCTTCTCTTCATTACCTTATAGGACTTTTGTCGACTCTAGGCTATCTTGAGTCTAACCTTATTTATAGGAGGTATACACATCCTCCCATACAAGGCCTCAAAAGGAGCCATTTTAATACTAGAGTGATAACAGTTTTTATAGGCAAACTCTATCAATGGCAAATGCTCATCCTATTTTCTTTATAATCCATAACTCATGGTCTCAACATATCTTCTATTTTCTTAATGGTACGCTCGGCCTATACATATGTCTAAGTGTGAAAAGTTGTACAAAGCTTCACTTGGCTACAAAGAACTTTTTAGAAAGATCTCCAAAACTGATTATGAATTTAGTACCTGGGTCCGAAATGATAGCCAATGGAACACGATGAAGCTTAACTCTCGGATGTATAATCAAACATAGTCATTGGCTGAATATGAAGTCTTAATAGGAAGTAAATAACCCGACTTAGTCATTTGGTTAACAATCACCCAAATAAAGTCATCTTGCCTACAAGTATGAGGCCAACCAATAATGAAGTCAATATTCAAGTCTTACAACTTCAATGTAGGAATTTTAATATCTTGAACAAAACCTCCATGATTTTGATGCTCCACTATCACATGTTTTCAATTTGCATACTTAGCCACAAACTCCGCAATATCCCTTTTCATGTCATTCCACCAATACACTTCTTTCAAACATCTATACGTCTTCGTGGAACCAAAATGAATAGTATACTGTGAACTATGAGCCTCGGATAATATCATATCTCTCAATTCATCTACATTGGGAACACACAATTGGACTAAATATGTCAAAACACCATCTCCCCCTTTGGAGAAAGCCTCAATTGTCTTTTCGAAAACAAATTTCTTCAATTCAACCAAAGAAGGATCACTATCTTGTTTTGCCTTAAAATCCACCACAATAACACCACCATCTTCGGAATAAACCAATAAAATTCCCAAATAGGATAATCTATGTAGATCCGGCACTATCGCTTTCTTCTCATCCTCAATATAGGCAACACTATTTATCAATAATTCACTAAGATCATGGGTGACCACATTTGCCGAACCCGGATGGTATAGCACACTCATATCATAGTCTTTCAACAATTCAAGTCATCTCCTTTGTCAAAGGTTCAAGTCCTTTTAGGTGAACACATATTGGAAACTCTTGGTATGGGTGAACACATCTACATGTACACTATCTAAGTTGTGTCTCCATAATTTTAAACAAATTACTATAGCTGCTAACTTGAAGTCATAGGTGGTGCAATATTTTTCATGCACCTTGAGTTGCCTTGAAGAATAATCTATCACTTTATCATTTTGCATTACGAGCTTTAAGAAATGAGATGAATTGACCCTTAAACATGAAATTGCTACCTTTCCATTCTAGGACTGGCTCATTTGAAAATTGAAACTTAACCACATGGGTTACATAGCATGTAGAAGTATAACATGCATGAAGCCAACCACACGAAGAATAACATCAAAATCGGTCCTATCAAGCTCTACAAGATCCATAGAGGTGATTTTATGAAAACTAAAACTAGGAAATTTCTATAGACTATATTTTCTAGGATTTCATCATTTGTTCCTCGATTTAGGACTTTCAAAATTTCAGGGGGATTACAAATATCAAAAAGAAGAACTGAAGTAATACAACTAGTACAATGAGAATGACAAACACCAACCATTCTAAGTAAGACAACACTACACTACATACTAAGATTTTACTTGACTACATATCTTCCAGTGCCACTTATCTAAGGTCATGTTCTCGATAACCTGGAGTTGGATCATATCTGTTCTTATCACCTCTCCCAAATACTTTCTCAACCTACCAGGTCTCTCCTCAAAGCTTATAAAACCAACCTCTCACACTTTTTTAATTAATTATCTACACATCTCATCTTCACATGTTCAAATTATCTCAGTCTTGCTTCCTCGTCTTATCCACCATGGACGCCACTCTTATCTTATTACAAACATCTTTTTTTTAATCTTGTTATTCATAGTATAACCACACATCCTCATCTCTGCAACATGCATTTTCTGGACACGGAGTTTTTAGTTGGCATGCACTATTTATAGGGTTCAATGAATCACTAATTTAACATTTTAACTTCGAATCAGTTTGAAGACACATATCATCCAAATTCGCAATCATCACTGACATGCAAAACAAAGCGTATGATATTTTTTAATTATCTTCCTCTACTTCAAATCATTTTTAACTTGTATATACATGTATAGTTATATCACAATTATCTTTTTACTCTTGTATAGGTCTCATACATCAAGACTAATTGAATCAATTATATGTTGGAGGAGTAAGAAATGATAGAGTAGCACTCGGATATAGCAACGCATTAACATCCAAGTTATAGACATTCAACATACCCGTGACCATATTGGGAGGCATCTCAACCTCTTGCCTAGCTTTAAGGGAATAGGACCTATTTTGGCGTGGACCAACACCTTGTGGAGCTTATCCACCTTGAATAGTTTGACGTTGAGGATGCCCTACTTTCCCCTTGTTAGGGCATTCAGAGATATTGTGCCCCATCTTACCGCATTCAAAGTATGCACCTGTGCCAACCAAATATTTACCTTCACAATTTATCCCATACATGGTACATTTAGGAAGAGTAGATCCACAAACACAACCTTGTGCCTTAGGATTGGTTCACAAGAATAGAAAAAGATGTTGCATCTGGCACGAGATGATAAAGAAAGAGCTTAAGTCCCTATCCTTTTCAAACCTTTGACCATATCTTGTGAAGAACCTTGGCCTTCAAATATTTGGCCTTGTTTGTAATGACCATTATCAGCACCGGGTTTTCAATAAGAAAAACCACTTTCATACCGAGACCACTTTGAATCCCTTAGCTTTCTCTCCTTAAATTTCTCCCCTTCAATTTGTTAGGCAAGTCATGAGCCTAGAAATATCCATCTTCTTGATGAGAATAGTATTTAGGTATTCTTTCATCAATAAGTCCCATATACTTGAGATAAATTTACTCATTCAGGTACAAGAGTCAGCAACCAAGGATGGATCATACTTGGACACCTTTGTGAACTTAAGGGCATAATCTCTCACACTTGTGTTTCTTTTTTGAGGTTAATAAAAACCAACACCTTCACCTACCTCAACTCAAGTGGAAAGAAATGGTCAAGAAATAAAACCTTGAATTCTTCCCAATATATGGACCCTTTTAAACTCTTTTGGTTTTCCATTTGTTGTACAAAACTTGAACGACAACCTTGAGTTTATACGTCACCAATTCCTCCTTGTCCTAAGAACACACTCCTATAATATTAAAAATCTAGTATAATTAATCAACAAAGGGATGGGGATCCTCATCAACCTTGGATCTATGAAACTCGAAAGGGTTCATCCTTGTGAAATCTCTAACCCTTGAAGACAGTGTAGCCATATTTGGAGGAGCATCTACTCATCTGTTCACTTATGTACTCACGGCTTGGCTTAGCATTTGAAAAGAGGCTCGAAACTCTGCATTAGTCACTTGATCATCCAAAGGATCATTTGAAGCCTGTAGCTCCTCTCCCTCAAGATTCCTTCGGATAGGGTATCTTCGTGGAGTCATGATTCAGTAATCGCAAATAGAAAGCATCAAGGAGGAAACCTTAAAGTTTAACTTTATATCATTCTGAGATCATGAAAGAAGTGAAGTGTTTCCTAAGATGCCTTATAGCCTCCTATTTATAAATATGGTGCACTATACATAGATGAACAAGACTCTACTTGATGCAATATGTTAGACTACCTTAGACAAGTCCCTAGTTCCCCATGACAACATAAGAGCAATGAAAAAGTCAAAATGACTACATGAAACTAAAATATATCTTCCTCACAACTTGAGGACTCACCATCAAAGCTACTACAGTAAGCTCTATCCATGAGCGGGAAAAGGGTGAACGTGATCGTCGGATCCTATATTATATCACAATGTAGGCAAAAAGTATGTGTTAGTAAATGACATGCACTAGGTATGTGATAACATGTATGAACAATAAACATAGGACATAGGAAACATGAATAATGGGATAGAAGACCAATATCTTTAAAACATGAGTAAAAAATGAAAAAAAACAGTAAAACATTTACCTCATTGGTCAATGCATCAAAATATCATAATCTTAATGAGAAGTTACTTATGTGGATGATAACCATAACAAAAATTAAGACCATATGAGCTATTACATGGAATTCGATGATTTCCACACCGAGAAGGGAGAGGCTACTTGGCAAGGTAGACTCCGTCAAACATTATCATAATCATATGTTATATATGGATCCACTAGCTAGGCTATATTTGTAGTACTATGGTGGCAATGTAGTTTAAGAGACTACAGATTGATACTAGGTCTTAGGTCCATCCCCTACCTCAGATTCCTCTCGGTGCTAAGTAAATAATCCCACATAATACATATCATAGCATAATCTTAAATTATGCTCATCATAGATCATAAGTTTTTTTATAATCATACTTCATAGAAACCTTTTCATAAGAATAACTCATTATCATGTGATTCGTGTAATGAGGGTGTATGACTTCCATCATTACGAATCTTTTTTCATAACACATCATTAGAGTATTAAGTCACCTTCCTCATTAAGGATCTTAAGTCACCCTTTCATTATTCTTGATCGAAAAATCATTGAACATCATTTAAAACCTTTCATGAGAAATTCACAAACCTTGAATACCCCTATATTATCCAATAATAGGTGTTTCACAATAAGATCTACCTATACAGTAAGGATATTTAATTATGAAAGTTTGTTGGGTAGTGGACCCTCTTAGTCCGTTCTTGCCAGATTGGGAGCCTACCTAATCTTTATGTTTTATGCTTTTTAAATAAGATTTCCTCCCCTTAATGGATAACCATTTGTTGCCAATGGAGAATTTCTTATCATCTTAAATTTGGGTTATTGGATTTACACCAACGGAAACCATAAACTTCATACACAATAGAATGGTATGGTATAGTTTTTTTAATAATGGATCGAGTTCCTTTTTCGATCCTATACCATTCACCAATAGTGATCATTGATACTGTAAAAGTCATTTTCTTAATTTTGTGCCAAATCATGATCTAAATGAGTCGCACATATACCTTAGTACATGTTCCTCGATGTTGACGGAACCTTCGAAGAGCGGGAGGGGGGGTTGAACATTTTTGATTAGCTGTCTTGTATTTCTAATAAGTTATTTAACAGTTGGCATGTTGAACTGTATACATAATATGATGGGTTGGTTTAGATTTATCCTAATCGAATGATAGCGAATTACTTCTATTAAATAGAATATTCAATTTGAAGATAGAATCTCAAATCACATATTTGTGCGAAATCCATATTATTTTCCTTGAACCACAATAAAATCAACAATTCCATAAGCTTGGCCTTTTGTTGCTGACAAAAAAAGTTTGTTTCCATATCTTCGGATACAATCCATAAGGGTTTGCTTGTTCTTTCTGCATAAACCCTTAGGAGGGTTTCACACAGTTTCAATTGTTGTTCTGCTTCCACAACAAATTCGCCTACTTGTGCCATATAAAAACCACTAGAAGGTTCATGCACCATTACCCTGATGATATAACAGAAAAAACTTCCCTTATCTAGAATGATAGAGCAAACAGAAAAGAAAGATAAATAATAGAAAAAATATAGAATTGAACAACCGTGCATGCATCTTTTGTGCATACGACTCTACAAGAAAATTAACCCCCTCGTCTCTATTGAAAAAAGAGAAAATAGAATCTATCAAACTCAGATAGGTAAATAATCAAATTGTCATCCTTTCTTTCAAAGGAATTAAAAAATACTATGATGGCTCTATTGTTTTATATGTTTATTTTTTCTTTTTTTTATCAGTGATTCAGCAATCTAAAAGTTTCTTTTTTATCCGATAATGAGGAAAAATATTTTTTTGTACTCATTCATAACATGAATATTGTTAAGAACTCTGTGTCATGAAAGAAAAAATTTGATTAAGCCTTGGTATGGATACTTACTATGTGATCACGTTTAAATTCAGAGAAACCCTGGAATTAATAAAAATGGGCAATCCTGAGGCAAATCTTATTTTTTAAAAACAAAGAAAGGTTCAGGAAAAAAAATAGGTGCAGAGACTCAATGGAAGCTATTCTAACAAATGGAGTTAAATGTGTTGGTAGAGGAACCTTTACATCGAAACTTCAGAAAGAAAATGAATGAAGTGAAGGATAAACGTATTTACATACATAATGAATAATATACCAAATGATTAATGATGACCCGAATCCATAGTTTTTCTATATAAAATTTATCAAATTATTCACTCCATAGTCTGATAGATCTTTTGAAGAATTGATTAATTGGACAAGAATAAAGATAGAGTCCCGTTCTACATGTCAATACTAGCAATAATGAAATTGATAGTAAAATAAGAATTTGTCAACTTTAAAAATGGTGAGGATTCAAGTCCCTCTATCCCCAAAAAGACTATTTAACTCCCCAACTATTTATCGGACCCCCTTTCCTTAGCGATTCCAAATTCCATGTCTTTCTCATTCACTCTATTCTTTTAGAAATGGATTTTTTTCCAAGTATAAATGGTATTCACTTATCACAAGCCTTTATGATATCTATGATACACATAGAAATGAACATCTTTGAGTAAGAAATCCCAAGTTGAATTATTCTCGATCAATACAATATCATTACTCATAGTGAAAGTGACAAAGTCAAGTTTTTGAAGATCGAAGAAATTCCCTAGATTTAATAAAAAAAATTAATCTACTTTTGTCCTTTTAATTGACATAGACCACAATTCTATGATAAAGTGAAGATACCGCGCAAAGGACTAAAAATCCAAATGTAAGCGGTTCTAATCGAGATTGGGGTTGGTCGATAAAAGGACTGCAAATTCGCGTGCCACTATACCAATCTAGATTGGGAATAACTGAGATAGCTTAGTTGGTATAACAGAGAACTGAAAATCCTCGTGTAACCAGTAAAAATATGGTTTCTGGCACATGATTAATTTGTATGGGTCACTCTTCCCTAGAATTGATTTCAAATCATTGATGAAACTTTCATTGAATATAACTTGGAAATCATGACCATAATCCATAACTAATACTTGAAAACTAGCATATAGAATGGGCCAATGAAATTCACCTTAAAATCATGCAATATGATATGAATTATGCATAAGTTGATTAATAACATTGAGACATATCATAATTTAGGAAGACCCAATACAAATCATGAAATCAAGACTTTTTGAATAAGAAATTATAGGAGAATTTGGAGAGAAAAAAATATGGGATTCCATAGGTGGAAGGTACCATAGATGAAGTCCAACATACCCTGATGAATAGGTACTTGAAATTTTGAAGGAAAGCTTGGAACTCTAGAATCCTAGCTTGATGAAGATGAAGACCCTTTTTGGGAGAGAATCCTTAGAGCCTTAGAGTGATTTTGAGAAAATAAGATGGAATGGTTATAATTTGAAGGAACTAAGTAGTTATAGGCATTGAATCATACCCCAAAAATGTCCAGATATATAGGTAAAATAATAGGAAAAGACCAATATGCCCTTTAATAAAATGTAACTGGAGGGACCTATAAATCACTTCCTAGAAGTCGTAGGACTTGTTAAGAGTCATCAACTCCAGTTGTAGAACTCTTGTGACTAAATCATTCGCCACTGGAATTTGTACTTAGGAACATCGAATTGGGTGGACAACTCGTCGAAAGAGTTACGATTCGTAGATACCCCTCGTCCTGCAACTTTCCCAAAACCCTTAAAACCTGAGTCTCTGAACCTTTCCTATGAGTCCTTCCTATGAAACATAGGAACTTATATGGTCCATAAGAATCCCTCATAGGGTGGGTACACACTTAGTGAATTTTTTATTTCATAGGACCCTTCCTATGGTTCCTTTCTACGAATCATCAAACTTTTTATGGATCGTCACTTGACTCATCTCACAACTTAAATTTTCCCCTAGAGCTGGGCTTCATATGAGTAATTCCTATGATTCATAACAAATCCTTCGGATCATATGTTGACTCGTACGAACTTGCACCTGTAGTTTTCTATAACTTTTTCCTACATCCTTTATTTTGTTTGGCGTTCCAACTTCTGAGGTCTTACAGATGCACTCGATTAATGCACTATTAAGACAATTGAAGATATATTTCGTGCCTTTGTTTTAGATTTCAAAGGAAGTTGGGATGATTATATACCTTTGGTTGAGTTTTCTTATAATAATAGCTACCATGTGAGTATTAAAATTAGCTTTATATAAATCTTTATATAGGTGGAAATATAGTCGCTAGTAGGTTTGTTTGACGTTACTGAGATAACGTTATTAGGGCCACTTAGTGCAACAAGTTATAGATAAAGTAAAGCTTATTACAGATAGGCTTCAGACAAAATAGAACAAATAGAAGTCTTATGCTAGTGTGTGTTGTTGAGCGCTAGAGTTTATGGTTAATGATTGGATATTTATAAAGGTATCACCTATGAAGGGCATATGAGTTTTCCCAAGAAGACAAAGTTGAGCCCTCGATATGTTGGACCCTATAGAGTTATTCAAAAAATAGGAAATTTGGCATATGAGTTCGAGTTACTCAAAGATTTAGCAGCAGTTCATTTAGTGGTTTATGTATCAATGTTACATAAAAGCATAAGAGATACGGTACGTATTATGCCACTTGATGGGGTTCAAATTTCATAGGAAATGACCTATACAGTGGTTCTAGTTGTTATTCTTGATAACTAGGTCAGGAAGCTTAGGAAGAAATGAGGTAGAGGTATCCTCACCTGTTTCCAACACCGATATGATATCGGTGTATGTTCTTGATTAATAACTATCTTAAGTTAATATTATTAATTTCTGAAGCATGTTAAAGAAAAATTAAGCCTCATTCAACGTTGATTTTTTATACAAATGGGAAGGATGTAATACCCTGAATATTTTAAGGTGGCAAACTCTCTAAGCTAAAGACGTTCGCGCCAAATAGTATATTTTTGCCTTACATTGGTCGTTGATGATTTACCGAGAGAATAAGATTTTAAATGAGTGATGATATTGACTTTATTTATAATGCATAACCACAAGTTTTATACCAAGGTTAGAGGCCAAAGAAATTCTTGGAAAAATAGGACAAGTTCAAGGTCAAGTTACGACGAACTATTTCATATGATCTAAGATAAAGTATTACTTGGGACGGGCATATCTCCCTTTCTATTAAGAGTTATAAGGCTTACTACATATCAAATTAAAGATATTTTAGTCTAGTTTCCAACAAATAAAACTTCTAATCAATAGGACTTTGGAGTAAGATATGCTTGTTTACTATGGACTACATAGAGACAAAAATTAGCTACGACAGCCATGTAAGCTGCACATGTTAAATGGTTCTAATATTTATAAATCATAATTTTGCATTTGAAATTCATTAAATACTAATACTAAGATATTTTAGAAGCTTTTGCTTGTTGTTTCTTCAGCCTCTCTCCTCTCCTAAAGTCCTAGTCAAGAATCAACAAAAAATCAAGTGTTTCTTTTCAACCAAGACAAGGATACACTCAGGTCTCTCTTTGGATAGAAGACACAACCTTTTTCATTTTTTAATATGGTCTTAAGGGACTGTATTTTTTTCAATTATGGTATTTCAATGTTCCCTACTCTCAAGTATGTGATATTCTTGATGTTATAGGTAAATTCTATGGGTAGTACTTACGAGACAATTATAGGAAGCCGTAATACAAAGTTTCTCCCATTGTGATTGATATATTTGGTGAGGAGGGACTTTTTTGAGTGATATAGTAGTGACTGGATGATATGTTGGACTCATATAAGTATACCATACTTCAGTTAGGGATGTGAAGGATTGAATACTAATAATACCGATTGATTTGAAGGTCTTTTGAGTTTACACCCATCATATGTCTATTGAATTGACAACACGACTCGGATGTATTATTTAGCTATTTAAAGTCAGATTGTCAATGGATTTTGTTTTATGTTTAAAAAATAAGGGTTAACACAACCGCTTTAGTACATTAAAGGTCTCAAATCAAGGTATGTAAAGGTGCCCTTTTTCTCTATTTTTAAGTACTAATCTACGTCGTTGATTAGACTAGAACTTCTATGTTGAAAACTCATATTGAACTACAATATGGATTAAAGAAAAGTTTGGAAAGACATGGTGATGGTCTATAGTTGTTCAAATGTTTAATATATATGAATGGGAGGTAGATGATGATATATACACAATTATTGTCGTAGTTGTAAATTGAGTTTAGAGACCCCTTATCTGGGCCCTGTGAGTTGGTCCTATTTGTGTTCTCATTAAGAAGTAATTGTGTATATGAGTTTCATGTTTGCATTTGAGTAAGGCCGAAGAATTAATAACTATTTCTGTCTATCGATACGTTAAGTTTATAAAGAAAGTCCAATTTTAAAATTGTCAGCACGAGTAAAGAAGGAACCTTACAGGCAAGAAATATATACATATATGTAGATCCCAAATAGTATTGGATTATATAGAAATAGAAATATACATGCTCTTATTCAAGATATAAGCTAAAGTGGAAGACATATCTTTAATAAATAATCCACTAGATTCCTTGTGAAATCTAATCCTATTCAAAGTTGTTTAATTATTGAGTAGGCATACTGTATGCTATTTGAAAGCTTTAAATGTTACATATACATAGTGGAAATTTCACGAATCTTGAAAAGGCCTATTGAGGCCGCAGTCTTAGAGTCAACTTGCATATATGCTATGTTTATTAGATATACTCGATATTAGCCTGTAGACTTAGCAAATGATAATGGCTATGCCAATATGTTACCCTACCAATAGGGTAATACTTGTAGTCTTATAAAGTTATAGCTGCAATTATAGTTCACCACAACAGGCACATCTGGTGGGTAGATTTTTACCCCGCTATTACACCACCACGACCACATGTCTAGTGGGAAGATGTTTATTCAGTTACTTGACAACTGAGATGGCCACTCGGATGGGCAGGGTCATCATTATGATAGGATTATAACATAATTCACCATTAGGGATGCATGATTTTTATATTTGTTTATTGGATAAATTGACATAGAAAGGTTATGGTGTTATAAAATTTCATCTCCTAGAGTTGTAGGTTGTTTCTATCCCTAACTTTTGGTATCATTGATATACGTATATTTATTGCTTTCAACACTACATACTAGGTACATGTTATTCGTACTAACATCCTTTTGCTAGGAGAGGCTGCATTTGTGATGTACGAAAAAATGGAGGCTTTAATCATCAGTTGCAGTAGGAGTCCGACTTCACATGAGAGTTGGTATGTTCCTTTCTTTCAGGAGTAATGTTTTGGTTTGGCAATATTATGTTATGATATTCTGTATGGGCAGGCGAGGGCCCTATCATGGGCACTATGTTTGTTATTCATTAGAAGCTTTTGTGGACGTACATGTACAATTTAGCTCTGTTAGGTTTTATGGTCTTTTCGGTTTTGGTTGCTTAGTTTAGTTGTATTATGGCATAGTTGATCTTTTTTTCTTCAAATTTTATTTAGTTAGGACCTTGTCGGTCGAGTTGGTTGTGATAAGTGACCAGTTGGCTTAAGTATTATAGTTTCATATGTTATAGAGCCGTCTTATTGATTCAGTCAACATTGAAGCCAGTGGTTCCATACCCTAGTTTTGAGGCATCACATCCTTATCATCAATAGATCACTTTTCTGACACATAACAATCTGAATCAAAATCACGAATATGCCTACAGTCTGTAGACCTGTCTACTAGCCTTAGCTCCCAACCGTCGAACCCTTGATCTCAAAATATATTACCAAGTCTGAAGCTCCACCTAAGAATCCCTCCCTATAGGTCATAGGTAGTTTTATGGACCCTAGGTTCTCTCATCCTGCCAACTCTCAATTTACCAACTCTCTGAACCTCACCCTATGTACACTAATATGGGACGTAGGTCTTATCTATAAATCATTCTATTGGTCCATAGAAAACCTTTTGAGACTTGGTAATTTTCCAATTTTAGGACCACATCTACGATCACCATCTACGGGTTGTAGGTCCTTTGTACGGTCTGTAGGTAGGCTCCTACAAACTAGAAACAACTTTTGTTCAACGTTTCTTTCAAACTTAAGTTTCCAACTTCCTAGGTGTTACAAAAAATCAAAAGAGGTATCAAGTTGATACTTATCCCTTTGTTACTCAAGTCTTTGTCAAATTTGTGTGCCCTAATGGTACATAGGATGATAGGATGGTAAATGCTCCTGAATTCTATCATTTTATTGCAAAATTACTGTCCATCATAGCAGTACAATGGTGGGACACTTTTATTGTTCCTATATCAACAACTCTCTTCTTCTTTAGAAGATCCTTCATAAAATATGAATATCCCACAATTTTCAAAAAAGCATCAACCAGTGGTATGTTGGCGGACAACTTGCTGAATAGATCAACAAACTTCTTAAATTAGTTTTACTATTTTGTGTTCATCAACCTTTGAGGATATTGAGGCAGACCGTAATAACCCTCTATGTCATTTTTGAACTAAGTTATTCATTCTATCATTTAGAGTGTTCCTGTAGTCACCCCAAGTCATTTATGACATGCTGACACTGACTATTCGGTCGCCTAGTCTTTCGTTTGGGTTTAGGCCTATTTTCCTATTGGTGAGCTTTATAACTTGAAAGATTGATTTTGATAATAACTTCAGTAAAACAACCTCAGAATAGAATTCTGATGATTTCATCATCTCCAAAATGGCCATATTAGGCTAGTAGTATCATTGGGATGAGTATCGAAGCAATCGATATGAGTTTTGATCATTTGGCGTTTTTGCCTTTGAAATTTAGCCTATGGTTGACTTTGGTCAACATTCTTGGAAAACAAACTCAGATGAAAACTCTGACAGTGTAGTTATATTTGGAATATAGATTTTGTTCTAGAATGACCCTTCATTCACCTCTCGAGGCTTCTGGTCTAATTCCAAGACCCATTATGGAATTTTGCTCAAAATAGCCATTGGGTGTGGGACACTCTTTCAGTGTATGAACATGGTATGGAAATATTGACTGTGCCATTGAGTTCTTAATATCGAATTTGGTGGCGTAGAACATCTTATTTGAATGCACAGTATTCTAAATGAATTTCGAGCAACCCATCAGAGTATTTGAAATTTGTGAGAATCAAGTGTTGCAGACCACCATGGCCTTCGTATTCGCAAGGCTCTTGGCCGTGATCATGAGTGTCTGGTCCATTGGCTAATGCATTCAAGTGGTCCCCTCTCGTAATCGCGAAGAGGAGTGACTTGCATTGACCACATTCTGGTCATCACGATTGTGAGCTCAAACTTCCGCATTCACGAAGGCCAAACTGTTGGTCTTTTAATAAAAGACCAAGGAGGAACTCAGCCATAACTCATATCTTCAAACTTCGATTTCTCATCCATTATTCAACCAAATTTGTTGATCCAAAAGTCTCAACTCAAAGGAATTTCATGCGGAATCCATTGGTGAGATTGGAAACTTGTATAGGAGCTTTGTGTAGGTAAATTTGCATTTTAGATGGTGATATTGTTATTTTCAGATTGGATTTTTATGAGTTTTTGGAAGTTTGTAGCTTGATCATCCTAGCTCTATTTTTAGTAATTCTTGAGGTTAACTTGTGATCTTTTCTACAAGGAACATCGTAGTGTGCTTGGTTTTGATCGTGGGTTTTTTTTTCTAGAAATTGTTGCGCATAGAAGCTGCCATAGTTTCTTTTTTAGCTTGAATTGTCGGAATTTGGTTGCATGACCAATTCGTGTTGTATTCCAACCTCGGATTGTGTATCAATTTGTTTTTCGAGTTTGGGGTGCTAATTTTGGACTAGTTTTGGGTTCATTTTCGGAATTTTGGATGTCCTATATTTACCATTTTGGACCCCAAAATTGGTCCATCTCCAAAAATTGTGAATTTAATATCGAAACTATCATAACGACATCATAATTCTATTTTAGACAGCATGGCAGCGTTCCAAGGCTATTTGATAAAGAAATCTTAGATTCCATGAGTTGGAGCATGCATGGTCAGCCTACAAGTAGGATACATTTTTCTCCTCCTTAGACTAAGAATGTTTAGGCATTTGTATATTGAATTATATAAATTTGAAGGGTTTGGGTGTCAAGTATGCTAAATTGACTGTTGAAGCATGTCTCAAGTTATTGTTGATCATCCATACCTTGTGGTGTGTGCTGTGTCTTTGGTTATGTATTTGGAAGCATATTTGGCCTTAGTGTAGGAGTAGACTACATTCGCCTTATACTTTCCCGATTTTGGTGCCATTGGGCCATAGAACTTCTCCAAGGTCATTTCACACAATTAGTTCCATGTAGACTGATATAGCAGACTTGAGTACAATAGTTTGAGCTTTAGCTAGGCAGTAACACAGCTTGGGACCTTACATCCATAAAGCCCTATTCCATTATCGGTCCTATATATCTTGATTATTGATTCTAAGAGTCTTCTTGATTGTTCTGATCAAATATGGTCTACGCTGGAGTGATGTAAGTATCGCACTCAATTTGGGGTCAATCTTCTTGATGCTCAGTTGGCTAGTGATCCTAATTTTTTTTTAGTCCGCAGCTATAGTACCTGGTTCAATTCCATGGTCCAGCATACTTGTGATCGACTCTTTATCGATAGTACTTAATTTAAGTCTATGGCCTAGCTTACCTATGATTGAATCCTTAGCTATAGTACCCGATTCAAGTCCATGGTCCAGCTTACTTGTGTTCAACTCCTTATCTACAGTTACCCAGTTTAAGTCCATGGTCCATCTTAAATGTTGCTCAAATCCACGATTATCCATCACCCTATTAAAGTGTGTGGTTGCTTTTAAAGATCTATGTTTGGGTCCCTAATTCTCTGATGAATCTTCAGTTCCAAACTTTATCTACTCTCAGCTTTGGGTTAAAGATTCAGGCTTTTAGGATAGTCAGGTTCTAGTCCAGAAAATTGGTGGTATTATTGGAACTCTCTTGGCTTCGTTCTTTTTACTTCAACTATCTTTGTTGGGCTTATGGGGGCTCATTCAGGTTGTTACCTTAAATTTGTGCAAGATCGCACCCATTATTTTTATGGGAGCCCGGTGGATTTGGATAGTTCCTTTATCTTGTGTGTTGAGTACGCTCATGTACATACCTACATTCACTTCTTGTCCTATTCTTGGTTGTGGTTATTTTCTTGCATTTCAGTGTACTTTTACTTATCTTGCTCAGTAGGCCTATGATGCATACTAAGTACCTGTAGTTGTAGTACTCATACAACACTCTACATTTATTTTCGTGATGCAGGTCCAAGTACTAGCTACCAACATTGATTTGAGCTAGTTGTGGTCTTGATAGGAGGAGAGGGTGAGCACATTGCATTATAGATTTACTAGTCTCCCTCTTTAAATATATTTTTGCCTATATTTTACTTTTTGAGATAGACCTACTTTTGTGGTCCACTTTTCAAACTTGTATTATGTTTTAGTAGCTCCATACATGTGACTTTCAAGTTCTAGGAGGGATCTTTCATTTTAATATGTTTAGCTTTTCTTCCGCCCGTTCATGTATATTCCTATTATTTCATTACTATTGTTAGATTGAATTATTGGTCTTCTATCCTGACATCCCATTACACGTAGTTTTAGGATATGGTTTGGCTTACCTACTAGTGGGTGATATTTAAGGCCATAATGACCTGAGAAATCGGATCATGACAAATACTTGAGTATATCACCCTTAGTGGATTAATCTCATTTTGTCTCCTCAATATCAATCACCACCTTAGGAGGTTCATCTTCCTTCTCCTCATGAACAATCACATTTTCCTCATTCACTAAGTCTTCGTCAACAATAATTCAAATGGGTGGACTAGGTCTCAACCCATCATCAACTTTCTTACTACCACCTTCTTAGGAACAACCATGGCATCATCAAGCATCTTGTCACTCCTAGTATTTAGTTCCATATAATAGCCATCATTGTTTGAATTTGGGAGAGTGCTACTAGGAAATGCACCTTTGTCTTATGGATCTATTTGAGCCAAGAGATGATTCATTTTGGTCTTGATGTGTTTGATTTAACTGAAGTAGGAGCTCTTAGTTTGGTTTAAGTTGGATATATCACTCTTGAGTTCATTAACACCCTTATCCATAGGCTTGATGGTCATAAGAACTTGGTTCAACATCTCCTTAATCTTTGAATTAGTTGGGTCACTCACACTTGCTTGATTTTAGGGGGAATCAGATTTTTATAGAGGCACATAAGGGTTTGAAGTTCAATGATTATACCTCTCATCTACTCTTGCACTATCTAACTAATGTGACTGCCAATCTTAGTCTCTGTACGGACTATTTCAATATCTCTAACCTTGATTCTCCTCCCTAGAATGCAAGGCTCTGACTGATACCTTAGTAACCTAATCGAGAACACAACCCATGATTTTCCAAGTACCTTGTCTCTTCATCAAATGAGGCATAAGTTACCTCCTCTTCAAGTGAAGGTGCACCATATGATCCAATGGTATTCACACTTTTTGTTTATTTACTCAACATATACTTGGCTAAGAGATCCACATTAATCATCTTCTTAGCCATTTTTACATCTTGCTCTTCTTCGTTGCTTGTAATATCACTTTCCATGGTTGAAGCCGCTACACCCAAAGGCCTTTTATTGTCTCTTGTATTCCAATCTATATTAGTTTTAGCCATTTGATCAAGGGAAAGAGAAGCCAGTGGATAAGTTAGGATCATGAAAGAACCTCCAGCCAAGTGATTCACTATCATTTGGTTCACCTCATCCAATGAACTATAGAAAATTTGTACGAACACTCCATTTGACAACCATGGTTAAACAACATAGCAAACTTCTTCATAAACCTCAACCACACTTCATTTATGGCGTCCCCTAGTAATTAATGTATTTTTTTTAATTCCATCTCATAATTTGAGCTTCCACAAGTGGGAAAAATATCTTAAGAAATGTTGCCTTCAGCTCAGCCTAAGATATAATTGACCCTTGAGGTAATTTACTAAGCAATGAAGTGGCTGCACTGGTCAATGAGAAAGGGAACAACCATACCCAAATAGTTTCTTAGCTAATGTTCCTTATTTTGAAAGGAAGATATACGTCCACAAAGTTCGAAAGGTGTCAGTTTGCATCTTCTATGGAATACCTATGAATTAGCCTATCGTTTAAAGGTGGTGTATCATAGGACTTGTCACCTAAAAAGATACATTTCCAATTGTGGGTTGTAGGTGAATGGATCCCTTAATACCTAGCTCAATAGGCTCATCATCCCCATCATCGATGAACTTGACAATGATTTTTTTAATCCATGTGGCTCATCTCTACATATTTTCACAAAAACAACACAAAACAAAAGGTAACAAGGACACAAAATGCATGAAAATTCATATTCAAAAATCAATTAAGGATAATCGTAGTTAGGGGTGTGTGTACAAGTTGTAGGACTAAATCCCAATTGGTATTGATTAATTAGTTCTAAAATTAATTTTTATGCATAGATATATTATTGTCTTGAGGTTTATCCAAAAATTAGTGGTTGCAAATATTAGTTGAGCTCTCTAACACTATTTTGGCTTGAGAAAACAAAATAGATTTGGGTAAGAATTCATTCATGAGGACTTGCTTAAATTAGTCCTTGGATTTGAGCTAGAGATTTGATAATCCTACTAATTTCTCATTTAAGAATATGAGTTAGGGATAGTCTATCAACTCAAGCAATATTTGGTGTTTTGTTGGTAATGTTCTTGGAGTTCAACATAATCCAAGGGATATTCGTTTGATAGTTTGAGAGTATATCGATTGTAGCCTAGATCGAATGTGATATACATGCATTAAATGATTTAGCTGTGATTCATGTTTGCCTATTGTGTCGAAACCTCATCGCAATGCGCATACCCCTAGTCATTTCCAATCTTTGTGAACTTATTTGTGTTGTCTCCTTTCTTTTGATACTTAATATTGATAATTTTTAGTTGTTTCCTAAAATCCTTGATTTTATATATAAACTTGTTGAGAGTATAATATGCTAGCTTGGAGAGATGCCTATTACCCTTTGGTTGGACATTCCTTCATCGATATGGTCTACTAAATTTTCACTTCAAATCCTTTAATTTTTATTTTCTATTAAATTCCTACATACAAGAAAACAAATGCCTACAATACCTTTAATTAGCATTAAAATATAGAAACAATTTATGATTATGAGTCTAATAAGCTGGTAAAATACCAACTCATCAAGCTATTCAAATTACACTAGTTGTGGTTTTGTTCCCCTCCGGTTTTACTTAGTTTATTCCCAATACTAGTTGTCAAGGATTTCTCTTGGCTCCACTTGCTTAATAAATTAAACACATATTCAAACATCAGATGTAGAATTTTGCAATGGATGATGAAAATAATGAAAAGGTAGTAGTTGAGGCTACTGAACAAGTTGGCCGTGATGGGGCTATTAGACCTTCATTGCTATTTGGAAATGGAAATTTCAACATTACCATCACAATGTTGCACTTACTAGGCATGAAAGGATTGTTCGATAGTCTACCTCTTGAATACCCAAACAAACACATTAAATATTATATTGGGGGTGTGACTAGCATACAACATCCCAAGTATCTCTCAACAATTTATACGCTTGAGGGTTTTCCAATTATCTTTGATTGGGAAAGCAACTACATGTTTAGGAGAGATACAAGAAACATGCATCTCTACTTGGGGTGGGGGGGAGAGATTCTATTTTTCAACTCATTACACTCAATCTCATGAATTATTTTTATGTTTTAATTATAATTGAGGGAATTTTATGCCCTAATTATTTTATGTGTAGGAATTTTATGGAAAAATCAAGTTAGAAGGATTTGGAGCATAACATCACTAAAGCACACCGGTGAAGGAACTGGCATTCTATAGTAGCTAGTCGGCCTCTCACTGCTTAACTACAAGAAAATTGTCTAATCATCAATGATTTATTTATGTTAAGGCTTAGGAGTGTGTGGCTCAAACCCTGACCACCATGGGGATAAAATCCTCGGGTTAGGGATGTTTACCCAAAAAAAGACTCAAAAACATAAATTCCTTCCTCTCAAGTTTTCCCAAGGGTTTCATATTCAAAGCTAGGGTTCCATCCTAATATTTTTCAAGTCTCTAATTTTAAAGCTGCGTGAGGACTTTATTCCCTAAGGTATATGGGTCTCATCCATGGGTTCTTTTACCCATGGTGCCCAAAAGTTTTTCTCAAGTTTATATTTTAATTTTAAATGATGAAATCTTATGGGATTTTATATGTTGATTCAAAATGTATAGATTATGGTTTATTTGAAGATTATTTACCTATATTGATATATATATTGACTCTCAATTTCATGAAAAGGAAGATTTAGGAAGTTCCTTATATGAGGGCATGAAAGTAGTTTTAAAGGGTATATGGTTGGTTGTTGTGAGATGTTTTAACTGATGCATTTTCATCACTCTCATACATTCTTGCATTTTTTAAATGTATTCATGGTTGAATGAAAAGAACCCACCTAGTTTCATTATGTTGAAATGAAATTGAATTGAAAGCTTTGACTCCAAATGAAGGTTTTATGAAAGAAAATGTCTATGTTTAAAGGGAGTCTTATTAAATAGCAGAATGATAGAATTATGATAAAGGGCTTCTTAGTTGAAGAATGGATTCAATGTGATACGGACAATACTCACATATTTGAATCAAATCAAGTTTTTAATGAGCTATTACATCGAATAATGATTTGATATCTAAAGTTATACGAATGGTTATCTTATATGATATTTCAATGTTATTCTGTGAGATTGACCAAGCACTGAATATACAATGTAGATGGGGACTCGACCTAAGGATTTCTTAAGGAAAGTCTCATCTTATATTAACTATGCGCCAACATAGTAGCCCTTGATAGGCTATTTAAGCTAGTGGATCCATCATTAGCCCTTAAAGTTAAAGTAAAAGAAATGATTAAAGTTGACAAAGTTCTAACAAGCAAGAAGTCTCCCCGTGCCAACATAGACGGTTATGTTGGATTCCATGTAATAGCTCGCATGGTCTTAAATGAAAGTTACAGTCGTCTTCCCACAGAATGAATGTTTAATGTAATATATGACAATTTCTCATGCCTGCACTGACTTATGTACTTATAAATGTTTTAACGTTTTCTTTATATTTCATGCTCAAATACTTAGTACAATCAAAGTACTAACATTTACTTTTTGCCTACATTATATCATCATGTACAGACCGGCGTTGCTCCACACTCTTCTATCTGTTGCTAGTTCAATCGTTGAAGGCAACTACTACTTAGTGAGTTCCCATATTTTAGGAACAATACCCCATTTACCTTTTTAGTTCATTATTTGTACAGATGTTTGAATTCCTTTGAGTATTTTTTCTATTTGCTATGAGGGTGAGCTAGGAACATGTCTTAGTCTCCGCTAAGTTTTTTAGTAGAGGTATGCTTGGACATAATTGTATGATGCTTAAGTTGAATTTTGACTTCTATTTTATGTTGAATACCTTAGTCCCATTACCCCCCCTCCCCATTTGTGCTTGTTGTTATTGAATGTCATCACCAATGAAAAGGTATGAGACTGCTAAGAGGTTTGGATAAGGTACCTCTAGGTGACTCATTCGTTGTGTCACGTATAGGGCATAGGCTTGGATCGTGACAAACTTTGTATCAGAGCTTGAGGTTTTAAAATAGTCATCGAAGTCTAACGTACCGCATATAATAGGGTCTTGTTCATTATTGTGAAACGTGCCATAACTATTAATAGGAGACTATTGGAATTTAGGAAAAGGTTTTAACTTCTTTCAAATTCATGTGGTTCCCTAGAGTGTCCTACGACTTACTCTAACTAACGCACCATTTTGTGTCTTCTAGATCATTCCTCAAGGAAGATTACCTCCACCTAGAGCAAGACTAGAAGATGAGGACGAAGCTCCTCCAGTTCCCAATGCTCCACATAATGAGGAGGGAGTGACACATGCGGAATTCTGCAATATCATCACATTGTGGGGTCAAGCAGTAGCCAACCAAGCTAACAGGGCAATTCTCCTCCCCATCCTTTTCAAGTTCCCAATCCAGCTTCTAGGGTTAGGGATTTCTAAAGAATGAATCCGCTCTAGTTTAATGATTCCAAAGATGATGAGGACCCTATGGAGTTCATAGATGAAGTGTATCGAATTGTGGCCATCATTGGTGTGCCTCCAAATGAAAAAGGAGAACTTGTGTCCTATCAAGTCAAGGGTGTATCAAGCAGTTGGTATGAGCAATGGGTTATTGAGAGAGGTAAAGATATGAGGTTGATAGAGTAGGAAGAGTTCGAAAGTGCCTTCCTAAAATGCTTCATCCCATTGGAGCTAAGGGAGGCAAAAATTTAAGAATTTATCAATCTTCACCAAGAAAGTATGAGTGTGAGGGAGTATGACCTCAAATTCACCAAACTATCTAAGTATGATCCTTTTATGGTCTCTAACCCAAGCACAAGGATGAGAAAGTTCATTTTCAGTGTCTCTAGCTAGGTTTCAAAAGAATGAAAAATTGTCATGTTGTTTGAAGAGATAGACATCTCTTGACTCATGACATATGTACAAAACAATTAAAGATGAAAAGTTGAGGAAGAGGTCAAGAGGGTTCGGGAAGGGTGGAGTCGATGGTGTAGGGTTCAATCCTCAACTGTATGGATATAGTCGTAGTAGAAAGGGTCAAGGTGGGAAATGATTCATGGGGAAAGGCTCCACCTATGCTCCTACTCCAAGTTTCAACAAGGAAGAGGGTGCTAAGTCGGTGGTTGCAGGAGATAATATTGGCTCTCAAAATTTCCCCACTTGCAAGACATATGGAAGGACACACAAAGGGCAGTCTTTAGCCGACTCCAATGCATTCTTCAATTATGTTAAATTAGTTCATCATGCTCGGGATTATAGAGGTGGGGGTGGTAGACCTCAAGGAAATGTTGCTTAAGGTCAACAAGCTCAAGGAGGTGGCCAATGTAACAACCACTTTTATGCTTTGCATGGGAGAGAAGAGGTTGAGGAAGCACCAAATGTTATTACCGATATGTTAAAGGTCTTTGCTTTTGATGTGTATGCATTGTTAGATATGGTTTAAATTTTCCGTTTGTTACTCCATTCCTAGCTATAGGTTTAATCTATTGCCCAAAATATTAGTAGAGCCTTACTTGGGTCTACTCCCGATGGTGAGTCAGTTGTTGCTAGAAAAGTATGTAAGGGTTGTTCCGTGGCTATCTTACATAATGTTATTCCTTGTGATCTCATAGAGCTTGACATGGTATATTTTTATGATATACTTGGGATGGATTGACTTCATGTATCTTACGCTTCCATATATTATAGTAATCATCAAGTTAAGTTTCAATTCCCAAATGAGTCTATCCTTGAATGGGAGAGTCGTGATTCGGTGGTTAAGGGTAGGGTCATCTCTTGTCTTAAGGCCCAAAATTTAATTGGTATGGGTTCCATATATCACATAGTATATGTTAGGGATGTTGAATCCGAAATTCCTCCTATTGAGTCGGTTCCCGTAGTTAATACGTTTCTCGATGACCTTCCTAGTATCCCTCCTAAAAGAGAAGTTGATTTTTGTATCAATCTCCTCCCCAATACCCAACATATCTCCATTTCTCCTTACCAAATAGAAATATTGTAATTAAAGGAGTTGAAGGAATAATTAAAGGACTTGCTAGATAGAGGGTTCATAAGTCCAAGAATTTCTCCATGGGGTGACCCCATATTATGTGTAAGGAAGAAGGATGGGTCGCATCGGATGTGCATATATTACCTTCGATAAACAAGGTAACAATTATGAACAAGTACTTAATCCCTAGAATAAATGATTTGTTTGATAAATTTCAAGGGGCAAGTCATTTCTCCAAGATCTATTTTCAGTCTAGTTTTCATCAAATAAGGAAGAGGAAGTGTGACATTCCCAAGATGGCATTGTGAATATGGTACAGTCACTTTGAGTTTGTGGTGATATCATTTTGTTAGAAAAATGCATCGGTGGTGTTTATGGATCTACTGAAGAGGGTGGTCAAACTTTACCTTAATACTTTTGTTATGGTATTCATTGATGACATCTTGATTTACTCTCTGGGTGAGGAAAGACATAAGAATCACTTGAGGGTCTTGCTTCAAACCTTGAGGGAAAGAAAATTGTTTTCCAAGTTTAGTAAATATGAATTTTAGTTGAAAGAGGTGGTGTTCCTTGGTCACATAGTGTCTAGTGATGAGATCAAGGTTGATCTTAAGAAAACAGAGGCTGTGAGAAATTGCCCTAGATACTTTTCCCCTTCCGACATTAGGAGATTCTTGGGTTTAGCCAGTTATTATAGAAGGTTCATTGAAGGGTTCTCTTCCATCTCATATCCTATGACGAAGTTGATTTAAAAGAAGGAAAAATTCTTATGGATGGATAAGTGTGAGAAGAGTTTCCAAACCTTGAAAGATCGACTTTTCTCCACTCCTATTTTGACTATAACGGAGGGATTAGAAGGATTTGTGATTTATTATGATGATTCAAAGATTGGTTTGGGTTGTGTCTAGATGCAAAATTGTAAGGTCATAACCTATGCTTGTAGGCAATTGAAGGTTGCATGAACGTAACTATCCTACCCATGATCTTGAGTTGGTGGCCATTGTTTTTGCTTTAAAGATTTGATGGCATTACCTCTATGGGGTACATGTAGATGTGTTCACTGACCATCAAAGTCTCTAATATATGTTCACTCAAACATACCTTAATTTAAGGCAAAGAAGGAGGCTAGAACTCTGTAAGGACTATCACGTGAGTGTGCATTACCATCCGAGCAAGGCCAATATTGTTGCCAATACACTTAGTAGAGTGTCTATGGGGAGTGTGGCCCATGTTGATGAAGGAAAGAGGGAGTTAGTATAGGATGCTCACCAGTTGGCTAGATTAGGGGTGAAGTTGAGTGGTGTCGATGATGGTGGTATAGTTGTTCATAATGGGTCCAAATCCTCTTTAGTAGTATACGTTAAGTATAAAAAAGACCTTGACCCGACATGAAGGAAAAAAAGGTAGAGGTCTTTTTAAAAGAGGGATATGAGGTACTATACTACCAAGGTCGGTGATGTGTTTTGTATGTGGATTGCCTAAAAAGTTTGATCTTGAAAGAGGCTTATAATTCTTCATATTATATTCATCCTAGTTTGACTAAAATATTTTGAGACATAAAAGAGATTTATTGGTGGGATGGCATGAAAAAAGATATAGCAAGGTTAGTGTCTGAATGTCTAAATTGCCAACAAGGTAAGGCCAAACACCAAAGCTCGGGTGGCTACCTTATTGCTTAAAAAATAAAACGGAGACATTTGTAAAATAGGGAGCTCGAGAGACCTTGATTGTAATATACACTACGATCAGAGAGATAGCTCAAGACATTGAAATCCCCAATTGGAAATGGGAAGATGTGAACATGGATTTTGTAGTGGATTTTCCTCATACTCGGAAATGTCATAACTCAATTTGGGTGATTGTTGATAGAATGACTAATTCAAACTTCTTACCGGGCAAGACCTCTTATAGTACCAAAGATTATGCAATGTTATATATTCGGGAGTTAGTAAGGTTGCATGGTGTGTTGTTGTCAATTACTTCAGATCGTGTTACCTAATTCACCTCTCACTTTAGGAAATCATTTCAAAAGGTTCTTGGTACTAAACTAATGTTAAGCACCACATTCTATCCTTTTTTCGATGGGCAAGCACAAAGGACAATTCAAACACTAGAGGATATTTTAAGAGGTTGTGTGTTAGAGTTCAAAGGGAGATGGGATGATTATCTACCACTCATTGAGTTCTCTTAAAACAATAGTTATCACTCAAGCATTGAGGTAGAGCTGTTTGAGGCTCTTTATGATAGATGATATAGGTCTCTGGTTGTTTGGTTCGAAGTAGGTCATATGACCTTGTTGGTTCCCAATTTGGTGCTTGATTCTTTGTAGAAGGTGAGGGTTTTTAGAGAAAGGTTGACGACGTCTCAAAATCATCAAAATTCCTATTCCGATACAAGGAGAAGAGATCTTGAGTTCAATGTAGGTGATTGGGTATACTTGAAAGTTTCTCCCATCAAGGGTGTGTAGTTCGGTGTGGTAAGAAAGGGAAATTGAACCTTAGGTATGTAGGGCTTGATAGAATCTTGAGACTTGTTGGCAAGATTGCTTATGAGTTGGATTTTCCTTAGGAAATGTCCATGGTTCATCCGGTTTTCCACGTGTCTATGTTGAGGAAATATGTTAGTGATCTTAGTTCCATTGTTCCATTGGAAGTAGTGAATGTGGAAGAAAACTTGACCTGTGAAGAAGTTCCGGTGAAATTTTGGTCCAGTGAGTCAAGAGATTAAGGAATAAAGAAGTTGCATCCATCAAAGTCCTTTGGAGGAGGCAAAAAATTGAAAGATCTACATGCAGAGCGGAAGTGGATATGATGAAGCGATACCCTCATCTATTTCATTCTACTCAAGCCTAAGGTACTAAGTTATCCATTCTCAAATGCTTAACACTCATACATTTAAGATTTTCTTATATCTTTCATATGCATACATGCTAATAAAGTTGAATAATTTAAAGCCATGTTCTATGCTAAAGTTTAAAGATCTCTTGTACTATGCATTTCAAAGTGTTGTCATATTCATGTTGAGTTGCTAGTCCTCATGACCTATCCTTTTCCATGCTATTGATTTTCATTCGAGGATGAATGTTGTCAAGGGAGAAATATCGTATGACCCCGTAAATCAAAATGTCTAAACAAAGGAACAATTCTGAAAAAGGGAAGAAAATCAAGTTCTACAACTCAGTATGAGGCCTAGAAATTGGACAAAGTGAGTGGGTCCATTTGACGACTCATAGGAGTTTAGACGAGTCGTAGAAATGACTCATCAAACTTGCAGGTTTTTAACCCTTGCAGGACAAGTAGAGTCTATGACTCATCGTCAAGACTACAATTTGAAGAAACGAGTCATAGAGAAACTCCTGAAGATCTGTCTTCAGGGTCTTCCATAGACCCTTCAGGATAAGATCATTCTATGACTCATAGACAAGTATATGACTCATAGAGATGAGTCGTTGAAAGAGTTTGAGGGTTAGTTCTTAGGGTTTTCCTCAGACCCTGCAGGACTAGTCATTCCTATGACTCATCGATCCTTCTATGAATCGTCGGAAAGAGTCGTAAGGTCAATTCCGACCAGTATTTAGTAGGGTATTTTAGTCGTTTCTCGCATTTTAACATCAAAGTGTGGTCATTTTGGGGACTGAAACTACCCTATCTAAGGACCCTAAGCTCTTCAAATCCATCATTGTAACACTTAGACTCAAAAACATAAATTCCTTCATGTCAAGCTTCCTAGGGGTTTCATCTTTCAAACTAGGATTCCATTCCAAGATTTTTCAACTATCCAATTTTAAAGATGCATTAGGGCTTTATTCCTTAAGGTATGTGGGTCCCATCTATGGTTTCTTCCATCCATAGAGCCCAAGTGTTTTTCTCAAGTTACTATTTCAAATTTAAATAATAAAATCTTGTGAATTTTTATATCATGATTCCTAATGCATAGATTATGGTTTATTTGTAGCTTATTTACCTGTATTTATATATACTAACTCTCAAATTCATGAACTGGATGATTTGTCAAGTTCCTTATATGAGGGCATGAAAGTAGTTTTAAGTGGTATATGGTGGGTTGTTTTGAGATATTTTAATTAATGCATTTCCATCACTCTCACGCATGCTTGTGTTGTTTTAAATGTATTGAAGGTTGGATGAAAAGAAACCACCTAGTTTCATTATGTTGAAATAAAGTTAAATTGAAAGCTTTGACTCAAAATGAAGGTTTTATGAAAGAAAATGTCTACGTTTAAAGGGAGTCTTATGAAATGAAAAAATAATTGAACGATGATAAAGGTCTTCTTAGCAAACGAATAGATTCAATGTGATAAGGAAAACTCTCACATATTTGAATCAAATGAAAGGTTTTGATGAACTATTCCACTGATTGATCATTTGATGTCTAAAGTTATATGAATGCTTATGCTATATGATATTTCAATGTTATTGTAGGATTGACCCGGGACTAAATGTAGCATGTAGATGGGAACTTGACCTAAGGATTTCATAAGAAAAGTCTCATCTTATATTAACTATGCACCAACTTAGTAGCCCTTGTAGGCTATTTGGGCTAGTGGATCCACGATTAGCACTTAAAGTTAAATTTAAACAAATAATTATCGTTGATGGAGTTCTACCCGGAAAATAGTCTCCCCGTTCCAACTTAGGGGGTTATGTTGGATTCCATATAATACCCGCATAGTCACAAATGTCTGTTACGGTCATCTTCTCAAAAAATGAATGTTTTAATGTTATATATGACGATTTCTTATGCATGCATTCACTTATGTACTTTACATATAAATATCTTAACGTTTTCATTATATTTCATTCGTACATACTTAGTATATTAAAAGTACTAACGCATAATCTTTACCCATATGATATCACTATATAGAGACTGACGTTGCTCTACACTCTCCTTCCTATGGCTAGTTCCATCATTAAAGGATACTACTACTTGGTGAGTACACATATTTTGGGAATAATACCCCATTTACCTTTCTAGTTCATGATTTGTATAGATGTTTGATTTTATTTGAGTACTTGTTCTATTTACTATGAGGGTTAGCTAGAGACATGTATTAGCCTCCATTAAGTCTTTTAGTAGAGGTATGCTTGGACATAACTGTATGATGCTTAAGTTAACTTTTGACTTTTATTCGATGTTGAATCCCTTAGTCCTATTTCCCTCCCAATTTCTCCTTGTTGTTATTGAATGTCCTCACCTATAAAAAGCGATGACAATTCTAAGATGCTTGGATGAGGTACTTGTGGGTGACTCATTCACTGTATCACATCTAGAACCTAGGCTTGGGTCATGATAAACCACTAGTAACACTACCCTGTGACTTAGAGTCTGGCACATTATCCGTGTTGTTCGATTTGAACTTTGGCACAGGAGCACTAGTAGAAGATGGGATTGGGCCTGAATACTACCACCTTATGATCTGTTGAGAGTAGTCCTCATTATTTGTTTGATCTTCTCATTATTCCTAGCACTCTTCTTAATATTTTCCTTCTCATTATATTAAGAATGAGTCATCAACAGGGATATTTATATCTCTTTAATTAACATTGTGGTTCTCCACTCCTTAACCATAATCTCAAAAATGCTGAAGACAAGCTTACTCATACGCCTGCAGAATTCGTAGAAGTGTGTATTCCTTTCAAGATACACAATATTAGCCAAGGGTCAATTCACCTATGATTTTTCCCATTTTCAATAATTGGTGAAGCCACCACAAGGTTTGTGGAGTTACCCCAAGGGTCAATTATTACTTAAGATGAGCTGAAGAGAGCTTTTCTCAAAAGAACTCCCTTCTTCCTTATCGAATGATGAAATTGAGGGATAAAATTAATAATTTTGAGGAAATGTCGGGTAAAGCTATACATGAATTATGGCTAAGGTTCAATAAGAAGGTGACCTAGTTATTAAATTATGGTCTATCCCACTAAGTGTTGCTACAAATTTTCTATCGCTTATTGGATGAAGTTAACCAAGTGGTAGAAAATAACATAGTGGGAGGTTCATTTTGAATCTTACTACTATTTAAGAGTCCACTTCTTTGAATCAAATGGATAATATTAATAAGGCATGGCATACTCAAGATAGAGTGAAATAAAGAGGTGGATGGACATCTACATCAACAATAATCAATGAAATATGACAAAAAGAGGGGGAGTGTGATAAACAAATGGCAAAACAAATGTCAAGCATTGACCTCCTAGCAAAACATATGATGAGTGCCAAGACCAAGAATGTGAATGTCATTAGGGAACACATCTGAACCATGAGCAAGGAAGAAGTGACTTATGCTAGCTTTGATGAAGATGTGAGGTACTTGGTTAACTAAGGATCGGGTTCTCGACTAGGGTAATAAGCAACCAACCAAGGTCATTTTTATCAAAGGGATAAGAATTAGATACTGTGATAGGCAATAACGCAAGAAATATTAAACTAGAGTTGATGATAGGTACAACCATAGGAGATCAAAACCATACGTGCCTCCCTAAAAATCTGATGCTCCTCATTGACAAGCTAGTGTGAGCGACCCAACTAGTTCTAAAATTGAGAAGATTATTAGTAGTTTCTTTAAAAGGATCGAGTCTATAGACAATGAAGTCAATGATCTCAAAAGTGACATATCAAACTTGAATCAAACATCTAGCTCTATCTCCACTTCTATCAAGCATTTAGAGATTCAAATTAACTAGTTGTCGGTTCAAATAAATCGAAGATCCAAGGGTACACACCCAAAAATACTCTCCCAAATCCAAAAAATGATGTCCATTGTATGTCAATAGTCACAAGCTGTTGTAAAGTGCTTGAAGAGGCCAAAGGTGTGCCAAGGAAAGTAGTTGACAAAGCAATAAATAAGGTGTTAAAACCAAGTATGCTCATCCATAGTGAGTGTGACAAGGAAGTGGCTAATGAGGGAAAGCTATGTATGGGTGATGAATAGGGGGTTGACCCTCTTCCAATGTTGGTTTTTGATGAAAGAAGGAGAGGGGGTAAAGATGCTAAGGGAAATGATCCTAAATGTCCCTCTCCATACCCTCAAAGAGTGATTATGAAAAAGGAGGACGAGCATTTATGCTTTGTTAAAAATGTCGGTGTATTCAAAATTCATGAAAGAGTTATTGTGGAAGAAAATAGTGGTAAATGTGAAATTTCTGAAGTGTCTCAATCATGTAATACAGTGATGTCTAGTACATTGGCCACAAATAAAGAAGATTTAGGAGCTTTCACTATTTCGTGCACCATCGGAGTGTATAAGTTTGATAAGGCCTTGTGTGATCTAGGGGAAAGCATTAACTTGAGAAGTTCCAATGAGGCTATTAATGGTAGATCGTTCGATCAAAAAACCACTTTGTATACTATTTGATTTTCTAGTCAAAGTAGATATGTTCATTTTGATGTTGATTTTGTGGTGTTAGACTGTGAAGTGGATGTAAAGGTGTCTATCATCTTAGGATACCCATTTCATGCCTTGGGAAGAGAATTAGTGGATGTTGATCTAGCGAAATTTCGATTTTGTGTCGGTCATGAAAATGTCAAATTCAAGGTGGGATGCCTACAAATACCCAGATGAATATAGAGTAATATCAGTGAATGTTTTTGTGGATAAGAAGGTCGAAGATCCATAAGAGAAGGAAATTCCACCCAGCATTGGATAATGGTAAGGTAATTCCATCATGCCGCAATGTTACATCAATCTCTTCTTGGGAGGCAACCCAAGTTAAATTTATTTCTTTTAACTTCATTTTTTGTTGTTTTTTGTATTTGAGGAGTTTGGAAGGAATGCTAAATATGAAAGGTGGATATTAAGCACTCTTACTATCGGCGTCATACAGGGTAACACTGGCTAAACATTGCACAAATCCATTCAACCATCATTTCTTTCTAAATTCTTTAGAAGAAATTTGTGAACCTAGGCTTAACAGGAGAAACACTAGATAAAATATGTGTAGCGCAAGTCAAATTATTTATTCCTGTCCGTGCAATGGCACAAACAGGGTAACTTTTTGCATTTCAAGCGGCATTTTTCCAATTATATATGGCATCTCACCAATCTCACGCAACTAAGTGAAAGAAAAGGTTCAATTTTTACTCTTGAACAAATATAAGACCGGATTTGACCAACTCCTTTTGCAAAACCCTTAACCCAAAACCGTTCATCTTCGTCTTTTTTGTCATTAAGTTTCTCTCAACTCCATTTTGTCTCTCTAAGCCCTTCTACCAATAACTCACTTTCTCCACTTTGTTCTACTAAACAACATTGTTTCTTTTCTTTACACAGCAAGACCATTCACCCGCAAATCTAAAACCCATTGTGAACGAAGTTCTTTAGTCAAGATTAAGGAACACTTCCAATGAAGTTATTATGTTTCATCTCCTATATCTGCAAATCTGGTACAATACTCTAATTTATAGTCTTAAGCTTGATATTATGCATATGGTAAGAATTTCATGTTAGAGTGTTGGGTATTTAAAAACTCACTTGCTAAAATTTTAAAATCTTGTGTGTGAATAGGGTTTTCTATGCTTGAAATTTTCAAATCTGAAGTCCACTTATTGGGTTTCCTATTTAGCATGAAATTTTTGTTATATATTTCTTGAATTCCTGAGTTTTGGATAAATATTGAGTAACCCATTATGTTTACATAATGCATGAAATTGTTCTATGATGGAATGGGTGACGTCACTCCTAAGAACAAAATTGTCATTATGTGAATCTTAAATTTTTGTGGAATTTTTTTTAAAGAGTGACCATGCCATGTATTTATGGACTAATGTGAGTGAATTTTACCCGTTGTGAGATTGAAATTGTGAATGTGTATTCTTGAATGTTTTTACAAATATCTTCATTAATTGCTTGTGTATTCTTGATTCTCGATGATGGATAGGTAGATTCCTTTTGTAATGGTAAATCATCATAATGAGAAGATTATCGCCATGTTAATCCTTTGGGGGAAGTCTGGGTACCCATTAAATTTGATTTATGAATTTTTTGAACATAATTAGAAAATTTTTGGTCGAAGAAAGTGCAACGTCTGTTTAACAAGGGAACTAGTTTCCTCTGTTTTCCACTAGCATCTCACATAAAACATGCAGGTCTCCATTGATGAAATGTTGGTGAAAATGCAAGTTTACTTAAATTATTGCCAATTTATTGATTTAGAGCAGTGTTTGAGTTAGTGATCTATAATGTCGGATAGGCAAAAAACTAATTGAACCCTATATTGACTTATAATGTTCTAATTGAATTAATTTATTATGGTCACTCTTTTTTGTGTTTATTTCCCTATTATTTGTTTTATTCTTTTTTTGTTTCCTTCCCCCACTAAAAATTCAGTATAGTTTAGCTATGAACTATCTCGAAGTGCAAATGGATTCACTGGGGAGAGGCTCCATCCCTAATACACTAGACTTATAGATCTATTGAGATTTAGAATACCAAGGAAGGAACAACACTACAAGTATATTCGGGGCAAACAACAAATCATATAGGAAGAAGTTTTAGGTGTGATATCATTCAAAAAGGACTTTCTCAACATATTGTTCCAAAGTTAAAATCACATATGGAATAAGGTGCTTAACCCCATAAATTAATATATTCATGAAATAGTATGGGAGTTTTATGCTTCATATAGTGAAAAACTGGACCACCTAGAACTAAAACATTCATGAACAACTCACACTAGAGTTATGTACGTGCTGGTTAGGGAGAAAGAGGTTGAGGTCACACCTGAGGCTTTTCTCTACTATTGGTGGCCAAGTATTCATGTATCAGAGGTTGACCTATCCCCTTCACACCATGTGAGGGAAATATGCATTGCTGGGTAGCGACAATAATTGCAATAGGCTGAGTAGTATGGTTCCAAACTAAAGGGAAACTTTATTGCCAAAAACTCCTTCCTGAATCCCAAGTGTGGTTTGATCTCTTTAGAAAGAATGTGATTCCCCTAAGAGATGCTCTGCTGTAACATGGAAAGTTGCTGTCACAGTAGCTTAAATTATGGTAGGACTGTAAATTAGTGTACACAAAATCATGTTGGACCAAGCCATTTGAGCCACCCTAAGCGATGAAGGCCCATTACCATATCGAGCAACAACCCCATGTCTTTATTATTGTCATGTCCCTCGAGGTAATTTCTCTATTTTTATGTGCCTTTAATTTTTTTCCCCATCCCATAGCATTTATGTGGTCATAGGATGGGTGGCATGCTTCTAAAAGAGATCAGTTGAGTTTTTTAGTGGGTTTGGCCTATTTTAAGGTGTTAAGTTTGAAAGAAACATCCATAGATTCTAATATTGGATGATGATTCCATCACTTTCATCAGCATCAAAAGGGTTTTTTAGATCTATTTTGGTTGTTTGTTCAGGTTTTGAGGCTTTTATTTTGGGTTTGTGAGATTAGGCATTTCAACTTTAAAGTTTTTGCAAAAAGTTTGACTTCAATTAGCATTCTTGGTAAGCATGCTCGAATTGAGATTTATGCCGGGGCGCTCGACTACAGAAGCCATTCATATCTTAAGGAGATTGGTAGAGCAGTATAGGGAGCGGAAAAAGGACTTACACATGATATTTATTGACCTAGAAAAGGCCTATGACAAAGTTCCAAGGGAGGTCCTATGGAGATGCTTGGAGGCGAAATGTTTACCTGTGGCATACATTAGAGCGATTAAAGACATGTATGATGGAGCTAAGACCAGGTTAAGGACGGTAGGGGGGGACTCGGAGCACTTTCCTGTTACGATGGGGTTGCACCAGGGATCGACTCTTAGCCCGTTTCTATTCGCCCTGGTGATGGATCAATTGACTAGACAAATACAAGGTGAGGTGCCTTGGTGTATGTTGTTCGCGGATGACATAGTCCTGATTGACGAGACTCACAACGGAGTTAACGACAAGCTGGAGGGCTGGAGACAGACGTTGGAGTCTAAAGGATTTAAATTGAGTAAGACCAAGACAGAATACTTGGAGTGCAGTTTCAGTGGCCTGCCGCGTGAGGCTGACGGGGAAGTGAGGCTTGGTACCCAGGCCATTCAAAAGAAAAGAAGCTTCAAATACCTTGGGTCTATTATACAGGAAGATGGGGATATCGACGACGATGTTTCACACCGCATCAGTGCAGGGTGGATGAAATGGAGGCTCGCCTCCGGAGTGCTGTGTGACAAGAAAGTGCCACCAAAACTCAAAGGCAAGTTCTACAAAGTGGTGGTTAGACCGACCCTATTTTACGGGGTGGAGTGTTGGCCAATCAAGAAACTTCATGTCCAGAAGATGAGAGTCGCGGAAATGCGAATGCTGCGGTGGATGTGTGGGCACACTAGGATGGATAGAATTAGGAATGAAGATATCCGAGACAAGGTGGGAGTGGCATCGGTGGAGGACAAGATGCGGGAAGCGAGACTGAGATGGTTTGGGCATGTGAAGAGGAGAGACACAGATGCTCCAGTGCGGAGGTGCGAGAGGTTGGCTATGGACGGTTTCAGGAGGGGCAAAGGGAGGCCGAAGAAATATTGGGAAGAGGTCATTAGACATGATATGGCACAGTTGCAGCTCTCCGAGGACATGACCTTAGATAGGAGGCTATGGAGGACTCGGACTAAGATAGTGGGCTAGGTGGCCGATCGGTTCTCCATAGTTGTCGTAGTCGCGCTCATCTGTCTTAACATATGATTTTGCATGGGATTACTGCTTATATTAGTTGGCCCAGTCTACTTTGGGTATCCTATTTTATCTATAGTAGTTAATGCTCCTCTATCCCCGATCTTTCCTACCCTGACTTTATCGCTTTATCGCTCTCATTATTCATATCTTTATATTGTCTGTTATATGCCTGGCTTTACTGACCTATGTCTTGTTTTTCCTTGTTTCTCCTCCCTTGTTTCTTCTCTCTTAAGCCGAGGGTCTTTCGGAAACAGCCGCCCTACCTTTTAAGGTGGGGGTTAGGTCTGCGTACACTCTACCCTCCCCAGACCCCACATGGTGGGATCACACTGGGTTCGTTGTTGTTGTTGTTGTTGGTAAGCATGCTCGAATTGAAATTTCATCAGCATAGTTAGCTCCAGCATACCAAGTACTGTTGGAGCAAACTTTGTTTGGAATCTCAAGGCTCTCAGGAGTAGTTTGTTGCTTTTAGCATTTTTGTTGCCTTTTATTTGTAAGTGTTGACTTTGGTCAACATTTTGATAGGACGTCCTTTGTTGGTCATTTTTTCAATTTTTTTGAGTCCGTAATGTCATTTTTAATAAGGTAGCATGGTTTTTTTATTGCATTCATAGGGTTCCAAATGATTTTCGAGCTCCTATCAGGGAACTTTTCTTTTTTGGTTGAAGGCTAATGTTGAGATGCTGGTACAGTTCAAATTTGTTCTCCACAATCAGGGGACCTAGGCCGAGTTTGTAGAGGGTTTATTGATCCTTCTCTACATTCTTTGAAGGAGCTTCGCATTTGCAGAGGGCACTGGGCTAGGGCATCGAGATTGGAGGCTAGCCTCTTCATTCATAGAGGGTTAATTAACTGACTTCCACATTCATGAAAGGTCGGCTGATTGACCTCCACATTTGTTGAGCTATTCTCGATGTTCACAAAGGTAAAAAGGCTTGATATGACAGAGGAAGCAATCCGTCTGCTGTGGCAAATCGGAATGACTTTACTACCTGAAGAAAGAAAGCTACTTTGGCAGGGTCCTCTTTATTCATTGTTTTGATTCTTTCTTTTAGAAAAACAATGGAGGGACTGTTGCGGATCAATGGTAGTTTGTACTGTGCCCATTTTTGGGTCACAAGTTCCTTTAGTAGTTTGGGGTGTCGGACAGAGTAAATTTTTTAACTACATGCACAGGTCCCACATTTGCATTTCTGGGATTTATTCTAATTTCGAATTCCCTTATTAATATTGTTCTTGTTGTTCTTGTTTTTGTATTCCCGTGGCATTGTTGATAGCTTGGTACCACTCCAAGGCTCTCTGGAAGTAAAAAGCACCAGAATAGAGGTTTGGGTTTCGTTTCGACCTTGAGGTAGGTTATGGCTTTTCTCTCTATACTTGGCTCGGTTAGTTTATATATATACGTGAGTACTATGATCGTTAGGAGGGTTTTAGGTTATAACCTTCAGTCGCTTAATCCTTATAGTTTAAATGGACATGTTCTAGTGTTTAGTTTAGATTTTAGCCATTAAGCCTTAGTTTAGATTGATCCCTTTTATTGATGTATTAGCTACTTAGAATGCTTTTAGGTGATATGGAACTTAGTATGGTGCATTTGAGTGTCTTAGAATTTTTGGGTGTGTTGTGATTTTATTGGTTTTTATTGCTTATATATTGTATTGTTGGGCTCGATGCGTTGACCACGGATAGGCTAGAGTCCTAGTGTAGTACATTGAGTTGAGATGGGTATTTTCTTTGTTATGTGTATGAGTTGGATTGTGTTTGGGATGTTGACTAGATTTCATTGTTGTTCAAGCATATTCATGACATATTTTCATTTAAATTATGAATGTAAAGAGTCTTTTGAACTACTGTTGGTTGTACTACATTTTCCTATAGGTTTTTAGCTCTAAGGGAGCGGGATTACTGATTTGTTTTGATTTAATTGATGGAAACTTGGTTTTAAGATAAATGTATCATTTTCCCACAATAAGGCATATGTTGATAAGTTTTGGCATCCTGTAGACTAAATTCTGGGGTTTTACTTTTCTGATAAGCTGAGGCAGGGCTCCGCAATTATCTCGAGGGTCTACAGGACAACCGGCGAGAAAACTTCAGAACTTTTTGCATTTATTCTTTATTTGGCACATATGATTTTCACCTTATTGTGTGATGGAATGACAGTGTTGTAGTATGGCATGATTGATTTTTGTCGCTTTATTGCTTTTTTGTTTTGTTTTATTCTTAGCCTTATATTAGACAACTTCTAGACCTATCATTCTGCTTACTGATATATAATATCTTTCTGAGATCGGAATTCCTATGATGCCTATTGAGCACCCAGTATGTTGGTACTTATACTACATTTCTGCATCTTTTTCTAATGTAGTTGTAGTACGAACCACTCCTCCGTGAGCATTGGATTTCCCTTGGCCATCACAAACATAAATTGTGGTGAGTTCCTAGTGTCCAGAGACTTGTTGCTTTTCCTCTTTTGTAATGACTTGTATTTATTATTTTTCTTAGTTAGTTCGCTTGTATATATAGCCTTTCTATACTTACTAGCTCCATTATAGGTGACAGTAGGTCAAGGGAGTTGGTCTTATGTTAGTTTTTCTTTTTGGTCACTTTCGGGCCTATTTTTTATATTTTGTATCAAACTACTGATTCATATCATGGCCCATTCTCATTATATTTTTAATATTAAAATAATTATTGTGTTCCATAAATTGTGTTGGGCTTTTGGCTTGCCTATTTAGGAGGTTGTGTTGGCTCCAACTTGGCCTGATTTTATTTCCTGACAGAGTGGCATCAAAGCTTAGGTTCACCGGTCTAACCAGTATAGGAGAAAGTTCCTAGAAGAGTCTTGCGGTTAGGTACGATGACATCCGTATCCCATCTTTGAGAGGCTATAGTTGATTTTTAGGAATACTTAACTTGTTTTGTTCCTTCTTGTGAGTATTTGATTGTTGTAGCTTCTATGTTCTGTTTGTTTCATTCTTTCTCAAAGGGAGAGGGCAAGATTGTCTATGGGTCGGTGAGAGCCTTCTGCATCTGCAAATAGGGCTTTAGTTAGGGGTCGAGGTTGAGGTCGAGCACGAGCTACAACACCGAATAGATATTAGGATCGGGAACCATCACCAAAGCCCTATATAGAAGTTTAGCATGTTCAGCATTTGTCGAATAGCATGGGGATAGCCTAATCTCTGCCAAGATTTGTCGCTAGCCAGTCATAGAGGACATTATTTTGAAGATTCTTAGTTTCACATATGGTATGTCTTATGTGGGGACGTAACCTAGTACTTCAGATGGACCCTAGATTTGAGACGTTGCCCAGTCTCGAGCCCAGACAGGGGTAGAAGGTATTCAAACTTCAGGGGCACAACTTTCTACTGTGGCGTCTCATATGGTAGTTCAGTCAGATCCTTTTTTTGCTCCACCAAGACCAGTCATATATTTTAGGGAGTAGAAGAGGCTAGATGGTTCATCAGATTGGGTCCTTCCTGATTCTCAGACATAGTGGGCGAGGACTCCCATGAGTTTTTAGTCAATTATTAGAAGAGGTTGTATAATCTTTTCTTAGTGGAGTTTTATGAGGTTAATTAAATTTCTTTTCAGCTAGTTGGGTTAGCGAAATAGTGGTGAAGGTATTATCTTCATTACAAACTAGTTTACTCACCTTTGATGACTTGGTTTAGCTCTCTAAGGCTTTCTTGAAGAAGGTTGTACCTCATAGCCTAAGGTAGCAGTTGTGGGATAAGATTACAGACTTGACACTGGGATCATTGTTAGTTGCAAAGTATGAGACATGGTTCCATGACTTTTCTATATATGTAACGATGCTTATACCAATAGGGCACAAGCCGGTGCATAGATTTGTTAGAGGTCTCTTATTTCCAGTTTGGATGGAAATATAATAGATGATGGTATTAGCCTATTCTTTTATGCTGATAGTGGATCATACAGGCCTCGGTTAGGGGATCCGACAATAACTATTATTATAGGGAAACTCAATCAACAATAGATACTCATCCCAACTTCCTTTGAAATCAATTACCCACGCCCTTAACTTATCCTCCAAAGTTTTAATCGTCATCTCGACTTGGCCGTCGATTTGTGGGTGGAAAGTGGTACGTAGTTTTACTTTTGTACCAAGCCCTTTTGAAACAACTTCCAAAAATTCTAAGTGATTGAGTACCTCGATCCGATATGATAGACAAGGGAACACTATAAGGTCTTACCAACTCTCGGATAGAGAACTTTGCATAATATTGGGCACTATAAGAAGTCTTAACCGGTAGAAATTTAGCAAATTTAATCATTCGATCCACAATAATCTAAATAGAGTCATGATGTTTCTTAGTGCGAGACAACCCCATCACAAAGTCCATTTTCACATCTTCCTACTTCCAAGTAGAAATATCAATGTCTTGAGCTAAACCTGCCATTTTTTATTCTCAACCTTTACTTGTTGATAATTAGGACACCTTGCCACATATTCCGCTACTTTCTTTTTCGGCAACTGACTTTTTCAACTCAACCAACACGGGATCATTATCTTGCTTAGCCTTGACATATGTCACAAGAGATGATTTCGAACTATTTTAAATAAGAATACCTCCATCATTGGAATCAAACAACCAAATACCTAAACGAGCCAATCTATGCACCTCTTTAACCAACTCTTTCTTGCCTTCTTAAACATTGGGGACACTATTAATGGATAACCTACTAAGTACATCGACAACCACATTAGCTTTGCCCTGATGGTACAAAACACATATACCATAGTCCTTATTGTAAACCCTTGTGATCAGTGAACACATCCACATGGACATTATAAATTTAGTGTCTCCAAATCTTCAAAGAAAATACTACCGCCGCTAGTTCCAAGCCATGAGTTGAATAATTTCTTTCATGTACCTTAAGTTTCCTATAATCATAGGCTATCACATTACCATGTTGCATAAAGACACAACCAAGACCGATCCTTAAGGCATCACAATATACAACAAAACCATCGGACACTTCCGGTAGAGTCAAAATAGGAGCGGTAGTGAGACAATCTTTCAACTCTTGGAAACTCTTCTCACAAGCTTCTGACCATTGTGACTTTAATTTATTTTGGATCAACTTAGTCAACGATGATGAAATCAATGAAAACCCTTCCACAAACCTTCTATAATATCCAGCTAGACCTAAGAAACTCCTAATTTCCGAAGGGGAAAATGGTCAAGGCCAATTCTTCACCACCTCCATTTTTTTGGATCAACCTTAATCCCCTCACCGGACACTACATGACCGAGGAATGCTACCTCCCTTACAAAAAACTGGCACTTATTGAAATTGAAAAATAATTATTTGTCCCTTAAAGTTTGTAACACAATCTTCAAATGATTGGTATGCTCCTTCTCATTACAAAAGTAAACTAAAATGTCATCAATAAACACACTTACAAACATGTCCAAATATGGCTTGAACACTATATTCATCAAGTTCATGAATGTCGCGGAGACATTGGTTAATCCAAATGGCATAAATAAGAACTCATAATGGACATACCTTATTCGAAATACCATCTTGGGAATATCACACTCCCTCACCCTTAGTTGGTGATAACCAGAATGAAAGTTAATCTTAGAGAAATATCTTTCCCCTTGCAATTGATCAAACAAATTATCTATCCTTGGAATTAGATACTTATTTTTGATGGTTACTTTATTCAATATTGGATAATCAATAGACATATGAAGCAAACCTTCTTTCTTCCTTACAAATAAAATGGGAGCACCCTATGGGGATATACTTAGCCTAATGAAACCTTTATCTAACAAGTCTTTCATTGGACCTTTAACATTTTTACTTCCACTAGAGCCATTCGGTAAGGAGGAATAAAGATAGGTTGGGTACCGGGAAGGAGGTCTATACCAAAGTCAATTTCCCTTTTGAGAGTAAAATCGAGTAGATCATTGGGAAACACATCCATAAACTCATTAATAATAGAACCTGACTCTAGAGTTGGGCTTCAGAATTAGTATCCCTAACCCTCACAAGATAGTAGATGTATCCCTTCGAAATCATTTTCTGAGTTTTAAGGCACGAGATAAATTTACCTTTAAACATGGAATTACTACCCTTCCATTCTAAAACCATCTCCTTACGGAGTTGAAACTTAACCACTCGGATTCTACAATCAATAGAAGCAAAACATGCATATAGCTAATCCATACAATGGATAACATCAAAATTAGTCATATTAGTATAAATGGAAAAAGGCTCCAACAATATTACTAGGCTAACATCAAATATCATGGTTGCATAAGGAGTAATAAAAGACAAAATTTGCACCTAGATCAAGTAAGGAATAAACATCATAGTGAAATACCTATAACATACTAGTAACAACATTGAGATTATCCTCCACCTCTTGCCTATCATAAAGAGTATAGAACCGGTTATTCATTGACCACCATTTGGTTGAGCTTGAGCACCTTGTTGCACTTTGCCTCCATGAGCAACTTGTCCTTGAGAATGACCATTTTTGACCCTCTCCTTAGCATGGTGAACCATCTTTCCACATCAATAACACACATTCAAACCAGCTAGACACTCTCTCTTATGATTCTTCCCACATTTCTTGTATATGAGAGTAACTTGGCTAATAAGAGCTTCTCCTTGAAGCTTGGTGTTTGGCACCCTATGTCAAATCATGGGGTAGTAGCATTCGAAGAACCTTGACCATAATACCTTTGGTGAAAATGAGGATGCCGACCACTTTCAGACCTAGCATTAGAGGATTGAAAACTATCGGTCCTTGCTTTTTTGGGCTCCCTATTTTCTCTCTCAGCTTCTTGTCCCTTATTTTCTCCGCATGGGTTATAAATATAGAGGTGTTCATTTACTAAATCAACATGGCTATCTTGCATTCAATAGAAACCAAATCCAACACACCCAACATGAACTTGCTCATATTAAATCTTGGGTTGGCAAGAATGAATGGAGCATACTTTGACAATTTGGTGAACTTGAGGGCATACTCCCTCACACTCATACTTCCTTGCTTAAGGTTGATGTACTCTTGTATGTTGGCCTCCCTCAACTCTAATGGGAAGAATAGATCAAGAAACACTTCTTTCAACTCTTTCTAATTCACGAGACCTGCCATAATAGGCCTCTCACTCTTCGATTTATCAAACCAAATTTGAGCAACTCCTTTCAATTAATAGGTAGCTAACTATGCCTCGCAACCGGAGTAATTCCCATAATCTCCATAATCTTGTGAATACTTTCTACAAACTCTTTTAGATCCTCATTCACCTTAAAACAATAAAACTCTAAAGGATTCAATCTCATGAAGTCATGGACCCTTATTGCTGCCATACCCATATTTAGGTTCATGAGAGCTACCACCTCACGATTCACTTAAGCCTTTATTGCTTAAACAAGAACTTGAAAGGATGCTCGAAACTCGAAATTCATAACTTGGTCATTCAAATGATCATTAGGAGCTTGTTGCTCCTCCTCAACAACATTTCCTCGAATGGGGTATCTTGTGGAGGCATTTTCTTAAAATCTCCAAGAACAATCATTAGAGGAAAAGCCTTAGAGTACCACTTTATCGCATAACATAGATCATGAAAAGAGTGAAATTTTCCTAAGAAGCCTCATAGCCTCCTATTCATAAATGTGATGCACTTCACACTAATGAATATAACTCTACTTGATGCGGCATGTTAGACTCCCTAAGATAATTATAAACCTTATGCTGTGATACCAAGTATGTCATGACCCGAACAAAGGCCAAGCCATGCCACTGCAATTAGAAACCTGAAGGATCCCAACTAAGCCGTATTATCATGCATCAAAAACATAAAGTAAGTGAATATAATGAAATAAGTGGAAGAATCAATTCAACATGGAAGTTAAGGAAAGTAAACTCAATCCCAATGTCCAATATGGACTACAATAATCTTTCAACGTCTAAACATGCCCTTATACTAGACTTGATGGGAGCTTTAGTACAAGCTCCTAGCTAACCTGAATCATAAAAGAAAGTCAAGGGAACAAAATAAAAGGAAAGCCATGTCCTCGATAAATGAGCACTCACCAACTCTTGAGAAAACTAAACCAACTCTAAACATGAATGTGAAAAGTATGAGTGTCGTCCATCCCTACATTATGATACAATATAGGAAAAATATGTGTTGGTATATAGAAGGTACTAAATATGTGAGGTATGCATGAACAAGTGATAGAACATGAGCAATATGACATAAGATGCATGACCAATCATAAATAAACATGAATAAAGCTTAAAGGCATTTGAAAACACATGAAAACTTATGGTAAATGCATCATAGAACTTCATAGTAAAACTTACATCGTTGCATACAACTTCTATGGGATAAAACTTTTAACCTACATCTAAGACCATATGAGCTATAACATGGAATCTGATGTAACTACCAGAATGAGAAAACAGAGGCTATTTTCCAAGGTAGACTCCGTTAGAAAACCTTAATATCTTGAGCTATATATGAATCCACTAGCTAAGCCATAAAGGCATCCTACGAGGGCAATGTAGTTTGGGACTTTAGGTTGCTACTAGGATTCTCTTTGGTAACTAACTATATTATCGGACTAAACCCCAACTAAAAGTCCTCTTGGTTCTTAGTCAATATCCCAACGAAATTCATTAGAAACATTAAAACATCATCATTAACTTTATCATGAAAATAATAATTAGAGTAGCTCATTAACTTTAGTGATTCATAGAAATCCATAACTTTGGTGAGAATTGTCCATATCACCATCTAAACATGATTTGTGTGAGAATTATACTTATCACACCATATTAACTTTGTTGGATCATCATTGTAACTTTCATCATTCAATCATTCATCTCAACTTCATTCATAAGAGCTTTCTTTGAAAATCATTAAAGCTCATAATCACAGTTCATGTAAATCATCATTGAATATAGCTTCATGCATGGTCATTCATAATTGAACTTGAAATCATGCAATTATTGAAAAGTCATGCTTATAATGATTATGGTTAATAATAAAAAACATAATTAAAATAGCCTAATGCAATTAATGAAAACTAGGGTTAGAAAACAATTAGAATTCAAGAGATATTTTGAGGAAACCTTGGGACTCCATAGGTGAAAGGAACCCTTGTATCAATCCCACATAACTTGGTGAAACCAACTCAGAATTGACAAAGAACTAGATTACTCTAAAAACCCTAGGTTGGTGAAATCGACTCAGAATATAGGTTATGAATGTTGCCATAATGTGTAGAGGTTCATTGAATTAAATTTGGGAAAAGATGGAAATACCCTTTATTAAACTCGAAACTTGACCCTACAGATTAACTCCTACGATTCGTAGAAGCCTTTACGACTCATTAAATTTGAGTCATCCTATAAACCCTGTATCCTCTGAATTCCCTGAGTCTCTGAAATTGCATCTACGAGTCATTTCTAAGACTCATCAACTAGTCTATGGGTCGTAGACCCAATTCGTCCTACAAATCTGAGCCTCTGATCTTTTCCTATGAGTCAGTATTATGACTCATCAATATGTCTATGAGTCGTCCATTGGTTTATAGGGCTTCTCTGAGAATTGATCCTAAATAGGAGTAAGAACTCCCTCTACGATTCATTCTAATGAGTCGTAGGAATGGCTACGAGTCGTACAGTAACTCATGAACTTGACGTTAGTCAATGTTATGAGAAATTCTCTTTGGTCCCAACTTTCCAACTTCATGGGTCTTACACTACCCCTACCTCATTAAGATATAGAGGTTATTTCTGGAGCATCCGAATAGAAATAAATAGAACAATCAATATAGAAATCAAGTGCAAGAAAAAGTGGAGCATATTTCTTTTAAATTTCGTTGAAGAACTTGAATTTAGGGTTTTTGGGAACCATCTAATAATATCTAGTCTCTGATTTCACAAAATGTTCTTCCTAAGTCCAACTCAATTTTTCTATTTTCCTCACAATCGTATTCACCAACAACATGTACAAACCAATAAAACTGAAAAGTAGTTCCAAGAAACAAGTTTTATTTATGGCTAATACTCGGATATGCTGGCACAAGCCATTTATTGTAACTAGGTTATTCAATTGCGTTAGATCAAGCATAGTATTTTTCCTAGGGAACCTTTTGAAAGATTTATGAACACGTAGCAAACTGCTAATAAAAATCTAAGAGATATATGAGCCAATCTGGTTTTAATGTTGGCGTGGTCACTGAGCATCAACTCTTGGATTCAAATCTTGTCATTGTTCATGGAGAATATTATAGCTTATTGTGTAAATGCTTGCATTTTTGTCTTTGAGCTACCATATAACAAAACATAGTAACATTTGATCACCCGTATGTTAGTCAATCAGTACACTTAGATATCTTTCCAAAGTGAGGGGAGAGGCGCACTAAAGGAATTCAAATTCATCTCTACTCACCAATCTTATTTCATCACTTTTATAAAGAAGTAGTAAATAGAAAATGAACTATAGTATTTCAAAAGGCGAAGAAGTTTCTCAACACTCTGGTAGACTCATAAGCAATCTGCAAACACTTCTCTAAAGTCATTGCCTTTTAATCATCAACTTTCTAGCAGTATTTCATATGGATATACAGGTGCTTATGTAATGACCCTCATGGTCATTTTAGAATTAAAGCATTCATTTTATCATTTAGAATATTTTTGTAGTGATCCCAAGTCATTTATGACTTGCAGGAAATGACTATTCGGTCGCTTGATCATTCATTTGGATTTTAGGAGTGTTTCTTTATTTTAAAATCTTTATCACTTTAAAAGTTGATTTGGATCATAACTTCAAGAAAATGACCTTAAAACTAATTTCTAATAGTTCCATCAGCTCCGTAATAGCCAGATTAGGCTAGTAGCATGGTCTACATAAGTATCGAGATAATCAGTATGAGTTTGGGACCATTTGGCATTTTTGTCTTCGAAATTTAGCCTATGATTGACTTTGGTCAACATTATGGAAAAACACACTAGAATGAAAATTTTTGCAGTGTGTTTAGTTATGAAATATCAAGTATGGTCTAGAACGACCCTTTATTCACTTCTCGAGGCTCTCGATCTAATTTTAAGGCTCATTGTGGAATTAGGGTGAAAATGGCACTTGGATATCGGACCCACTTTCAGTCGTAACGACCTCATATGGAAGTTTTGACTGCGCTATTGAGTCTGGAATACCGAATTTGGTGGGGTAGCATATCTTGTTTGCATGCATGGGATTTTGAATAAATTTTGAGCACCCCTTCGGAGTATTTGACCTTGGTAAAAATAGTTGTTGCAGTTCATGCTGGTGCAAGCAACCATGGCCTTCGCATTCTCAAGACTTTTGGCCGCGATCGTGATGGTCTACTCTCTTACCCTTCATGATTGCATGGTTCCCAATTGTGATCGCGACAAGAGTGATCGCATTGACCACTTTTTATCATCACGATCGCAAGGTCGAACCTTCGCGATCATGAAGGAAGTTTTCCTAATAGGTCGCAATCATGACTCATTCTTCCACAATCATGATGAGCAATTTTGTCTGGTCTTTATTTTTAAAGACCAGACACGATCTTCTTTGAACTTGGATGTTTATTTGGTTATATCTCTCTCATTTGGAGCTTAAAATTGGCGATTTAAAAGTCTAACTTCAAGAGAATGTTGAGGGGAATATGTTGGTGAGCGTGCAGAGTGCAGTAGAAGCTTCATTGGAGGTAAATTTGATTATTTAGATGTTGTTCGTAATATTTTCTAGTTAAGATTTCTATGAAATTTGTAATTCAATTTTGTGATCATTTTTACTCCTTGTCCAGCGATTCTTGGGGCTAAGTTGTGGGGTTTTCTGCAAGGACCATTATGGTATAATTGTTTTTATCATGGGAGCTTCGTTCTTGGTAATTCACTGTCCCTAAATGCTGCCCCTTTTCATTTTAGCTTAGGTTTGGTATTTTGATGCATATGTGGTTTATAGCTAATTTTGTGTGTGAACTGTGTTCCTTTTTGGAACATACGCTGGGGGGTAGTATTTAGAGCCTACTTTCATAGTCAATTTCATGATTTATAGAGCGGGTCCCACAATTCCCAATTTTAACCCTGAAATTGGCCCATCTTTGAATTTTATAACTTTAGTATCATAATGGATGTTTGATGTTGTGATTCTATTGTTTATAGGTTGGCAGCGTTCATAGGCCCTTCAAAAGGGAAAAGTTCTTGTTCCTGGAGTTGGAGCGCACATGGTTAGCTTACAAATAGGCGAAGGTTTTCTCCTCTTTAGACTGAGCATATTTAGGCGATTATATGCTGATTTGTATAGGTTTGGAGGTACTTGGGTGTTGAGCATGCTAAATTTCCAAAATTCATTTCGGAGGGTCTATTTTTGGGAAATTTGGGTTGTTAATGCATGTCTCATGTTATTGTTGATCATCCATACCTTGTGGTGTGTTTTAGGCTGTTGGTTTATGTCTTTGGAAGCATGTTAGACCTTAGTCTAGGTTTAGACTACTAACTACCATAGACTAGCATGATTTGGTGCTGTTAGACTTTAAAACATCTCATATGTCATGTCGGACAACTTTGTTCCTTGTATCATGATATAGAAGACTTGAGTCTGATAGTTTGAGATTTAGCTAGGCTATAGCACAGCTTTAGAACCTTACCTCCATAATGTTCAATTCTTCTATTAGTCTCGTATCACTAGGTTCTTAGTTCTGGAAGTCTTTTCCTTGATTCTGTTTTGATGTGGTTTGGGTTGGAGTAATTTATTGATGGCACTCAGATTGGGCTACTCCCCATGATGCTCAATTGGTTGTTGATCCTAATTATGACAGAAATGCCTCTATTTGTGGTTCAAGTCCACAATTAACTCCATCGGGTGAGATTCAAGTCCCTGCCTTCGTATTATTGCCTCCGTTCGAGTCTCTGGCCTTACATAGACATTGTTCAATTCCATTGCCTTTATCAGCCTTGGTTAAAGTCCATAGCTCCTTACAATCTTTGGTTCGAGTCCTTATCTACTATTACTCAGTTCTACTCTATAGTCTCTCTTACACGTGGTTCAAGCCCACGATTATCTATTACTCGATTCAAGTGTCTGGTCTCTTTTACACGTGGTCCATGTCCACGATTATCTATTATCCAATTCAATTTTGTGGCCTCTCTTGCATGTGGTTCAAGTCCATGATTACTTATTATCGGGTTTCGAGTCCTTGGTCTCTTTTACACATGGTTCAAGTCCACAAGTATCTATCCCCTTGGTTCAAGTCCTTGGTTGTTATCAAATCTCGATTCAAGTCCTTGATACTCTTATGATTCTTCAGTTCAAGTCCTTAACTTTTTCCAACTATTGATTAAATCTTCAAGCTTACAAAATGGTTTGGTTCAAGTCCGCAAAAAATTGTGATAATGTTGGAACTTCAACGGATTCTCTCATTCTACTTCAAATATCATTGCTCATGTCAGGCTTATGGAAGTCCATTCAAGTTGTGAATTCTAAACTTCTGCACGAGCATACACGTTAGTTTTATGAGAGCCTAGCGGATTTAGCTAGCTTCTCTCTCCTTGTATGTTGAGTACGCTTATGTACATACCTACCTTACTCTCATGTTCTACTCTTTATTGTGGTTTAGTTTCTTGCATTTCTGTTTACTTTTTCTTATCTTGCTCAGTAGGCCTATTATGCCTATTGGGTACATATTGGTGTAAGACCATGAAAATTCGAAAGGTCCTAAACCAAGGAAGAAAAATAGGAAATCTCATAGAGTTGCAGAAATGGGCACTAGAAGTTTGACCACAGAAGGCATCACGGACCATGGCGAGAAATTGTGGTAGAGATTTAGAGAGTCGGACTTGAAGGGAAGGAACCACGATGGAGGACCACAGACCATGGTGAGCACTATGATCTATGAAGCCCTCCGTGGTGACCCCTCCCCTAAGCTCGAGGAAAATATCTTAAGGAAAGGGCCACGAGCGACTACCACGGGTCATGGATCCCTTCACGAACTATGGTGTGTCCCCGTGATGGTCACTCTGAAGGTCTTATTCAGGACTTGTACCATGGCCACATTTTATGGGTTGTAATGCTTTTCGCGGCCCGTTAAGGGTCTCTGTAAAGAAAGTACAGAGACCTACCCTGCAGACTTCTAAAAATATTTTCCCAAGTCCTTTACCACGGAACCCCACTACGGGCCGTGGTGAGCACCACGTACCAGGAAGGTTCCCCATGTAGCCAAATCCGACCCAATTTTAAGAGGGACATTTTGGACTTTTCTTGCATTTTAGTTCAAAGTAGTGTCGTTTTGAGGGAAAAATTCACCCATTTAAAGACCCTAAACCCTTCAAAGCCCTCATTTATTTAACACTAACTTCTCAAACACAAATTGTCTCCTCTCAAACTCTCCCAAGAACTTCAATCCAAGATAGGGTTTCATCACAAGGCATCTTCAAGTCTCTTTTCCTTCTCAGGATTCATTAAGGATTTTGTTTCCCCAAGGTATGTGGGTTTCATCCATGGGGTCTTCCACCCATGGAGCCCAAATATTTTCCCAACCTAGTATTTTATGTTCTAAGTGATGGGATTTTACATAATGATTCTAAAGGCTTAGATTATGTATTATTTGAAGTTTATTTACCTAAATTGATATGTATTGACTCTCAATTTCATGAAATGAATAATTTCTCAAAGCTGTTATATGAAGACTTGAGAGTAGCTTTAAAGTGTAAATGGTGGGTTGTTTTAATATATTTCATTGATGCATTTCCAGCGCTCTCATACATGCAAGTATTGTTTTAAATGTATTTGAAGGATATATGAAATGAATCCACCTAGTTTCCTTATGTTGAAATGAAGTTGCAGTGAAAGTTTGTGAAACAAATGTTTATGTTTAAGGGAGTCTTATGAAATGATTGAATGATGATTAAAGGGCTTTTTAGCCAAAGAAAGGATTCAATGTGAAAGGACAATTCTCACATAATTGAATCAAATAAAATGTTTTAATGAGCTATTCCACTGAATGATTATTTGATGTTTAAAGTTATACAAATGCTTATGTTATTATGATATTCAAGTGTTATTTTGTGGAATTGACCTAGAACCGAATGTAGAATGTTGATGGAGACTCTAACTAAGGGTTCATTAAGTAAAGCCTCATTTTGCATTAATTATGCGCTAACATAGGATCCCTTGTAGTCTATTTCTAGTTGATCCATGATTAGCCATTAAATTTAATGTTAAAGAAATGATTAAAGTTGATGGAGTTCTATCCGGCAAGTAGACTTTCTATGCTAACGTAGGGGTTATGTTGGATTCCATGTAATAGCTCGCATGGTCTTAAATGTCATCTACGGTCATCTTTACACAAAAATGAAAGTTTTAAGGTTTCATATGATGATTTCTTGTGCATGCATTCATTTATGCATATTGCTTATACATTTCTTAATGCTCTTTATTACACTACATGCTCACATATTTAGTATATTCGAAGTACTAATGTATACTTTGGTCTAGATGATATCACCATATAGGGACCGACATTACTCCACACTCTCCTCCCCGTGGCTAAGTACGATCATTAAGGGCTACCTCTATTTGGTGAGTTCCCATGTTTTGGGAACAACACTCCTATCTTTCTAGATTATATCGTGTATAGACTATTGACTTACTTTAGGTACTTTTGACTTATCTTGAGGTGATCTAGGGATATGTTTTAGCCCCCGCTAAGTCTTAAAGGTAGAAGGTATTATTGGACAAAAAGATTTGACGTTTAAGATGACTTTGACTCTTGTTTTTGGTGGAATCGCTTAGTTTGATTATTCTTTATATTTCAGTTTATTATTGAATATCATTACTAATGAAAAGCTTACTGAATGCTAAGAGGCTTGACTGAGGTGCCTTCAGGTGGCTCATTCACCGTGTCACGTCTAGGCCCTAGTCTTGGGTAATGAAAAACTTGGTATCAGAGTTTGAGGTTTTGAAGTGATCCTCGGAGTCCAACATACCGCATCAATAAGGGTCTTATTCAGGGTTGTGAAGTGCTTCACAATTATGAATAGGAGATTATGAGACGCTTAGGAAAGTTTTCACTTCTTTCAAATTTGTGTCGTGCCCTAGAGTGTCCTATGACTTCCTCTAACTAACGACCCATTTGATGTTCTCTAGATAATTCCTCGAGGAAGAGAACCTCTAAAAGGAAAGGTTGATGGTGAGGACCAAGCTCCTATGGTTCCCGATGCCCAACATCATGAAGAAGGGGTAACCCATGAGAAATTCTGGAATATCATCACGTTGTTGGCTCAAGCCGTAGCCAACCAAGGGAACCAAGGTGTTCCTCCTTCTCAAGAGAAAAATCCGACTTTTAGGATTCGAGATTTTTAAAGGATGAACCCACCCGAGTTTGATGTTTCTAAAATATATGAGGACCCTATGGAGTTCATCGATACGGTTTACCAAATTATGGATATCATAGGTGTGCCTCTAAATGAAAAGTCTGAGCTAGTGTCCTATCAATTCAAATATGTGGCAAGAGTTTGGTACGAACAATGGGTTATTGAGAGGGATAAAGAAATGGGGCCAATAGAATGGGAAGAGTTCAAAGGTTCCTTCCTAGAACGCTTCTTTCCATTGGAGCTAAGGGAGGCCAAGAACCCAAAGTTCATCAACCTTCATCAAAGAAGTATGAGTGTGAGGAAGTATACACTCAAATTCACCAAATTATCCAAGTATGCTCCCTTCATGGTCTCCGGACCAAGGGAAAGGATGAGCAAGTTCATTTTTGATGTCTCAAGCTTAGTGTCCAAAGAATGCAAAACATCCATGTTGGTCAAAGAGATGGACATCTCCCACCTAATGACATATGCGGAACAAATTGAAGATATTGAGAGAGAAGTCAAGAGGTTTAAGAAGGCTAGAGTAGATGGTGGAGGGTTCAACCCTCATGTTACACCCCGTACTCTGGTACCTCGGAACGCTTCTTAAGCTTCTTAAGTTTCTGGGAAGGCTCTTAAGTTTTTTTAGAAGTTGTCATGTGAGTCGGATAATCTATAATACTATCAAATAATCCAAAGGAAAGGAGAATGAGATACTCCATAATAGAGAATATTGGAAATAGGGTTAGAACAAGTTGGAAGGAGTTGGAAGCCAAGTAATGAGTCATAAGACTCGACCTACTTGCGTAAGCTACCAATTTGGACGTCTTGCATAATTAAGCTCCTAGAGCATATATTGAGCTTAAGTAGCAAGGAATATGTAGTCTCTTGAAGTGAGATGAGATTACGAACCCACGAAAATAAAGCAAAGAGGTGAAAAGTAGGTGACACACCTACTTGGGCTAAGTAGGTGACCCATCTACTTGGGGTGAACCCCCACACTGCCATATGGCAGCTTTTGATTGGTTGCATGGTGTGAGATGGCGCCCTAGGGGGATGCTACGTGTCACCCCTAGGGGCTGCCACATGTCACCACCAAAAGTGGTGTATATATTCCTAGTTGATGACTAAGGAATTCATTTTCAGCATCTCTTGACTTAAGAAAAGTGAAGAAACTTAGGAGAATAGAGAGAGAGCTACGGCAGCAACATAACAAGTTAAGGCCTCCATTTTCGATCTAATTATTTAAGGTATACTATGGTGATATAGCGGTGTTTGACAACATAAAATTTATCGTTGGGGTTTCGAGCAGGTTCTCGTTTTTGTCAACAAACCCATTTTTGGAATGAGACTGTTGTTAATAATACTAGTATAACTCCTTGTGTATAGCTTCGTTTTGAGTGATTCAAGATGTTTGAAAAGCTATTTCACAGGGCTTTAACTTTCATTTGGACTCTAAAACCTAGTTTTACTTTAATCTACACGAAAAAGGATGATGAAGTATAGGTGAGGTGCTGCTCAGATTTTATTTTGGAAATCCTACACGGGCTACTATTGGTATTTTGGGCATATCTTTTTGTACAGAATTGATGTAGGAGTGATTCAAAATTGTATGCGACCCTAATACACATTTCTATAACTTTCATTGAGGCCACAAAGCTTTTTTCCCCCAATTACCCCTCTGAAACTAAGCGACAATACAAGACCATAGGCTGTCCAGAATTCACATTTTGATAGTTTTGAGCAAGTTGTTTGAGGGTTTGTATTGTGTAACGTTGAAGTGAATGACTTGTGTGTATGCTTCTGGTTGTTGTTGTTGGTTGGCTGTAGTTATTAGGAGTGTAATTGGAAATTCGGATAGGGCATATTATAGGGGAGATGTTGCCCAATTTTCATTAACTCCTTAACTAGTTAAGGAACTAGTTGAGAAAGCGAACAAGGGGTTGAGTTCTATGAATACTCATGTGTATACTAAGGTGTTGGAAGGACAAGGGTTATTGATACTTGCATTGCTTCCATGTTAACTAGGTTTGGAGGGCGACGACGTGAACGTTGTTAAGAGAAGTTCGTAAGAGGTATGTAAAGCCTGTCTCTCTTTTCTTTTGGGCATGTCTTAGATTTAAGTGACAAATGATATGTGTATGAAGCCTGGGGTAATTCTATTTAGGAGCTCTGAACATGATTCATGATTCATAATTCGTGTTCACTGTTGAATGTTAAGACTCTTAAAGAAGTTAAGTTTTCATTCCTCAAGTCTTTTATATGCTGAAAAGTAGTGTATGTAAAGTTATTCTTCCTCTCTTTTGGCAAGAATTAGATGTAGTATTATGTATATGAAGTTTTAAGTTATTCAACTCTTAAAACTCTGAGTGTGAGTTAAGGCTCTTGTTCACATCCTACTGATTAGAACTCCTGTAACAAGTTGAGTCATTACTTTTCAAGTCTTCCATGTGATAGGAAGTGGTACATGTAAATCTTGTCTTTTCCTACTTCTAGAAAGCCTGGACTATAGGTACTATAGAACACGGAGTTGGAGATAGCTCCATTTATAGATTCTAGATTTAATTCATAACTTGTACCCACTTCTGAATGATAAGGGCCTTGAAGTAGTTAAACTATGACCCTTGAGCCTACTATAGGTTGAATAGTGTTGGGATGTGTAAGCTCCTATACCTAGGGGCTCTTGAACATGCTTTATGGTGATATCTAAGGAATGTTTGATATGTTATAGAGTTTTACATGCACGTATATGCATTATGATATATATGGATCGGGCCAAACGTACCTCGGCATATGTTGCTATATAAGGATCGAATCATACATTCCATGGAATGTTGTACTGTTACGGATCGGGCCATCGTACCTCTACATTGTTACATGATATACAGATTGGGTCATCGTTCCTCGGCATTGTTACATGATATATGAATTGGGCCATCGTTTCTCGGCATTGTTACATGATATACGGATCGGGCCGTCGTTCCTCAGCATTATTATAGAATATGTGGATTGGGCCATCATTCCTTGGTATGTACTTTATATATACATGGATCGGGCTGTATGTTTCACAGCGCTAAGGGTATAAATATTCTTACGATGATAAAAATAATATAGTTATTACACAAGTCCCCGAACGGGCCGGATATAGTACGTGATAATAGCATGTATGCCTTTATTTTATAAGATGCAGGTACGGTAGATGGCTAAATGTTATACTTGCCCCCTGTATCCCTATTTCAGCTGTTATATCAGTTATGATGTTTTATGTTTTATATACTCAATACATATATCATACTGAACCTCATTTCCTTGGGAGGCTGCGTTTCATGCCTGCAGGTACAGATGTTCATTTCAAGGATCCGCTAGCATAAGATTTCCACTCAGCTATGTTGGAAGTGCTCCACTATTCAGGAGCCTAGCCTTTGGTGCTAGTCTGCAAATATATGTATATGTTTATTCAGGGGTACGGTGGGGGACCTGTCCCGCCATATGTTACCGTACTATTCTTAGAGGTCTGTAGATATATATGTGTTGGTTGTTTATGAGTTTGTTTTGGTTATTCCTATACGGCATGTTGTAAATGTTTTTATGTTATGGCAGCCCTGTCGGCTTGCATGCCATTTCATGATATAATACAAGTGAAAGAGGCTATAGGTATATGAAAAGGTTTTGACCTATTGGGATTTTTGTGTATAGTATCACATCACACATAGTTCAACTTGACTATAGCTGATAGATACATAGATGGGGGTCCAGGTCGGACCCCAGTCGTGGCCTATGGGGTTGGGTCGTGATAAAAGTGGTATCAGAGTAGTTCATCCTTGGAATGTCTACAGACCGTATCCAGTAGAGTCTTTTTTATCGGTGTATTGTACCCCACATCTATAGATAGGAGGCTACAAGATATTTAAGATGTTACTTTCTTTAAAATCTAAGATCGTGCGATAGAGCCGAGTTATAGGGAATGAAATTCCTTATACTAACCTTTGACTTCTGCAGAAGGACAATATAGATTGAAGAAAGTGACTGATGATATTGGAAGTTATAAGCAACGCAGGTAAGGTATTGAGATACAATAGACGTATAAAGTTGAAAATTGAATGGAGACATACACAGGGCAGTGTAACAGGTGCAGTTCAAGTGGACATACGAGGTAAGTCCATTTTCATACTATTGATAGTGAGCGCCCTGTGTGGTTGCGGTATGATACGATATGAATATATATGTTGGCCCTGTAAGGCATTGTTGGCATTTTCTACGTGCAGGTGTTGAGATAGAAAGAAATACAGAGGAAACTCTGTCCAAATCTCCCTAAAAATAAAAAAAGAATGAGATACAGGGTTGTAGTATGCCTTGTCCATAATAAGAACGAGATGTGACTAAATTATGAGTATGGCAGACCTCGAGAAATGAGTTAATTACTTAATCGATGGCAATAGAAACTAAGAGGTCGATACTGGTATGGTAAAACGAAGTTGGAAAAGACTTATGATCCAAAGAAGATGATTTAGAGAAGACTGATAGATTTGGATAGAACGATATACTAAGGTGCCGACCGAATTTATACACAGAAGTAAACTATAATGAGTTATAGTTAAAGGAAGTAACAGTATGATTAAGACAAGAGTACGAGGGAAAAAGAATTGTGCGGATATGAAGTATTAATAAGACAGCTGGTGAGACATTAAGGATAAGATTAACTAAGAAGGGTAAGTAACATATAGTAAGAATTGTGAACAAGGTTAAAAAGTGTCATACTATGAGATTGAATGTGAAAAGGATATCAGGTGAATGTAACGAAGATCGTTATGACAATAAGTAAAGCCTAGTAAGGAAATAACTAAAGGATATGACCTGGTTTGTGGAAAAACAGAAAAGCAAACAGAGAATGAAGAAGAAGGCTCACACAGATTTATAGGAAAGGTTCAAAATAAAAGGTCAAGTGGTCGCGAAAGTAAAGGCGAGCAACAGGGCAGGATGAATGCCAGAGGTAACTGGTATGTTAAGAACTGGCATGAATGAAATATGTCTTCGACTAAACTCCTACATTAATTTGTATGACTAGAGTACTAGTACTTGGACTAAATTATGTACTATCTATCGAGAATTCTAAGCACACTATGGTTGTACTAGGGTTTTTAATGGGGGCAACCTAAAGTATGGATGATCTAACACAAGGTGTAGACATCTTGCAGCATGTTAAATATGTTAGAATAGAATCAATTGTGTGTAAATAGTTGAAAATAAACAGAGGATGATATGGGTACACTCTAAAAGGGAGGAAGTAGACAAGAGAAGTACAAGCGTAACAGAAAATCAACTGATGTTGTCATATGTAAATGGGAACGCTTAAATTTCAAATGAGATCCCATAAGAGATGGATGCGATCATACCAGTACTAACGCACCGAATCCCATCAGAACTCAGAAGTTAAGCGTGCGTGGGTGAGAGTAGTACTAGGATAGGTGACCCCTTGAGAAGTGAAAGAGGAAATAAAACACAAGTATCCATACCTATTCCCTATGTCTACAAGTAATCCTAACCTTTGGAAATCTGATATTGATTGCTCGATGAAAGTATATGTTATGGGAACAGGATAGGGGAACTCTCTATATAGTTGGTATAAGATCCGGAGGAAGGTTTTGGTTCACATTTGAAGACGAATGTTCTAAAGGGGGGAAGGATGTTACACCCCATACTCTGGTACCTCGAAATGCTTCTTAAGCTTCTTAAGTTTTTTGGAAATCTCTTAAGTTTTTTTAGAAGTCATCATGTGAGTCGAATAATCTATAACGCTATCAAATAATCCTAAGGAAAGGAGAATGAGATACTCCATAATAGAGAAGATTGGAAATAGGGTTAGAAGAAGTTGGAAGGAGTTGAAAGCCAGGTAATGAGTCGTAAGACTCGACCTACTTGCGTAAGCTACCAATTTGGACATCGTGCATAATTAAGCTCCTAGAGCACACGTCGAGCTTAAGTAGCAAGGAATATGTAGGCTCTTAAAGTAAGTTGAGATTACGAACCCACGAAAATGAAGCAAGCAGGTGACAACTAGGTGACACACCTACTTGGGCTAAGTAGGTGACCCACCTACTTGGGGTGGACCCCACGCTATCATGTGGGAACGTATGATTGGCCATATCATGTGAGGTGGCACCCTGGGGGGGGGCTGCCACGTGTCACCCCTAGGGTTTTCCACGTGTCACCTCCAAAAGTGGTGTATATATTCCTAGTTGATGACTAAGGAATTCATTTTCAGCATCTCTTAACTTAAGAAAATTGAAGAAACTTAGGAGAATAGAGAGAGAGCTACGGCAGCAACATAACAAGTTAAGGCCTCCATTTTCGATCTAATTATTTAAGGTATACTATGGTGATATAGCGGTGTTTAACAATATAAAATTTATCATTGGGGTTTCGAGGACGTTCTTATTTTTGTCAACAAACCCACTTTTGGAATGGGACTGTTATTAATAATATTAGTATAACTCCTTGTGTAAAGCTTCATTTCGAGTGATTCAAGATGTTTGGAAAGCTATTTCACAGGGCTATAACTTTCATTTAGACTCTAAAACCCAGTTTTGCTTTTATCTTCTCGAAAAAAGATGATGAAGTATAAGTGAGGTGCTGCCCAAATTTCGTTTTGGAAATCCTACACGGGTTGTTGTTGGTATTTTGGGTATATCTTTTAGTATAGAATTTTTGTAGGGGTGATTCTAAATTTTATGCGACCCTAAGACACATGTCTATAACTTTTATTAAGGCCACAAAGCTTGTTTCCCCCAATTACTCCTTCGAAACTAAGCGACAATACAAGACCATAGGCTGTCCAGAATTCACATTTTGATAGTTTTGAGCAAGTTGTTTGAGGGTTTGTATTGTGTAGAGTTGAAGTGAATGACTTGTGTGTATGCTGCTGGTTGTTGTTGTTGGTTGGCTGTAGTTATTAGGAGTGTAATTGGAAATTCGGATAGGGCATATTATAGGGGAGATGCTGCCCAATTTCCATTAACCCCTTAACTAGTTAAGGAACTAGTTGAGAAAGCGAACAAGGGGTTGAGTTCTATGAATACTCATGTGAATACTAAGGTGTTGGAAGGACAAGGGTTATTGATACTTGCATTGCTTCCATGTTAACTAGGTTTGGAGGGCAACGACGTGAACGTTGTTAAGAGAAGTCCGTAAGAGGTATGTAAAGCCTGTCTCTCTTTTCTTTTGGGCATGTCTTAGATTTAAGTGACAAATGATATGTGTATGAAGCTTGGGGTAATTCTATTCAGGAGCTCTGAATATGATTCATGATTCATAATTCATGTTCACTATTGAATGTTAAGACTCTTAAAATAGTTAAGCTTCCATTCCTCAAGTCTTTTATATGCTGAAAAGTAGTGTATGTAAAGTTATTCTTCCTCTCTTTTGGCATGAATTAGATGTAAGTATTATGTATATGAAGTTTTAAGTTATTCCACTCTTAAAACTCTGAGTGTGAGTTAAGGCTCTTGTTCACTTTCTACTAATTAGAACTCCTGTAACAAGTTGAGTCATTACTTTTCAAGTCTTCCATGTGATAGGAAGTGGTACATGTAAATCTTGTCTTTTCCTACTTCTAGAAAGCCTGGACTATAGGTACTATAGAACACGGAGTTTGAGATATCTCCATTTATAGATTCTGGATTTAATTCATAACTTGTACCCACTTCTGAATGATAAGGGCCTTGAAGTAGTTAAACTATGACCCTTGAGCCTACTATAGGTTGAATAGTGTTGGGATGTATAAGTTCCTATACCTAGGGGCTCTTGAACATGCTTTATGGTGATATCTAAGGAATGTTTGATATGTTATAGAGTTTTACGTACACGTATATGCATTACGATATATGTGGATTGGGCCGAACGTACCTCGGTATATGTTGCTACGTATGGATCGGGTCATACGTTCCACGGCATGTTGTGCTGTTACGGATCGAGTCGTCGTACCTCTGCATTGTTACATGATATATAGATCAGGTCATCGTTCCTCAGCATTGTTACACGATATACGAATTAGTCCATCGTTCCTCGGCATTGTCACATGATATACGAATTGGGCCATCGTTCCTTGGCATTATTATAAAATATGTGGATCGGGCCATCATTCCTCGGCATGTACTTTGTATATACATGGATCGGATTGTACGTTCCACAGTGCTAATGGTATAAATATTCTTACGATGATAAAAATGATGTAGTTATTACACAAGTCCCCGAATGGGTCGGATACAGTACGTGATGATAGTATGTATGTCTTTATTTTATAAGATGCAGGTACGGTAGATGGCTAAATGTTATACTTGCCCCCTGCATCCCTATTTTAGATGTTGTCTCAGTTATGATGTTTTATGTTTTATATACTCAGTACATATATCGTACTAACCACCTTTTTCTCGGGGGGCTGCGTTTCATGCCCGCAGGTACAAATGTTCATTTTAGAGATCCACCAGCTTAGAATTTCCACTCAGCTATGTCGGAAGTGCTCTACTGTTCAGGAGCCTAGCCTTTGGTGCTGGTCTGTAAATATATGTATTTTCTTATTCAGGGGTACGACGAGGGCTCTGTCCTGCCATATGTTACCGTAGTTTTCTTAAAGGTCTGTAGACATGTATGTGTGGATTATTTATGAGTTTGTTTCGACTGTGCCTATATGGCATATTGTAAATGTTTTTTTATTATGGCAGCCCTGTCGGTTTGCATGCCCTTTCATGATATGATACTAGTGAAAGAGGCTATATGTCTATTAAACGTTTTTGACCCATTGGGGTTTTTGTGTATAGTATCACATCACACATAGTTCATGTTGACTATAGATGATAGATACGTAGATGGGGGTCCAGGTCAGACCCCAATCATGGCCTACGGGGTTGGGTCGTGACACCTCAAAGGTTCAGTTATGGTAACAATGGCAAGGGCCAAGGTGGGCAACAGTTTGTGGGACAATATTCTACTATTATTCCTCCTCCAAGTTTCATCAAGGATAAGGGTTCTAAGACAATGGCTCCAAGAGATAATGTTTGTGCTCAAGCTTTCCCCGCTTGTGGAAGGAATCATAAAGGGGAATGCTTAGCCGACTCCAATGCATGCTTCATGTAGGGGGCAGGACTCAAGGCCAAATTTCTAATGTCAACAAGATCAAGTAGGGGGCCAACACACTAACTGCTTCTATTATTTACATAGGAGGCCACAGGTTGAAGAAGCACCCAATTTTGTTACCAGTATGTTAAAGATCTTTGATTTTGATGCGTATGAATTGTTGTATCTATGTGCAAACTTCTCATTTGTTACTCCATTTTTCTCCAATAGGTTTGATGTATTATCCCAAATGTTAGTAGAGTCTTATTTGGTGTCTACCCCCATTGGTGAGTCGATTTTTGCTAGAAAGGTTTATAACGGTTGTCCCATGTCTATCTTGCATAAAGTCGTTCTTTGTGATCTCATAGAGCTTGACATAATAGATTTTTATGTTATACTTGGGATGGATTGGCTACATGTATCATATGCTTCCATAGATTGTAGGACTCATCAATTCAAGTTTCAATTCCCAAATGAGTCTATCGTAAATAGAAAGGTCATGATCCAGTGGTAAAGGGTAAGTTCATCTATTGTCTTAAGGCCTGAAAGTTGATTGCTAAGGGTTGCATTTACCACGTTGTGAGGGTTAGAGACGTCGACTCCGAAAGTCATCCTCTTGAGTCGGTTCTCGTAATCAATGAGTTTCCTGATGTCTTTTCCGATGACCTTCCTAGTATACCTCCCAAAAGGTAAGTTGATTTTGGTATCGATTGCCTTCCCGATACCCAACCTATCTCTATTCCTCGTTACCGAATGCCCCCGATGGAATTGAAGGAGTTGAAGGAACAATTAAATGACTTGTTAGAAAAGGGGTACATATGGCAAAGTATTTCACCATGGGGTACTACATGTTATTTTGTGAGGAAGAAGGATTGGTCACTTCCAATGTGGATAGATTACCGCTAATTGAACAAGGTAACCATTAACAACAAGTACCCAATCCCAGAATAGATGATTTGTTTGATAAATTGCAAGAGGAGAGTCACTTCTCCAAGATCGATCTTCGGTCAGGCTATCACCAACTCAGGGTGAGAGAGTGTGACATTTCCAAAACTTTATTCTGAACAAGGTATGGCCACTTCGAGTCTATAGTGATGAGTTTTGGGTTGACGAATGCACCGATGGTGTTTATGGATCTAATAAATAGGGTGTTCAAACCCTATTTTGATACTTTTGTTATGGTCTTCACTGATGACATCTTGATCTACTCTCGGGGTGAGGAAGAACATAAAAACCATTTAGGGGTTGTGCTTCAAATCTTGAGGGATAGGAAATTTGTTTGCAAAGTTTAGTAAGTGCAAATATTTGTTGAAAGAGGTCACTTTTATTGGTCACATAGTGTCTAGTGATGGGATCAAGGTTGATCCTAAGAAGATAGAGGCAGTCAAGAATTGGCCTAGACCATTGTTTCTTTCAGACTTTAGGAGTTTATTGGGTCTAGCTGGGTATTATAGAAGGTTCATTGAAGGGTTCTCCTCCATCTCATCTCCTATGAAAAAGTTGACTCAAAAGAATGCAAAGCTCATATGGATGGATGAGTGTGAGAGGAGTTTCCAAACTTTGAAGGATCGACTTACCTCTGCTTCTATTTTGACTGCACTAAAAGGATTAGAAGGGTTTGTAATCTATTATGATGCTTTAAAGATTGGTTTGGGTTGCGTCTTGATGCAAAATGGTAAGGTCATAGCCTATGTTTCTAGGGAATTGAAGGTGCATAAACGTAACTACCCTACCAATAATCTTGAGTTTGGGGCCATTGTTTTTGCTTTAAAGATTTGGCGGCATTACCTCTATGGGGTACATGTATATTTTTTCACCGACCATAAAAGTCTCCAATATGTATTCACCCAAAAGGACCTCAACTTAAGGCAAAGGAGGTAGCTATAACTCCTCAAGAATTATGACATGTGTATGCATTATCATCCGGCTAAAGCCAATGTGGTTGCTAATGCACTTAGTAGAGTGTCTATAGGGAGTGTGGCCCATATCGATGAAGGGAAGAGAGAGTTGGTAAAGGAGGTCCACTAGTTGCCTAGATTAGGGGTGAAGTTGAGTGGTACCCATGGTGGTGGTATGGTTAATAGGTCTGAATCCTCTATGGGGGTCGATGTTCTGTCCAAACAAGACCTTGACCCGACACTTGTGGAGTTAAAGAAGTTGGTGAAGAAAAAGAAGGTTGAGGTCTTTTCACAAGGGGTACTATACTACCAAGGTCGATTATGTATGGCGGACGTGGATGGCTTAAGGAGTTTAATTTTGAAGGAGGCTCATAATTCTTCATACTCTATTCATCTCAATTCAACCAAAATATGTTGAGACTTGAAGTAGTTTTATAGATGGGGTGGCATAAAGAAGGAATTAACAAGGTTCGTGTACGAATGTCCGAATTGCCAACAAGTGAAGGCCGAACATCAAATAATGGTGTCTGAACAAAAGATATTGAAATACCTACTTGGAAATGGGAAGATGTGAATATGGATTGCCTCATACTTATAAACATCACGATTCGATTTGGGTAATTATCGATAGAATGACTAAGTCATCTCACTTTCTACTGGTCAAGACTTCTTCTAGTGCCGAATATTATGCTAAGTTGTATATGTTGTAGTTGGTGAGGTTGCATGGGGTGCCGTTGTCAATTACTTTGGATCGTAGTACCCAATTTACTTTTCACTTTTGGAAATAATTTCAAAGGGGTCTTGGTACTAAAGTAAAGTTAAGCACTGCGTTCCATCGTCAAATCAATGGGCAAGCTAAAAGGACAACTTAAATTCTAGAGGATATGTTAAGGGATTGTGTGTTAGAGTTAAAAGGGAGTTGGGATGATCATCTACTGCTCATTGAGTTTGCCTATAATAATAGCTATCACTCAAGCATTGAGAAGGCGTCGTTTAAGGCTTGGCATGGTAAATGATGTAGGTCTCTGGTTTGCTGGTTCAATGTAGGTGATATGACCTTGTTGGGACTCGATTTGATGATAGATTCTTTAGAGAAAGTGAGAGTAATCAAAAAGAGGTTATAGATGGCTCAAAGTCGTCAAAAGTCCTATTCTGATACTAGGAGAAGGAATCTTGAGTTTAGTGTAGATGATTGGGTGTATTTGAAGGTCTCACCCCTGAAGGGTGTAGTTTGGTTTGGTAAGAAAGGGAAATTCAGCCTTAGGTATGTAGGGCCTTATAGAATCTTGAGACGTATCGCCAAGGTGGCTATGAGCCCGAGTTGCCTTTTGACATGGCCATGGTTCATCCATTGTTCCATGTGTCTATGTTGAGGAAATATGTGGGGGATCCTAGTTCCATTCTATTTGGAGATAGTGAATGTTGAAGAAAAATTTATCTATGAAGAGATTCCGATTGAGATTTTTGACCACAAGTCAAGAGATCGAGGAACAAAGAAGTTGCATCCATTTCAGTCTTTTGGAGGAATCAATAAGTTGAAAGTGATACATGGGAAGCGAAAGGGGATATGATGAAATGATTCACTCATCTTTTTCATTCTACTCAAGTCTAAGGTACCAAATTATTAATGCTCAAGTGTTTAAGACTCTTATGTTTCAGTTTTCTAAAGTCTTCATATGGATGCGTGTTCACAAAGTTGAGTTTTCAAGTTATGTTTTATGCTAAAGTTTAAAGATCTCATGTTTGATGCATTCTAAGTATCATTGTATTCATGTTGGGCTGCTAGTCCTCATGCCATGTCCTTTGCTATACTAATGATTCTCATTCCAGGATGAATGTTCCCAAGAGGGAGATATTGTAAGAACTCGAAAATTTGAAAGGTCATAAAATAGGGAAACAAAGGAAGAAACCTCAGAAAGTTATAGAAAAGGGCACCAGGTGTTTGACTACGGAAGCCATCACGGGTCATAATGAGCATCACGGACCATGGTGAACAACCATTGTAGAGATGCATAGAGTCAGACATTCAGGGAAAGAACCACGATGGAGGACCACAGACCGTAGTGAGGTCCACGGTTAGTAAAGCCCTCTATAGTGACCTATTCCCTAAGCCCTAGGAAAACTTCTTAAGGCAAGGGGCACAGGAGACCACCACAGGTTGTGGATCCATTCACGAATCATGGTATGTCCCCGTGATGGTCACTCTGTAGACCTTCTGCAGGACATGCACCACATCCATGTTTCACGGGACGTGATGCTCTTAACGGACCGTTAAGTGTCTCCGTGAAGAAAGTTCAAAGACCTACCCTGCACACTTTCAAAAATATTTTCCCAAGTCCTTTGCTACAGGTACCGACCACGGGACATGGTGAGCACCATGTACCGTAAAGGTCCCTCTTAAAGTTAGTTCCAGCTAAATTTTAAGAGGGATATTTTGGTCTTTTCCACCATGTTAATTCAAAGTGGTGTCATTTCGAAGGAAATATTCACTCATCTAAAGACCCTAAAACCTTCATTTCTTTCACACTAACTTCTCAAACACAAATTCTCTCCTCTCAAACTCTCCCAACAACTTCAAGCCAAGCTAGGGTTTCATCACAAGGTATCTTCAAGTCTCCTTTCCTTCTCAAGCTTCATTAGGAATTTAGTTTCCGCAAGGTATGTGGGTTTCATCCATGGAGTATTCCACCCATAGAGCCCAAATATTTTCTCAACCGATCATTTTAAGTTCTAAATGATGGGCTTTTACATATGATTCTAAATGTCTAGCTTATAGTTTATTTGAAGTTTATGTACCTAAATTGATATGTATTGACTCTCAATTTCATGAAATGAATGATTTATTAACGCTCTTATATGAAGACTTGAGAGTAGCTTTAAAGTGTAAGTTGTGGGTTGTTTTAAGATGTTTCATTGATGTATTTTCATCGCTCTCATGAATGCAAGTATTTTTTAAAATATATTTAAAATATATATGAAATGAACCCACCTAGTTTCATTATGTTGAAATGAAGTTCAATTAAAATTTTATGAAGAAAATATTTATGTTTAAGGGAGTCTTATAAAATGATTGAATGATGATGAAAGGGCTTCTTAGCGAAAGAAAGGATTCAATGTGAAAGGACAACTCTCACATATTCGAATCAAATGAAATTTTTTATGAGTTATCCCACCAAATGATTATTTGATGTTTAAATTTATACAAATGCTTATGTTATTATGATATTCAAGTGTTATTCTGTGGGATTGACCTAGAACCGAATGTAGCATGTTAATTGGGACTTGAACTAAGAGTTCCTTAAGTAAAGTCTCATTTTGCATTAACTATACGCTAACATAGGAACCCTTGTAGGCTATTTAGGCTAGTGGATCCACAATTAGCCATTAAAGTTAAAGTTAAAGAAATGATTAAAGTGGATGAAGTTTTATCTGACAAGTAGTTTCGCCGTGCCAACGTAGGGGGTTATGTTGGATTCCATGTAATAACTCACATTGTTTTAAATGGCGGTTACAGTCATCTTCCCATAAAAATGAATGTTTTAAGGTTTCATATGATGATTTCTCGTGCATGCATTAACTTGTGCATACTGCTTATAAATGTCTTAATGCTCTTCATTGTATAACATGCTCACATACTTAAAATATTCAAAGTACTAACGCATACTCTTTCCTACATGATATCACCATGTAGGCACCAGCATTCCTCTACATCTCCTCCCCATAGCTAAGTACGATCGTTGAAGGCTACCACTCTTTGGTGAGTTCCCATATTTCGGAAAAAATACTCCTATCTTTCTAGCTTACGTCGTGTATAGACTATTGAGTTATTTTTTGATACTTTTGACATAGATCTTGAGGCTGAGCCGGTGATATGTCTTAGCCCCCGCCAAGTCTTAAACATAGAAGGTATTGTTGGACAAAAAGGTTTGACGTTTAAGATGACTTTAACTCTTGTTTTATATGGAATCCCTTATTCCCGCTATCCCTTATATTTCCGTTTGTTATTGAATATCATTACCAATGAAAAGCTTAATGAATACTAAGCGACTTGGGTGAGGTACCTTCAGGTGGCTCATTTGCCGTGTCACGTCTAGGCCCTAGGCTTGGGTCCTGACCGTTGTTTTGGTATTCATACTATACTCTGCATCCATTTCATGATATTAGTCTGAGTACTAGCTATCGACATTGATTCTAGCTAGTTATTGTCTTGATTAGAAGAGAGGAAGAGCACATAAAGTCTTGGATTTACCCGTCTCCCTCTGTACATATATTTTGCCTACCTTTTGATTTTTGAGACAACTCTATTTTTGTGGTCCACTTTTGGAACTTGTACTCTTTTGTAGTAGCTCTGTACATGTGACTTCCAGTATCTGGGAGGGATCTTTTTATTTGTATATAGTTCGTTTTGCTTCTGTCGTTCCGTCATATTCCTGTTATTTCATTATTGTATTTAGTTTGAATTGTTGGTCTTGTACCCTAAGAGCGCATTACTCACAGTTCAGAATATGGGTCGACTTACTTACCATTGGGTCATAGTAGGTGCCATCATAACCTGAGAAATCGAATCGTGACAGCGTAATATCATAATGCTTCACCTCATTAAAACTCATATAAATATCTGTAAAGAAAGATGATTCAAATAAATTAAAACTTCTAAGAGTAGGGCCATACCTCCAAATGTTGCACCAGCAGTAGAAAACATCAAAAATAGATAAATTTGTAAGGATAAAAACATAGACAAACCAAAAGGTAAAAGAGAATAAGAGATGAAAGTAAAACTTGTCTATATAATCAATTTTACAAAGAGCAATAAGGAAAAAATGTTCTTGCCTGCCTTTGTACTTCTATGAAGATAATTTTTTATCAATACAAATTGAAAGTTGTAGATTTGGGAAATAAACAAAAATTAGACCAATTGGATGACATTCTAGGTAATGGTTGACCCTTCCCAATACCTAACAAACATATCATATAAACCCTATAAAAAATGTCGAAATAAATAGAAGATATCACAGAGAAACTATATCTTTCCAACACTAGTTGGTGCTAATTTATTTAACTATTTTAGATGATGCTATAAATGAAAAAAGGACAAAAAAGAGAGAATTCACTTTACAACTACAATGACTTATGTTGCCTGGGCGTTTGGACAAGAATGTGATAATTGTGATGAATTAGTCGAGTGTTAGCAGTCCATACATTCCCAATTCTGTTGTTGGAGGCAGTTCTGCTGCTAATGAAAGAGTGCAGAAAGTGTTGTAATTAGATAAGAAGAGGTTTCAAGCCCATAATAATGGGCAGTGAGGATTCCTTTTCATTGGTCTGAGGTATTCTTTGCATCAGTGTCCTGCTAAGGAAACAAATACCAAAGGTTTTAGCAAAATGGTTCATGCTAGTAGCATCCTACTTGAGAGAAGTGTATTGTGTCTCTACACCTACAAGAGATTTGAACTTGAAAAATTTTAGTGACGGGAGTTGCTCTCTCCCTCACACCTCTTCCCAAGATGTTATTTTTCCATTTGCTTGTCACAATGAAGTAATTTCACTGTGCCATATTATCTTTACAAGGTTGATAACTTAGGGTCGTTTGGTGTAAGGGATAAAAAAATTAGTCCAGGGATAAAATTTGATGTGTTGTTTGGTTGTAAAGTTTGCGATAACTTATCCCACCATTTATACCATAGTGTCTGGAAAAGTTATTCCATATATATGGTGGAATAACTTATCCCAAAATAATTAATCTTGAGATAACTTGTTCCTAACAAAACAACGCCCTTAAGGAATGATGTTTTCAAGAGTTCAAGTTGAAACACAGGTTTGGGGGTGAGGATATAATGAAGTTTTTTTATCTAATCAAAAAAACTACGGAAGTGATTTCTTGACCAAAAAATGATTCAAGAGGAGTGCATTTGATGGTGCGAGAATTTCATGATCTCCCTCAGAATAATCAAGCTGCGAGGCTTCAATTGTATGAATACCTACTCCAAAAGGGTTCTGTGGAAAGAAGATTGTTTTCACTTAAACACTACTCCTGAAATAATTATGTGTGAAATGTTATACTTATAAACTTCCAATAAATCATAGAGACGTTTCATTATTGAAAATAGATCAAGTTATGAGTCAAAAACACCAAATTACAAAACTATGTAAAGAACAAACCATCAAGAGAAATTTAGAACACACAACAAAAATTTTATACACTTATTTTTTTACAAAAGTCATATACACAAAGGACAGTGATAAATAAAGCTCAAAATTTTATGGGTCCGTTCATCTTAAATTTTTGAAGTTTTAATAGCAAGCAATTGTTGCCAAAATAAGAGACTAGAAATGATTTTTTTTTGGTTCAGCATATAATATTTTTCAACATTTATAGTTAACTAGTGAAACTAAGTGAAGGCACTATATGTAAACAAGCCAGATATTCTTTAGTCAGAACCGAAACTGTTTCAACCTAATGAATTTATCGTGTACTAGTTCGCCTATTCATAGTAGAACTTCTAAATGATAATGGAAATCTGAATATGCTAACAAAAGCTTTAGAAAAAATTGGAATCGATTTAATTAGACAAACAGTAGGGAAAATAGACGAATCGAGAAAAAAAACTTTACTACTTTACAAATCACAAATCACTTGGACATCGCAAATCACAATTCCACTTGCCTCAATTGTTTGAATACCTGAAAAATAGATTATTTCTTCAACAAAAACAAAAAGTGAAGGAGAAGAACAATTCCTGTACTATCCTTGAAACCTACATAAAAAGGAAAGATAAATATGGATGAGAGGAAAACGGTTGAGATAACGAAGGTTGAGAAGATTGTTTAGTGGGGTCGATCATGTGTCAAGTTACCTGGGACAACATCAACGTGAAAAGGATTTTGGGAAACAATGCCGTCTTCTAAGCTACTTCACTAGGCATCGAATTGTAGTGAATTTCTGGGAAACGGAAAAATTAGAGGGATCAGGGCTTTTCTTTGGAGGAAATAGTAGAGGAAGATGAAAAAGATAAAAGTTGGATTCATTTTTAGTGGCACAATCATGAAAATAAAAGACCTATTTTGTATAAATTAATTAGTTTTCCTTCTATTCTTCTACACAACTAAATTAGACATGCTATTATTAACCCCTCGTTTGTTTTCATTTAATGAAGATTTTGATTTTAATTTTAATTATTTATATTTAATCATTAAGTTCGTTGGTTTTTTTATGGGGTGAAAAATCCAACTTTTCTTTTAAAATCAAAATTCTCCCTCAACTTTAAACAATAATCAAACTCCCTCTTTTATCCTAATTCAATCTTTAAAATGTCTATTATACCCTTTCATTATCAACTTGTTTTTACTTCTTTAAAAAATATGATATTTTCAAATTTTTGATTTCATGTAAAAAGAAATTCATAAAAGCATAACATTATCTCTTGGACCAAAAAAGTGAGAAATACTAATTGAGTATATAAGCTGATGTTCTATAGTAAATTAATATAATGAGAAAATTAGTTTTGTTAACAATAATCACAACTCTGATATTTATTTATACAAGTGAAAATAATAGAGAATAATAACTATAAAAATATATTTCGATGTAGAAAATACAAAATAATTAATTTAATTAAGGCCAATTTTTTATAGATTGTATTTATTTAGATTTTAAATTCTTTTAAATAATAATTTATGTAAATACTCCATCAATGTCAATCAAAGCTTGTTTATTTATATTGACAATAGAGAATTCTCCACAGTTTATATTACTTAACCTTCATTCTAAAAATAATTATTTTAATTTACTTGTCCAATTTATGAAATAAAAAAATTATTATTTTTTATTTGTACCCTTAGTATTAAATAACTGCATAAAATATTAGTAGTCAAATTTAATATTTCAAAGAATTATTAATAATGTTAGTTTAGGAAAGTACACCTCTAATTAATATTTTAAGGGGTGTCATATCACGAAGGGCCAAGTTCTATGAAATGCATGAAGTAGAGTGGAGAAAGGCAAAAATATACGCATATACACACATTTGACGCATATTATATTGAAATAACGATCATAAACATAATATTAAATTTTGTGACAAATTCACAAATGTATTATTTTACTTATAATGTTAATAAAATTAAAGAAAAAATTACAAATACCTAGGTTAAAAAATAAAGTATATATAATATACAAATTTATTACATATATGTGATATAACAAGGGAAAATGATGAATATATATAACAACGCCGTGAAAATATGTTTTTGCACGGACTACTTCTATTTTAGGGTGGTCACTAATTTTTACCCCTCAAATTGGTGATTTTTAATTTTTACACCTATTTCTCATTTAAATGAAAATTTGTTTTTCAAACTAACCAACTATGACTTAATTTTGCTACCAATCCTTTTTAGAGAATGTTTGCTTAGGACATAAGTTCAATAGAATCTAGTTCACAAGGCAGACCATTATCCCTTTATGTTAAAAGAGAATCAACGATATGTCCCAAGACACTAGTCCATACTAGTAGCTTATGCCCCAAAGTGTTTGGTCTTAAATTTTTATTCTAGCAAAACAATTTTTTTAGAAAATGACCTATTACTTAAAACATTTCGTTAGAAAAAAATTATTTGGTAGGCACAAGTTTTAAAGTTTGTCAGTAAGGTAAAATTTGTAGTCGATTGAACAAATTTAATATTCTGAATATCTGCTTAATTATGAACAAATGTTAGAACTTCTGCATGATGAACAACATACCTAAGTAATTCTAACTTTTTCATATAAGACAGAAATTCAGATCCTTTAACAGTGCAAATGGACAAAATTAAATTAATAAATCATTTCTAAGTTGTAGCCAAAGTTATTTTCGAATAGCCAACTTACATTGCAATTGTAACCAATTATGGATAAAATATTCAAAATGTAACAATTGTTTCTAATTAAAGATATTTATGAAATTAAGACAATTTAAAATTGAGATGTATCATTTAATCAATTTACTAATTAAGGTTCTTGATATAACAACATAAGGTAATTATTTGTACTAATGGAGTAATGGTCATAAGTAAGTCGCAAGTGACTTTAATTTGACAATATAAAATACATTCTCAATTAAAATAATAATATTTTTTTAAAAATGAATTCTAATCAATAAAAATACATAATTAATACATAATATTTTATGTAAAATATATAAAATATTAGGTTATTTTTCTAAATTAAATAACAAAATAGCACTAAAATAAATTTAAAAAATAATTTTGGCATTTATAAACAGTTATTTCACTTTGTTTGAAATTCAAGAAACTTGATCAATTAATTAAAAAAATGTAGGTCCAAATTTGGGTAGAAATACCCACAACTACCACCACTAGCCATCACTATCGATAACCATTATATATTTTTTTTTAAAAACATACTTTGTTGATATAATACTTGATTAATTTATATTTATTGAATTTATTTATTAATTAATTTTCTACTAAAGACAAATTCTACACATCCATATGTTAAAAAGAGTTACTTATTTAGCAAATAAATAAATTATTCAGGTACAAATTTTAAATCACCGCTCTTTAAACAGTGCAGATTTTGTGAAAAAAAACAATGTTTTCACTAAATCACAAGTTAATTAGAGACAACAAAGTAATCGTCACTAATTGCTTATATTATTAGAGACAAAAAAAAGGTCACAATTAAATATAAAATTTTATGGTTAAAGCTTACAACATTAATGTAATGACCCTCCAGGTTAGTTTCGTCGTTTCTGATCTTTTCGGCATTTGGAGTTATTTTTGGAACGAAAAGCTTACAGAAAGTAGACTTGGAGCGCACGTGTTCGGCCTCAAGGTAGGCTATGGTCTCCTTTCTTTTGATTGACCTTTATGAGGTATTGCATGGAATAAATTGCTTGTGGTTTGGATTGTATGTGACGAGTTAGGCTCGATTCCTATATTCTTGTTTCCTTTCCAGGTGTGAGTTATGGCTAGGTTGCCTTTATGAGACTTTTAGTCTAGTTGATAAGATTGTTGATTGTGCCTTAGTTTGGCCTTGTGTACCCTATTTTAGGTGGCTTGTTCGATGTTTATGGTGGTTGGCAAATTTGTGCCTTAGAATTGATTTTGGGAATGAACCTTTGTTGATGTAGCCATTGTTAGCGGGATTTTTCGAGGCTTAGTGTCCTTCTCTATTGTAGAACTTATTTTGAAGCCTTGGTGTAGTGATTTTCACCCGATTAGGCTTGTGAATTACTTTTGGATACCAGTTCTGGATTTAGAGCTTGAATCCCCTACGGTTTCTATTTGCCGTTTGGCGGGGCTAGCTGTGTTTGTATTCTTGGGGTTGTAGTTTCTGTTGGATCTAGAGCTATTTATTGACTAGCTGACCACCTATTTCCTCATATCCTCCTCATTATTACCAAGTTAGGGTTGAGTTCCCTTTCGGGCCTTATGGTTGAGTTAGAGGAATAGATTTGAGCTTTAGGCCTTGGTTAGAGGTCGGTTGCATGTGCTAATCCTATTTCTATGATCTAGAGGGTAAGGTTCTTGTGGCGTCATTATTGTATGTGGTTTTACGTGTTGTTTGGGTGATGGTGATGGCATGCATTGCATTGGATCCTTGTTTTCTCAAAGATGTACTCGACTCCGGTGCATGCATTGGTTCTTTGCATTGATTTGACAAAGCTAGGTTGTAATCCAAGCTATTTTATACTAAATTTCAAATGGGGATCGTACTAGCATTATTAATACTATTTTCAGTGGACTAGAGGTATCAATTATGCACTCATTTTATGATATTGGATCGAGGCATCGAGGATGCGCTCATTTTTTGATTTCGATTTGGTCAAAAAGAGTTTTCGACCTTTTCTATACTGATTTGATTATTTATCTTCGGTCACCGCAATGGAGTAGATTTTTTTTATGATCCAACCTAGGTCCTAGTCGTAATATGGCGATTGAAACCCCGAATGACTCCAACCAAGCCTCTTGTACATATCATAAGCATTCATAAGGTAAAGTAAAAGGCGGAAACATCATAAGAGAATCTAAACCATGAATAGTAAATGAAGAATGTCACATGACAACAAAGACTCGAAATATTTATCCAACTATATGCCTCTACTCACGAATATAGGCGGGGGCTAATACATGTCCCTAGCTCACCCTCAATATTAAACATAACAAAAGTCTTTGGAAAAAGTAACTAACTCAACAACTAGTCCCCGATAAATGAGGACTCACCACAACGCCACTGAATAAGGAAGCTTAACTAGCCACATAGATGAGTATGATCTTCAACCTCAACCCCTACATTATGAGATAATGTAGGTGAAAGTATGCATTAGTACGTTGGAGTGTACTAAGTATGAGGGCGTGATATGCAACATAAATCATGGAATGCAAAGGTCAAGTAAAACACATGATAAGACAGAATAAGTAAAGGCATGAGAAAAGCATATTGACCAAAGCATTTAAAAGCATAAATTCAAAATCATAACATACTTAAGAGATCATACATATGTGGAATAGGAACCATAACCGATAATAAGACCATGCGAGCTATAACATGGAATCCCATTGTCTCTCCAAACAGCGAAGAAAAAGGAATCTACTTGCAAGGTAGACTTTACCCTGCTAGGCGGGTCATACATACGCTATATATGGATCCAATAGCTAAGTCATGAAGGCAACCAGCATTAGTATGTGGTTTATGGGACATGAGGATGCTACTAAGGCTTTTATGGGCCCTCCACCACACGTCCACTCAGTGCGAAGTCAAATCCCACGGAATACATACATAGCATATAAATCATAATTACATATATCATAGTCATGATCATAGGTTTAAAATCATAGAGTAGCTCATTTTCATAACATTCTTATAATGTGAGAATTGTCCTTTCATCATTAGAATCAAATTTGCGTAATTCATATCGTTAGGCCTTAGGTCACTATATAGGGCCCTAAGTCACCTTTTAGGCCTTAGGTCACCGCATAGGGCCCTAAGTCACCTTACTTTATAACTTGAATGAAATTCATACCTTGAACTTAGAGTAAAACTCAATTGCATAATCAATTGACTTTGAATATCATGTAATTCACTTGAAAACATGCATGATCATAAACTTTATATCAGCCCATACATAATTCATATAGATAATATCCTTTGGAAGTATAATTTAAAATACTCATAATTTACATCATTAACCCTAGAGATCAAAATAAGAGAATTTATGAGAAAACTCTTCAATTCAATGTAATAACCATTAATTTATATCAAAATAGACTCATGATCATATTTTTTTCTCGGGAACAGATCCTACACGAGGCTCCCACCTCTCGTGCACAATCAGGGGTTGAGCAGCACCCCCAAGTCTTAACATATATAAAAAACATAAAAATACACATAGGGGGACATAAACCTTACCTTCGACCTTAAGATGGTTCATAAGTCGGCTAACCTACTAAGGTCGGCCAACTCATCCCCGATACTAGATGGAAAACGATAAACCTATGAGAGGACTCATGTCGATACAATGCGACTAAGAAAAATATAAATGAGAGAGACTCTCCCCTTTAATGTAAATACAGAAAACAAACCTACACTAGTCCTATTCAACTAAGCTACATTAGAAACATAGCTAAATCGAACTAGAGCAAGTATACGAAACTTCCGATTTCCATGGATTGAGAGAAATTGTGTCATTATTGTCCTTCTTAGGTTTGTCGTACTGAGTTTGTCCATGAGATGTGAGTACCTCATGCAAGGAAAGTACATGATTTCATGTTGCTGCAAGTTTGGATATGAAAAGTGTATACGTCATTAGGAGAAATTAAGCCAGCTAAATAAGGTCGCTCGAGTAACGTCTCCGATTATCCATTCGAGCCTCAACTTCTTGGGTTCTCTAATTGTTGGAATTATTGCAAGTCTGCAATAGCTGGAAGTCATTTTTGATATTGCAAGTTACATGTTGAAGCTGATATTGCTGTGTGTTGCTTTTGGCAGCAACAGCTGTTGTAGTACAAATAATCCACAATATTGGTGCAATGTGTATAATGCATGCTTTTGAGTGTTTGTTGCTTCTGGCATCTGCTGCTGCTGTTGAAGTTGTTGATGTAAAAACTCCAGGATCAGGTGTTGCTGCTGCTGTAATCTAGTATCTACACAAAGAGACACAAAGCAAACAAACATAGAACTCCTACCTACAAACTCCTGTACCTGCATAAACAAATAAACAGCCACACATAAAAACTTATAGGTGTTTGTTATATGTTGCAGGCTGCTGGGATTGTTATTGGAATATATTATTGTTGGATGTTGCTTGCAAGATGAAAATGTTTCATGTGGAGGAATCTGTATCTTTGTAGCATTCTTGCTTCTCCAATCCAAGTTCCAACATGTCAAGTGTTTCACCTTGCCATTGCTGTACTAAAAACCAACAAGATTGGGTCTCTAGCCACTTTGCATGTACCTGCACAGCCAGGAACAAGAAGAGAAAGAGGTAAACACTACTTTATGCCTTATCTCTAGTTGTAGTGTGGTTATTCTAGGAGAAAACTAAATAGGGGAGATTCTTTCCTTTATAATGGTCCTAACTATAGAGCCTTCAAAGTAGTTATAACTCATCATAGAGATATCCATTTTGAAGATTAAGTTAGAACGATAAGGATGGTGAGGTCAAGGTGGTTTCTTAATCCTCTTGAGTCTTCTTCTCCTGAAGTTAGCCATTTTCAGTTTGTTTAGTGCAAAGTAAGCTCTTGCTTCTTTAGGGAGTTCTTGATTGGTGAAGTAAATTTGTGGGGCATAGCACTTGTGGCTATGCTTAGACAAAGCACCAGCTGTAAAATTGGCCTCTTTATAGATGTGGTTGCATTGGAAAGCTTGGAATTGGTGGCTGATTTCCTGCAGCTTCTGTAATTGCTCCTTGACAGACCATGGAGGTTTAGCAAGTTGCTTTGTCCATCTAATAAGTAGCTCTGAGTCAGCTTCTAGGATGACATCTGTATATCCCAAATGAAGGTACCAAGATAAGCCAAAGATGGTTGTCAGCACCTTAGAGTGGTTTTTTGTGCCTTCTTCAAAGGGAACTGAAAAAGCAAAGAGAAGATTACCTTGAGAGTTCCTTACCAGTCCTCCCCCCTATTTTTCCAAGATTATGGAGTGCACTACCATCAGTGTTCAGCTTCACCATGTGAGCTGAAGGTTTCTTCCAGTAGACAATGTTAACCTTGAGCTCATGAGTGCATTTGTCTACAAGAAGGACCAGTTCCTTCCAGCTAGTAGGCCAACTGATGTAAGGGTAAGTAATTCTCAGTAAGTTGGAGGTGTCTTTTGAGACTGAGTATATCACTCTAGCCAAGTTAGATTGTTTGCCTCCATATTTGACAGAACATCTATTCTTCCAAAGGTTCCAACATATGAATATGGGGAACATATGAAAATGTTCCAACTACTCATGATCATATTTTGAATCATAATTCATGCAATAGGAATAGAGATCATAAAACTCATAACATACCATACTTTAATTTGATAGAAAACCTTGAGAAATTGATTGAGATTTATGGATGAAAGAATCCATGAATCAATACCCACATATCTTAAGTGAAAATGCCAAATAATTTGAAAGAACTTGAGAGTTTTGATGGAGAGCTTGAGTGAATTTACTGGAAGTCTTCAATGGAGTCCTTGAGAGTCTTTTGTAGATAGAGAAATATTTGAGTAGGTGAATTGTAGGAGAATGAATAGAATTAGAGGTTTAGGTCAATTTATAGAGTTGCATTAGGTCCTAAAAATGCCTAGGTTCATTGGCTAATAATTAGGAAAAAGTCTAAAATGCCCTTTTTAAAAATCCAACTTAGCTAGAAAATTCTTGCCATGTACGCGACGCGAACCTATTGTGGACCTTTCTGTTTTGTGTAGTTTCTTCAAAAATCTATCTTCCGATATACGGGTCCTAAAAATCCACCGAGACATTTTTCCCACAAATTTTGACCCTATGATTGATATTTTGAACTCAAATTTTCCAAAAAGATTAAGGATAATGCATTACATGAGAGGCCTATTTCCAAGGCATTTCTTAATGCACTTGTGCATTTTGAGAAACATTACAATATCTCCCCCTTGGAAACATTCCTCCTCGAATGAGATTCAATTAATATAGGAAAGATATGGAAAAAGCATTTAGAAACCCAACATTTTCATGAGGACACTTTGAAAAAAATGCATATAACATGTAAACTTCATACTTAACATAAGACATAGTCTTTGAGAGAAATCATTTTCATGAATCATGCATTCATGTGAATGACATATGGACCTGAAGCGTATAAGTTTAATTGATTTGATCATGAGCAACTTAGTGCCTTTAGGCTTGAGTGAAAGGAAAGATATAAGGATATCGATTCATCATATCTGATTCTGCTTCCCACGTAGCACTCTCTGCTTGTTGATTCCTCCATAACACTTTGACAGATGCAACATCTTTATTTCTCAGCCTCTTCACTTACCAGTCTAAAATATCAATCAGAACCTCCTTATAAGTCAAATTCTCTTTAATACTCACGTTCTCCATTGGCATAATAGAATTTGAATCACCCACAAACTTCCTCAATATCGACACATGAAATACTAGATGAACCAAAGCCAACTCAAGTGGCAAGTCTAACTCATATGCTACCTTGACAATGCGCTTCAATATCCTATAAGGTCGTATATATCTAGGGCTCAACTTTCCTTTCTTACCAAACCGCATTACCCCTTTTATAGGTGAAATCTTTAAATACACCATATCATCAACATCAAATTCAAGCTCTTTCCTCCTAGTGTTCGAATAGGACTTTTGTCGACTTTGAGCCATTTCAATCTTTCTCTTATGAGCCTTACTTTCTCCATTGCATCAATTACCAAATCTGGACCAATCAACACTATCTCAATAACTTCAAACCATCCCACCAGAGACCTACATCGTTTCCCGTACAAGGCTTCAAAAGGAACCATTTGGATGCTAGAGTGATAACTATTATTGTAGGCGAACTCAATCAATGGCAAAGCGGTAACACATATGCCTTTAACATATTCTCCAAGGTTTGAATCACACATGTCCTCAATATATCCTCCAAGGTTTGAATCACACATGTCCTTAACATATCCTCCAAGGTTTGAATTGTTCTCTCGGCTTGTCCATCGGTTTGAGAATGAAAAGCGATACTTAGGTTGACTGTAGTGCCAAGACCTTTCTGAAGATACTTCCAAAATCTCTTTTTCCCTGTGAGTTTTGGTGTTCTTGAGCTAAGTTATTAATGTTGATACATGGTTGTAGTGTAGCTGTTTTGTTGGGTGATTTGTGTTCTTTTTTGGAACAAAAGCTTGTGGTGGCATTTAGGGCCTATTTTCGAAGTCAATTCCATGAGTTACAAAGTGGGTTCCATAATTACTGATTTTTGACTCCAAAATTGGTGCATCTCCGAATTTGATAATTTTAGTATCAAAACAATTATATTGATGAGGTGATTAACATTTTGGTAGTGTGACGGCGATTGGAGGTGATTCATAGGTCGAGAACTTCATCTTGGTGGATTCGGAGTGTGCTTGTTCGGCTTTGAGGTAGGCAGTGGTCTATTTGTTCTTAGATTATGCTTCACAAGATAATTTTTAGCATATATTTCATGTAAGTAGGATTTTATATGGCGGGTTTAGGATTTCCCTCCCTTACCCTTATTTCTTGATTCCAGTTTGAGCTTTAGGCTAGTTTAGTATTATGAGATCCTTAGATTCAGTTGGTAATCGTTTACTTATGCCTTCGTCTACTGTTGCTAATTTCTTTTGTAGTAGTTGATTGTTTCTTTATAGTAGTCGGTGTGATTAGTATCTTAGAATGAATGTGGTTGATTCTTAGTTATTATTGCTGTTTCTTGTGAGTACTTTTTGGGTTTGGTACCTTCGCTAGCGCACTGTGAAGTTATGTTGGGACTTGTGAGGTTAGACCCTGCTTAGACCTATGATTGTGATGAGATCCATGCCTTATGATTATACCTTGGATCCTTCGATGTATATGGTTTCTATAGGATGAATTTAGCGATGGTTTGATCCTTGAATGTTACCTTTAGGTAGTTGTTGAGGTTTTTAAGTTACTCCTTTGTTTGTTGAATCTTTGCGACTCCTTTTATTATCTGAGTTGAGATATTCCATGTTATGATGTTGTTGTTGAGGTGGTTGGAGTATTATGGGATGAAGGCCTTTATTAAGGATTAGCTGGATTCAAGGTTAGTTTTTGCATTTTGGGAGTGAGATACGTGTTGTGTATATAGTGTTGTTATCTATTTGAGTTGTTTGGATGCTGGTGATGTCATGTATTTCATTGGTTGCTCACATACACATGTTTTTTTATACTTTCCCGGGCATGCATTAGTTTTACCATCATTTTTTAAGGAAATAGGGTTGTTGCCCTTTTTACTAAGAAACTTATCTTTTAACGGGAGTCGTACCACCTGGATATTTTGATAAATAGATTTTAGATATTTACGAGGCGTCAAGGATGTACTTCCTTTCTACTTGAAATATTAGAGGCATTTGGGATGTGCTCACTTTTTACTTGATCGGTAGGGTTTGTAGGCCATTGTGATAATTCTCTTGAATATATTGATGGTCTCCAGTCACACTGACGGAGTGGAAAGTACCGGATAAGGACCAGGTAGGTATATATGCATACTTCTGAGTCCCTAATGGATTCCTCTCTCCATGTGAACTATTAAAACTAGAAGAGAGAGGTGTGCATGGGTCCTACCTCACTGGCCGGGACTGAGGGGTATATATATATATATAAATATCTTGGTACTATGGCACTACTGATTTTATTGCACTACTTTCATTCATATGCATTGCCTGTCACCAGTATTATTGAATGTGGACTTGTTTGTCTTATGGAGGTCGTACATGTTTTAGTTTGTGATCGTGTACCTGCCGGGCATTTGTGGCTCGGTAAGGTTTTGGTTTACTATTTGTATACTTGTGGCAGTACGAAGGGTGGTTCTTTTGTTTGAACATAAGTACTGCCCTTATTCTCTCCTCTCTGACTCTTTTATGTAGGATTGTTCAAGAGTAGCTTTCTTAGCTTCTATGTGCTACTTGTAGTTGTTTCTATTGATATGCCTTTTATTAGCAGTCCCCCTTAGTAGAGTTTTTTCGTGTATTGGTTGATGGGCTAGCACATCCAGGTTTCGTCCTTTACTTTTTTTTCCTACTTTCGTTACTTTCTTTTGGTGCTTCCAGATTGTTGCTTATTATGAGCTTCTTGTTGTTTCGTTATTACTTGAGATATATGATCCTTTCTTATATGCCTATTATGCTTATTTTATCTTTGAAGCTCAGTCGACCTATGCCTACTAGGTACTACTAGTTGATACTCATACTATACTTCTACACCCTGAAGGTCATAGTACGGGTTCTCAATGCTGATTTGGATCTTGTGCGGAGCAAATCTTGGGATTTGGAGACTGAGGAGAGCTCCTAGCGTTTGGAGTTTCCTATCTCGCTTAGCATTGGATATGACTAGTCTTTATTTTATTTTTTGAGATAGTCTGTACTTATATCTTTTTTTTGTATAAGCTTGTACTCTGGTTTTGACTAGAAGCTAGAACTACCGACCGATACCAGGTCTTGGGGTTTTATATTTGTATTTAGTTGGTTCTCTCTCCTTCTCATACTTGCTATTATTATTGTCATCTTCCAAATTCTTTACTTCTATGTGATAGCCCATTGTCTCAGGATTCGGCTTACAGGTTAGGCTTACCTACTAGTGGAATATAGTAGGTGCGATCATGTATTGAAAAATTAGGTCGTGACAATTAACTACAAATTCTAATTTGTCGATACTTCAAAAACTTATTTTTTGTGAAGAAATTTTTCATGTCCCAAATTGTAACTAATTTTAAGACAAATTGGATACAATATTATCGAGAAATTAATGTGTCACCGATAATTTAAAATTCGTCACTAATGGTACTTAATAAATGGCGCCAAATTATTTTTTGGTTGGAAACTTTCATGAAAAAACTTTGCTACGTTATTATATATTTTGTCACTAAAAGTATGTTGCAAATGCATTTAAATTCAAAATATTTTTTTATCACAAAATATGAATAATTAGTGAAATTTTTTGTGTCATACCTAAATATGCATGGCTAAATATCATATTTTATTTGTTGTGGTGAGGCATGGAATATCCTTTGATTTTGTCGATCACTGAGCTCTCATGACGAGATACAACAGCCCCACGTTCCATGTCTTTCTGTGTACTAAGATTAGCATGACCAGGACTACATTAATACCTTGTGGGTGTCGTGTTTATATAGATTTTGATGATACAGTTTGTTGTTGTGTATCTATAATGATTACCAAACTGATGCTTTGATTTCTTTTGAAGGTAATAGAAGATGACATCAATGTGCTGCATAATGTATCAAATTGTTAAATAGATATATTAGTTAAAAAAATATGATGCATAATCAGTAAAACATGGCACATTTTAATGTATCTATTCTATGCACATTATACATGACTATTAATATATCTGATACATTGAATAGATAAATACCTATGTATCAAATACATAGAGATTATATATAAATCACTTACCTCATTAATTCAGCATACGTTTAGCTGAGATATCAAATAATAATCAATCTTTATCTTGTGGAAATACAACAACAAAATCCAATTTGTCAAAATTGAGTGAAGAGAATTTAGCTCAATAATGTTTCTCTTTTGATTTCCTGTAAGAATGTTGCTAGTAAATTTATTGTAAGTTTAGAATAAAGAATTACTGTTAGAAAAATATTAATAAAAAACTTACTTGTTGGCATGTGATCTTAAAAGTCCTTTATCTATTCATATGCAGAATAAAGAATTACTGTTAGAAAAATATTAATAAAAAACTTACTTGTTGGCATGTGATCTTAAAAGTCCTTTATCTATTCATATGCAGTAGTTCGTGATTATATCAGAAGGACGTTCGTAATAGATGCCAACACCTTCAAAAGAGTAATTTAGATGGAAATCAGATGACATTTTATCCTTGCCTTTTCAGTTGAACCAAATTTGGTTAAGTATAGTGACTGAAGAATCTTTGAAGGTATCCTACTGTGTGGAGAGGAGTCTTTGTATCGTCATGTAATATAATTTATTTGCATGAAAGAGTGGTAGGTAACTGACTATCGTGGAGAAGACACTTAACCTCAACTACTTCTTGATGAGTAACAACTTTCAATGGTTGAGCAGCTATAGGAGCGTGAAGGTCTGATAGAAGTGCATCTACCTAATCTTGAGTTTCAACCAAAATTGCAGTTGATGTGGTGGAATCGTATATGATAAGAATAAAGAAAAATATAACGATTATAGTATATTTTGTATTTTTATAAATGTAATGACCTCCAAAGTCATTTTTGTGCTTTTGCGTGTTTTTACCATTTTATCCATTTTTGTAGCTTCTTTATAGCTCTTATATTTTCGAGATGGGTAGCACACTCCCAAAGTGTTCGATTGAATTTTTAGGAGGTTTGGCCATTCTTGACGCATAAGGATTGAAAGATTTGACTTGCATCAGCCTTCGTAGATTCTGATGTCGAATGATGATCCTATCAATTACATCAGCTCCGGAAGGGTCATTGTTTCTAGAAGGAAGGTTGATTTGGGTCTTGGAGCCGTCGTTTTATGTTTCTGCGATTAGACTTTTTATTTTTAAAGTTTTGGCCAAATTTGACTTCAGTCAAAATTTTTAGTAAAAGCTCTCAAATGAAAATTCCATTATCTCGCTTAGCTCCGAAATGCCAGGTTTCATTTAGAATGACCTTTGGTTTGGTTCCCAAGGTGCTCAAAATGGTTTTAGGACCATTTCCCTATTTTGGATCCTTTATAACTTGAAATGATGACTCCGGTCATAACTTATGGTAAACAACCTCAAAATGGAATTCTGATGGTTTCATCAGCTCCGAGATTGCCAAATTAGGCTCGAGAATGCCCGATATAAATATCGAGGAAATTGATACGAGTTTGGGTCCATTTGGAGCTTTTGACTTATAAAGTTAGCCTATGATCGACTTTGATCAAAATTCTTGGAAATCGTACCTGGATGGAAATTTAGACAGGGCGATTAGTTTTAGAATGTCGAGTTTGGTCTAGAATGACCCTTTGTTTGCTTCCCGAGGCTTTCGATCTAGTTCCATGACCCGTTGTAGAAAATTGCACTTGAGTGCGTGACCCATATTTTGGTAAAATGACCTCGTATTGAAATTTTAAATGAGTCATTGAGTCTGAAACATCGAATTTTGTAGGGTAGCATATATCATTTGTGCGCACAAGATTTCAAACGAATCCCAAATACCCTATCAGAGATTTGGGAATGCTAAGATCTTTATGCACCTGCAAGAAGTTGGTGCCATTACTAAAGTGACTTCTGGCCACTAAAGGGAGTGCCGCTAAAGCGGCCAGGAGGTCGCTAAAGCAACCAGGCACCCAGGGCCAGGGGGTCGCTAAAGCTACTCTCCATCACTTAAGTGACTGGTCACTTAAGTGGCCTGGCATCACTAATGCTATGCCCACCTCTTTGAGGTGATCTCATAAGCGAACACCGGGGGTTCACTTATGCGACATTAGAGGCTTATTTTTTGTCCGTTTTTAAAATTTGAGCCCTAACTATCAAAACTCAATTTTTTTTCTCTATACTTGGGCAATTTGGGCGATTCAAAAGGCTAAGTTGCGTGGATATTTGAGGGGAATCCATTGGTGCGTTCATAATTAGGCACAAAGGATTCCTTTGAGGTAAATTTCCCTTTTTCCTTGCAATTTGTTGTGGTTCTTGTACTAGGTTGAAGACCTTGGTGTTTGTTGATATAGTAGTTATTTTTTTGTATGATTTGTTCTTCCTTTTGGGGAACAAGCTAGGATTAGCATATAAAGCTTGTTCTTGGAGTAAATTCCGTAAGTTATAGAGAGAGAGACCACAATTCTCAATTTTTACTTCAAAAATTGACCCGACTTTGCATTCGATAATTTTAATGTCATAATGACCATTTTAACATTTTTATTCCATTGTTAATAGAGTGTCATCGATCGGAGGTGGCCCGGAAGGGAAAACCTCAAGTTTAGCTATTCGTATGCGGTTTAGGCATTGAGGTAGGTTATGGCTTCCTCTTGATAGACTTGGCTTGATTGAAATTGATATATTTTGGGTGGTAACGATTGATTAGGTTTGTGATCTAGGTATTGATAACTTATTTAGCATTTTGTAGTCGATAATCATCGTTAATATCTAGTTTGGGATATTTGCCATTGGAGCCTTAATGTAGGTGCTAGCTTGGTTTTTTAACACCGCTTAGAATCCTTAGAACTTGCTCCTAGGTGATTTTAACTTAGGATGCCGCATGTTTGATTTGTTTGGTTTCGGTTAGCAATTCATGGTGATTTTTGGCTTATGCTTGTACTGTGGTTTCTGGTGATAGTGAAAAGTTGGGCCCGAGGCCGTGCTTTCGGTACTCCAGAGTCTCAGGTGAGTGATATATAATTTTAGACATGCTATTCATCTTATTTACCTCGTCGGTGTTAAAAATACATTTTAAAAGAAAGAGTAAAAGATGAGAATAGGACTTTTGGTTGATTCATAAATATGAGAGATTTAAGGAATTATGATGAAATCTTACTTATGGGAAATCACGATATTGATGAGCTCGACGTATGATTTCGGCCGACCCTTTTATTAACTTTGCTCTACACTTTATTGCATTTGATAAGCTCGAGGTGTGAATTCGAAGTGGCCTGTTAATACATATTGTGGGTTATTATTTCAATATTGATGACCTCATGATATGATTCAAGGCGACCCTTTTATTGATGAGCTCGAGGGTTATTTCAGATGCTTCATGATACTATTGGAAGATATTGATCCTTAATTGTGAGTTTAAATTTGTGCATTCTTCCCGTATTTTGGAGTTGCGATTATTGATATGGTTACATAAATTGTTGGATTTACTTGATTATTGTATGATCTTCCCACATCCCTTCCCCGAGATCATAGTTTTATGCTTCTCCTCTGTTATTATTAGTATTATCGTGCTGCTTATTATATATTTATTCTTTCTGAGCTTGGTCGTCCTATGATGCCTACTGAATACCCCTTATTTTGGTACTCACACTGCACTTCTGCATCTTTTTGATGTAGCTCCCAGTTTGAACCATCCCTAGCGCGTTTCTAATCATCCATGGCGGTGCCAAATATTGATTGTGGTGAGCTTCCGGCGTTTAGAGACTTGCTACTTTCCTTCTTTTGTACTGGCTATTATTTTGTATTTTGGGATAGTCAGTTTTGTATTGTATATACACATTGTCAGCTTTTGTACTAAGTAGCTCCTACATTGGTTACACCAGGTCCGAAGTTTGTTCTAGCATCAGTCTGCCATTTTTGGTCACTTTCTGGCCTTTTTTTATATTTTGTATCATATTTACATATCTATACCTTGTCCAGATTCCCTTTTGATATATTCTTCTTACTTTCGCATTCTTATGTTATTAATCATTTATTTAAATTGAGATTTGACTTCCGTATTAGTTGGGTTTGGCTTTTCTACTCGAGGATTATAGTAGGCGCCGTCATGGCCCAAATTTGGGTCGTGAAAATAAATTATTTCAAATAAAAATTATGGTATAGTTAATAAATCAAAGTGAAAGTGTGAAAGTTTACTGATGTATCATGCTTTGTTGGATCTGTATCCACATGTCCAATGTTATTTTAAATTGTGTTAGTTATACCTAGATCCATGATTACATCTTCTATTACATTTGGTAATTCATCTAATGTGTCACCCTAAATAATATGTATCATGTCAGTCTTATACATATTAATAAAATGTAACACAAAATAACAATCTGATACATTACCTTTAATCTACTCGAAACACCACCTTCCTCAACAACTTCATTACCATTGGTTATTTTTGGTTGTGGAAAATTGGATCTTTCATCAGCCTATAAGTATCAAAATAACAATAAGTTCAATATTGAAATTGAAAATGTATTAACATTATGTATCTGATATATCATATCCTCATTGAAATTATTAATGTATTATGATACAAATCATTTTATTGGGATGTAAATAATGCATCTACCTCACTATATTCCTGAACATATGATCCTCCTTATTTCGAGAGTAAATCAAGATGTCCTCAATAAACACCACTAAAAACATATTCAAGTATGGCTTGAAAATGCGATTCATCAAATCCATAAAGATAGTGGGAGCATTAGTCAATCCAAACGACATAAATGCAAATTCAAAGTGATCATACCTTGTTCAAAACGTCGTCTTGGGAATATTACACTCCCTTATGCTTAGTTGATGGTAACTGGAATGGAGATCAATCTTTTAGAGGTAACTTGCTCCTTGTAATTGGTTAAACAAGTCGTCTATCCTCGAAATTGGATACTTGTTCTTTACAATCACCTTATTCAGTTGTCGGTAATACACATTCGGAGCGACCCATCTTTCTTCCTAACAAACAACATGGGAGCACCCCATAGTGAAATCCTTGTCCTTATAAAACTCTTATCCAACAAATCCTTCAATTGCTCTTTTGTTAATTCCTTAAGTTCTACCGTAGCCTATGGTAAGGAGGAATACATATAGGTTGGCTTTTGGGAAGGAGATCTATGCCAAATTTAATTTCCCTTTCGGGAGGAATACCGGGCAAGTCATCGGGAAATAATCGGAAAATTCATTAACTATAGGGACCGACTCAAGAGTAGAAGTATCAGAATCAACATTCCTAACTTCTACAATATGATAATGCACCCTTTGGAAATCTTTTTCCGGGCCTTAATACATGAGATGAATCGACCCTTAACCACCGAATCATTACCCTTCCAATCAAGAATAGTCTCATTAGGAAATTGAAATTCGACCCTACGGGTTCTACAATCCATAGATGCCTAAGCGGCATGTAGCCAATCCATATCAAGAATGATGTCCAAATTGCTCATCTCAAGTTCCACAGGATCATATGTTATAACTTTGTGCAAGACCGAATTGGGATAATTTCTATAACTCTCTTGGCTAACACTGAATCACCAATGGGAGTATAAATAGAAAAAGGTTCTAATAACACTTCAGGGCACACATCAAATATCATAGCAAGGAAAGGAGTAACAAAAGATAAGTTGGCACCCGGATCAATTATTGCATAAACATCAAAGTTAAAGACCGTAACAAATCTGTGTCCACATCAGGAGTCTCATCCACATCTTGCCTAACATGAAGAGTGTAGAGTCGATTGTTGAGTTGGCCACCCTTAGGTTAAGCTTGGGTGCCTTATTGCACTTGGCCTCCTTGAGGACGACCTTCTCTACCATTGTTGGCAACATGAGGGCACTCGAATTGCTTATGTCCCATCTTTCCACATCCATAACAAGCATCCATTCCCATCAAGAATTTCAATCCATGATTCTTTTCACACATTGCACACTTAGGAAAAAAGAAGGGCTACTAGCATTCACACCTTCTCCTCCTTGAACTTTACAGTATGGAAACCTATCCTTAGCAAACTTTGGAGAACCCACCTTCATACTAGGCCCTCTTAGAATCCCTCATTCTCATCTCCTTGAGCTTTTCTCCTTTAATTTGTTCGGCGAAAGTCATGAGCCGAGATATGTCCATCTCCTTAACAAGCATAGCGGTACAATATTCCTGAGAAACCAAGTCGGATACCCCCTATATTCAATTGACTCATTCGGGCATGTGGATTGGCAATCTATGAAGGAGCATACTTGGATAGTTTAGTAAACTTGAGGGCATAGTCCTTCATTTCCATGTTGAAGTCCAACCCTTTAGCTTCCCTTAGCTCAAGAGGGAAAAAGTAATCAAAGAAAGGAAATTTCAAAGCCTCCCATTCAATAGGACCTTCTTCTACTCTCTCCAACTTCCATTGAGTGTACCAAACTTGAGAAACACCCTTGAGTTGGTAAGTTTCCAACTTTGCTTTTTCCTCCGATGTTACACCCATGATACTCTCTATTTTTTAGACCTCATCAATGAACTCTTAGGGGTCCTCATCGACTTTTAAACCATGGAACTCGGGAGGGTTCATTCTTGCAAAGTCCCTCACTCTAGAAGATGGAGAAGGAACATTAGAAGGAGCTGCAACCCCTTGGTTGGCCACTACTTGGGCTATCATGGTAAAAGCGGTCCGAAACTTTGCATTAGTCACTTCGTCTAGTAAAGGACCATTGCCTTGAGGAGCTGGATGAGCTTGGTCTTTGTTAGCATTGATCCCTCTTGGCAAAGGTGGTCTTCTTGGAGGATTTTTTTTGAAAATCGCAATGGACAAATGTTAGGAAAAAGTAAGTCTTATAACACACTCTATCACACGAACATAGGTCATGAAAGAAGTGAGAATTCCTAAAATGTCTTATGGCCTCCTATTCATAGATTTGGATAGCCAAACATCCATGAATAAGACTATACGCAGTAATTTCTCAAAAAACAAAACCCATGAACCAAACCCACAATTTAGCCTCAAGAATCATTGAAAATGGAGCTAAGATGACCAAGAAACAATACTCAAAAATCTATTAAAATTCCAACTCGAAAATGATAAAGGCATTAGCTTAAATATCAAATTTACCTCCAACAAAACTTCTAATGCACTCTCTGAGCTCACCAACGCATTCCCCTCGTAATTCTCTTTAAGTTAGACCTTGAATCACCATAATCGAGTTTATACAGCCCAAGAAATTAATTCTCAAAGTTCTTCAAAAATTCACTCCGAAAATGAACAATGCAGCAACTAGAATCAAGATTTTACCTCAATTGAATACCCCAAATTAGGTTTTGAGCTCCCCAATGTGTTCTCCTCAAAAAATCGCACAAGTTTGCCTTTTGAATCACCCAATTTGGAGCTCTATAGCTCAAGATACGGGGTCTTAAAGTTGGAGAAAAGACCCAAAATGGGGTTTTTTATGCTTGCACCAGCAACTGCTGCATCCTTTTTTTGGCACAGTCCAAAAAATTTCGACGGGGTACTTGGGATTCGTTTAGAACTCTGTGCGTATAAATGAGATATGCTACCCTACCAAATTTGATGTTTTGGACTCAATGGTTCATTCAAAATTCTCATACGAGGTCATTTTAATGAAAAGTGGATGACACACCTAAGTGTCATTTTAAGCCAAACTTCACAACGGGTCTCAAGACTAGATCGAGAGCCTCGAGAAGTGAACGAAGGATCATTCCAAATGAAACTGACATTCTGGAACTAACCGTACTATCAGAATTTTTATCCGAGCGCATTTTCCAAAAATATTGACCAAACTCAACCATAGGCTGACTTTCAAAGTCAAAAGCGTCAAATAGCTCCAAACTCGTATCGATTGTCTCGACACTCATGTTGATAATTCTACTAGCCTAATTTGTTCATTCTGGAGCTGATTGAACCATCAGAATTTGAATTTGAGGTTTCTTTGACCCGAAACTTGAAAAGTTCCAACTAAACCAACTTAGGCCTTCAAAATACAAAAATGGGCTCAGGGCCTCTAAAAATTCAACCAACATTTCTTCTAGACCAAAAACCATCTCCTGAATCCAACGGAGTTGTTAGAAATCCATTTTGAGCATCGAAACTCCAAAAGTTGACCAAAGTCAAACCTTGGCCTAAAATTCCTAAAATTTCCGACTCAAGACCTCAAATCTTCGTTACGACTCCAAAACCGATTTCATAAACTCTGCCAGACCAATTTCCACATCCAGAGATGTTGAAATTTATGAAATTCTATTTCGAGACCCGTAGCTCCAATTGATCTCAAGTACCATTTTTAAATATTTAAAGCTTATGAAAACTCAAAATTTCCAAAGACTCAACTTTTCATAGGATTTTCTAAAACCAACATCCGGTACTAATCAGAAATCACTCGGGGCAACTAAGGGAGGGGTAAAATAATTATTCTATGAAAAATTCTAAAAATGACCTTGAGGGTCATTTCACTTTAACTATTACTATTGAAATCAGTTTATATATCAATTTTCATATATTGAATAATAATATTTTTTAATAACTCAATGCATGTAAATTTTATGGAATGTCAATTCTAACAATGATGAAGATAATGGAGAAGAATTTGGAAATAATAAGGTTATGGAGAAAATATTGAGATAATAATGTGAGAGAGAAAGATTACAGCTGATTGATACCTTATGGGGAGATATGTGAAGGGTGTAATCAAAACCCTAAATTGTAGTAATAGATTTGAAAAAATAACTCATGCCCCCTATCTTTTTTCTTACATTACATCATCCTCCGTAAGATAAAAGAACCTAACTCCCGGGCCTGTGCAGACTCTTGGTGAGGCTGTTCCAAGTGTGTAGGCCCCCTCTAATCGACCTGCACACATAAAGAATTCTCGGCGTCGAGACGTATCTGTCCATCTTTCTGATGGTGAAGGAAGAAATTATGACTAAAATTGTGATAATGAAGAGAGTAGTTTTCAATGTAATTACATCAAGTGGTAAGCTATTGAAAAGTCACTTGGAAATTTTAAGACAAAGTTAATAATAAATATTGTAATAAAAAAATTGAATTGAAAGACTAATAATATTTGAATTTGAAAATACATTAAATTTTTGAAAAGAAAGAAAAAATAATTAGTTTTAAAATAAAAATACACAATAGAAGAGTTCTAAATGAACTCTTACTTTTAGAATTTTTACTATTTCATAAATTTTCTTTTTCAAATATTATAAATATATTTAATTTGAATATTACATATATTTAAATTTAAATTTTGGAGTATGAATAATTTCAAAAAATACAATTCAATTAGAAAATTAAAGATACGATTTATGCTCAATAATAACTTACAAAAATACATATTTATAAAAATCCATGACAGGCTATTTCATAAACTTATCCTTTAACGGGGTGGTTCTTAGGAACTTTTCACGAAGTTAATTCTGGAATTATCGGAGTGGGTCCCACATTCCCGTTTTTGACTCTGAAATTGATTTGTCTCTGAATTTTATAATTTTGGTGTTGAAACGATCGGTTGATGTTATGATTCTATTTTTGATAACGTGGCAGTATTCTGAGGCTGCACGAAAGAAAAAAGCTCTGAGTTTTTAAGTTGGAGCGCACGTGGTTGGCCTACAGGTAGGCTACAACTTCCCTTTCCTTAGACTGAGCATGACTTAGCTTTGGTATGTTGATTTGTGTGAAATGGAAGGCAATTGGTGGTCTAGCATGCTAAATTCCTAGAAACCATGACTTAGGCTCTATTTTTGGGCATTTTGGGTTATTGAAGCATGCCTATTGTTATTGTTGATCATCCAAACCCTGTGGTGTGTTTTGTATGATTGGTTTATATCATTGGAAACATGTTTGGCCTTAGTTTAGGCTTAGACTAGTGATTGCCATAGACTTGCATACTTTTGGAGCCATTAGGCCTTGAAACCCTTCCGACGTTACTTCAGACAACTTAACTCCCTGTAGACTGATATAGAATATTTGAGTCTGATAGTATGAGCCTTAGCTAGGCATTAATACCGCTCTTGGAACCGCATATCCATAATTTCCTAGTTTCGTTGGTCCCCTATCACTCGATTCTTGGTTTTGGTAGCTTACTTGTCGATTTCGGTTGGATGTGGTTCGGGTTGGAGTGATTTATTAATGACACTCAGATTGGGGGTACTCACTGTGATGCTCAGTTGGCTGTTGATCCTAATTTTGACTAATTCACCTCTATTCGTTCAAGTTCCCAATTTACTTCATCGGGTGAGGTTCAAGTCTTTGCCTGGGTATTATAGCCTCGGTTCAAGTTCCTGGCTTTTTGCAGCCGTGGTTCAAGTCCATATATACCTTCACCTCAGTTCAAGTCCTTGTTCATAATTATATGTTGTTCAAGCCCACGATAACCCTTATCCTTGGTTCAAGTCCCTAGTTAATCCAAATCTCAGTTTAAGTCCTTGATCATTTCATTTCCATATGGTTCAAGTCCTTAACTCTTTTCAGATTTGGTTAAAGCTTCTATCTCACGAATTGGTTAAGTTCAAGTCCGCGGAAAGTGGTTGTATTGTTGGAACTTCATTAGATTATCATTTCACTTCAACTCATCTTTGCTCCTGTCGGGCTTATAGGAGTCTATTCAAGTTTTTACTTTTAACTTTTGCACGAGCATACCCGTCAGGTTTATGGGAGCCCGACGGATTTAGTTAGCTACTCTCCTTCTCTTTATGTTTGAGTACTCTCGTGTATATACCTATTTGATTTTCGTATTCTTGTCTTCGGCAGTGTTTTAGATTCTCGCATTTCATATTACTTTTGCTTTTCTAGCTCCGCCGGCCTATGATGCCTACTGGGTACCTGTTGTTTTGGTACTCATACTACACTTTGCATCTATTTTCGTAATACAAGTCTGAGAACCACCTATAGCGTTGATCTCGAGCTAGCTCTAGTCTTGTTTGGAGGCAATGGTGAGCACACAACGTCCTAAATTTACTCGTCTCCTTATATATATATATTGACTTGTCTTTTACTTTTTGAGACAATCTTGTTTCTGTGGTCCACTTTTCGGACTTTTACTTATTTTGTTAGTATCTCTGTACATGTGACTTCTAGGTTTTGGGAGGGATCTTTTATTGACATATAGTTTTGGTTTGCTTACTCCCTTTCATACATGATTCCTATTTTTATATTACTATTTTTAGATGAATGTTGCTCTTCTACCCTTATATTCCATTAGTCGTAGTTTTGGGATATGGGTTGACTTGCCTACTAGCGAGTTATTGTAGGCGTCATCATACCTCGAGGATTTAGGTCGTGACAAGGCTTGAAATCAAGTAAGTCATATTTTTTATTCTAATTTTGTTCGTTAGTTTTTTTTCTAACATTAAATACATTTGATTACATAAAGTCATTAATGAAAAAATAAAATAACTTTTTATTGAGAATTTTAGTCAAACATTTAACTTTTTAAATACTAACTTTTGTTATCATTTTTATACTATTTTATTAAAATAAGTGTTGATACTATTTTATGCTTTTTATTTTTTTATTTTTATTTTTGTGATGATTTTTTTAGTAATCCGATGTTATGAGAAGACAAAACGATTGAGCAACCGATAACTCAATAACTTTTATTTTGATAAAAAATATATTTTCTTATTTATCATATATTGAACTATTTAAAGTGTTTTGCTTAAAGTCTTTCACCTAATTGATTTCCTTGCTACTTTATTGATAAGCACAAAATTTTGTATAGTGCATTCCGAAGAATATGTTACATATGTAAGTAGTACTATGTCTTTGAATTAGAATTAATGTATGTTTGTTTGAAAATAATAGATCATTGTTTAGTATTTGACATACAAAGTATTGACATATCATCTATTGACTTGTTTAAGGTGTTCTATTCATAATTATTTACGTACATAATTGAATTTGGATGATATATATTGTGTTGTTTACTATTTGAATTCTTCCTCATTTTTTTGTGTTTCATTTCCAATTGAACTTTGAATTACCAAATTTAATTTTTAATAGACCAAATTCTATCACATGATGATTAATATGTTGCTATTTTTTTTAATTGGGATGAATGAGTGGTTTAAATTTTACTTCATTTTAACAAGGAAAGTATCGATTTATTCATTTAAGTACCAATCATAATTTGTATTTTTGTGTGTGTATTTATTTGCATTGCGGTATCACAAGAAGACATTATATTATACTGAAAACAACAAAATACACCAAAAGCAAGAAAAAGTACATAAGGTACTTGAATTGAAAGTTCTTTGGCATATAAATTATTTACATATTAAGATAAATTTATTATTTGTTAATAAATTATAGTTTCATCGATTTCAGGAAAAAAAGTTTCATCGAATTTAAGAAAACAGTTTCAAAAACTAAACTGTTGATACAATGTCAACCTAAATAAACAAAATTTATATGTATAGATAACTAAATTTGAATTGAGATAGAATTTTATTTGATAAGAATTATTAATTGGAATGGAGACTCTTATTGAAAACTAGAAAGTCCTGTTACGACTATGAACATTCACTTTTAAAGATGTTATTTATTAAATTTACTCTTAACCAAATACCACATTTGAAAGATAAATGCGAAGTCTTTGAAAAAATGAATACAACATTTGTGTAGACTCCTTTTCATTCTTTTCTTTTGGCCGTAATATAAATAATTTCTAAATTATTATTATCTTTTGTAAATTTATATTTATTCAATCAATATAATTTAGTATATTTAATTTAAATATTAAATATAGGACAAACATATATTTATATATAATAATAATAATAAAGGAGAGTAGTTTGTAATGTGGTTAATAATATTTTATTTTTTCAACTAAAATATTGTTGTACTCAATTGTTTTATCTTTCTCATGTTATGTGTGTTTGGAAATTGTTTATCTCATATTTATTTAATAAATAAAATTTATTTCTCTACAAGTATAGATAAATCCATTATATATATTAAAAGAGAAAAATATAATAAAAAATGGTATCTAAATACTTTAACTGATATGAGTAGTAGTAGTATAATATTTATAATAATTACTGTTTAAAAATAATAATAATTTTATTATTTTAAAATATTTATCTTAATTCAAATATATAGATTATAAGATAAACACATTATATTTGAAAAATAAAAGCAAGGATAAAGAAGAATAACAAACTAATCTTATTTTAATAAATTATTATGCTAATATTTGTATTTAAAATGAAAAGACTAAATAAAATAATTTTTAAAGTATATGCGAGTACATTGAATGTTAAATTATAGTCTTAAAATATGGCTTAGATAATGACGTAACTTAGAGTATAACTAAACACAATGTACACAAGTTACATATTAAAATTCTTTATTCATGACTTTACTTTTTCCTTTAAAATTTCATATTGAAATTTTATGTGCATTATGAAATTTATTTTAATTCTTAATACAAGTTAATAATTTTATGAATCTGCGTAGATTTATTTTTAAAAAATAAAATGTAAGATAAAATTTTATATATATTTTTAGAAAGTGTTTAACTTAAATTTTAAGTTATAAACACTTCTAACATAGTAAATTATTTTGGAGTCATTTTCTAATTTATATTTCATTTATTTTACTATGCATAGCCAAATTATCTACTTTAATTTCTATGTTTTGATATGAGAGAAAAGAAAACTCAACTGCTTATTCCTCGAATACAAAAAAATAATTTAATTTAAAGTTAAATTAGAGAAAAATAAAGTAATTAAAATACAATGGAAAAATGTAAACAAGGGGTTGGGGGCCGGGTGGGGGTGGACTTTTTTTTGATGATATAACAATAAAAAAAAGGGGCAGCCCGGTGCACTTAAGCTCCCGCTATGCGCAGGGTCCGGGGAAGGGCCCGACCACAAGTAGAATAAAAATTTAAATTATTTTTTACAATCAAAAATCTTTATATTGTAAATAATTTAATAAGAAAAAAATATTAAACGCCAAAGTTTTATTGTTAATTACATAATTATTTTCACTCATATAGATTTTGATAAGTGGTAGGGGAAGGGAGGAGGGGGAGGTATTCACAATCTAATATCTTTAGATTTTGATAATATAATTAAAAAATATAAAAAATAAATGTCTTTACTTTTTATGATTATATGAATATTTTTTCATATAAATTGGATTAGAGGTCGGGTTATTAGAGTCATGAGATGATGGAGGGGTCGTGGGAGTGGAAGTGTGGGGAGAGTAGAATAATTTTTTTTTAAAAATAAAATAAAATTGAGGGTTGGGGGTTGGGGGTAAGGTGTAGGGTGAGTGTAGACATTTTTTTTCTGTATTTTATTGAGAAATACAATGATAGTTGGACTTCTTTTAAGGTTATATATTAACATGTTCAAACGTGATATTTTAATATGATATGATCAAAAATATTTGTTTAATATTATCCGTGCATTGTGCGGGTACGTATGCTAGTTAAATATATTATAATTTAATACAATCTGCTGAGATTTATAATTAAATATTTATTAGTATTAATTATAAAATAATACATTTAAAGTTGTAATATACATTCTTAAATTAATTTGTCGGACGATATTTTCTACCATAGAGAGGCCCAAAGAAAATCTGGAATATTTAGATGAAGCCCAAATAATTTTATAATCTTTCTTTCCTAGTTTCCTACTATTATATCCAGCAAAATAGATTCATAAGAGTGACAATTTTTTTTCCGTGAATCTAATCGAAAGCAGTATGGTTCAATGGAATTGAAGCTATGTCAATCCTCTCTTCCATTTCCCTTAAATACTCTTCATTTAGAGCTAACTCCATATACAAGCACTTCAGTTTACTTCCTAAGGTTCTCTTCAACATTTTTTCTCTTTATTTCTGAAACTTTTCTTTCTTTTTCTTTGATGTTCTTTTTTTTGAGTCAGTAAAGTGAAGATATGTTTGAGTACTGGCTAAATTCGTTGTTGCAGAGGTGTAGATATCATATTCAGGAGCTTTTCTCAAATAGTCAATACTTGAACATTTCCAAGCAATTGTTGGTTCATGTGGTGAAAGAGTGTTTCCTACACGAATTCATAGTTATGGATCTATGAATGTTTCTTAGATTTGAATATTTGATTTATTTTTTTGATGATTGGTAATAGGAGGGATGAAACTTTGGCTTCACTTTCAAAGTTATATGGGTTGCCTATTTATGATATTGGCGCTGCTAATAAGGAAATTATTGATGTTGACCTTGTCTTTGAGGGGCAACATGCCAATATCCCTTCCTATGTTACAGCTTATTTACAAACGGTACATTTGGTTTCATCTTAACAGTTAGTATACCATTCATCTAACATGCCGTTTTGTTGAATTGCGGGACCATAAAAGCTTCACCTGTGGATGCCATTCTTTTTCAAGGATCTAACAAATGAAAATATTTTGTCTGTGATCATCAAATTTGCTCTTTTGCTTTAATGTTTTCATTGCCTGTGCAGCTCGGTGCTAAATGAATTGGCTTGTGTTTTTGTATCTGTTGGTGCTCTACTTTGTTCTTGTCTAATAATGATGTTCTGTTATTGATAATGAAATTGATGTGCTTGCTTTATGAAAGTTAATATATGTGACAATAGACCACATAGACTAAATGAAAAAATGACGCAAGGAGGTCTTTCTATTCACCAAGCCAAAGTAAAAGCCTAAACACAATTATAACAAGGTCAATATGGCATATTTTCAGGAAAAGGCTGTATCTTGATTTGATGTCAGCTAAGAAGCTAATAGGATGTAGTTTCTATGATAACTATTATTATACTAAAGTTGTAAAATGGAAGACCAAGCAGAAAATTCTGTAGTCCTTTGGTGTTTGTTTATTTAATAAAATCCATAAATACTTCTGCCTCCAAAATGCTACTACAGGAAATTGTCATTTCTTTAAGGCTCTCATCAATAGGATATCTCGTCATTCTGGAAGGTCAGAATAAGGTCTGTTGGCAAAGTTCCTTTTATGTGACTTCCTGATGGATTTTATAAGATATGTTCTCATTGGTAGCTAACTGTGAAATAGGATTAAAATGTTTGTAATGAAGAATTTTCCCAGACTATCCTTCAGATTCTGTCATCTAATCTACTCTTTGAGCTATTATCTATTCTTGCCATATAAGCTTCATGCCAGAAAAAGGGAAGCCATTGATTCAGTATCCTTCAGCTGCATTGTGGTGTTTCTTTCAGCTGCAACTCTGAAGTTTGAACTCATTATGCCATGTGAATGCAACTCAAAAACCACTTTATTTTCACTTAATCTCTTCTGCCCTGCATGATCAAAATCAACTCATCAGACATTTGTTTTTTTTAATCAACTCAGCCAGACATTTTGGTAAAATAAACTTTCATCTCCACTTGGACTTTGGGATTATGTTATATTAGTGTCAGTGTTTCCTTTAGTTATGTTAAGCTCATCCAGCTAACAAGTATATTCTTAAATGACAACAACAACAACAACATACCCGGTGAAATCCCACAAGTAGGGTCTGGGGAGGGTAAGATGTACGCAGACCTTACCACTACCTCATGGAGATAGAGAGACTGTTTCCGAAAGACCCGTGGCTCAAAAGTCACAATCCCAAGTAAGAAAGAAAACAAATAATATATATAGCATAGTGGCAAAAAAACAACTATGCAAATTTTACAAGATAAGAACAATAACAAGAGCAAAGTAATGTGACAATCAAAGGCAATAACAACACAACTATAAAGGCACGCCTAGACCTACGACTCCCTTAAATCGACACACAACAAAACACAATTCTATCCCAACTAGCCTTTTATCCTAATCCGCGACCTCCACTCATTTCTATCTAAGGTCATGTCTTAGGTGATATGGAGTAACGTCATATCTTGTCTAATCACTTCTCTCCAATACTTTTTCGGTCTACCTCTACCCCTCCGCATAACCCCCAACTCCAACTGTTCGCACCTCCTAACTGGCGTCAACACCCCTTCTCTGCACATGTCCAAATCATCTCAGTCTCGCTTCTCTCATCTTGTCTGCCACAGGTGCCACTCCCACCTTCTCCCGAATAACCTCATTCCTAATCTTATCACTCCTAGTGTGTCCACACATCCATCTCAGCATCCTCATCTCCGCAACATGCATCTTCTGAACCCGAGAGTTCTTTACTGCCAGCACTCCACTCCATATAACAACGCTGGTCTAACCACCATTTTGTAGAACTTACCTTTAAGTTTAGGTGGTACTTTCTTATCACATAGGACTCCAAAGGCAAACTTCCATTTCATCCATGTTGCCCCAATGCTGTGCGTAACATCATCCAAAAGATGATGTCTAGTTATCCATTCACACCTCAGGGATGGCAGTTCCAAAAGATGTTTTGAACTTTTACAGTATCCCAGCTAGTTTGTTTAGTTATCCATTCACACCTCTTGGATTGTGTGGATTGACCTACAAGATTGGGAAACTCTTCGAGATTGATATTTCCAGATTTATGTGATATGGCAGAGAAACGAATCATTATAGTAGCTGCAGTACAAGTAAAAGTTTTTCTTATTTGCTTCTAATTGGAACAGTTTATGTTTGCCCTCTTTTAGTTTGATTTTCCATGAAACTTTAATAACCTTGACTCTTTTTGTATCCCAAGTTATCGTATTGCTTATCTGCTTCTTGTCAGAATCAACGAGAGAAGATCAGATTACCTAAAATTGATGTGTCTGAAACAAACCGACGCTTCAAATTCTGTGGCAAAGACATCAACCACAAGATGTTATATGTGCTTTCATGCCGTCATTTACCATATGTAAGAACTTCCTTGAGAGATGTTGTATCCTTGTCTTGTTAGTTACATTAATTATGTGTACTGCAAACGATTAGTATGCAGACCTTTTGGAGTGTTGATAGATATCTCAACAGACTTGTCAATGTTATTATCAGGCTAAAACCAGTGGTTATTTTCTAGTTCTGGCTCCTCTGCTAGGCTTTTGCATCAAATGCATAATGGATGCCTTTAACCATAGAGTTGCTAGAAATAAATTGCAAGATGTTCGTCAGGCATCTGGAAGCATGAGATGGAAATTAGCTCTTCGCGATTTGAGCGATCCAGATGCATTATATTCTGATTCAAGACCTGAAATTGATGTAAGTATTCAGAGCAAGTAGCTAGCAAGAATTACTATTTTGTTTGTGATCTTCCTTCAATATTCTGCTCTTGTTTATGTTTCTTTTAATTGATTCCATAATTATCTTGATGGGGCTCAAATCCGTTCTGTAATTTTCACTGTAAGGCCTGTTAGGGAAAAGATACTTTGATGACATGTTCTTGGCAATTTGCCACCAAATTCTGGGAAAACTAACAACTAGGTAATCTTTGCAAGTGCACGGAGTAGATGTTTTTCCTGTAATGTTGGTGCATTCTTGCATCACGTAAGCCTATTTTGCCTAGAGAACTTGATGATTGTCAGGGAGCGTTTGGATGAAAACTTTATCATTTGATATTCAACAACACTAGTACCTTAATTTCTCAGCCTTCCTCTGTATCATATATAGAATTTAATGTGTGTTCGTCGTACTTTCCAATTTACATGGTGTTAAGAATGCATTGAACAATATTTGATTCTTGCTTTGATTCTGTTACTGTTACATAATCTGACTGCTTAGCTAACATATTGAAATTGTTGAATAGAATGTCACCGATGATAGAGAACATCTCCAATCTGAAGAGCTTTCACGTTCTTATGCAAAACTGGACCATGATTATCAGAAGTTCTTATCGGAATGTGGGATGAGTAAATGCAGCTACTGGCGTGGTGGTTCGGATGAATAAGAATTCTGGAGTATGTCTGTTGCTTTACGAATTACAATTCTCTCCATTTATTGATCAATGTATATAAAGCAGGTTAATGGTGAATGTATATAGTACAAAGCTCAATTTGTCAAATAGCATTGCCTAGATGAAATCATGGAAATATGTTTGATTTTCCACCGATTCCTCTCATCTGAAATTAAAATATCTTGAAAAATAATACCCATCAGTAGAATTGTATGAAGCCTTACTCTTTTAGCAAAAAAATACATGGGAAAAGAACACTTATACCCCCAAAAAGTAAAATTAAAATTCCTCATTAATTTCAGACCCAATTTTTTTTAAAATTCAAGCGTTGACGCCAGTGTCGATTTTTTTTTCCCTTTCGGATACCATCACAGTATATTACAAAATATGAACATACTCTTATAGTATCAAAGAGTAATGAATGATTGCTTCTTCCTCCTTAATCTCATTAAAGTATAATATACTCTGGTGGTATCAAAGTGTAATTGAACAGTGTTTTCATTGAGGTTTGCTACAGTCTTTCGATGAGATTACTCAACATCCAAGATACCATTACGGTATACCTACATATTGTCATAATATCATTGATATATGTTCAATTTTTCAATATTTTAATTTAAAAATAATTTTAAAAGGAGACATAATTTAGATACGTTTTTTAAATTTTTTTTGCAAAAAGAGAAAAAAGTTATAAAAACATAGTTTCTACTAATTTAGAATTTAATACTCTCTCTGTCCCATTTTAGTTGTCATGATAAGGTTTTGCACAACTTTTAAGAAAACATTAATTAAAAGAGTTATTTGACTAATATACCCCTTATTAAATTTTTAATATTTATCTATTTAGGTGCCAAAGTTGGAAAATAATAATAATTAATTCTCTCTTGATTATTTAAATTGATAATTACTTTGGGACAAGTATTTTTAATAAACATGGCAACTAATATGGGACGAATGAAGTAAATAAGATTGTGACTTTCATAATTTTCTTTTAATTGTTTCTTATTTATTTCTAAAAAAAGAGTCCGATCCTATATGATATCGATAGAGTATCAATATACCGACGTAGTATCATAGATGATTAAGCTCAGTTCTATATAATACTGATATGATGTGAATATACCGACGGAGGATCACACAAAATTAATTCGTAGTTGTGATGCTAACGTCATGCGCTGTAATGACCTTCTAGGTCATTTCAGATTTAATGCATTCATTTTGTCGTTTAGAGCGTTCCTATAGTGTCCCTAAGTCATTTATGACTTGTTGGCACTGACTTTTCGGTCGCCTGATCATTTGTTTGAGTTTTAGGCCCGTTTTCCTGTTTTGAAGCTTTTGAAACTTAAAAAAATTGATTTCAGTCATAACATCAGGTAAACAACCTCAGAACGGAATTTTGACAATTCTATTAGCTTTGGAATGACCAAATTAAGACAGTAGCATGGTCGACATGAGTATCGAGGCATTCAGTGCGAGTTTGGGGACATTTGGCATTTTAGCTTTGAAATTTGGCCAAAGTTTGAGTTTGGTCAACATTCTTGGCAAACACGCTCGGGTGAAAATTTTGTCAACGCAGTTAGTTCTTGAATGTCAAGTTTGATCTAGGTCGACCTTTCGTTCGCTTCCCGAGGCTTCTACTCTGATCCCAAGGCCCATTGTGGAATTTTGCTGAAAATAACATTTGGATGTGGGATCCACTTTTTGTTAAAATGACCTCGAATAAAAATTTCAAATGCGCAATTGAGCCTGAAATGTCGAATTTGATGGGGCTGCATATCGCTTATGCGCACGGGGTTTCGAACGAATCTCGGGCACCCCGTCGAAGATTTTGACAATGCCAAAATCCCATATTACAGCAGTTGCTGGTGCAGAGGTGATTTGTTCTCCGCGTTCGTGGAGAGGAGGCTCTTTATTCTCCGTGTTCGCGGGCCACTGGCCTCGTTCGCAGAGGTTTGTTATATTCTAGGAGATATGATCGTTTGAAGTTTACCCTTATACAGACTCATTCGAAAACTTATTCGATAGAAATTCTTTGGACTTGGCTTGATGTTAGAGATCCCTTATGACCCTAAACGACATCTAATACTCTTAAAATACTTATGAATTTATCCTAACTCATGTATACAATTAGAAGTGATTCAATTCAAGTCTATATGCATATGAAGAATGGTTCGAGTCTTGGCGGAAAGAAATTTGGGGTGTTACATTATTTTCACCTTGGGATCATTCGTCCTCGAATGAAGATCAAGAAGAGATGGACTCTAGGCATGAATAACAATCGAGACTCAATCAAATCAACCAATCAATAAAGTCAAGCAATCTAGACAATAAACTATTTTGACTCAAGAATAGGCAAATCAATTCAAGTCAAGAGTAGGGACATTACCTTCAACATTCTCATCATTAGGAACGAATAGAATATCGAAACTCCATCAATTGAATCATTCAAACATCTAGATTATCAACCGTCGAACTCAAGAAGGAAGACATCAACTCGAATCAAGAATAGGAAGTTACTTTCAACATCATCGTTGATGGCATGAATAGAAGTGGATATTTGGTCTTTATGTCATCCTCATAGGACTGGTTATCCTTGATTTCATCACTTTCAATGGGAACTACCAACAAAGGATCTCCCAAGCACTCCTTTGATAATCGAGACATGAAGCACCGGACGAAAGAAGACTAACTCAGAAGGTAGCTCCAATTCATGAGTGACATCCCCAATCCTTTTCACAATTTTGTAAGGCCAATATATCGCTGTCTAGCTTCCCCTTCTTTCCAAGACTCATAACGCCCTTCACGTACATTCAATCATTCCTCCAAAATTCATCAATAGCCTATTACCATCACTCTCATAGTGACAACCACACACTCAAGCTTATCACTCTAACCACCTCAACCACATCTAAAAATTGTCACGCCTACTTTAACACTTCTACTTCCATTATTGCATGAGCTCTTACCCAGAGACATACTAACATACTCTTACCTATCTATTGCATATCACAGGGTCTCATATCGCTCCTTTTCCACACCTCTATCCTTAACTAGACAAGTACAACTCAACTATCACAATCATTCATTACACCTCATTACTCACCTTATAGATACTTCACTCTAGTTACAAGCCTCAATCAACCACCATTCTCACTATTTGAGTTCTACTCCTCTAACTCCCTCTTTCTAACTCTAGGATCATTGTACGAATCATAGATCACCATGCCTCAAATCACATTTCATCGGATGGTGACATTTATCATGTAGATACACAACTTCCCTCTCAAAGATAACATTTGAATCAAGATTTAGAGATGAGATTCTGGGATACATCTTGTTCTGGCTCAATGCACGATCCGTATGAATAAGAGTGCATTCTTTCAAATCAATAGACTTAAGCACATTAATCGGCTCTTCTCAAGACTTGTGAATTCTCTTTACATTCTCAAGACTTTATCTGAAAGTAACTCATCAATAAGGATATGAGCTTTACTGTTCCAGCCACCTTGAGTATGAGGGGTAGTCGAATGGATTTGAGCATCGAATGAATTAGAAGGGAACTTTCATAGAGTTAAACTCTATAGCATGAACTCAGAATATGAAAGAAGTGAAATAATTCCTAATGTCCTATAGCCTCTTCATTATAAGTGTGGTGCACAACACACCCATAAATAAGACTTTACTAGACATGGCTTCATAGACTCCCTAGGACTCTTGAACTCTGTGCTCTGATATCAAGTTTGTCACACCTCGGGAGGGTAACCTAGATGTGTCCGGCACTCAAAAACCATTACTGGCTCCCAAGAGAACCACTTTTCCTGATCACACATATGTTCATTCATTCAATCAGCGGAAGACTTAAAATAAAGAGGTAATTAAGTGGGCAATTCCAATCAACAATATAGCTCAAGGAATAAAGTCCTTAGGCCAAAAAATTGAACTCCAATCTATGTCATTAAATAGTCTAACAAGAACAATTTAGGAAAATAAAATACTCAATCGACCCATCATTATCTTGTCTATGAAGCCTCTATCACTACTATCTAATTGATGTCAATGACAGGTTCATGGCTACCTTAAATTAGAATGAAAAGACTAAACTCAACGCAAGAATAACATAAGTGCTATCCTCTGAATGTAGGGGAGGACTCACCAATAAGCTGAGTGTGAACAGATCCTCAATGGTGCGCCTATTGATGATCTCATAAACCTGTAGCTGCATCATGAAATGATGCAGGTCCAAATGGATGTCAGTACGTGGAATGTACGAGTATGTAATATGACAGAATGAAACATGCATCAAGGTAGAATAATACTAATTCAAATACCTCAAATCAGAAAGATAAGAGAGACTCAATCAAGGGGTCATAAGTCTAAAGGAAGAATACGGTTTAGACATAGACCAATCATATAAAATCCAATCCAATCCAATCACATACAATCCAATTCAATCTAATGACATACCATTCAATCCAATCCAATCATATACAATCCGATCCAATCCAATCATAAACAATCTGATCCAATCCAATAGCATACCATCCAATACAATACAATCATATACCATCAACTCCAATCCAATCATATATCATCAACTCAATGAATAAAGTCAAAGGACTCAACTCAATAGACATGTGAATTAGAATTTAGAAATATTTTATAAATTGACTCAATCATCTACAATACCAATCAAATCAATCACATCATACTCAATCAACTCAATAATAAACTCAAAGGACTCAACTCAACAGGTATGCAAATCAAAATTTAGAAATGTCTTTCAAATAGACTCAATCATCTACAATCTCAATCAAACCAATCATATCAAGCACAATCCACTCAATTTGAGAGTTTATCTAACCGACAACCATCACCTATGAGCCAGTGATGTGCAATAAGCCGACGTAGTTGCCATGTCCGTTCAATACTTTGCTAGGGTATGAATGAATCAACCAATCATGGATCCAATAATCAATCAAATCCTATCATGTTAGGACAATGAAATAGGAAACATTCGACTTTAACGGTTCAATCCTTTCCTATGTTGGCTACGTAGTTCATGGGATTCGAGTAGATACTCTTACCCAATTCGGTGCTTGATACTCCTCCTAAGACTTAATATGCTCATATTTATCAGGTGAGTAAAATACTCAAAATGCTCACTTAGTCTCGTTTGGAGTTAGTTCAAATCACCTCATTTAGTCTTATTGAACTTTTTTCAAAACTCAATCAATATGGTCTTATTGGACCTTTTTTCAAAATCAACTCATCTCAATCATCAAACTCTTCTCTTTAAATTTGATACAATCTCAACTCAATGAATGCAGTAAATATTAAATACATTTAAAACATAATTTTAACCTCTCAACTCAATCTCAAAATAGACCTTTTAATGTAAAAATGCTCAACTCGTTTATACTCAAAATACTCATGCTCAAAATAATAATTAAGAGACTTCTCAAACTCAACTCATGCTTAAACTCTTTCTAAATCAAAGATAAAAATAATCATTCTTTAAACTCAAAATAGTGCATAAGTAATTTATGCAAAAACGTTCACAAATTATTTTTAAAACTCCTTCTCAAATAATCATTTATACTCAAAATCCTCATAAGACTCCAATCAAATCGAATTATACAAATTATATCATGTAGTCACATTAGACTCCAATCCACTCCATCTCAAAACATCATCATCAATATTACCTCTTCATCAATCATTTTACTTAAGAAAAATAAACATCATTTGCATCATCATCAAATATCTTGCTCCAAAATCCTCATTTAACTCTATGTTCAATTTTATCAATACTCATTAAAATATGCATTATCTCACTTTGAAAGCAATACTTTATTTATAGATGGAAACCATCAATCTCAACCTCAAGACAAATTATGACAAAAATGAAATCTCATCTTGGGTTCATGTGAATGAATACATGAATCCATACTCTCAACAAAACTCAACTCAAGAAAATCATTAATACATACGAATTTATATACAAAAACTCAATAGAAATTATACATATGAATTTATATACAAAAACTCAATTCATACTCTCTTCTACAATTCTTTCTCTCAATATTCTTGAATATTTTTGGAGAGAAAAATTCTTAAAAACTAATATGGGGGCAAAATTTAGCCCTAAAACGTAGAGGGGAAAGGTGGGGAAAAGACCATAAAGCCCCTCCCAAAAATGAAAATTTGGCAGAAATTTGAACTAGGGTAGAACAAGTCCGCGTCGTGGAGTTTTTCCCCCATAGTTCATTTTTTTCTAAAATTTTAAGATGAACCAAAATTGGCCAAGTCCGCGAAGAGGACTGGTCGCGCACCCTTTTGGTTAACTGGACATAAAGTTTTACTCCAAACTCCAAAAAATATAATTTTAGTGGTGTTGAAAAGAAGACTCAAAGACCTTTAATTTTATAGGTGATGGTCCACCCAATTCATTATATTGTAGGAGATATGGTTGTTTGAGTTTTACCCTTATACGGACTCATTCGAAAACTTAGCCGATAGAAATTCTTTGGACTTCGCTTGGTGTTAGAAATCCCTTATAACCCTAAACCACATCTTATACTCTTAAAATACTTAGGGATTTATCCTAACTCATGTATAAAATTAGAAGTCATTCAGTTCAAGTCTATACGCATATGAAGAATGGTTCGAGTCTTGGCAAAAAATATTTGGGGTGTTACATTAGCGTATTCTCCAACTTTTAAAATGTGATTTCTCCTTTGATACAAGTCCAAATTTAGTGGTTACAAGTCCCGTGGGTTCGAGATTGTTGTGGATACTTGGGTTAGTTATCAGAAAGAGTCGGGAACGTGTCTTTTGAGGTATATGTCCATCTTATACTGCTGTTCTAGTCTCCTATGGTGCTTTAATGCTGGAAAATATTGCATGTTTTCTTTTGGGCTGTTCTGAACCCTGAATTATGTTCTATTTTGGAACATAATTTTGGGGAGGTATTTAGGAACTTTTCAAGGAGTGAATTCCAAAATTACCGAAGCAGGTCCAACATTCCCATTTTTAACTTTGAAATTTGTCCGTCTTCAATTTTGATAATTTTAGCATTTAAGCTACCGTAATGATGCTGTGATTCTATTTTTGATAGCGTGATAGTGCTATGATGTCTAACAAAAGGGAAAATCTTTGGCTACGTAATTTGGAGCGTGCACGATCGGCCTACAGGTAGGCTACAACTTCTCTCTCCTTATACTAAGCATGGTTAAACATTTGTAATTTGATTTGGATGAATTGAAGTATGTCTACTGTAATTGTTGATCATCCATACCTGGTGGTGTGAATTTGTGTGGCTTGTTTTATTGTTGGAAGCATTGTTGGTCTTAATCTAGGCTTAGACTAGTGATTTCCATAGATTTGCATTTTGGAGCCGTTAGGACTTGAAATCTTTCTAACGTCGCTTCGAACTGATTATCTCCCTGTAGACTGATATAGTATACTTGAGTCTGTTATTCTGGGCCTTATCTAGGCAGTAGCACTGCTCTTGAAGGCTCTTATCCATAATTCCCTGATTTCGTCGATCTTAGATTACTTGATTCTTTGTTTTGGAAGCTACACATCGATTCTGATTGGATATGGTTCGGGCTGGAGTGATTTATTGATGGCTCTCGGATTGGGGGTACTCCCCGTGATACTCAGTTAGTCGCTGATCCTAATTTCGAAGAATTCACCACTATTCATGATTCAAGTCCCCAACTCACTCCACTGGGCGTGGTTCAAGTCCAAGGCTTGGTATTATAGCCTCGGTTCAAGTCCCTAGATTTGTTCAGTCATGGTTCAAGTCCACCGCCATTTGCAGTCGTGGTTAAAGTACATAACTGCCTTTATCTCGGTTCAAACCCTTGGTCATACTTATACATGGTTCAAGTCCATGATTATCCTTAGCCTTGTTTCAAGTCCTTGGTTACTCTAATCTCAGGTCAAGTCCTTGATTCTGTCATCTTCATTCAGTTCAAGTCCTTAACTCTTTCTAGCTTTGGTTAAGGCTTTAGCGTAACGGTTTGGTTCGATTCAAGTCCGCGGAAAGTTATGGTATTGATGAGAACTTCATCGACTTTTCTTATTTCACTTCAACTCTTCTTTGCACCTGTCAGGCTTATGGGACTCATCTTAGGTTTTACTTTTAACTTGTGCACAAGCTTACCCTTTGAGTTTATGGGAGCCCGATTGAATTAAGTTATCTACTCTCGTTATCTTTGTGTGTGAGTATGCCCGCGTGTGCTCCTATGAGATTTCTCATTCTTATTTCTGATAGTGCTTTAGATTTTCGCATTTCATATTACTTTTGATTTTTTTGCTCAGTCGGCCTATGATGCGTACTTGGTACCTATTATTTTTGAACTCGTACTATACTCTACATATATTTTTTTGACTGCATCTGTTTTTATGATACATGTATGACCACCAGCTATGAGCGTTAATCTCGAGCCAGCCGCAGTAATATTTGGAGGCGAGGGTGAGCACACAGCGTCTTGGATTTATTCATCTCCCACTATGTATATATTAGCTTGTCTTTTTCTTTTTGAGCTAGTCTTTTTTCTGTGGTCCACTTTTGGGACTAATACTCATTTTGTTAGCAGCTCTGTACATGTGACTTCAATGTTCTGGATGGAATTTTTTATTTGTATATAGTTTTGGCTTGCTTTTACTCTTTCATTTGTGAGTCCTATTGTTATATTATTGTTTTCAGCTGAACGTTGGTCTTCTTCCCGTACATCCCAATATTTGTAGTTCGGGGATATGGTATGGCTTGCCTACTTGTGGGTCATAGTAGGTGCCATCATGACTCGATGAATCGGGCCGTGACATGCTCAAAATAAGAAAAGAGAAAGTGGAGTAGGCGTGTAAATAGTTTGGGCCATGGATTTATTAAGGGTAAATAGTTTGGGTTAGGTCCAATTTGGATAAATAGTTTTATTAATGGGTTCAATTTATATAGTTTTCTCAAAAAACATTTTTATTTTGGTTTCTTATCTAATGTGTGTGTGGTACCCGCATTGGTGCCTACTAATCCACATTCGTACCAAGTAGGACCTATTCGGTGGTAATACTTTTTACCAAGGATTTTTTTTATAATAGGGATTGAAACCAAAACCTCTAATTAAGAGAGAAACAGTCAAATCTATTGTGGTGGTTTTGAGCAAAAAAATAAATAAAGGTAACTGGAATTCAAATTTGGCATGCAGTTGCAGAATCTCAAAATTTTCTCCCCCAATTTTCCTAAGAAACAAATATTACCTTCACCAAGTGCAATCATAAGACGGCCAACTTTATTTCCGTTCGTAAATAAAGTCATTGTATGTTCTCATATTATCAATCACTTAAAAAAGTAAGTAGACGCTTGGACATAAATTGAGTGTTATTTTGAAACCAAAATAAAAAGTAGTAGTATTTGAAGTCGAATTAGAAAACTAGCATTTAGAAGTAAAAATTGTGTTTGGACATTCCGTTATTTTTTTAAAAAAGATTGAAACTTTGTGAGTGAAAAAATAATTCACTTGAAAAATTTGTCAAAATTAGTTTTTCAAACGTGAAAAACTCATCTTAAACTAACCAAATAATCATTCTATTGTTTAGTCAAACAATATTTTGCAAGAAAAAAAATTATTAACGGAAAAGATTTCACATTACTATATGAAGATGAACGACTAGAAGGAATTAATACACAAATTCTTACTTACAAATAAATAACGATTTAGCGGTCATAGTTTTAATTAATTCAAAGTCCTAAATGATAAAATAATAACTAAATAATACTTATTTGAGGAAAATAGTAAATAACAATTTTGTTATAGTAAAGTCTTTAATGAAGTATAAAAAATTCAATCGATGTTTAACACAATCAAGTTAATTATATATATTTTGTTGAATGAGATAATAAAGTTCACTTTCTGTAGCACCCTAGAAGGTCTAGGTCTCAAATCAGCTTTTGAAAGTTAAAAAATATTCCAAGTCTGCAGAACTTTGGGATTTACAAGCAACATTTATCGACCAAAGATGAAATCACGATCTGTATATGAGGCTCGTAGATTAACTTCAAAGACAAGAAAAATTCAGCCTGAGTTCATGAACTCAAATTACAGTTCGTAAACCCTTTTACGGGTCATGGATTCAATACATAAACTACAAATTTGCCTAATTCTTATGAACCTTATTTCTATATCATAGAATGAAGTATGACTTGTAAACATACTTCATTCATAGATCAAACTTCTGATGATCAAAACATTGGTTTGATTTGGATGAGAGGCTTCTACTTCACGTGGATCAATACACGTACCATATATGGTCTCGTGAAAGCTACCGATCTCGGTTTCCAGTCATGGTCATTTTTGGTCCTTTTTCACTCTTTTAATTCCTATACTATGTCGTTTTAACTTCTACTAAGTGTGATTAAAGGTAATTAGTCAACTCAAAACCTCTCTAACATGTACAACTCCCCAAATCAAAGATTAATATTCTTAAGGTTCCTCTCAAGCAAGAACTAGTGTTCTTCATCCTCAAGTCTCCATTCAAGAATATAACTAGTGTCTTCACTCCAGGTATGTGAAATTTTATCAATGAGTATTCTTTCACCCATTGAGTCCCAAAGAATCCTTAATTTCTAGTAATGATTTATGCAAAACCTAGGGTTTTATGATTAAGCATGCTTCTTCAATGCAATTTATTCATCATCATGAATAGCCTTTATTGCATGTTTTTACTTATAATTTCAGATTTTAAATTGTATGAACCCTCAAAGTATAAGTATTTCCATGTCTCATATTTATGTTCTTTCAGATGCATGTTTCATATTATGAATTTCATGATTTTGATGGTTTCAGATAAAGTGCATCTCATATATTTTTAGTATTTATCAGTTATCATCATTCATGTGCTACCAAGTTATTATCAGTATATTTTAGTACTATTAGATTATTATTGTCTTCAATTTATTTGCATGTTCCGTTGGGAGCTTTAATTAGAGCTGAGGGGATTTAGGGATGAAGGCTCACGATCAGCGATCAATGAGACCTTTAGTAGCAATCCCTAAGTCCCAGATCTATGTGCTACCGTAGGATTATAAGGGTCACCTGCCAGTTGAGGACTGAATCCTTAATCTTTACATATATTAGCTTAGTGGATCCACCTTAGCTCAGATTAGTCTTTATACTCTTGACAAAGTATATTGGGCCTTTTAATGGAAATTATGCATCAAACTCCATGCAGTATCTCACATGGTTATATGTTGATTTTAATATCTCCCACTATCCAGTCTTTCAAAATTATAGCATGACCAGGTATCAGTTATTTCAATACCACATTTATCAGATCTCATGTTATTTACTTGGTCATTACAACAGTTATGTCATTACAGTTTAGCATGTTAAGTTGTTATATTATCATGCATATTCTACATACTCAGTATATTTAAAGTATTGAACACATACTTTCTACCTATATTCTTTGATAATATAGGTCCGGGTATTCAACACTCAAGTTGAAGTTAGTACTAGTCCAATCAGCTCAGTAGCGTACTTGGTGAGTTCTCATCTTTTGAGGATGACCCTGTATGTTTTCATTCAGTTATTTCTGTTTCAGTTTTAAGATAGTTGGAATTAGCTAGGGGATTATCCTAGAAAGTCATATCAATAGAGGTTTTCAGACAATCAAACTTAGTATCAGCTTTTATATGTTATTTAGATATTTGTCTATTTCAGTATTTCGGTTTTATTGACTTATTCTGCATCTCAGTGTCAGGTCAGACCATGGGTTAGTTTGGGGTCACTTGTGGCTCTAAGCGCTGTGTCGCAACCAGGATGTAGCCTCGTGATAAATTTGGTATCAGAGCATTAGTGTTTTCATGGTCCAACCCCATAGGCCACGACTGGGGTCCAACCTGGACCCCCCCGTATACCTAACTATCAGCTGTGGTAAAATCAAATGGTAAATAAAGTAATATCATGTAATAGAACCCCATTAGGCGATAACATTTTCATAAACCTGTAGCTCTTTTCGTTTGTATCGTAACATAAAAGGGCATGCAAGCCGACAAGGCTGCCATAACATAAAAACATTTACCACATGTCGTATAGACATAATTGAGACAACTTATACTTAACCCACATACACGTGATTACAGACCTCTAAGAATAGTAACCACAACAATGGTGGGACAGGGCCCCCGCCGTACCCCTGAATAACCAAACATATATATATCAAATGACCAGTATCAAAGGTTAGGCTCCGAAATAGTGGAGCACTTCCAACATCGCTGAGTAGAAACCCTAAGCTGGCGGATCTCCAAAATGAACATATGTACCTGCAGGCATGAAATGCAGCCCCCCAAGGAAAGGGGGTCAGTACGATATATGTATTGAGTATATAAAGCATAAAACACCATAACTGAGACAACAACTGAAATAGGGGTGCAGGGGGAAAGTATAACATTTAGCTATGTACTGCACCTGCACCTTATAAAATAAAAGCATACATACTATCATCACGTACTGTATCCAGCCCCTTCAGGGATTTGTGTAACAACTACATCATATTGTCATCATAAGAACATATATACCATTAGCGCTGTGGAAAGTACAACCCGATCTATATATATAGAAAGTACACACCAAGGAACGATGGCCCGATCCACATATCTTATAATAATGCAGAGAAATAATGGCTCAATCCGTATATCATATAATAATGCCGAGAAACGACGGCCCGATCCATATATCGTGTAACAATGCCGAGGTACGACGGCCCGATCCATATATCATATAACATGTCGTGGAACGTACGACCCGATCCTTACATAGCAAAATATGCCGAGGTACGTTCGGCCTGATCCATATATATCATAATGCATATACGTGCATGTAAAACTTTGTAATGTATCAAACATCCCTTAGATATCACCATAAGCATGTTGAAGAGCCCCTAGGTATAGGAGCTTACACATCCGATCACTATTCAGCCTATAGAAGGTTCAAGGAATAGGAGTTTAACCATTTTAAGAAGCCTAACCTCAAGAAGTGAGTACAAGTCATGATTTATACCCAAAACCTATAAATGGGATCACCTCTAACTCATACCATATATCACTTCACTTACATCCTACTGTTTCAAAAAAAGGAAGGGATAGGTTTCACGTGTACTACTTTTTGTCAGGTAGAAGACTTATAAGTCCATAACTCAACTATCGCAGGAGTTCTAAGATTACATACATACACAATCCACTTAGGACTGAGATATGCCAACAGAAAAAAAGATAGACTTTATGTACTCCTCACTTCCTAACGTATGGAAGGCTTGAGAGGTCCTAGTTCAATTACTGTAAGAGTGCTTTCATTAAGAAGTAAATAAGGATAGTGAATTACGCTTGGCATTTATGAGTAGATTTACCCTCAAGCTCATATCATTCACTACTTAACTTGAAAACAAGCCAAAAAAAGAGAAAGAATAGGCTTTACATACATTACCTTTTATCATATAAAAAAAACCTTAAAAAGGAAATAGCTTGACTATTATAGGAGTTCCACTATCAAGAAGTGGATAAGAATTATGAACTGTACTCGGAGCTTTACGAATGGAATAACTCCCAATTTCACATACATAACACTTACATCTAAGACATGCCAAAAGAGAAGGAAGGGTAGCTTCACATACCTTTTATGAACTTCTATTAATCGCATTCACGTCGTCGTCCACCAAACCTATTTAACATGGAAGAAATATAAATATCAACCACCTTAGACTTTTCTATCATCTTATATTACCTACGAGTATTCACAACATTCATTTCCTCGCTCGCCTTCTCGACTAGTTTCTTAACTAGTTCAGGTGTTAACGGAAAACGGACAGCATCTCCCCTATAATGTGCCCTATCTGAATTTCCAATTACACTCCTCATACCTATAGCAAACCAACAACAGCAACCTGCAGCATCTGTTTATGCAATTCATATCAACAATATACAACATAAACTCCAAAAAACTCGCTCAAAATTACACAACCAAAATAGGGTTTCTAGGTTCAATTTTGTAAAACCTTTAACTGTACAAAGCGGGGGGTCGTGTGGCTTCAACCAGCAGCTTCCCCACCTATTTTAGAACACTTTTAGGCCCTGCAACACATCACCACGCACCTGCATCCACACCACAATCACAACACCTTGCTTCTACCACAATTTAACTATAGCGACTCGAATTTGATTTGTTTCGAACGTCAAGCATATTTATGGAATTTACATATTTCCATCCACTTAAACAATGTATAATAAACTTCATAACCACACCATAAACTCCAAATTGAAAGGAAAACCCTTACCTTAACCTAAACGCATCAAACTCGCCAAAACTATCAAAATGTGAATTCTGGACAACCTACTTTCTTGTATTGTAACTTAGTTTCGAAGGGGTAATTGAGGGAAACAAGATTTGTGGCCTCAATAAAAGTTATATACATGTGTCTTAGGGTCGCATAAAAATTTGAATTACCCCTACAGAAATTTAGTACAAAAAGATATGCCCTAAATACCAACAGCAGTCCGTGTAGGATTTCCAAAACAAAATCTGAGAAACACCTCCCTTATACTTCATCACCCTTTTTCGAGTAGAGAAAAGAAATATTGGGTTTTAGAGGCTAAATGAAAGTTATATACCTATGAAATATCTTTCCAAAACATCTTGAATCATTTGAAACAAAGCTTTACACAAGGAGTTATACTAGTATTCCTAACAGCAATCCCATTTAAAAATGGGTTTGTTAACAAGAACAAAAACCTCCTCGTTGCCCCCAACGATAAATTTTATGTTGTTAAACACCATTGCTTAACTGAAGAATACCTTAGACACTTAACATATAGAATGAAATCAGAGGACTTACCTCAAATCCATGGCTGCCGTAGCTCTTTTCTCTCTTTCTCAATGTTTCTCATCTTTTTTCTAAGTGTAAAAAGGATGGAAAATAAAGGCTTAGTCATAAGACTAAGTATATATATCCTTTCCTAGGATGTGACATATGGCATCCCCTAGGGGTGACACGTGGCAGCCCCTAGGGGTGACACGTGGCAGGCCCTCCTAGGGTGCCACCTCACGTCATGCAACCAATCATACTCTGCCATATGGCAGCATGGGGTCCACCCCAAGTAGGTGGGTCACCTACTTAGCCCAAGTAGGTGCATCACCTACTAGCTTTAAGTAGGTGCGCCGTCTCCTTACTTCTCTTCCATAGTTTTGTAATCCAGTCTCACTTTAAGAGCCTATGTGTTCCTTGCTACTTAAGCTCGATGTATACTCAAGTAGCTTAGTATGCAAAATGTCCCAAGTAATAGCTTTCACAAGTACGTCGAGTCCTACGACTCACTACTTAGCCTCCACCTTCTTTCGGATTCTTGTAACCCTATTTCCAATCTTCTCTCTTATGGAGTATCTCCTTCTCCTTTACTTAGGATTATTTCATAGCGTTATAGATTATCCGACTCACATGATGACTTCTAAGAAACTTAAGAGCCTTTCCAAGAACTTAAGAAGCTTACGAAGCATTCCAAGGTACCAAAGTACGGGGTGTAACAAGTTTAAGGTGTCCTGGGGTGTCTGAAAGCTGCATTAAGTAGAGTTTTTTTCATAAGAGTGAAGCACAAGTTTTTCTTTATTCTTCTATTAGATTTTGTGACTTTTCTTCTATTTTTGGATTGGGTCCAATATTAGTCGAGGTGTCTTTCGCTAACTATTGGGTGATAATTGGTAAGAAGCTCACACACTCAACAGTTGAGATAGGAAACTCTAAAAATGGATAGTTTAGTTGTGTCATTAACCTTTAACTCTTTTAGTTTATGTAACATCCCTCAAAAAATTGCCCACAAATACCTTGAGAATCTCTTGGGAATAGGTCACTCATCTAATGCATTATCCTTAATCTTTTTAAAAAATACTAGTTTGGAATATCGACCAGGGGGTCAAAACCTAGGGGAAAATAGTCTCGGTGGATTTTTAGGACCCGTATATTAGAAGATAGATTTTTGAAGAATTCACAAAATAGTAGGTTTCGCAACAGGTCCGCGTCGCAGACCTGGGAGGGTTTTCTGGCCGAGTTGAGTTTTTTTAAAGGGGTTTTAGACCTTTTCTAAATTATTAGTTAATGAACCTAGACATTTTAGGACCTAATTCAACTCTATATATTTACCTAAACCTGTAATTCTATTCATTCTTCTACAATTCATCTATCAAATATTTCTCTCTCTAAAAAAAGGCTCTCAAGGGTTTTCATTGAAAAGTTCAAGTAGATTCACTCAAGCTCTCCATCAAAACTCTCAAGTTCTTCTAAATTAATTGGTATTCTCACACAAGGTATGTGGGTATTGATTCATGGATCCTTTCATCCATAAAATCCAATCAATTTTTTAAGGTTTTCTATCAAATTAAAGTATGATATTTTATGGGTTTTGTGATCTCGATTCCAATTTCATGAATTTTGATTTAAAGTATGATCATGAGTCTATTTTGATATAAATTAATGGTTATTGAATTAAATTGAAGAGTTTTTCCATGAATTCTCCTATTTGTATTTCTAGGGTTTATGATGTAAATTATGAGTATTTTCAATTATACCTCCAAATGATACTATCTATATGAATTATGTATGGGATGATATAAAGTTTATGATCATGCATGTTTTCAAGTTAATTTCATGATTCTCAAGTCAATTGATCATGCATTCATGTCTTACTCAAATTTTAAGTACAAACTATGGTCATGAATTTTTAAAGTATGTTATGACTATGTATTTCCATTATGATCATGAATTATAAGTATGTTTTAAATTATGGTTCTTCATGCAAGTTATGAAGTAAGGCGGCCTAAGGCCTAACGATATGAATTATGCAAATATGATTGTAATGGTGAAAGGACAATTCTCACATTACATGTATGTTATGAAAATGAGCTACTCTATGATTTCAAGCCTATGATTCATGACTATGATCTATGATATTATGATTTTTATGTTATGTATGTATTCCGTGGGATTTGACTTAGCACCGAATGTGGACTTGATGTGGAGGCTCAAAATAAGGGGTCCTTATATAAAGTCTCTTGTCTCTTAACTACGTGCCACCGTAGGATTGCCTTTTGGCCTAGCTAGTGAATCCACAAATAACACATGTTCATGATCAGGAGTCCACCTTGGTAAATTAGCCTCCTCCTTCTCGATGTGGGGATCATCAGATTCCATGTTATAGCTCGCATGGTCTGATTGTCGATTATGGTTCCTATCCCACCTATCTATGATCTCTTAAGTATGTTATGATTTTGAATTTATGCTTTTAAAATCTTTGGTCAATATGATTTGCTCATGACTTTACTTATTCCATCTTATCATGTGTATTAATTGACCTTTGCATTCCATGATTTACGTTGCATGTCACGCCCTTATACTTAGTACATTCCAATGTACTAATGCATACTTTTTGCCTACATTATTTCATAATGTAGGAGTTGAGGTTGAAGATCCTAATTGTCCACGTAACTAGTAGGTGTTCTCCATCCGACGGTGTTGTGGTGAGTCCTCATTGACTGGGGACTATTTTTAAGCTGGTTACTATTTTCTTAAAAGAGTTTGTTTACATTCTATCTGGTGGGTGAGCTAGGGACATGTCCTAGCCCCAGACCATACTCATATTTAGAGGCATCTATTTGGATATATGTTCGAGTCTATATTGTCATAAAACATTTTCAAATTTTTATTCATGTTTTAGACTCTTTTATGATGTTTCTGCTTTTATATTTCACCTTATGTATGCTTATGATATGTACAAGAGGCTTGGTTGGAGCCCTTCGAGGTTTCGATTGCCATGTTACGACTAGGCCCTAGGTTGGGTCATGACAAACTTGATATTAGAGCATAAGGTTTTTCAAGTGTCCTAGGATGTCCAACATGCCACTTCAAGTAGAGTCTTATTCATGGGTGTGAAGGGCGCTACACTTATGAGTAGGAGGCTATGAGGCATTTAGGAATTTTCACTTCTTTCATGACCCATTTCGTGCTATAGAGTTTATGTTAAGACTTCTTTTCCCTGATGGTCTTTCTTTGAGATTTTCAGAAATATGGCTCCAAGAAGACCACCATTTCTAAGGAGAGAGAATTTTAATGAAGCCCAAGCTCCCCCGGATCCTCAAGACCATAGTACTTTATCGGACCAAGTGACTAATGTAGAGTTCTGAACTGCTAGCCAGAGTGGTGACCAACCAAGGTATTGTGGCTCCTCCTAATGTTCCTACTCTATCCTCAAGAGTAAGGGAATTTGCACGAATGAATCCTCTGGAGTTTCATGTCTCAAAGGTTGATGAGTCTCCTGATGTGGTCACGGGTATGTTACGAGTCTTTAACTTCAATGTTTATGCATTGCTTGATCCGGGTGCCAACTTATCTTTTATTACTCCTTACAGTGCTATGAGATTTGACGTGTGCCCTGAAGTGTTAATAGATCCTTTCTCAATTTATACTCCCGTTGGTGGTTTGGTATTAGCCAAGAGAGCTTATAGAAATTGTCCTGTATGGGTCTTGCACAGAGTTATTCCATGTGACCTTGTTGAACTTGATATGACTGATTTCGACATCATTCTTGGTATGGATTGGTTACATACCGCTTATGCATCTATATGTTGTAGAACTCGCGTGGTTAAGTTTCACTTCCCTAATGAGCCTATTCTTGAATGGAAGGGTAATTCAGTGGTTAAGGGTCGATTCATCTCATGTATTAAGGCCCAAAAAATGATTTCTAAAGGGTGCATTTATCATATTGTGCGAGTTAGGGACATTGATTCCAAAACTCCTACTCTTGAGTCGGTCCCTATAGTTAATGAGTTCTTCGATGTGTTTCCCGATGATTTGCCTGGTATTTCTCCTGAAAGGGAGATTGACTTTGGCATAGATCTCCTTTTCGATACCCAACCTATCTCTATTCCTCCTTACCATATGGCTCCGATGGAACTTAAAGAGCTGAAAGAACAATTGAAGGATTTGTTGGATAAGGGTTTTATAAGACCAAGTATTTTACCATGGGTGCTCCCGTGTTATTTGTTAGGAAGAAAGATGGGTCACTCCGAATGTGTATAGACTACCGATAATTAAATAAGGTCACCATAAAGAACAAATATCCAATCCCAAGGATAGATGACTTGTTTGATCAATTACAACAAGAAAGCTATTTTTCTAAGATTGACCTCTATTTCGGTTATCATCAATTGAGGGTAAGGGAGTGTGATATTCCCAAGATGGCTTTTCGGACAAGGTATGGTCATTTTGAATTCGTAGTAATGTCGTTTGGGCTGACAAATGCTCCCGCTATATTCATGGATTTGATGAATCACATTTTCAATCCATATTTGGATATGTTTGTAGTGGTGTTTATTGATGACATCTTGATTTACTCTCGAAATGAGGAAGATCATATGGGTCACTTGAGGATTGTGTTGCAAAATTGAGGGAAAAGAAACTATTCGCTAAATTTAGTAAGTGCAAATTTTGGCTAAGAGAGGTTGCATTTCTTGGCCATGTGGTGTCCGATAATGGGATTAAAGTAGATCTAAAGAAAATGGAGGCGGTTAAAATTTGGCCTAGACCATTATCTCCTTCGGACATTAGAAGTTTTTTGGGCTTAGCCGGATACTATAGAAGGTTTGTTGAAGGGTTCTCATCTATTTCTTCTCCTTTAACTAAGTTGACACAAAAGAAGGCAAAATTCCAATGGTCGGAAGAATGTGAGAAAAGTTTCAAATATTGAAAGATCATCTTACGTCAGCCTCTATTTTAATATTGCCCGAAGGTTCAAATGGGTTTGTTGTTTATTGTGATGCTTCATGCATTGGTTTGGGTTGTGTCTTGATGCAATATGGTAAGATTATAGCCTATGCCTTTAGGCAACTTAAAGTACATGAAAGAAACTAACCAACCCATGATCTTGAACTTGCGCTGATTGTGTTTGCATTAAATATTTGGCATCATTATCTTTATGGGTGTATGTTGATGTGGTTACTGACCACAAAATCTTGCAATATGTGTTTAGTCAAAAGGACTTAAACCTTAGGTAAATAAGGTGGCTCAAAATCCTAAAAGACTATGACATGAGCGTATTCTACCATCCGAGTAAAGAAAATGTTGTAGCCAATGCTCTTAGTCGGTTGTCTATGGGTAGTGTCGCACATGTTGAGGAAGGTAAAAGGGAATTGGTCAAAGAGGTCCATAGATTGGCACGTTTAGGTATGCATTTGGTTGATTCCAATGATGTAGGCGTTCTTATACATAATGGTTCAGAATCTTCTCTTGCGGCAGATGTCAAGGCCAAAGAAGACAACATGATTCTATTTGGGTCATTGTGGACCGAATGACCAATCGGCATAGTTTTTATTGGTCAAAACTTCTTATAGTGCCGAAGATTATGCTAAGTTGTACATTCGTGAACTTGTAAAACTTCATGTGTTTCCTTTGTTGATTATATCGGATAGAGTTACTCAATTTAGTTCACATTTTTGGAAGTTATTTCAAAAAGGTATTGACACTAAAGTCAATCTAAGTACTGCTTTTCATCCTCAAACCGATGGGCAAACCGAGAGAACAATTCAAACCTTGGAGGATATGTTAAGGGCATGTGTGATTGACCTTAGAGGAAGTTGGTATGACTATTTTCCATTGATTGAGTTCGCTTACAATAATAGTTATCACTCTAGCATCCAAATGGCTCCTTTTGAAGCCTTGTATGGGAGACGATGTAGGTTTCTGGTGGGGTGGTTTAAAGTTGGTGAGATGGCTTGATTGGTCCAGATTTGGTAATTGATTCAATAGAGAATTTAAGGCTTATAAGAGAAAGATTTAAAATGGCTCAAAGTAGTCAAAAGTTCTATTCAGACAGTAGGAGGAGAGAGCTTGAATTTTATGTGGATGATATAGTGTATTTGAAGATTTCACCTATAAAAGGGGTAATGCGGTTTGGTAAGAAAGGGAAGTTGAGACCTAGATATATAGGACCGTATAGGATATTCAAGTGCATTGGCAAGGTAGCATATGAGTTAGACTTGCCACTTGAGTTGGTTTTGGTTCATCTGGTATTTTATGTGTCGATGTTGAGGAAGTTTGTGGGTGATCCAAATTCTATTGTACCAAGGGAGAACGTGAGTATTGAAGAGAATTTGATTTATGAGGAGGTCCTGATTGAGATTTTAGACGGCAAGTGAAGAGGATGAGAAATAATAACGTTGCATCTGTCAAAGTGTTGTAGAGGAATCAACAAGTAAAGAGTTCTATGTGGGAAGCAAAATCAGATATGATGAAGCGATATCCTTATCTCTTTCCTTTCACTCAAGCCTAAAGGTACTAAGTTTCTCATGATCAAATTGATTAAACTTCTACGCTTCAGTTCCATATGTCTTTCATAGGCATGCATGATTCATGAAAATGATTTCTCTCAAGGACTATGTTTTACTTTAAGTATGAAGTTTTCACGTTCTATGCATTTTTCAAAGTGTCCTCATGTCCATTTCGGATTTCTAAATCCTTTTTCCATGTCTTTCCTATATTAGTTGAATCTCATTCGAGGACAAATGTTCCCAAGGGGGAGATATTGTAACATCCCTAAAAAAATGCATCAAATACCAAGAATGCCTTGGGAATAGGCCACTCATGTAATGCATTATCCTTAATCTTTTTGAAAAATACGAGTTCATAATATCGATCAAGGGGTCAAAACCTCCTAGAAAATGGTCTCAGTGAATTTTTGGTACCCGTATATTAGAAGATAGATTTTTGAAGAATTCACAAAATAGTAGGTTTCGCAACAGGTCCGCGTCGCAGACCTGGGAGGGTTTTCTGGCCGAGTTGAGTTTTTTTAAAGGGGTTTTAGACCTTTTCTAAATTATTAGTTAATGAACCTAGACATTTTTAGGACCTAATTCAACTCTATATATTTACCTAAACCTGTAATTCTATTCATTCTTCTACAATTCATCTATCAAATATTTCTCTCTCTAAAAAAAGGCTCTCAAGGGTTTTCATTGAAAAGTTCAAGTAGATTCACTCAAGCTCTCCATCAAAACTCTCAAATTCTTCTAAATTAATTGGTATTCTCACACAAGGTATGTAGGTATTGATTCATGGATCCTTTCATCCATAAAATCCAATCAATTTTTCAAGGTTTTCTATCAAATTAAAGTATGATATTTTATGGGTTTTGTGATCTCGATTCCAATTTCATGAATTTTAATTTAAAGTATGATCATGAGTCTATTTTGATATAAATTAATGGTTATTGAATTAAATTGAAGAGTTTTTCCATGAATTCTCCTATTTTGATTTCTAGGGTTTATGATGTAAATTATGAGTATTTTCAATTATACCTCCAAATGATACTATCTATATGAATTATGTATGGGATGATATAAAGTTTATGATCATGCATGTTTTCAAGTTAATTTCATGATTCTCAAGTCAATTGATCATGCATTCATGTCTTACTCAAATTTTAAGTACAAACTATGGTCATGAATTTTTAAAGTATGTTATGACTATGTATTTCCATTATGATCATGAATTATAAGTATGTTTTAAATTATGGTTCTTCATGCAAGTTATGAAGTAAGGCGGCCTAAGGCCTAACGATATGAATTATGCAAATATGATTGTAATGGTGAAAGGACAATTCTCACATTACATGTATGTTATGAAAATGAGCTACTCTATGATTTCAAGCCTATGATTCATGACTATGATATATGATATTATGATTTTTATGTTATGTATGTATTCCGTGGGATTTGACTTAGCACTGAATGTGGACTTGATGTGGAGGCTCAAAATAAGGGGTCCTTATATAAAGTCTCTTGTCTCTTAACTACGTGCCACCGTAGGATTGCCTTTTGGCCTAGCTAGTGAATCCACAAATAACACATGTTCATGATCAGGAGTCCACCTTGGTAAATTAGCCTCCTCCTTCTCGATGTGGGGATCATCAGATTCCATGTTATAGCTCGCATGGTCTGATTGTCGATTATGGTTCCTATCCCACCTATCTATGATCTCTTAAGTATGTTATGATTTTGAATTTATGCTTTTAAAATCTTTGGTCAATATGATTTTCTCATGACTTTACTTATTCCATCTTATCATGTGTATTACTTGACCTTTGCATTCCATGATTTACGTTGCATGTCACGCCCTCATACTTAGTACATTCCAACGTACTAATGCATACTTTTTGCCTACATTGTCTAATAATGTAGGGGTTGAGGTTGAAGATCCTAATTTTCCACTTAACTAGTAGGTGTTCTCCATCCGATGGTGTTGTGGTGAGTCCTCTTTGACCGGGGACTAGTTTCAAGTTGGTTAGTGTTTTCTTTTCAAAAGACTGTATTTACGTTGTATATGGAAGGTGAGCTAGGGACATGTCTTAGCCCCCGCCCATACTCATGTTTAGAGGCATCTAGTTGGACATATGTTCGAGTTTATGTTTTCATAAGATATTTTCAGATTTCTATTCATATTTTAGACTCTCTTATGATGTTTCTACTTTTATATTTCACTTTATGTATGGTTATGATATGTACAAGAGGCTTGGTTGGAGCCCTTCGGGGTTTTGATTGCCATGTTACGACTAGGCCCTAGGTTGGGTCATGACAAACTTTATATCAGAGCACAAAGTTTTTCAAGTGTCCTAGGGTGTCCAACATGCCACGTCAAGCAGAGTCTTATTCATGGGTGTGAAGCGCGCCACACTTATGAGTAGGAGGCTATGAGGCATTTAGAAATTTTCACTTCTTAGCAAGGCCCATGATTCCAGATATTCTATCCATCTAGGCACTGCTAAGATCTATCTTTACTTGAGGCAACATTACTAATGGAGAGGCATGAGGAGATATATTATAGATTATATGTCATGTTGATTCAGTTTTCAGCAGGTTAAGGCCGAGCATTTGAGGCCAGGTGGTGAGCTTCATAGATTACCTATCACCGAGTGAAAGTGGGAGCATATCACCATGGACTTCACTATGGGGTTGTCTCACACTTCCCATGGAATTTATAGTATTTGGGTCATTGTTGATCGATTGACCAAGTCTGCACACTTCCTTCTCGTTTATATTTCCTACAGTGTTGAGAGGTTGACCCATATCTATATTCGGGAGGTGGTTCATTTTCATGGTGTGTGTGTTTCTATCATCTCAAACTAGGGCTCACAATTCACATCCATCTTTTGGAGGACTTTTCAGCAGGAGTTGGGTAACCGTGTCAACCTTAACACAACCTTTCACCCGCAGACCGATGACCAGTTAGAGCGCACTATTCAGGTTCTTAAGGATATGTTGTAGGCTTGTGTTATGGATTTTGGGGGTCAGTAGGACCAGTTTTTTCCCTTGGCAGAGTTTGCGTACAATAACATCAACCACTCTAGTCTTCAGATGGCCCCATTCGAGGCCTTATATGGTAAGCATTGTCGCTCTCTGGTTGGTTGGTTTGGGTCTATAGAGCACAGTCCGTGAAATACAGACTTGATGCAAGAGGCCTTATATCATGTAAGAGTGATTCAGGATAGGCTCATGATAGCTCAGAGTAGACACCAGAGTTATGCAGATTGTAGGTGTCGGCCGCTGAGATTTGCCGTTGGTGTAGAGTAGTGTATTCTTCCACGTATTTCCCATTAAGGGCGTGATGATATTTAGGAGGCGGGGAAATCTCTTCCCTAGGTATATTTTCCCTTTTTAGATTTTGAGGAAAGTTGGCGAGGTTGCATATGAGTTAGCTTTGCCTCTGGCCTTTTAAGTTATTCACCTAATTTTCCATGTTTCGATGCTACGCTGGTATGTTCCATATGAGTACCATGTGCTTCTGTATTATCGTCTGAGTTATATTGAGGAGTGATGTGTTGTCAAAATATGAAATTTACGACACTCAAAACAAAGAGTTATTGTAAGTTCTTAAGCGCATTTTGTTAGTTTGATATATGATTTTAGTTAGTTTTCAGAGAAATTGAAGCACGCTTGGATTGATGGTATTTGGCATGGGTCATGTGGAAATTTGATTGATCTTGAAGGATGATGGTAGCTTGGTGTTTAGGTGAGGTCACAAGGAAAACAAAATATACAAGAAGTGATAAAGTGACTTGAGTGTGGTAAGGTTTCGTGACAACATGAAAGGAGAACTCAAATAACAAACTTCACCGGAACTTGAAGGACCTTATAATGGTGCTGGGAGATTAAGTCAACATGTTTTGACAAAGCGTGGACACCAACACAACCACCACAGGCCGTGGTATGCAGTACTGGCTGTGGAAAGCACCTCCCTTCCATGAAGAAGGCTTCCAAGTAAGCTGTCAAGAAATTGGCTAAGGCTCATACCAAGGAAGCCTCACCACGAGTCGTGGTCCTCACCACTGGCCGTGGTGCGCACCATCATAGTTTCGCCAGCTATAAAAATTCCAAGGAAAGATGTGACATGGAAAAGGTAACTACCAGGAGAAAAGGCAAGAAAAACATGGCCAACGTAAGAGAAAATGGCTAAGGCAACCACAAAGGGCCTCACCACTGGCCGTGAAGGGTACCGTAGTGGGTTTTACAGCCACAAAATACCAAGGAAATGACCAATTAAGGCCACCACGAGCTTTGTTTCCCATCACCAGCTGTGGTGGCTCCCATCCAGCACCATCCGAGTCCAAAACCAAGTTGGTTTCCTAGATCGTTTAGGATTAGTTTTAGGTTTCTATAAATACCCTCTTGTGTTATATTTTTAGGATACACTTTTTATATATTTTTAACACGTTTTACCTACAGTTTTGGCATCAAATACACGAATCAAACATTATTTTGGGATATTTTTCTTCATCAAAGTGACACGGGACAAATTTGAGAGAAATTGACAACACTTGGTTTCTTTTGATTCTTGTTTTGGTGTTTTAACTCAAGGTTTAATATTCAATTGTAAGTTTAATTCTTTGGTGTTTGTAAGCTTTCTAATACATGTTTTATTCATCTTTTGTTGATTTATTTATCATGAGTATGCTAGGCTAAACACACAATTAGTATTGTGGGAACCACGATGACTTAACTAGAATAGGCAAACGTAGGATTGATATTTGTGAATTGTTTTTGCATGTATTGGGGTTTATTTAATCAAAAATCTTTCTTAGTAAGTGCACACATCAATAAATTTCCCATATTTTTTGCTTTCCCGAGAGGGAGGTAGTGATTAGGAAAAGACTTCACAACAGAAATTCCGAGAGTTTGACTTCGAAAGAAGGGATAAACTTCATCTAAGTTACTTGAGAGCGGGAGGAGATAGTACTCTAGGATCCAGGGTGAGGGTTAGTAAAATATATATTTGGAGACCTGTAGGAGACGAATTAGATACATCTAAGAAGGACCGGGAGGCGAATAAGATGTTACCTAACTCACTAGATTTTGCATGCAATACATTGAACGATATCATGAATAAGGTTAGCCTATTAAATTAAAAGTCATGGGGAACACAATCCTAGTCTAGTATTCATATTATTTACAACCTAAATCTTGTTTACTTGTTATTAATTTGTCGTTTGTTCTTAAATCATAATAAAAACCCTCACTTTTACTTTATGCAAGTTTATTTTCAGAAAGTAGCAACTACAACTGAATAGTGATAGCTAATAGAACTTGTTTTAACCTATTCCGTGTGGGTTCGACTCCGGCTCTTAGTTGGGTAAAATATACTTCTAACGATCGTCTATATCTCTTTTGATAGGTGTAGTCCAGTGTTATCAATTCTCCAGTTGCTATTATGGCTAGAGATGTCAGGAAATTGTGATCCAGAGCCATTCCTGTGGTTAAGATCCGTTGGAGGCATTGTCTAGTAGAGGAGGCTACC